>NC_141732.1:74166168-74766168 GCF_971803275.1 Cyanistes caeruleus
CTCAGGGCTTTATCCTGATGCTTCTTGTAAACCTTTAGGGATGAGCATGCCATAGGCTCTGGGATAGATAGGCTGTCTGGGCAGCTTTGCCAATGCTTGACTGTCTTCACATGAAAGAATATTTTTTTATATCCATCCCAAATTTATCTTGTCTCTGAGCACAGCTCAGAGTAGTCTCCTAATTCTGGCATCACTTGCAAATTCTCATCCTCTGTCCAAGTTGTTGTTGAAGAAGTTGATCCAGACTGGTCCCAGAACAGACCACTCCAGTACTCCTTTTGTCTCTGGCACTTCAGAGATCTGCTTGAGAAATGGACTTTTTCCCTCCTGCTGTGTCACATGCAGTGGGCTGTGGGGATACCCAGATGTTCATCATGTGGGCTTGGCTCATCCAGCCAAAGCTACAAAGATCCTTTTTTGTAGTAGTTAGCATCCATAAGAACTGTCCATTCAGCTAAAGTCGAGGGCTATTTTCACCAAGTGTTTGCCTCTCCTCCCTCACTCTCATTCCCTCTGCTTTCCCACCAGCAAATAGAGGGAGAAGACCTGATCATTGGAGTCCAGCTGGGGAAAGCCAGACTGAGCCATAGCTAGGTGAGGCAGTCTTTATTGGGATCAGAGGGTTATGGAAAACAGAGTGCAGAAATGCTAAGAGGAAATTACAATTTCTCTCTTTTAATTTTTTTTTCTCACTCTCCTGTCACTGGTTTTTCCTCCTAGGTGTTGGGGTCTTTCCAAAGGCAATCGTTACTGTTAATGATTTTAGCTTGTTGGCTATTATCACATTTGTGCCTGGGGACTGCAGCTGGCTATCTGGGCTCTGGCAGGCCTTGACAGCAATCAGCTCCTTCCAGCTTCACGCTAATTTTCTCAGGGGAGCTCAGAATAAAATACCTTTTCGTTCATTTTCCCCTCTTTTTCTGCGTGTCACTCCTGTCCTGCTTTCCCACCTCCCTTTTCTGGGAGCTCTGGCCCAGGACTGGGGCACACAGGAGAAACCCACAGTGAGGTGTGGGACATTCGGATGTATCAGGGGGGGAAACATCTCCAGGGAAGAAGCACCCCAGCTTTTGTTACCCAGGCTGTGTTTGGGCCCAGGTTGGCATTGCTGCTGATCCCCCAGCTGTTACAAAGACAAGAAGGGATCATTGCAGTTATTTCATGAAAAGTGTACGTGGATCTTTTTCAGTGGCTCAGCCTGAGCACAGGGCTTTTACAGCCTTGAGTTTAATATTCTCTTTTTTCCCTCCATCATCATTTTATATTATTCAAAGCAAATCAGACAGCCTTTGAAGAACGGCTCAAAGCCTTTTTTCTTACTTTCTTTTCTTCTTCTTCCTTTTTTTCTTTTTTTTTTTTTTTTTTAAAGGTGGGAAAGAGTGGGAGCCACCTGGTACATTTTCTTTCTCAATTCAGTGATTTTATTCATTGGGGAAGAGATCGCTTTGCATCTTGTTCTTTAAAGGAGTGTAAAAGGCAGGTAAGATCTGTATTTCTAAAAGCCCCAGAAGAGAGTGCTTTTCTTTAAGGGTGACCAGCATCTTCCTTGCACTGAAAGCAGCCTAGCTGGTGAAAATACAACTACTCAAGTTGGGAAGGGCTCTGGTCTGGGACAACTGTTACAGTTGGAGTTTCTTAGCAAAATCATTGCTCTGAGGCATTCCAGTGACTGTCCAAACTATTGTGGCAGGCTGAGAATCTCCAAAGCCCACTGAATCTGGTGGAGTGATAATCAGGAAACCCTGTTGCCCCTGTGTAAGTTGCCTCTTTTTGGGGTTTTTTGTAGTGGGCACTGTGTTGGCAAGGAGATCTTTTCCAAGGAAAAGCGTTTTTCCCACTGGGGAAGTGGAAGCAGAGGTCTGAGGCTGCAGCTTGTCAGGTGTCAAGGTGTCTGCTGTCACAGCTGTCCTGGGACCCCCCAGGTGCCTGGTGAAACCATCCCCTCTGCGCTGTGTATGGGACAGCTTTTGTCCCTGCTGAAACTCGGGCTCCTGAAGGCTGAGAGAGGGTCTGCAAAGGGATTTTACCCAGCTCCACACTCTGAAATGTAACGTTCTAATGAGTTTACAAACACCACGGTGTCACATCGTTCCCCCACCCCTTACAGGTGGTAAGGGCACTGTGTGGTATTGCCAGAGGATGTCCTGCATGATTTTGTTTAGCTGCCACCCTTCTTTTCTCCCAGTTTTGCGGTGCAGAAAAGTCCCTGACAGAGTGGTGTTCCCTACCACCTCTCCTCTTCATGCCCTCTTGTTCCCTCTTAAAAGGTCCCTGCTTGGGGCTGTCCCAGGCACAAGGTGACTCCACATGGTGGTGGGGGTCAAGCAGAGATCACCAGTGTGCTGAAAACGTGGAGATGTGGAACATCCTCTGTGCTGCTGAGGACCTGCCAGACCAGAGAGCTGTGCTGCTCTCACCACACTGAGAGGTGCATAAAACAAGTCATCAAGCCCAAAGGTAATGGCCTCTCTGGGCAGGCTGCCAGTCATTTAATGTCTTCGCTAATCATCTAGAAGTGGGAATAAACAACATGTTAATGAAATGTGTGGGTGAAGCTAAACTGGGAGGAGCTAGAGGGGCTGGTTTGGACAGTGGAAGTAAAACAAAAAGATTTGGGGAGGCTGGAAAGACAAGCAGGGAATTACAGCTTGATGTTTGGCTTGGGAATAATGTGAATACAAGTGGGCAGGGAAGCAGAGATAAAAGGCCACGTGAGGACATTAGGTGCCTGGGGGTGAAGAGCAAATGCAGCTTCTGTCTGTCACACAGCTCTGCTGCACACTCCTGGAAGTGGGGACACAGCAGGCTGTATCCAGGGAGTGATGGGCACAGCAGGATACCTCTGGAACCGTGTGTGATTCCTTTGGCCAGGAATGTGTGGGGAAGACTGGCAGCAAGGTGGAGAAAGAGTGAAATCATAAAGAATGACTGAAACACTACAGAAAGGTCTGTGCCCCACATGAACGGCCTTTGAGTGAAAAACACTCTCAAGTCTGTCTAAAATAGCAGCACATCATGGGGAGGGAGCTACTTAAACAGAAAGGACTTTTCTGTTAAACAAAAACTAAACTTTTACACTAATTCATTATGTCAGTTACTAATGGCAGGATCTGCTGGCCATGGGTTAGAAGAGTCACTTTACTTCAGGCTGAGAGAGTCCAAAGGGTTTGGTTTCCTTAACCCAACTAACTGGGGGCCAAGAGAGGACCCAGTGATCCCCCAAAGATTCTCCTGTGGGCAGAGTGGAGGAAAATGCTTTATGGCAGTGCTAGAACAGGAACAAACTGGTGTAAGTGTGCCTTGAGTGAGCAATCTAGGGGTGGTTTTCCAGGCTTTCATGATGATGGCTGGCAACAGCCTGATCTGGCAAAAAAAAGAAGGAACAAAGAAAAAGCATATTCTGAAGATATCCCTACTGACATTGGAAATTTTTACAGTGCTAACAGCAGGTCCCTGCAAGTCCTGTGTGGACAGGACAGTCTCTGTCTGTCTAAGGAAGAGATGGCAAACAGCCCAAGGGGCCAGTCTGGAGGCACTGGAAATATGAGCAGATCAGACAAAATCATCTGAATTAGAAGTGACATTTTTGTTGATATTTTTGCCAGATATTGGAAGATTTTGAATGTGCCAATTCCCTTTCACCCTTCCTTCCCTTCAGCTTTCCTTGGCAGAAAAAAAAAATAAAAAAATAATCATCCTCATATTAAAAAGAAAATGGATGAATAGTTAATGAAAATGTGCAGCCAGTTCTCTGCTCAGTTCACTACAGAATAGCTGTTGCAAGGCACAAAAGCACCTTTGTCCTGGTCTGAGCTTCCTCCTGGCTTCACAGATTGCCTGGGGTTCATTTCATACTTGGTCTGGGCTACTAAAAGATTTTTGGAGCTCCTGAGTTGAGCGTAAACTTTTCCCACACCTGTGCAAAGTTCCTTAGAGGAATTTTCTGAGGGAAGCATGTGGGAGCATCAAGAGTCTGGGTAGTGGAGATGAGTTCTCCTGTAAGGAGTTAAATCCCTGTGCCAGAGCAGGTAAGATGACAGCCTGAAATTAGTCAATAAGATTGTTGGCTCATCTTTCAGTAGGAAAACAAAAGAAATTTGTGATAGAAGGGGCCTGAAAAGAGATTGACCTAAAATTCAGTCCCAGATGTGGACTCATTGATTCCAAACCAAGCAATTTTAAGAGGAGTAAGGGATGGCAAAGGCTTATTTCAAGAAAATGGTCGAAATAAAGGTGTCAGAAGCATGCCCATTAGAGAAGGACCAACATGTGTGAGGAATTTTAAGGCAAAGCAGAGTGGGAGATTTACTAGGAAAGGCAAGAAAGCCGCCTCTCTCATCTCTGCTCCTGGCTCGGGTCTGTCCATGTCCACCCAACTCTGATGCTTTTGCTGCTCTCTCAGGGAGGGAAAATAAAACAAGTCATCAAGCCCGGAGATCGCAGCCTCCTGGGCAGGCTGCCAGTTGTTTAATATTGCTGCTAATGATCTACAAGCAGAAGTAAACAGCATGTTAATGAAATGAGTGAAGGAGGCTGAACTGGGGGAAGCTGCAAGAGCTGGTTTAGAGAGGAAATTAAACACAAAGGTTTGGGGAGGGCAGAAACTCAACAGGGAGAATCAGGACATAATTGTTTTGGGGGTGGTTCAAGGGGATAGAACAGTTGGAAGGGTGAGGAAAAGAAGGATAGAACAGTGCTAGGAATTTTCCCCAGAGCGAGTGGCTGGTGAAGGCCTCTCAGTAGGAATGAGGAGAGAGCTCTGGGTGAGAGATCAGGAGTGGAGATGGCCAATCTGAAGTGCAGCCCAGCCTGTTGTCTCCTCTCCACCGTGGTGACTGCCCCTGGATCTGCCTCTCATGGGAGAGAGAGTCTGACTCTGAGCAGAGCATGACATTGTTATGGAGCCCAAAGCTCCTTTCCATAATACAACCAAAGGGAAATGCACCTGCCTGGCTTGGTTGCTTGGGGTTGAATCAGGGAGTCTTGAACCTAGCTCAGTGAGCCAGCTGTGAGGAATGCAAGCTTTATATTAACACAGCAGATCTGGAACTCACTGGATTTATGGATCTGTCTTGAGTACAGCTATTGGGAGATGGAAGCTCTCATCAGTGCCACTACCCTGAGCCAGCACTGGGATGAGTTTGTTAGCATCCAGTCCTTGTGTGGCCTGCAGGGAGGGGGAAGTCACTTTGAATAAATGGTCCCCCCCATCACATTTCTTTTCTTCTGCTTTTTACCCCTCTCTCCCCCTCATTTGAAATTCATTGGCTCTAATTGCAGAGGTAGTCAAACTTTGGCTGCTTCTGAACTGCAGGTCTTCGAGGGGACTTGCACGCGAGACAGAGAGATGAATGATTTATATTATATTATTATTTATTCATTTAAATTCATGAATGCTTATCCAAATCCAAAATTGCCCAATTTCATCCAGATCTGAATTTATAGATTTTCAGGCCAGATGGGACCGCTCTGATCAGCAGCCTGACCTCTGGCATTGTGCAGGCCAGGGAACGCCACCCGGCAATTCCCATGGTGAGGGGGAGCTGCACCACTATGTAAATCAGCATTATCAAGCTCAGTGGCTTCTCTGAAATGGTCTCTAGTGGAATCTGTGCAATTGCCCCTTGGTTTGCAGCTCTGCTTCGCAGGACGTGGCTGTGAATCACAGAAAAAGCAGTTTCTGCTCTGCTCCCCTGTCTGGGAGACAGCTTTGGAGAGGTGTCAAGGCAGGGGGGATCAGGTACTCTTCCCTACAGCCTGGGATGGAGAATAAGTGCACAAAACTAATCAAAGTCCCTACAGTGCTAATATGAGAAAAGTTACTTTGGCTACAGAGACTTCCAGGACCCCAGTAGAAGTGAAGTCCCCAAGCCAGGCACGGCGGCTGCTGGCTCAGGGGAAGTCTTCATGGACATCTGGGCACAGAGAGCTGTGGCTTTTACTGTTCCCTTTTCTCGTCTCCTCAGGAATATCCTTCTCTGAATCCTTCCTGAATTGTTTCACTGCCTGTGTTGAAGTCCCTGAACAGTGACACACCACTGAAACCTCAGAAGCCAGGTGGGAGTTTCTGTGGGTTGCCAGGATTTTGAAAGGAGTTTGGGGTGTGTTTGGGGAAGAAATTGGGAAGTCTCACAGGGAAGAAGTGAGTGATCAAAGGCAGATAAGTTTAGTAAGAGGCAACCTCATAACAGGATCCAGCCTACATCAAAGAGTGGGAAAAGTACCCCATGTCCCAGAATTAAAATGTGTCTGTCCATAACCCAAGGGAATGTTAGAAATCTGGCAGCAAAAATAAGATAAAGGAAACTTCACAGAGATTATCTTATTCTGTTTCCATAGATTTTGTGATTTTGCTGTAAACCAGCTACTTGGAAGGATTTCCCCCCTCTCCAGACACTGAAACATTGATTCCTTTACCTTCTTTGCAGAAGGGTCTGGGAAGAGACCATATCAGCTCACCTCTAGTGCCACAGGTCCTGCAACCCTGGATGGCAAGTTCAGGATGTGGAGTGGGTAGGCAGGTTGAGAAATGTCTCCAGAGAGACCTGTTCTGCCTTCAGGCAGTGGTCTCATCCTGACAGAATCCTGGTTTATTCTTTATTCTTTAATGAGAAGAAAACTCCAAGCTGAAGAGCCTGGTTTGCACACCAAAGTTGTCTTTTCTAAGATCGTGTTTATCCTCCCAAGCCCATTAGATCTTCCTCATCCACCCAACTTGTGACCTTATAAAGCACAAACTGGGAGAGGTCTGTGCTACGCAGGTTTATAGGTGGTTCTCATGTCTCCCTCTTGGCTGAGATTTGTTGTCTGCCACATGGCAATAATGATTCTGGTTGTTTGCTCTCTCTGGTCCCATGGTGACTAGAGCTGGCTTGGTGGGCTCAGCAGGAAAGACACGCCAGCCTCTCAAAATGAATAATTGTTTTGAATATTTTTGCACACATGAAACACAAGCAAGATAGAAAGAAGAGACCCTAGTGGTTTATGCTGCAGTCATATCTCATGTAGCCCTTCAAAGGAGCTCCAAGGACTTCATACGCTCTAACTTTCAGAAATTCAAAGATCACCTTATCCAGGATCAAAAGACAGAAGCATTTCAGTGGTCCATAGACTCAATTAAAGATTGGAAGCATTGTGGCTTTCTTTTGCAATTCAGGCTGATGAAATTGAAAAGAGGAGGGTGCAATCATCGGCTGGATGCTGTCCAGAACTCTGAGGCCGCATCTATACCTGTAAATTAACTGTAGCTAGGTCTGCTCTTTTGTGCAGAGGCCAGCTGGCACAGGATATCCTGCATCTGTACTATTGAATTCTCTTACCCTCCAAAAAAAGGGGGATTACATCCAAATTGCCTACTGAGAATGGGCACTAGTCTGTGCTAATTCCCAGGCTGTGTCTCGGCATCACTTGGGAGCATCCTAGCTAGATTGTGCCAAAAACATGCCAGGTAGTGTTTTAACAACTTACAATACAGAAGATCAAGTTCTAATGTCCAGGGACATTTTCACAGCTGTCTGTTCAGGTGGTAAAGATATAGTACAGGAGTTTATTTGAATGCTTTAGCTAGAATATCTCTGAGTTCTGTGAGTACTGCTGGTTGGTCTCTTGTCCTCAAGTCCCCTCTGAAGGCCAGTGCGCTACTGGGATCTTCTTCTTTGCTCAGAGGTTTTCTCTGATCTCCTGGTTGTGGTGCCACACATGCTTTTGCCATGCCTTGGGTAAAACAGAGGCACAGAAAACTGAGGAGGGAATCTGCCATTGTTAAGTACTTCTGAATAGCCTTGAGGCCACAGCAGTTATCAGACATTGGTCTTTCAGATCTTCAGATCTTTCCAGACTGGTTTATGGAGAGACCTGGGGAGTCTGAGGTAATCCTGGGGCACAGAGGCCTCATGGAGGAAATGAAATAGAAACTGTCACTGCTGTGGACAAAGTTCATACTATGAAGCCATCCACTCTACAGATTTGGTGATTGTACCTTTATGTGCTCCCTCAGAAGTCTCCCTTCCAAGAGAGTTTCCCATCTTGTAGGAGAAGCTGGAGTGCTGGATGTGGGCTGCAGTGTGCTGTAAGCTGATGGCATCTCCCTGGTCCAAGCCCGGGGTCAGACGAGGGAAGGGTCACAAGTTTGGCTGTGAAAGCTGTGACGGGGGCTGACAAAAGCTTTTTGGGAAGGAGTGGGGGGTGAGCCGACCCCTCTCACCCTCACTAACGCCCTGCACCCTGCTAATGGCAGCCAGGATGACTTTCTGCTAATGCAAATGTTCACAGCTGTACGCTGGATGTTGCTGAGTGGATAATGGCTGATGAGTTTGCCTGTAGACAGTCACTCCACTACCAGTGTGTAATTAATTGCTATGTAAAGTGCTCTGAGATGTGGTGCTGCTGAAATGCCGGGTGTATAAATGCCATCCCCACACAAAAGGGAACAACATGCAAATTCTCTCAATATATTTTTAAATACGAGCATTTTTCAGCTGTTTGCTCTTTTGTAAAATTTATTAGGCCCCCTCCTGGGAACAGGGAGGCAGCAAGGGCAGTGCACATGGATGAGCTGGCTTCCAGGGGCTCTGACTGTTCCTGCTGCTCAGCCCCAGACTCCGGGGGGTCATCTGTTTTCCTTCTTCTATTCCCTTAACCACTGCTTAATTTTTTGTTTCCCCTTTTGCGTGCTTGCTCACATGGTGAGCTGCTGCCTGCCTGCCTGGGGAGGGCAGCAGGGAAGGAGAATGCTTTTTGTGCAAAGGGCAGAAGCTTGTAAGGGCTCTGTTTCCTTGTGAGCCAGAGAGGTTCAGGTCCTGCTTCCTAAGAAAATGTGTTGTCCCAACTGGATGCAGCCCAGACAGGGGTGGTTTCAGGCCATCAGGAGCTGCAGAGGCAGCGTGGTGTGAAGGCAGCAAAGGACAAAGCCCTGCCTGGTATCTGCAGACATCTAGCACCAGCTCCAAGGAAGGAGTGGGAATGATAGAACATCTTCCCTGGAAATAAGTCTGACACAATGAGGCTGAGAAGTCTCAGCAAGGTGGCCTGAATGGAAGGCTATGAAATCTTGAGCACTAGAGATTACATGGAAAAGGCAAAATGACTCACTGCTTCCCGTGTGGTATAAAGGAGAGAACATCTAGAGAAAATATCATACAAAAGTTTGAAACAAAAAAGGGGAAGTCATTCTTCTTGGGACATAAGACCCTATTAGGGAATTCATTGTGACAGTAAAACTAGTATGCAAACAACTTTAAAATGTAGAGTAATACAGGTCCACTGCTGGGACCCAACAATTTTGTTGCCATTGCTGCTCTTAAACATGCAGCTGCCTGGAGAAGCCTGGAGAATATGTGGGGGTGTGGATGTGTTGCAGTTCTTGCAGTCATTTCCTAGGTCTCTGTTGCTGTTAAATGAAGAGAAATAGAACATAAAGACTATATGGACTGGAAATCTATGTTTCTTTTATGTGCTGGTATTTGATAGATTGAGCAATGGGTAGTTGACAGATCTTGGACAGAAATTATGAGCAGGAAATCTGTTTAATGAGCACTTTCCTATGGCATTCCTGAGAAGGCAGTCATAACTTAGATGCAAATTAATGTTTCCATCAATGGTCTGGAAATACATAAAAACAACGCTGCTGGCTAAATTGTACAGATAGCCTAAAGTTTGGAGGAGTGATTAATATGGCTTGAGGATGTGTGTAAAGGACATCAGCAGTCCAGGCATGTAGAACATACATTTTCACAGCATCAAACCAGGAGAGAGAATAGGAACTAGGAGGACAGATGTAAGTATGGGCTGTTGAACATCAGCAGCACAGAAGAGCTGAGGTTGGAAGGGTTAGAAGGCATCTCTGGGAATCATCTGCTCCAACCCCTTCTGCTCAGAACAGGGGCAGCCAGAGCAGGTTCCTCAGAACCACATCCAGTTGTGTTTTGAATATGTCCAAAGATGGAGGCCCTACAACCCCTCTAGAAATTTGTTGCAGTGTTTTAGCATGATCACAGTTAAAAAGAGTTTTTTCTTGCATTTCAATGGAATTTCCTGTATTTCAGTTTGTGCTTATTGGCCTTTCTCTGGCACCACTGAGAAGATTCTGGATCTGTCTTCTTTACTTGCCCCCACCAGGTGTTTATACTTATTGATAAGATCCTCTTAAGATCCCCTTGTCTTCAACACTGGCCAGTGCAGCTCTCAGTCTTTCCTCACACATCAGATGCCCCAATGCATTTGCAGTTTTTGTGGCCCTCTGTGGGACTTGTTCCAATACACTGTTCACTGATACTGGGGACAGAGCACACACAGCACTCCAGGCCTGTGGAGAGGAGAAGGATCTCCTCTCTCCATCTGCTGGCAGTGATCAGCCTAAGGCAGCCCAGGAGCCTGTTGGCCTTGTTTGTGACAGAGGCACATTGATGGCTTGTGGTCAACTTGGTGTTCACCAGGACCCCTGGGTCCTTCTCTGCCAAGCTGCTTTCCAGCTGGCTGGTGCCAGGGTGCAGAGTGTCTGGAAGGCAGTGTCTTTGAAGGTGAGTAGGAGGTCCTAAAGGAAGGTCCTTCATCTGGACCTGTAATGTCAGTATGGTGGTGGGACCAGGCGATGTCAGCTTGAAGGAGGCTGGTGAAAGGACAGGTCTCATTTTACCTTTGGAAGGGGCTGGATGACAGAAACCCATCTCCAGTCTGGGGACACGTGTTTTGTTAAGAAAAACAAGAAATTGGAGAGGATGCAGAAAGCCACACGAATCTGGGCTGGAGAAAATGCTTCCAAGAGAGCAATTTGTTCAGCTCATCAGCAAGCTCGAGTGGCAGCTTGCTGTGTGTGTGCACCTGCTGTAGAGGACTCTTCAACCTCAGAGAGAAAGAAAGGCACAAGACAGACCGGTGCCCACAAGCTGAGCACAAATACACATGAGCAGGGATCCAGGCACTCGCTGTGCTGGTCATTGTCTCTAGGAACAAACTGCCAAAGGTCTTGGAAGAGATTTCACCTGTCTTTGAAGCAAGGCTGTGTGGCTGTAGTTGAACCCAGTCTATCAGGTGGCTCACTGGGGTGCTTTGAAACCCAAATTTTGAAGGCTGGGCTCCTCTTGCTGTGGTCTTTGGCACTGACTTGAGTGCTCCATGAGGGAGTAATGAGCACAACATGATGTGTGGCCTTTGCCTCCTCACCACATATTTTCCAGGCTGTGCTTAGCCCCTTTTGATGCATCTTAGCCTGCACAGACTGGGGTTTCAGGTGGTTTAGAGGGAGGAATAGCAGGTGAGCTTGGTGCAGAGGGTGGATGTTACTTGGGCATTGAAGAGATGCCGTCACTCACAGAACAGCAAGAACCCTACAGAAGGTTTCTGGAGCACCCAAGGGGGCAGCTGGCTGAAGTCTTTCTGTCTCAGAGGACAGGAGAGACCAGTAGCAAGAGGCTGTCATTATCTTTAGGCAGTGATTGGGCTACTGAACTTGAAAGGAAGAATCTGTGGCATCTTCACATGGCCTAAGAGTCACTGTATTGTGATCCTGGTTGATTTCTTAATTCTGTCTTGCCTCTTTTCTTGGGTTTTCCCTGGGCTCTCTGCTACTGCTGAAAATACCAGTGTCTATGGCTAGTAGTGGATGTCCTGTGTAAGGAAGACCATTTACCCCAGGATAAGCAGACCCAAAATTTTCAGCCCAGTGCATCTTTAAGTGGGCAAGGGCCACTACCTATAAGTACTGCTGTAGCTTCCTGCAAACAAAGCAGAAATAGAGTTGCAGGACTATGATGGGGAGAAATCTATAGGCACAAATGTCTTTTCCTTTTTCTGTGCTTTTACTCATCACCCACAACAGCTTCTATTTCTAACCCTGTGCTTAAAAAAACCCAAAACAAACCCCCGAAAGTCAATATTTGTTTTTCAGTCTCCCTCTCCCCTGCTGTTCGTCTCTGAATTTAATGCTTTTGAAAGGTGAATGATTGACGATTTACTGAAAATGAAGTTAAAATATAAATAATTCCACGATTTCACTGCTGTATTAAGCAGGCATATGAGAAAAGCCCAGAAGACCAAGGTTGGCTTTTATTATTAACAAGGAAAGAAATTAAATTTAAATAAATGTAATATTTATTAAAATTTCCTTTCACGCTGTTACCTGAGGTTCATAAAACTTTTGAGCTGTGTCAGCTTTGCACTCCCCAGTACATTGAACTCCAGGGAAAACTATAAGCAAATTCTTAAGATCAATGCAAACTACTTCTCCATTACTCAAAAAAGGGAATTTTAACTATTTTTGAAGGCCCCAGGACTCCACTAATCCAGATATAAAGGCTTTTTTCACCTTCAAACTTCACAGTTCCATCTGCCCTTTCACCTTCTTCCATCCCCACCCCAACACACACAGCCCTTTATGCACTGAGGGTGACTGCACATCCTTTAACTTGGTTTCCATCCTTCCCATAGCCAGTTGCCAAATGAAATTTGCCAAAAGGTGGAGAAAGCCATTCTGAAGGTTCCCCTGTGCCCAGCCTGTGCCCGTGGCAGTGCCAGTGCTGAGGAGATGTTAAAGCTCTGATAGGTGGGGATTACCAGGAGATCCAGGTTTGGATTTTAATGATCCTGTGAGACCTGCCTCAGTGTTTTTAATGAAAGCAGACCTGTATGAAGTAATCTTGTCTGGAACACAGCTGCAAACCAGTTTGGGCCTTGGAAACTTTCCTACCTATGCCAGGCAGACACACGCATGTTTCTAGATCTTGACAGAATGTGGCTGAGCTCTTCCTTCAAGTGGAAGAAATCAGGGAGAGGAGAAGTTTTAACAGCTTGGAGGGTGTGGAGATAGAGGCTTAGACCTGTTCTTGGGTCCAAGTTTTCCCTCACATCAGCTGTGTAGATACCTATTGCTAGAGTATCTGTCACCTGAGAGGGCCTGGGGGCTACATGGGGAGGGAACACCAGGTTGCAGCACCTTCAGCATTGCCCTGTCATGTGGGTAGGCTGGCTGAGCTGAGCCCAGGAAACTGGTCTGGATGGACTTGACAATTGCCTGAGCCCTGGCTGCCTGCAGGGCAGTGTGGTACTGCTGGACACACCTTCAGCATCTCTCTGGTGACAGCAGCACAGAGCAAAGCACTTGCTGGTCTGGGCTGAACATCCTGAATGCAGCACATGAATATAATGCAGTGTGGGACTCTGGCTTGGTTTGGGAGGCAGGAGAAATTCAGAGATGAGGTAGCCATCAAAATATAGCTTGGGCACAGTGGAGTGCAGGAGTATCAAATACAAATACTCTGTCTCAGGTGAATTCACCTTTGTGTAAGGGATTTCAGTCCCTGCATTAGTATGTCAACACTGCCCAGGTCTGAAGAAGATTTCGTGCACATGATGCCTTGAGAGGCTACCTAGGACAGAGGCTGGACAGTGTTAAAGGAATAAAGTAGGTGTTTAAATAAAAGGTCTTCAAAGGATACACCTTGGGCAGTACAGGAGTTTGGCTTTGGCTCCACCCAAGATCGACCATGGGTCACGAGTTTCACACTTTTATAAGTTTTGATCCATTTACATGTTTGGGTTAATTGTCCAATTACAGCTTCAGTTTGAAGTCCCATCCTTCCAGATTGCTCTCTTCAATTCACTGTTGTCTGTACTTTTTGGGCCTCAAGCTGCACTGGTGTCCTTGGTTCTTGGGCTGGAAAAGGATCGTTTTGTCTAACAAAACTGTAAAGAGAACTTGCTAACAGTTTGTATGAAGTTCAGGGTTATATACTAATGCAGTACTGAATCTGGAAAATATGAAAGCTAAAACTTAAGACATCACACAGTGGCAAGTTTTGCTCCCAGTGATGTCACTGGGTATGGAGAGAAATAGTAGTTTGGATTTTGCAAGGGTGGATTCAGAAGGAAAAACTGAGCTGTAAGAGAATGTGCTTTGATGTTGATAAACGTGCCTTGTGAAGGCACTAAAAAAAAGAAAAAGGAGGAGAAAGAAGGATGTTGAAAAGGATGATAAAGCAAGAAAAAGATCCATGGGATTTGGAAGCATTTGAAGAAACCTTTTTATAAAGCTGTGCTCGGCACGTCCTGTCAAATCTCTCCTGCTGTGAGGAATTTTCATGTTACTTTGCAGATAAACTTGTTGAGAGCATGCTGTCTGCCTCCATGGTGACAGAACAGCATCTCGAAGGGAACAGCCCTGCATCATCATTTCTCCATTTCCAGGCAGCATCTGTCACTGCAGACTGGGCTGGGAGCTGTGAATTAGACCCATGTCCTCCCTAGGCTGGGAAAGCTAAGCAAAGCTGCATTTGGTCCATTTTAGCCTAACTTTGCCAGGGTTTCCTTTGGTTGGGTGAAGCATCACTTGTTCATGAGGGACTTGTTGCTTAGGTTTCTGTTCCAAAAACCAGCTCCTGATAATATTTTTAACTGCTGTTTTCTGTCCCAGGTTTGGATGGGAGGAAAGGAGAAAGAGGTGAGGTTGACATAGGATGTAACACAACTCAGGTCTGGGCTTGGTCAGGCAGCCTTCATGAACTATGGGGCACAAGGAGGAAGGGGATATGTGTCACCAAGTTCTGGCTTCTGAAAGGTGGAAGAGTAAATGGAATTGTACTTCATGTGCCATTCAGCTGGCTGGTGCCCCTCTGATGTTAACTTTTAACTCATTTGAAAAAGGTTTAGGTTGAAGAGAAAGAAATCTTTAAGTTCTTAAGCTCCTGTGTGTATTGTGAGGAAAGGTGTGGAGGAAGGCTGATGTTCATGGGTGTTATCCCTTCATAGGCCCTGGTAAACACAGGGCCTGTGAAACCTCCTATAAAGCAGAGCCAAAAACACACACACACACACACACAGAAGGACTTGGCTTTGAGTCATAGGAAATCAGTTTTGGCTCTTCAGCTCACAGAAACTTTGGGTGGCTCAGCTGAAAATGAGGAGGAGGAAAAGGAATAGCAAAAAATGAAAGTGAAAAGAAACAAACACATAATAGAAAAAACTGAGGAGAATATTTGGATATCAGAATAGGTCAAGTGTTTTTTGTTGGAATGGACTGGCAGCTCTGGGCTCTTCCTGCATGTTCTCAGCTCACATCTTTTCCTGGTGAGACCAGCAATCGTTCCAGTTTTCCATGGCCCTGCATTGCAGGGGATAAGAGCCACAGAGCTGAGTAAGGCCAGCTGGATGTGTGTCTTTGAGGAAGAGGAGGAGGAGGAGGAGGAGGCAGTTAATACCCAATCTGCCTTTTTCCTGCTCCATCCTTATCTACCTAACTGTCTCTGCACTATCTTGAGAGGTCTGAGGCTCTTTATCAGATAAAGGTTTTGTCAATGTCTGGTGGAGAACTGTGTTGGACATCTTTGAGCTCCTGCATGGAGCCAGGCAGGGCTTACCTGGCTGGGAGGCAGCTGTTTTCAAACATGCTCTGCCTTTGGGCTGTCCTCTCATGGTGACTTGTGTCTGTGTGATCGTGTTATTGCTCCTTCACCCCACTACTTGTTGCACTCAGCTCTTCCCAAAACAACATCACACAGTGGCAAGTTTTGCTCCCAGTGATGTCTCTGTAAGACAAAGATTGCCTTGGTTTGGTCAGTGGTTGAAAGGCAAGTGACAGCTGACAGCCCTGACTGAAATGTATGCCCTGTAAATATTTTCTCATTGGAAAATTGACTTTTTTCATTAAATTGAATCTTCCTATAAAACAGTATCAGTTCTGTAGATTTTTTTTCTACTTTTTTTTTTTTTTTAACAAAAAGGTTTTTACCTTTTTGGTTTTCTTTCCCCTTTTGCTAATTTGTAAATGGTTTTTGTTGTTCAGTTTAGAACAGGGAAAAAGTCCTACAGAAATGTCTACCTGACAGAAGTTCTTCACTTTTTTTGTTGCTTTGGGTTGTGGAATAGTGAATAGGTCACAGCTGCTCCCAGTGTAACTCTGGCCACTCAAAGAAAAATTCACTTTCACTTAGCCAGTCATGTCCCCCAATTAAATGAATAAAGCCATTCGTTTAATAGAGCTCTGTGTGATTTTGGGGGGGGGGTTGTGCATTCAAATCCTCCTCTGGACTGCAAGACATTTGAGTTTTGCATTTCTTCTCAGTTTAAAACAGTACCCTGTAAAGGAGGTAGGCAAAGGGAAGGGTTATGGCAGAGGATAGGAGGGGAGGGGAAAAGAAGATGGGCATGTGTGGGAACTCCAGTGAGAGTTTCATGATTCCTCCAGCTTGACTTTTAAGGGATCAAGTCTTCCAATTCTTACAGGATAGTCCCTGAGGCCATGTTAAGTCACCCTTGCAATTACTGTCTTTAAACAGAAAATTTGGAGTGCTTTAAGAGCATATTCCCTCATATTAAGAGACAGCACAGATATGAAGCAGTGTGCTCCAGTGAGCTGGAGTTAACTCCCCATTTTTCCACCTCTGTGACTCTGGTACCAATCTCTGGTAATTTTGCTTTAGCAGCTCAGCTGCAGCGCGTTAACTTCTGCTCTGTGAGGTGAGAATACGGGCATCGCTGCGGACCACAGCGCTCCTGCAGCTGTGCTCAGCTGGGAGGGGCTGCAGCTCCCCCCACATGTCAGACAGAAGTGTTTCAGGCTAAGCCTTTATGATAAATTAGGGAATGTGGTCAGCCAGAAACAGCCGGAGCGCTGTTTTATTAATCTGCGGGTGGATAACAATAAAAATGATGAAAGATCTAATCAGCTACATTATTACCTGGAGGTTGGTGGGGCCAGGAGAGAAGAGGGGTGTGTGGGTGATGTTGGTGCTGGGGAGAGTTCAAAGACAGGGAGAGGCAAGAGCATTGTCTTCAAGCACTGTCAGACAGTAAAACTGAGGGGTGAAAACCTTGCTAGAGATGCCTTCAAAATTTTAGCCTTCAGCACCCCTTTCTCCTTTACCATTTTATGGCTTTTTAAATCTGGGATATTTTTTAGCAGACAAGTTGCCCATCAGGGCCTGATGCTCCCTCCCTCAGTTGCACCTTCCTCCACTTCCCTTGGACAAAGCCATGCCAGGACACCAAGACATTGCCTTCCTCTGTAGCAGAAGGTGGGGAGATGCCCCTTTTCTGGAGTGCATTCTGCTGGTGTGTCTATACATTTTTCTGCAATACTTAGGAGATCTTGGTGATAGAAATTGGAGGGGTGGGCTATTCAGGCCCCTTTGTCATTCATTATTAGCTGGAGGGGTGTTGCACACTGTGAGCAGGATGCTTATGGTGGTGGATAAAGCCTTTTGTGTATCCTCTGTGTCCCTTTTCAAATTAGGTACTTTTCTTTCTTTTGGTGTGCAGTAAGGTAAACACAATACAGGGGAGTCCTGTCTAAGTACCTGGATGTGGAAGAACTATAAGGCTCCAAGTCTCCATTAAAGCTTTGATTTGGCAGCATCACAAAGTATTGCAGTCAACACATCTGTATGCAAATGCATTATGGGCAGATAAAGAGCCTCTGTTCTCATCCCTCTGTCATATTTTGCGTATTATTTGCTTACAATTCATGTCTGTCTCATAGTCTCTGTGGTAAAAGCATATTGAGGAAAGTCATCTCCTTTCCCAGCAATTTTCTCAGCTTCTCTTGATCATTAACATGCTGGAAACCACTTGAAAGAAACACTGCAATTTTTTAAGGGATTTTATTCATTTATTCATCAAGGTTAAGGACCCTGAAAAACTGCTGTCTACATCTTTTAGCACTTACTTCTTTCAAATCTCATATACATTATAGTCCTCAATCCGGAGTTCTCTTTTGCTATGGGGTTTTCTCTGCCTGTATCTTCTGTTGCAGTCTGAATATACGATAAACCCCTTTAAAATTAGTTATACTGCTACAGTTGTCAGGAGAACTCAAGTAATCTGATGAATTTAGTAAGAATTCCAGGCTGAAACAGACACAATGAAATTCTCTCCTTCAGCCTTCTTGCCTCATTATTAAACCTTCAGTTTATAGTGTGCAGACAGTCGTGCACTATAATTGAGGTTGAATTGCCATTCTCATTATAAATCCCCTTTTCTCGCGTGCTCATAACTTCAACCAACACATGGGCTGAAACTGTGTGCTCTCACTTTCAGCCCACAGTAGAATATTTAACTCCATGATCTATGGGCTTTAGCTCTGCTGCCATGGTCTGCTGCCCCATATATTTCACCATAACAAGAGCTTCTCTTGAGGTTAAAATACAAAAGTTGAACATTAGCAGGTGTGCCTGGCTTAGGCACCAGACTTGCAACTATATTTTAAGTAGCTGGTGCCCTGGTGGGGGCAGTGGCATTTGCTAGCCAGCCATCTGAGGTGGAGGGGGGGAGGTTTAAGACCCTATCTGATAGTTTCAGTAGAAGCTGTCTCTCTGAAGCCTTGAAAAGTGGCTGTTCCTCCCCACTGCTGGACAGGAATTTAGATGTTTCCTTCATTCACTGCCTAGGACTTAGATACAGGTGAGATCCAGCAAAATTATCCCCTTGCTTCCTTCTTCTGTGAGGGTGAGGTCTGTCAGCCTGGTCTGAACTTCAGTAGGGGATCCAAAACTCTTGGCTGGATCCACTTGGACTCTGAGCAAGTCTGTCAAGCCCCCAATGCCAGCAGCAAGGAGCTCCTTTCCTCTCGGTATGCTTGTGTGTTCTGACTCCCCTCTGCTTTTCTGCCAGCGCTGGCATGTGGAGGGAAGCCCTTGGATGCAGCTTCACACACCTTGGTGTCCAGTCCTCTGAGAAAGGGTCAGCTCAGGTGGACAGTTCAATGTTGCATCTCAGTCTGCAGCCAAGAAGAGCAGAAAGGAGCAGACTTGTGGCTGCAGCACTCAAGGAGGAAGCGAAGGTTTGGGGTTTGGGCCTCGGTGCTGGTCTTCGTCACAGGTTTTGTGCATGCAATCTGATGATGCAGTCAGGTCTGATGACTAGAGCTCTGCTGACCCAAACAGTGATGATCTCAGGCCCAGATGTTGGTATTGGCAGCTAGATGGGTCCATTTCCACTATAACAATGACAGAAGTGATGCCTGCAATGAGATAAAACAGAATATCTGCAGACAGACCGTGCTGCACGTGCCTATTCCATGTCTTGTCCACTCTCCACAGGCAGAGGAAGAGTTCCCCTGCCCAGCTTCAACACAGTAACTTCTCCCAAGGTGCTTCATGGAGAAGACTCAAGAGCCGAGCTTTGCCAGGAACTCTTGCTCAGAGTTTGTGGAGAAGAGTGAAATGTGAAGGATAAAGAAACACTAGTATTTATCAAAAAACTTGAGCCAAAAGGATTTATGTCAAGAGCTGGTCAGTTAGTTGTTGTTGGTTTTGTTTTTTTTTTCTCTCATATATTTATAATGGGGGGAAGAAGGAGGAAGAAAAATTTTTGCTTGAAAAAGAATTTGTCATGTTGGGAAGTATGAGGCAGAGAAACAAAAGGACATCTTACAGCCAGGGGAACCATGGACCAAGACCAGTCCTGTCTGAAGACAGCTGGTGTAGGGGAGTGTTTTTGATGCCTGCTGTCACAGAGGCCATGGCTGTTCACTAAATCCCTCCCTCTGCCCTCGCTGCCATGGTCCAGCACCTGCTCAGGGAGTAGACAGAAGCAGTGAGGGAAGCTGCTGCCATTTATCCCCACAGTTTATTACCAGCCCTTCATTCCTGCAGCAGAGGGGGGAACCTCTGCCTGTCTCTGGAAGTCTAGCATCTCATCAATTCTCCTTGGTCTGCATTCCAGACTCCCCTCCATCCCCCCTGATGAGTGAGGGTGCTCATGACAGGGGCTGAGGATGCAGGAGCACGTGGCAGGACCTGAGGAGTCTGTGGCAGTGTTTGCAGAGCTCATCTGCCAGAGCCTGAATCCCTGTTCTCCTCCAGGCAGATGGCTCAGCTTTCTCACACCTCTCCCCCACTTTCTTTGCTCTCCAAGCACTACTTGTGGGAGTTGAAAGTGAAGTGACAGAGCCCGAGGGAAAGGGGAAAATACAGTGTGTGTCTCTGAAAATGTGAAAGGGACCCTTCTGTGTATTTTGTTCCACTCCTGATACTCATCCCTGTCCCCAGCTGAACTGCTGTGACCAACTGCACTGAGAATTTTCCTCCAAAAGTGCAGTGGAGATTAGAAAAAGGCTAAGGGGTGGGGGTGAGGAAAGCGAACTCCTATGCTGCTGGCACAGGGAATTTTCTTTGACATAAACTTTATTTTGGGTGACAAGGATAAGGAACATCTTCCTTAATGCTGTTTCCTGCATTTCAGGTCCACTCATTGGAACCTGCACTCTGGAAGGTGGTGGTGCTCCCCAGTGTGGTCTGTGCATGTTCTGTGGTGATGTCAGGCATCCTGACATTTAGCAAAACACTTTCTAGTGCTGTTTCCCTCTGTCCTAGTAGCAGGAGGGGCTGGGCAGGAGCTCTCCAGGCTGCCCTGTATCACTGGGCTTAACAGCTCCTTTCAAATCCTTCCCCTAAGAAATACTTCTGGCAATCACTGTCCATGTGTGCCTGGGCTGGACAGGGTTTTAGGAAGTAGGATGTGTGGAATAAGGTAGCTCTGAGCTTTGCTGACAGTGTTATCCCTAGGAACCATGTGAAGGTTTTCTGCAGCCACCAGAGCTGTCCTGAATTTTTAATGCATTTGGAAGTCATGCCTCAAGCTTGGTCTGTTCCAGAGACACAAACAAAGAATCACCTCCAGTGAACACCCAGCCCAGAAAATGATTAATGGGGTGTTTTGAGTAAATCCAAGTTGTCTCTGTTCAAGGAAAATTTGAAAATGTTGCTAAGAAAATTCTTCTTCTCTCCAGTTTTGACTACCTGATGAAAGCTTGCATGCAAGACAACTGAGGGCACACATTTCAAGCTGAGTGGTTGGCTGCATTTGTGTGTAACTTTGTAGATCTGTGGGTATAAGAAATAGATGAAGGTATGTGTCAACATAAAAGACAAAAATTTCTGTGGAATTCTGCTAGCCCATCTCCATCTCAGTTTTATGTTCAGCCTTCCTCTGATGAGCTAGCCAGCCTGTGTAGAACTGTGGTAGCAAACAGGAGGGCAGAATGTTGTGTATTTTGTCCGTCAGGCTCTGTCACTGAGCTGACATGAATAGTTGTCATGAATTGGTTTTGTTTTTGTTGTTATTCCTCAGCCTGATTTTAAGCTTTGTGGGCAACACCATTTTGTCTGTGTTCCAGCAGTGATGGGTTTTAGGCACACAGAGAGTGTGACAAGACAGATTATGACCATTGGAGAAGGACAAATCTTTCCTGCTGAAATATTTTTCACAGAGGCCTATCCTGACTCCTTCTCTATCCTTCAACTCTTTTGTAATCGCTAGTAAGAAAAAGCATTTAATTTTCAGCTTGCTGGACTTAAAAGACTTCATTATTGGTTGTACATGTCAAGGTCCATGTGAATTGCTGCAGTACCTGACAAGACTCAGTTTGTGTAAGCAGTTTTTCCATCCTCCCATCCTGTGCCATTGGTTCTTTTCCTTCACCAAGTGCCATTTCCCATGAAATACTGAAATATCTTGCTAGCTAGAAACTTTTTTGTCAAGCTTTGCTGCTTTTGATTGAACAGTTTTCTCCATTAAATGTTTATATGTTTTCAATATTTTGGCCCCATCTGGGCTGAAAAATGTAGTTTTTTCAGGCTGGATTTTTTTTCTCCCCCCCCTCTCTGTGGTCTGCTGTTGAGATGTGTGGGAGACTTGGCTCCTTCCATCTTTCCTGGCAAAGTTCAAGTAGGTCAAATGCTACCATTGCTGTTCTAACTTTATCTTTACTCCTTCAAATCCCCACCAGCCTCCTGGACTTGACTTTACAAGTCCTTTCATGTCACTTCAGATTGTAGTAGGAGGAAGTGAAAATTACGGGCCACAGGCAGGGTTCCAAAAAGTGCTCTCTCTCTCTCAGAAAGGGGCTGGCATCTTTCCATGGGCCTTCATTGTATTTTATAGCCATACTACAGTATTTAACAGCATAATTTAGTAAGTGTCGGTAGTCCGTCGTGGAGTGTGGAGAAACTGTCTTATTCAACCCCTGGCGACGTGCACCGATTCAAATAATGCACCGTGAGGTAAAGTTAATGTTTTCTGGAAATGGAATTGGAGTCAGAAATGCCCTTTTTGGCCATCAGCATAAATACTGTTGTCATCCTGATCAGCAAGCAGAATTCAAAACCTTTTGCCCTTAAAATGTGACTTTCTCTCATGTTTTAATTAATCCCCCACCAACATATGAAATAATTAAAGAAAATCAAAGTCCTTGCCATGGATTAAAAGTGTATCCTAAAAGTATCTGAAGACCTACTGCAGTACAAAATCTTACTGAAACTGTTTCTCACCCTTTTGACTATGGTGTCTCTTCCTTCCTTGTGTGCTTTTAATGCTTGGGGGAAGATAGGTCTGGCTGGGATCCTAGATTGCCATCTGATTTAGGGATGGGAAAACAATGACTCTTCTGGGTTGTCACAGAGACCATTTCATGTTTACCTCAGCTGTGCAGCTGCCATCTGTGTCTTACTTTGATTACCAGGGAGGTCAGCTGTCAATGGAGTAGGAGGAGGCAACAGTTGCATAAGAACTGGTCAGATATCACCTCCTGAAGAGATTTTAATATGGTCTTCAGACCAGAAAGCTGCAATAGTGCATCACAGTTTGCATTCTGGTAATTTGCCTTACCAGGATATCTACTTGGATTAAAAACCCCAACAACCCAAACATCAAATGGATGCAAAAATCATTCATCACACTTTCAGTCACAGTGTCAGGCCTTTCCTGCAGAACTGGTGCAGCTTGGTTTATGCTGTATTGATCTCTGACTTGTAGGCAGGTTCAAGTTGAAGTTTCCTCTGCCTGTCAGCTAGGGAGCAGTGGGAGTTCCCTGAGCTTAGAGCTGAGGGTTGTGCCTGGAACGTGTGAGTAGCTCACAGATGGCACAGGTGGACCCAGCCTGGTGAGGACAACCCTTCAACATCTGTGGAAGTTTCTGTTTTTCCATTTCCCACAGTGGATTATCCAGGGTACATCTGGGAAACCTGTTCTCCACTGGGTGGAACTGGAGCTGCTGTGTGGGGCAGAATAGCTCCCTATAATGTGCCCTGAGGTCCTGGTCCCTCTGCATACCCCAGTATTTCTCTGGGTGACTGCTTTTGTGCTCACCACTCACTCTACCCACACTGCTTTCCCTTGAAGAGAAACCAGGTCCCAAAAGGAGGTGCAGCAAACTCTGGTCCATCTACCAGGCTGGACAGTGGTGAGGAGAGGGGCTGCTTTGGGTGCCAGTCCCACAGCCTAGGAATGATACAAATTTATCTGTGTAGCCTTTAAAAACTTTATTTTGTGAGAAAAACAAGGGACATACCCAGCAGGCCCAACCTGATTTCAGGAGGAAGCTGGATGAGAAAACCACAGAGGTCCTTCCTTCCCATCAGCACTGCCATGATTTGGGGGCTACAGCTGCTCTCCTGGGGAGGTTCAGAGGCCTGGTGTCTATCGTGGTAACATACACATCTGTGCACACCTACAACAACCACAGGACCACAGAATCATGAAACATCCCGTGTTGGAAGAGACCTAGAAAGTTCATGTGGTCCAAATTTTCATGGGAAAGGGAGCCTAGATGAGATGATCTTGCACCCAGTGCAATACAATGGCAGGTTGAAAACCGCCAGTGGTGGAGACTCTACCTCATCCCTGTGGAGATTGTTCCAGTGATTGAAAGTTTTCACTGTAAAAGATGTCTTGCCTAGGTTGAGAACAAACTTCCCCTGGTACAACCTGTACTGGTTCTCCTTTGTTTTCTCCTGAGGCTCCTTGTGAAGAGTGTCTGTCCTCTTTGTAGCCACTTTAAATTTATTCCTCTCTGGCTTTCACCTGAAATTGTCAAAGCAGGCAGGGTTGCATTGTAACAAGAATGAGCTTGCTGGGCACTGGACTCTCTATTTTTAAAAGTGTCCTTTGTAATTCTCAAAATCAGTGTGAGGCAAAGGCATATGCCATTTCACAAATGGGTAAAGTGAAGTGATGCAACCCAGAAATGGTGCTGAGCAGCACTGCCACAGGCTAAGCACTGGTCCATAACCTCCTCTCAAGATGGCATGTGGCTTGGTAACTGTCCAGCTTCACCATCTGCAGAGACTGAAACTCAATTGCTGTTAACGAGAATGAAATTATGGCGATATTAGCATAATTAAAATGAGAAGAATCCTAGTTCGGGGATGATTGATACCCCTGGAAAGCTTTGGATGGAGGCAGAAAAGGCAGGTCCAAGACTGCTGGCTCAGATGTTATTTACCTGCATGATTTCTCCAGGTATGGGGGGGAATGTCCTCAACAAAAAAGGAAAAAAAAAAAAAAAAAAAAAAAAAGGCAGCTTAATGTGTCTAGTGACTGGTATTAAATAAATGATGCATGTTGGCAGAGCGATAGATGAGAATAGCGGAAAACACATTGTGAAAGGAACCAGAAGAATTGCTGTCATAAATCTCCCCAAACTATTCCAGTCTGAGAGAGGCATGAAACTAAGCAGGTTACTAGGAGCATAAGGAAGGGGCCTTTAGAAGAAAACCATGGCCCTGTAGGTTCATTGACACAAGTTTTGCCCATGTGTCCACCCTCTTAGATGAGGAGAAATGCACGGCCAGGGAAAGGAAAGGGTTGTGGAAGTGTGACATTGCCACTTGGGTTGTTTGTCTCTTGGGTTTTATTTTTTATTTGAGGCAGGTTAAAAGAGCTCCAGGTGTTCTCTCTAGAAAGAAAGAGATTAGAAGGCAACATTAATCAAGTTTACAACATATTCAAACAAGTAGATAAAGAGGAAAGAAAAAAATACCCTGAAATGCTTTTGTAATGAATGCATATTTTAGCTGAAGAATTCACAGGGGTCGACATGTATATAT
Organism: Cyanistes caeruleus; assembly: GCF_971803275.1. Lineage (NCBI taxonomy): Eukaryota > Metazoa > Chordata > Aves > Passeriformes > Paridae > Cyanistes > Cyanistes caeruleus. Next base: position 74,190,981 of record NC_141732.1, read on the forward strand.
GCAAAACTAGGGTTAGAAGACAAAGTGGGATTATTTTCAAAGCTCATAAATAATTTAACTGTTGGAAGAAAAATGCAGAGGTTTCTGTTGATCTTATTGCCAAAGAAATGACTTTAGGCCTGATAAAGTAAAGGGCTAAAGGTGTTTTCACACAGAAGAATGACAGAGCACAGCTGTTTGTCTATTACAGCTTGTCACACCAATTGTGGATTTTATTGGGTAAAAGATGGGCATGTTGGGACAGGATATTCTGGCTCCTTTGACACACTAAAATTGCAGTTTCTTGTTGACTTTTGTAAGGTGTTCACTGAAAACAGTTGTAAATGTTCCTATTAACTTATTTTGCTGCAGAAAGAGGCCATTGTTGAATGCTTTTCACAACCCCAGTTGGAAAGACATAGGAGGAGCTTTATAAAAGACCAGCCACTGGAAAAATTTATGGAGCAATGTGCCTTCTTCACTGGTGTTTCCAGTCACCATGAAAATGGTGCCACTTCACAGCGACCAGGGCAGGTCATGCAAGACCCCTGTGATCTGTTTAGCACATGTAGTGCTGAACCTGCCACCCTCAGATCCACTCAGTCTCCATGCCAGTCACATTGTGCAGTTTAGTCATGCAGTGAAAGGGCTGAAGACCTCAAAGTCTCTGTTCCATACCATTTCTGTTCTTGCCATGTGATGCTGACCAATAACTTTCCCCGTGGCTCAAATTCCAGTTTTGTCCCTCTTCTGTATTTGTCTTTGAATTTATGTTTCCATAGAGTGGGAGAAGCTGGAGTGACACCCCTTGAATCCTGCTTTCCTATGAACCTGTGGCCTCTTGGCCTTAACACACCTCAAGCCTGTTGGCTGCTGCTCAGCTCAGGATGGAGGTGCTCAGAAACACCAGTGCTTCTCTCCTGCATGCAGTACCCAAACACGTGTACCCTCTCTGAGGCTTTCAAATAGTGAGTACAAACCATGGCTAGTCTGTTTCACTTCCCACTTCACCTGGCTTCTCTCAGTCACTACCTCCCCAGTGAGATTTGCTGGTTTCCATCTGCATGGAAGCTGTTTCCTGATTTAGCCAGGTGGAATGCTTGGCCATGACCAAGTCACCTGTGAGACAGGCAAGGTGGCTCTGCATGCCCAGGCCCTGGAGGACCAACCACTGAAAAGTCAAATCTCATGTTTTTCCTGGGTCCCCAGCTGAAAGTGCAACAAAAAATCAGCAGCTGGGCTGATGAGCAGTGACAGGGTCCCCTCTGATCCATGACCACCAAAGATTTCACATGATCTGGGTGAAGGCAAGGCATTGTCCAGTCAGGCCAAGTTTGTTCTCTCACTCCAGCTGCAGACCTTTGCCTGCTGTTCTTGACTGTTCGTGGTTTGTGGGGAGGAAATGCTCCTTTAAATCTGAAAACCTGTCCTAAAATTTGACATTTGGTTGTTTTCATCCCTCCATGAAGGAGAATTTCCCCAGTCTCTGGTTAAACTGGGTTTGAGCTGTATTTCTTTCAGGCAAATGTGTTGCTTTATGTGGATTCCTTACTTCTAGAAAAAATAAAACTCCTTAAATGTCCAGTATTTCACTCAAACTCAGCCCCCTCCCAGCACTGCAATAGCTTTTAAATACTAGTTTTAGTAGTCAAGGAGAGAAAATATTTACTTAGTAAAGCTTTAAGGTCAGGCTTTTGGGCTGGAAACTGAAAGGTGTAAGTAAGGCAGATACAGGACAACTCCTGCTTAAGCTACAGAGCTTAATCTGCACAGCCAGGTAGCTCTCCAGCTCTTTATACATGTCTGGCTCAGATTGTTCTGTACAACACAGAACAGAGCAGGATTTTTGACTGAGTGGGATGCTTAGGTTGGGCAGAGGAGCCTGATTGTTCCCATACATAGGGCCAGCCTGCTCTCCTCAGTCTAAATCTCATGTTTCACCTCCTATCCTACACTTGGCTGCTAATCACCTATCAGAGTTGTGCACAGGGACTCAGACCCTCTTTGGCATTTGGGCTCTGGAGCACAATTAGAGGTGTTTGGGATAGCTGTCCCTTGGGGTTAGGAGATTTGTGTCTAGAAGGGAAAGTGTCTTGTATCAGTCTCCTGGTTGCCAGCCCTCAAAACAAGTCAGGCTGCACCCCAGAGCAGCCCACTTGTGTGAAATGTGGTTATTGTGAGAAATCTGTGTGGTCCTGCACGCACTGGGGCTGCTACAGGAAGCAGCAGTAACAGAACAGACCGAGTGGAAGGAGTTAAAACACGGAGAAGTTGGGCTGACACTTTTTATCTGTGCTTTTATGCCATTGTAGGGGTGGCTGGGGCTTCTATTGGCTTGGCTTAAAAAAGACATTGCTAATGTCTAACGCTTGATGACAGATGGTTCACCAATGCTGCTAGGCCCATTGTCTCACTTAATAGCTCTTTGTTCTAGCTGAAAGAAGGTAATCTTTTCTTGTAGGAGCTGGTAGGAGGATCTGTGTACAATATGCCTTCTGACAACTGTTCCAGTTTTGGAGCCTGTTCTGTAGCTTGCTGAAGCGGAATCATCTCTCACCCTCTGTAGGAGGGACTCACAAAGGAGGCATCACAATCATGATGCCTAATTTGTGGGTGTTTTGCTATCTGGTAGGACTCACCACACCGAATTAGGCAGTTGCATTCTCTGTGTATGCAAGAAAATAAAAGATGTGATCTGATCTGCCTCAAAGGGTGGGGAGAAATTTAGGGCCTTTCTCTGGGTGTCAGGGGAGAGGCACCCATTTTTGGGATGTTAGGCTGTGGTTCCCCACCGGGGAGAGTTTACCTACTCACTCACCAGCTGGCTGCAAACCTGCATGTTTGTATCTCTTCTTTTTGAGCATGAAAGAAATAGCTGCAACCCAGCAATGATTACACCCCAAGAAAGGGCCACGTGGAGCAGACTAGGGAGTACCAAGGTGAGAGCCAGTGTCCTGTACAATGTATATCATATTCAGGAGTGGTGTTAGGAGCCTGGGTCTCCTAGGAGAGGTTGTAGAGTGACTCACTTCCTGATTACATTTCTATTTCCACCTTTTTAAACAAGATGAGGCAGGTCAGTGAGAGGAGTTGTGAACACCTCCCTGGACTGACCTACCACTTTATAATCAGGGCTGTCTTGTGTGTCACAGGAGTCTCAGACAAAACTTCATCTGGGTGAGGAAGAATCTGAACCTGCTCTTCTCGTGTGTCATGTGAATGCACCCTGCAAGGCTGCTGCTGACACGAGGAGGGCATGTGCTTACCTATACCTGTGCAAGGAAACACCTTCCCCATCTTGCTTGCTGATCCATGCCAAGTTCAGAACTTACCAGACTGAGACCCTGAATTCAGGATAGCTCATGAATGCCGTGGTGAGAGGATGTTTGCTTCGAGGGTGTTTCTTCCCACCAGCATTTGTTGTGTATTTACCATGCTGATGTTACAGAGGTTCCTCAGAGGCAATGTGGGGAAGGATTCAGGTTGTGTGGGCATTAACAGAAGCTTGTACAATGGTGAGGGCAAGTGTGCAGAAGGATGAGGTTCTGAGCAACATTATCCAGCCCCTGCTCTCTGCAGGGGGGTTTGGACTACATGATCTTTAAAGGTTCCTCACAACTTAAATGATTCCATTTTTCTATGAGACACCAGAGTGACCTCACACCCTTAATAAATGAAACATAAGGGCTCTGATTTGGCACATTCTGAGTGCTTTTTGGGGATGTGTTTGCCCTAATATCAGCATTTACTGTAGCAAGAGAGAAGCTGTGGTGTTGCAACCTGTTTTAGGAACTGATTTCAACAAGTAGACAGCAATGCTATTCCAAAAGATGTTTTCAGGCTCAACAGGTGGCTGCCTTGACTTTGTAGCCTATTCCCATTTCATAAGCTCAGGAGTGGCAGGACAAGTCAGGCCATTTCAAATGAGCTTTGCTAAGGGGCATTAGTAAGGAAGAACACCAGCAATTTCCTTCTCCAAGAGCATAGCCTTGCACTGTAGCACCTGGTGACGAGTTTCCCCATCTGCCAATCCCCCTGTGATGTGTGAGTTATTTCTGGGATGACAAACACCTTGCATGATTCTAGGCCTATGGGACAGTCGCTGCCCCCAGGTCATATTTGGGACTGGGAGAAATGTGATGTTGGAAACTGAAATATTGGAGGTGGAAAAGTCCTGACCTTGCTTTGCAATGACATTTCCAAATGTTATTTTAATATTTGTTATACAAAGGGAAAATAGGCAGAACTCTGGAGCTTTGTTCAAAGTCCATATTATCCTTTAATGAAATAAAGTTTTCTAATGGACATCTCCCTGGTGTGGGAATGGGGTGGAGGTGGGTAGAGGAATTGTTTCACCTCATGTATGCAAAGGGAACGTGACTCAGTGCCTGTGTGAAGTTATGCTGAAAAGGAAAAGTGACTCCAGGAGGGTATGAACTGCTTTCTTAGGGACATGAAAATGTGATTATTGGCTGTGGTGCCTTCATAGGACTCCCCAAAGAATGACAGCAAACCATGCCCTGTTCTTGTGCCTTGAACTACTCATGGATATGGGAATTTTACTACAATCACAATGGTACCAAGGAGCACATTGATGAATGTTTGACCTTTTAAAAAAAACCTTTAGTTTCATGTAATGTGACTTAGCAGCTGCAAACTAGAGAGGGGATCCAGCATCAAACATGCAGTGGCTTTTGAACCTCTAATACAATGTTCTGTGTGCTGGTGCACACAGACATGCAGCTATAGGCTTTCAGGTAGACCTGGTCTCTCTCTCTATTTTCATTGCTTCAGACTGGGATACTTCCTTGGATAATTGCCTGTCCCAACAACAGAGTCCCATGCTGAAACAGGCTTGTGCTGCAGTTTCTTTCTTTACAGCACCTGCAGTGTAAATGGATGAACTTCTGGTGAGAAGCATGGAGTGTCTCTGAGACAAGCACTTAAATCAGGGCTGGTATGTCTGCACAGCCTGGAGAAAGGTGTTTTAACCAGCTGTAAGTCTGTTTTCAGCCCCTTCTGTTCTCCTCTGCCTCACCACAACCAGAAAGCAGAGTATGGCAAGTACCCATCACTTGGTTTGGGCAGCAGTGCTTTATTTCCCAGCACACCAGTGTAAATGAACCTCCAGTGTAAATGAACCTCCAGTGTAAATGAACCTCCAGCAGGCTGACAGCCTTGTGGTGCTTCCCTATTCCCTGTATTGGGGCTGAACCTGGGGATTTGACCACTCTGAGCTTGCAGTGTAATGATATGGGGATGTCCTGGGAGAAAGGCCAGGACCAGGCATGGTTTCTCTTGTGTCACTGGTTGTCCCTGCTGGTCCTCACATCTAGTTTCCCCAATCCAGTAACTCCACAGGTGTCTCTGCAAAGTGAAACAATTTTGGGGTATTGACCTAAGTCATAGAGTCATCTTTAACCGTGTTTTCTGGTCTCCCTTTGGGAGCTGATAGCCCACCAACACTGGATATTTTATCTGCTGTGTATTGCAGGGTACCTGAAACAAGACAAAATCTTGTGTCACAATCATCAGTCAACAGCCCCCAGCTGTGTCTCATTGGCCAGAAGTGTTCCCAGCTGGATGCCCCGGGGGTGCAGCCCATCCTGCTTGGATGGCATGGATGTGTTCTTGCAGATCCATCAGGATGTGACTCACACGGCAGAGACACAGCATCTACCTCGAGCAGGGAAGGGAAGGGCTCTGGGGACATTGAAGGTCACAGAGGAGGCCTGAGAAGTGGGGAGACAATCAGACAGCACTTTCAGTTCTCCCTTTCCTATGCCATTTTGGGAAATTGAGTCTTTCCTGTTTGTTGTGAGGTTTTCTTCCTTCAAATAGTGATTTTCATCAGCCCTCCCCCACACTTTATTCTCCTGGCCCAGGAAAGAGGCTGTGGTTTTGTCTGTTCATCCCTGCAGCTCAGGACAGGATGCTGAATAACCTTTGGGACAGAAAACTCTTCTTACTGGAAATCTAGTCATCATTTTCTCTTTCAGTGACATCTGAGACATCTGAGTTCCTGTATTTCTAGCCTACTCTGTCCTCTGCAAAACATCTTCTTGTTGAAAAGCAGGGATAGGTTTGGTGTATGTGCTCTTCTTTATTTGTCTTTCCTTTCAGAAGAAAAGCAAATACTGTGTTCCCTCCTTGTATTCATCATCTTATTTATATTTCATTTCTACTGCCCTGAACTGACTTAAGTAACTGATACTATTAATAATAGGAGTTTCCTACTAACGAAACTCCTTCCAATGGAGTTCAACTTATGGACAAGCACATTGGTCTCATTTAGAGGTGGATTTAGCCTGTGCAACTTGTCCAAATGGAGATGTGGCTGCAAGAATCAGGGAGAAAATGCAAAGGCTCCTGATCTCAGCCCCAACCTCAGCTCAGCTGATCTGGTACAGCCTTTCAGGGGAAAGGAAAATAACCATTCAAAAGACAAGATGTGAGGGATGTTGAGGAAGAAATTGAGCTTTGTCTCTGGAGACTGCTGAATTTGACAGGGTTTTCCCAAAGCAGCAAAAGGAGCAACGTCCCGAGCTTTGGCCTCTATAGTTATCAGCATGAAAAACCCATGAGTGTGAAATCAAACAACAGGCTTCAAATGGGAGCTACAATGACACTAATTTGTATGTACCATTATTTGATCTTCTAACCTACTAGGTTTAAGGTAAACCACACTGGAATATCAAGCAGACATGAAATGAAACAGTGTCATTAATTCAATCCAATGAGATACGTTTTATATAACAAAGGGATTTGTTCTGATACTCAAACAATGTATATTAATGAAAGAGTCGAAATAGATTCATTTTGTTCTCAAAGCAAACACATTAAGAAAAGCCATCAAGAAGTAAAGAACACGGCTTTTTTTTTTTTTTTTTTTTTTTTTTAAACTGTGCTTTATTTAGGGCTAAGCTGGAAAGCGTCATTCAATAATTACAGAAGATTACAAGGAGTTTTAGGGAATTGAGAGTGAAAGAGCAGTTGTATGGAACTGCAGCTGCGTTACACATCTGTACTTCCTAGCTGTGGGCTCAGTTTGCTTCAGTCCTTACTCTGGCAAAATGCTCGTTATATCCCCATGAGAGTTTTGGAAGAGTAAGGACTGCACGGTCAGGCCCAATATGTAATCAAAATTAACATTAAAAAAAAACAAAAAACACAACCAAAAAAAAGGAAAATAAAACCAAAAAGGAAAAACAATAAAGAAGAAAGTTTGAGATTGAGATAAAAAGTACTGAGAAAGACAAACAAGAGCATAAACCAAAAACAAGAGTATAACCAAATAATCAAAAACAATTATCACACTGCTCAATCGATGCAAACAAGTGTGAGAATTATGTAAATCAAGTTTTAAGACTGTGAAAATAAATTATAATAAATATGATATACTTTAAAATATATGTGTTCTTAAATAATTCATTGTTTTTTCTGAGTCAGATTTTTTAAAGCAATGTCTTATTTTTAACTGCTCTAAAGTCATTTACCAAAGATAAATATCGTGCTTTCATTAAATAGTTTTCCTTGTTTTTTCTCTATCATTACAATTAAAAGTCCTACAAAATATGCAAATTTATTTACAGAAAACAGAGCCAGCATCTTTTTTTTTTTTAAACATCCCCCTGTTTTTCAAAATTCCTTGTAAACAGTTTCAGAAATTCTTCAAAGAGATTGTTTCTTTAGTTTACTTTTATGGTTTTTTTTTTTAGGTTTTTTTTTTTAGTTTTTTTAGTTTTTTTTAGGTTTTTTTTTTTTTTTTCTTTTTTAAGATTAAGGTACTAGGCTAATCCCTTGCCCTGAAGGTTTCTAGAGCAAATATGGAAGCTACTGAAGCATAGGATGATGGGAATTTTGCGGACAGCAGATCATGAAGACATGAAGCGTTTAGCTGTGTTTTGTTGTTCAAGTTAGAACTAACGTCTGATAAAAAGACAGCTGTTTTTTTTTTTTTTGTTTTTTTGTTTTTTTTTTTTCCCATTTGCATTGTCTACAGAATTGAGTCTTGTCTTGTTTATTTTTTAATCGCTGGAATGCTTGCAGTTAAAAAAGCTGCCAAAATAGCCATTTTTCTCCTTTTTCTCCTCAATAAATAACAGCATCCAACAGCAATTGGCAGAGAGTAGGAATTTATGCTCAATCTAAACTCTACAAAAATTACAGTTCTACAACATCTTTGTTTTTAGCATTAACGCTAACTTCTATGTAGTATTATTTTTTTTTGCTTTTTTGTTTTTTTTTTATTTTTATGTTGTCTAATTTTTTTCTATTATATAGGTATTTTAAACTTTCTTTTTTTAAATTCTGTACAACTATTAGGATTTTAAATGGGGAGAGTTAGAAGCATTTACAAACCTTTTTGTTTTCCATTTAATATCAACCATCTTTCCTTTCTCTTTTCTATGCCTTTTTATGTACTTAATTATGTATTTATTTATTTACTTTTTTTTTGCTCTTCATAGATATCCATCTTACCTGCCTTTAACAACGCAATCCTTGCGTATTATACAGAAAACCATATGAAAGCTTCATAGACTCTAATTAATGTATAACCAAAGAACCTCCCAAAGTATCAAAGAACTATTATCTTGCCATTTTAAAAGCATTTAAGCGTTTGTAATTTTTTTTTTGTGGGTTTTTTTTTGGTGTTTTTGTGTTTTTTTAAATTTTTTTTTAAATTTTTTATTTTTTTAGGTTTTACATATTTCATATAATCACTCTCAAAAACTGTTTTAGGAACAGCTCAGAGAAAAGGAAAGAACTTCCATATTTTACATACAGCTACAAGTCTGCGGTAAAAAGTTTTGTCCTTTGGTCCCTATATAGCTAAGGAATGACAGATAAAGATGCTCAGTGACTGTTACCATGGGTCTCGCATGGTAACCGCATCCTTGGTGGCAAACAGGCACTCCTTTGCCAGAATCCAGGTTTGCATCTCCTGTTTGAAGAAAAGCCGCTGTGGTGATATCAGTGTCTCTTCAGAAATCCCGGTTCATCTTCCTCCTGCTCTGATTTTACTTTATGTGTTTGTTTGCTTTCAAGCGCATGTCCTTCGAAGTCAGCAGATGTGATACTTTTCTTGAAGAAATGTTACAGTCTAAACAATCAAAGAGAGAATAGGTCTGAAGTCTTCAGCTTGACTGATATTTGCTGATATGTCAAAGGTGTAATCCAACAGTTCACTTTTTTTTTTAATATATATATACTTTTTTTTTTTTTTTCTAAATGTGGCCCATTCAGCTGCTGCCCTAAAAAATGAAGAAGATCATTGCAAATTAAATCAAAAAGGGGAGGGGGAAGTAGGGAAGGTGTGGGGGGGAATATTTGAGACAGGAGGGGGGAAAAAAAGACCTAAAAATGAAAATGAAATTAAAATCAAGCCTGTTCTTTTGGGCCCAATCCTGCTCCCGTTGAAAGTAATGGATGTTTTCTTCTCCCTTCCATTGGGACAGGATGGGGCTTCTGCTTTGGTGTTTTGCTTTTGAAGGCCTTGGCTCTGATTCTGCTCCCACTTAACATCAACAGAAGGATTCCCCTTGACTTCAGTGGGAACCGGATCAAACCCAAAGTAAGCAAGGTAGTCACGATCATGATAAGAAAAACACAATTTTTCCTAGTAGTAGTAGTAGTAGTAGTAGTAGTAGTAATAATAATAATAATAATAATAATAATAATAATAATAATAACAATAAATCTAAATAATATTAGGTCATGCCTATGTAAATCTGTATCACTACACATGTGAAACAGCAGCATTTTAATTATTTTTAAGTGCTGCTTTGCAGTGCCAGATCACAATCTTGCTTGGCAGGCTTTTGTAGGGTGAAAGGCATCAGGAAAGGGTAGTTCTTTATTTTAATGGGGTGCCATCTTTGACAGTGTATGAGCTTTCTGTGGAGATGTAGCTGCCAATAACATCTACTCCTCTGTGAATGTCAGAAAGTAGGACTTTGAACAGGCAATTTACAGGAGGTTAAATAAAAAAGACTATTGGAATAAACTTTTTTTTTGGGAAAAAAAAAAGGTAAAGCTAACATTTCTTAAATAAAAAAAAATATTTAAAAAAAAAATATAATCATGATCCGACTAGGCTTGACATTTAAGTAGGATGCTTAATCATTAAGGATTAGCTCTTATCTCCTTCTAGCAAGCAGGTTCTTCTTATACACTTGGTGATTTATTACATCAAGAAACTTAGAAACTGCAAAAGGTCCACTCTGGTGGAAAAGTGTCATGCGGAATATCAATCCATGCTGGCAGGTTTTCACACTGTTGGTTCAACAAACAGCAAACCGTACACAGCAGTCTAAACAATTACAACACCAAAAATAATAATATAATAAAAAAATAAAAAACACTCGTCAAGGACCCTTTTTCAGTTGTAAACAAAAAGATGCATTTTGCTTTTTTGATCTGGATGGGTTTTTTTCCCACTCGATCCCTCCCTCCCTCTAAGCAATTAATTTTTGCTGGAGTTGCTGTAATATGGCACCTTAGAATTAGGAATTCTTGAAAAGACATACAATGAGGCTTTTCTTGGGGTTGCTTTTTTTGATAGCTATAGTTTGCAAACTACCATTACTATCATTAGTCTTTTTAGTTTTGATTTGTTTTTTCCGTTTTTTCCATTTTTTCTTTTTTTTTTTTTTTTTTTTTAATTTTTAGAAAGTGATTTGAAATATCCTAAGGGAAAAAAAAAGGTGTCAATTGAAAAAGGCCCCAATTCTCCGGAAAAAAAAAATAATCACAAGATTTTCAGTGCAAAAAATTAACCACACATTTTTCTCTCTATTTTTTTTTCCAAATTATCTGTAGTTACAACAATCCCATTTTTTTTTCTAAAGAATTAGGAATCCATCTTTTTTTTTTTTCCTTCTATGTGACATCTAAAGAAGCATAAAACGCTGACGAGAAATCAAACGACAAATAAAGAAACCACTGCAAGCACCAAAAACAAAACGAAAATGAGCACAGCAAAAAATTGTGGCAGCACAAAGTCAAAAAAGGCACATGTGATCATGACTGGCCAATCATCAACTGATACAACATCCAAGAAAAATGCTTCAATCACGGCACCTGCACGAAACTTGACGGCATGTCATGCAACCAATTCTTAGCTTGTTACATGACGCCATCATGTCACACTTTCAACTTCGAGTTGATTTGAACTTACGGCCTGGGGAACTGTATTCTCCACTTTCATGTCATTACGAGAACTTTTTTCCTAGCTCAGCGCGAGACTGTGGTGGATTTGACTGGCTCTTGGTTGGAATTTGATTGAATGACAAAAGAAGAAAAGATTTTTTATATATATATATTTATATATAGTGTGGAAAAAGGGAAAGGTGGGGAAAGAAGATATATATAAAAATAATAATTAAAAAAAAAAATGTTACAAACACAGCATCAATCAAAAAATTCTAATGGAAATACTTGCCATTAAACTATAGAAAACGAAACAAGAATGAGAGCAAAACAAACCAACTGAACGGAAAGAAAAGAAAGGAAAAGAAGAAAAGAAAGTAAGGAAGAATAAAAAAAAAATAAAAAAATAAAGGATGGAGGAGGCCTAGCCAGAGACACTGACATAAAACACACACTTAAATGTGGACACACGGTCAACAGCGAACAGGAACAGAGCGTGATGCAGCGGCTGTTGAGGAGAGCATGCACTGAATGGATGAGCGCAGACACAGATCGGTTTGCGGAGTCTGGAAAATAAATACATTCACTGCCAACCAGAATGCTTTTGTTAGCACCGGCCTTCCCCACACCACCCCCAGCCTCCTGAGCTTCACTGGATGGCTGGCCAGAGTCCTCCGGGAGCCTCTCTGCTGCCTCGGATCGACTCCGGAGCAGGTACCACTCTGATTTGGTTTGTATCCCAAGTTTAAAATCGTGGGGGAGTAATAGGCCAAGAGCGGCTTTGGCTACTGAGAAAAAATAAATAATAATAAAAAATCCAAACAAAACAACAACAACAAAAAAAATGAAACCAAAAAGGAAAGCAGCTACTGCTGGTTGCTGCACGTCCATTTAGCAGTTCACAGGACAGCGGTCTCTGAAACAGCAATGCTGGTATGGGGTGGGAAGCAGACTTGTAGGAGGACTTGGATGATACAATGGTCCCTAAATCAACATCATTAAAAGAAGGATGTTTACTCCTTTGGCGTTTAGCTGTGGCCTTGAATTGAAAAGATAATGGAGAACAAAAGGGATAAGAGAGAGAGGAGGCACGAGGAGACTTGAGGAGAGGAGAGGAGGGGAGAGGAGGGGAGGGGAGGGGAGGGGAGGGGAGGGGAGGGGAGGGGAGAGGAGGGGAGGGGAGGGGACGGGAAGGGAGGGGGAGGAAGCAGAAAAGAAAGGCAAAAAAGAAAACAAAAAAGGACAAAGAAAAAGGAAAAGGAATAAAACCTGCCAGGGGTTGGTTGCTACAAGACCCTGTTCCTTTCCTGTGAAGGAAAATGTCCCTTTACTGGCCCACAGAGTTTTGCCTCAGTAAACACCAAAAATCACTGCACACAACAATACACTCGTCTCAGTCAGCAGCTCTGCACCCTGTTCCTCAGGTATTGCCTTTCTGTCCCCTTGGCAGGGCTCATATCTCTCCTTGCAGCCTATTTCTGAAAAGTCACTGCACACACTGAAATTTCACCTTGTGTTGGGTTGTCACAAGAATATTGTTGGCAGTTCTTATCCTGAAGTCATGCATGCAGGCTAGCGAAAATTCTTTCCCTGGCTTTTTGTTCGTTTGTCTTGGGTTTCTTTACTGCTTCTGTGAACTGAAACATGCTTTCTTGGCTACAGCAGTTATGCTTAGCTGACAAGAGACGATGCTGAACTAAGCCCCTGATCTGAGCTCTGGCTTCAGCTCCACACTTTTCCCACAGTTGGCTGCTGTCTTGGTTGAAGCTGACTCGTTCTTGATGGTCTGGCCCCGAAGTCTTGCCCTTTGATGATCTGGAAGTGTCAGCCTGAGCTTCCTGGGGTTTGACAAAGACAATAGACTTGTACCCCCAAGGCAGATGCAAGATCTATGTCTACAGTTATTTCACAATTCAAGACAGGGAAAACTGTCCTTTTGAAGATGGCCCAGGGAAGAATTGTTGTCATTTGTGTCCCTAGGTACCCAAGAGCAAATAGTGTCAGCTGTACAGCTCCTGGAAGAGGAAAAGATCTCTAGCATCCCTCTTACCCCTCTGGGCTTTCTGGCCATGTCATAACACAGGAAAACAAGCAGCTGGGGAAGGAAGGAAGGAGAGCTGTCATCACCACCACGGCAAGACCTGTCTCTTTCCTTACCTCAGCTGCACGAGCAGGAAAAGGAAGGGTTAACAGGCTTTGATTCAATGACTGGACAAAGGAGGCAACAGGAATGGGAGAGATCTGGTGGAGCAAACAATATCCTGCTCTATTCCTGGGAAGTGGCAACAACACTCAACTCCTGAGGCTGAAATATGGGATAGTGCCAGCTGCAGGATCAGGAGTGGAGTGTAGTTGGTTTACACATGGATGCTAGATCCAGGCAACTGTCAAGCTGGGGAGAGGTTCTTTGCTATAATTTTACTGAGGAAAATATTTCACATGCAGAGTGGGAAGGTCAATCAGTGACCACTGCTTTGGAGGTGGTGCTACCATCCCTCTGCCTGTCCTCCAGAGACACCCTCAGACACTGCAGATGACACACACCCACACCCACACACACATAAACATATATATGTACAGATGAAGGATTGGGACTTGCTGAGGCTAAAAAAACAGCAAAAAAAAAAGAAAAAAAGCGACTTGAAAATATTCTTTCACAACCAAAGTTACATGTGGTAATCCTGTCTGCCTAACTTGGGTCTGTATTTCAAACACCAAATGAAGCTGCTCTTCTAAACTGGGGGGCTGCAGCAGGTACCTAGTCAGTGGACAGGAGAAGAAGCTTTGGCAGTCGCTAGGGACATGTGCAAGGTCTTGCTCAACTGAGCAAACCATAGCCAAATAAATCTGGCAGATGTCCAACTTCTTTTTGGAAGCACCTAAGTGCCTAACATCCTGTGACTGTTCTTGAACACTGGAGAGAGAAAAGAGTTTGAAGTCCTAATGATGGAATTCAAGATGCAGGCATCTTCATCTGAGCAGATCACTCTAGGACAGCATTAGTGGAGGGACACAGGGATTTTAGGTCCCAATTCACTCATGCTCTGTTTCAGATAAGACTGTGAGACATGGGCAAAAAAGAACCAGTATATCTCTCATGGTTACAATGAAGACCTTGGCTGACTTGCTGTGAAGGGAACAGTTGTAGCCTAGGTCTGTACCATCAGGGGAAATGAATCTCAATTAAAGCCTAGGTTAGACACACATAAATCTAGTCATGTCCTTGCAACCTGTGCTGTCAGCACAGCAGACCTATTGCTACAAACACCTCTGTCACAGTAAAGCTTTTAACAGCAGTTTCTGGCTGGACTCTGAGGATAAGCTCTGCACAGTGGGAGAATCTCATGGCCCATGCAGTGTAGTACTAGGTACTGAGGGAGCTGGCAGAGGTGCTTGCTAAGCAGCTCCATCATTTATCAGCTCTCTTGTTAATCATCTAAGTCCCAGCTGATGAGGTTAGCCAGTGCTGTGCCCACCCAAAAGAATGGCTGGAAGGAGAATCTAGGGAACTACAGGTCTGTCAGCTGGACAGCAGTGCTGGGGAAGCTCATGAAGCAGATTGTCCTCAGTGCCATCATGCAGCACATGCAGGACAACCAGGGCAACAGGCCCAGCCAGCATGAGTTCATGAAAGTCAGGTCCTGCCTGGCCAACCTGATCTCCTTCTGTGACAAGGTGATCTGCTTAGCTGATAAGGGAAATGCTGGAAATGTGTCTATCTAAATGTGGACTTCAGTAAAGCCTTTGACAACATTTCCCACAGCATTTTCCAGAAGAAACTGACTGCTTGGATGGATGCACTGTTGCCTGGTTAAAAAAAAAGGATGATGCTTGGGCCCAAAGGGTGCTGATGAATGGAATGACATCCAGCAAGGGCTGGTCAGCAGGTGGTATTCCCCAGGGCTCAGCACAGTAGGAAGCTGAGGGGAGAACTTCTCACTCTCCATCGGAAAGGACAGGTGGGAGTCAGTCTCCCTCTGGTAACCAGTGACAGAGCAAGAGAAAACAGACTTGGGTTGCAATAGGAGTGGTTTAGATTGGATATTAGGAATAGCTTCTTCATTGAAAGGCTTGTTGGGCACTGCAACTGGCTGTCTTGATAAGCTGTGCTGGCACCACTCCTGGAGGTGTTTAGAAGAGGTGTAGATGTGGTGCTCAGAGCCAGAGTTTAGTGGTGGACTTGTCAGTGCTGGGTTGATGATTGAATTCAATACTTTTAGAGGCTTTTTTACGACTTAATCTGTACTATGATTCCATGAGACCCTTACAGCATGTGGGTGACCTGAGAGGGTTGTGCAAGTGGCACAAGCCTAGCAGTCCCTGACTGCCTGGCGAGTGCCACAGGAGCTGTCACTGTCTATCTGCAAATGCAGCCAGCTGCAGGTACAAGCGTGCTCTGTGCCCTTCACAGGACCACACAATTCTCCCAGCACTGCCACCATCATGGTGGGTTCTTCTTCCACTACAGAAATCTACTGCCTCTAGTTCCACATTGTTTCCACTGTGTTTCTCCCCTGAGTCAAGTCAAGTCAAGTCTCCTCTGACCATCTCTATACCATTTTTCTTGTCTTTTCTTCTCCTTGATGGAACTCAAAGACCTTCACTTCTTCAGTAGGAAGTGGCAGCCTCCTGTGCTCGTACTTAAGTCCCTGATCATGGCATATGCCAACTTCTTCACCTTTATACACACATTAATCTCCATTTCTCCATAATGTACACAACATACATTAATCTCCATTTACACACACATGTGCCTTTGCACTCAGGATCCTGTCCCTCTGTCTGCTGGAGCCTGGGGCCATGCACACCTACTGCAAGGAGCTGGAGATGTTTTTGCTGCTGGTGATAGATCTTCACAGCTATTGCCTCTGAAACTGATCAATATTATTAAAATTCCAGCTTGTGTTTTTCTCCCCTGCCTTTTGCACTGTTACTATAGCAATTTCCCTCTCTGTTTTTGCCTCCAGTGCTGCTGGATACCAACCCACAGAGATTCCCCCCCTTCCCCAGCTCCTGCCTGGACTGCCTGGCAGAGGTGGAAAACGGAGGCAGGGCTCTCCAAAACTGACTCCATCCCTATGACAACCACTGCTCAGACTGTGTGGTAAACCCAAGATTAGGAGCCCAAATGTGTTAGAGTGGGAAGGGCAGTGCGGTGAAGGGGACTTTGCATCCATGCTGGGATTAAAAGAAGCCTGATGATTTATACCAGACATCAACACATTTACCTGGATTCTTGGGGTGTGACTTTTTGTTTGGGGGGAGGAGAGGGGGAATAATATTTTTGTCAGATGCTTCAGTTCTAACATCTGAAGGTTAAAAAGCAGACAGATTGTACATATGAATCTTTATATACATGAGAATGCACACCAACATATCCATATGTATATGAACAGGGTTATTACATGTACATACGTATCAACAGAGACAATTGCACGCACACAGAGACAGAGAAGCCAATGTGATCTAACAGGAAGATGGGAGTCCAGCATTTAAAATGCTAATGTTTTCTCTATTTTTTATTTTTTTTTAATATGCTTGATGTCCTGCCTCATTTTTCCCATTTTTAAATTTAAGGTGATGATAAAAATTAGCTCTTAAATTGCAATGCCCTTCTTTCAAATAATTGAATGACTTACTTGCTGTGCAGTGTTGTTACTAGGATTGCTCTCATTTAACTTTGTTACATTAAGAGCTAGTTGAAAAATGGCAATTATTTCCTGGAGAAAAATTGTCATTATTTTGTCTTTCTTTCCTGTGAATATTTTACTTAATAAACAAAACAAGTCTGGGGTGGGAGAGGTTGCCAGAGAAATAGATTAATTTTTGCCTTTTTTTTAAATCAATCTAAAAACCAGTCCATTTTTAACAGGAATTTAGTGTTTTGAAGGCCAACATTTTTAATCAAGACAGTTATGTTTTTTGTGCTGTTTGCATTTCTTTTTTAATCCACTGGAATGAAAATTTTCTGCGGAGACATCCAGTTTGGTCAAAATGTCACTTTTTGGTCATCCCCTCCTCCACCAGCTTGTTTGATGAAAAATTGTCAAGCAGCAATAGCTGTGTCACCTCTGATTTATCTATTTTTCTAGAGCCATTAGTCTCAAGCAGCGGATGAAAAAGCACCATAAGGGAGCAGCTGCTCCTGGAGAAGTCAGCCTGGGCAGTCAGAAAATGTCACTGGCTCCCTGAGCAGTGTTGCCTTTTCTCACTCTGCCCCCAAGCAGTGGCAGAAGAGGTGGCCTCAGGGTGGTGGGGGCCACAGGGGTGGTGGGGGTGCTCTGAAAAAGATGTGGAGGTGTGTGGTGGGAGGAAGGCTGGGCTGGGCACAGTGGGGATTCAGGGTGGGCTGGATGTAGGACGGAGCTCTGCCCACCACCAAGGTTGCAGCTGGGAGCAACCAAGGGCTTGGTAAGGTCCGAGTAGTCACAGCCCTGACCACCCTCCTCAGCAACACACAGAATTTACTTGCTCATGTGAACATAGCCAGGCTCTTGTCCTCTCTCAGCTCTGTTTTGCCGATCAAGGGCTGTGCAGGCAAAGATCAGTGCAATGATCTCGGGTCATTTTGGGAAGCAGTGATGGTAAAGGTCAAATGAGTGTTAAATGTCTACTTTTGCAGCAGAGGCTGTAACCTCTTTCCCACCCAATGGCTGAATCAGTGGGTCCTGTGCCCTGAGGAGCATTTATCCTGCCTCATACAGAGTGCTCACCCCTGCTTTTGCTGCAGGTGAATATTAGGTGGGAGAGGAAATTAAGCTTGCCTTTCTGCATACAGTGAAAGGTTCTTTATTACAAGAGGGCCTCAAGGAGTTTTCTACCTCCTGAGCATTGTACCAACAGTTTAATTAAAAAAATGTACATGGCTGAGAACTAAGCCTAATTGGGAAGCTGTAAGAAAGCCTCTGTGCCCGGTCTCCGCTGTTTCTGCTTTTTCCCCTTTTAGATTGACTAGACCTTCTCCAAATGCTGATGAAACCAGGGCTGCACTCTCCTGTTTTTGTTGCTGACAGTTAGATGGAGATCCTGCTCCCCGCTTGCTTTCCTCAGCAGACCCCTAGGATGACATCAAGACCCTAATCAAGTCCAAGATCTCAGCAGGTACAATTAAGCTGCTTGTGCCCTCCCAGGAGGTTGCCTGATACACCCCACCAGTGGCTCCAGTATCTGCCATAAGAAACAAAGCCTACAGCCGCCTGTTAGGCAGGGAGGGGTAAGAATTTGGTCTGTAGTTGCGCACCAGGTACAGGAGGGATGTGTTGGAGTGGTGCTTGTGCATGGGGTTCCAAAAGGAGGAGACCCCAGCTCTTCTCCCAGCCTGACATCCCTTTTCAGGGACATGGTCTCCAATTACCCTCTCAAAGCTGGTCCTGTGCCAGTGGCAGGGCTGCTGGGTCTTCTGGCCTGTGATGGATACCGGCACTTTTCTCCAGAGGTGAGATTTCACTCTCCTTCTAGCAAAGCTGTTCAGTTCCCTGCCCAGTCTCTATATCCCTTTAAATCAGAATGCAGCCAGAAACACATACTCCCAGCTTGCAGCACTCAATTACTCCTCCTGATATTTTATTTTTTTTGCCTGCAGCTTCAAATTACCTTCAAGGTGCACAGTGCAATTAGCTAAAAATATTTCCTGCTTCGTTTTAATTGCACTAAAGCTCTGATGTACCTCCAGTAAGGAGCAGTAAGGTGGAAATTGGTGCCCCAAATATTTCAAATTGATTAAAGTCCAGGATGACTCAATAAGCTTACATAGTTCTATTAATTATTAAATAATCATAATTTTTTGTTAAAAGTCCCACAAACATTCTTGAAGCCAAATTCTGTATGAAGTTTCTGAAAGAAGATACTTTTGCTGAGGGGATGATAAGTCTTTCTGAGTTGGAGAAAGATAAGACAAGAATCCCACCATGTAGTTGGAGTGGTTTCCATATGAAGAATTCACATCTCTTGGTGAATTTTAGTATCAGAATTTGATTCTGAAAACACTTATGCATGTGACTTATGCCTGTGACTCATTTCACTGCTATAGCTGAGGTATTTATATGATTCTAATTTAGAACTGGATCACATTTTTGTTCAAAGCCTTTCTGGGTGGAAAATGCAGGTGATCAGTCAAACATTATCACTGTTTAAAAATAGTCAAAACTTTTTGTCTGAGAATTTAAAAAGAAATCCAAAACAAAACAATTTTTTTCTGAAAGCACTGAAAACCAATGTGCTGATTCCCATGATGTCTGGTTCATAAGATTACTTCAATGCACTTTGCAAAGAGTATTGAAAATAAATCCCAAATTCTATTTGCATCCAGTTGAGTCTGATCAGTTTCAGTTCTTTGGGTTTCTGGTTCACTGTCACCTCAGATAGCCTGTGCTTAAGAAGCATGTCCCCTTGTGCCTGCAGCTGGCTTGGGAGTGCTATCACTGCCTGATCCACAGAGCTGAACCTAGCAAATTCAGCAAGTTTCTCACCAGTCTCATAGAAAAGACAGGATTGTATTGACCTAAGCCTTTATGTTCCTCCCTGTGCCAAGAAGCTCAGGATTAACCTGAGTGAGGAATGGTAGTGCCCAGGAGGTGGGATTCAGTGCATGTCTAACCCACTTCCATGGTTGTGAAGGAGACCTGATTGTGATGGTGGAATCCAGGGCAAATATCAGAAAGATGCTGCCCATCTCTGTAACTCTCCCTCCCTCTTCTGTGCTCACCAGGGTGAGAAGAATCTCTGACCATCTCCAGAGAAGCTCATGTTCTGATTCTTACACAGTTTTGAGTGAAATTGAAGGTGTTCAGCCTCTTGCCAGAGGGCACACCAAGAAGATGCATGTTGGAAAAAACCTGAGCCCACCAGCCCCTCGTTGCTGGTGTGCAAGTCCATACACTTGCTTCCTCTGAGCAAGAACTCCAGGAAGGCAGGTATTGGCTCCTCCTTCCCCTTGGGAATACAGGAGACAGATTAAAGAGTAGGGGGAAAAAAGTTATTTCACAGTTAGTGCGCCCTGAACAAGAAAAGGTTCCTGACACCAACAAACTAATCAACGCTGAAAGCTCATGAGGTCAAGCTTTCCCTTCTCCTCCATTATTCTTTTGATTTTTTCTAACTGGCTAGGACTCGATAGCTCTGGCAAGTCTATAAATATAAAATCCTCTCTTGCCTTCCCCTGGAGCACACCAAGGACCATTTGAATACCCGTAGGGACAAGTTAAAACTAAACAAAACCAAAGCAATAGGCAAGAAACAGGCTGTCCAGCCAGTCTTCGAATGCTGACCATTCTGTAAGTCAGTCCCAAGAAGCTTGTCTCTGCTCAGCAGAAATTGGGAAAGGCAGCTCTCCCTCTTAAGAGCACTCCCTCTGGATTCAGTGTTTTGTGTGGAGACTTATGGCCAGGAATGTTAATGCCAGATAAAACAGCTGGCTGAGCTGGAGCAGGGTGAGAGGTGGGCCTGAAGGAGGCAGCCCCAGACCATCAGGGTTAAGCTCTGGATGTGCCTTCAGCACCTCCGTGCCTGTGCCTCCTCCCTCGTGCTGCCCTGGACAGCCACCAGTGCACAGCTGTAGGACTTTCCCTGACCTGACCACCAAGAAGAACCTAACCTTTATGTAGTCTGAAAAGAAGGAAACATTTTCCAGTGGAAACACTGGACCCTACCCTCTAGAGTGTAAAATGCTCCTGAAGTCAAATGAGAAGTGTTCATACACTGTCTTGGTATGGAGGGGAGATGGCAGAGGAGCTGGGAACATTTATGGCTTCTGCTACATTAGAAATACCCAAAGTTCCTGTCCCAAGGCACTGCCCATGTTGTCTCCACTGCAGCACAGGGAACTTCACTCAGAAGTCTTTTCATGGCAAAGAAAAGGCTACTCCCTCTGTCTTTCCTGTCCTTGGGCTCTCTGCTGGGTTCTGTGCTCTTTCAGAGCTCTGTCTGGTAGAAAAGCAGGAAAGAAAAATGCCACATTTCCTACCAAGGGCTGACAAACAGGAATCATAGCTGCAGCATAAGCTTCTCTGATGGATTCTGCCTCAGCAAAATGAAATTAAGATTTCAGCAAACAAGCTCCAATTCCGTGGTACCAGTAGAACAAATGACATCTGATAATTGCTAACTCCTTTTGCTTATTCTTTGCTCTGTTCACCCCATCAGTCTCTCCAGATTATATTTTCAGCTGAGTTTAATGAACGCCATTTATTAAACTAACACCAGGGTTCTGCTTTGGCCTCAGACAGATGTGCCTGCTAATATGAATCATTTTGTTCAATTGGATTATTCTGATGGAGAGCGGATCCCTGCCACTCTGAGGAGCACAAACAAATGGGGAACAGCTCGCCTCCAGTTGTGACCAGCCGCTCGCCTTCATTAGGAGGCAGCTCCAGGCTCCGCAGGCGGCTTGGCAGGATGGTGTCCCTACTGCTCCCATCAGCCAGCACTTCTGCTCCTTTCCATTTCCCTCTCATGTGCAGGGAGAGCCCAGATCTCTGTGTGGCCCTGAGCCTGGCTGGTCAGGGGGACATGAGCATCACTGCTACCTGCCCTGAGTTCACCAGCTGCACGGGCTACAGGATTCACCTCCTCCTTTGTCACGATGAGCACTCCAGATCTGAATGCACACCAGACTACTCTAACTGTACATCCTTCCCTTCCCAGTATGGCATGTCTGACCTCCTTTACATTGACACCTGAGAAAATGTAGACTACTTATTTGCTATTGAACCTTCTTTACTCTGATCTCCAACTATTTGGGAAAAGGGACAGGGGTGATATGCTTTTAAAGGCTTGTATTAATCAGAAAAAAAAGAGATAAAATCCATCTGAAATCTCCCAGACAGAGATTCCCTCAGTCTATCGTTTGGGATTTTAGTGTTGAAATTTTGGATCAATCTCTGTAATACATTGTGTGCAGGCACCAGACATGCATCTATCTGTCTATCTCAATACAAATCCTGCCTTCTGTGAACCATAAAATTCCTAGCTGAGTGACATTACCACTTCTCACATCGACAGAACACACTGAGCACACACAACTTGGGGAAAAAATTACAGAGGCAATTTGAAAGATTAGAAGAGAAAAAGCAGAAGATTTCTGCTCCCTGAGTGTAAGTGGCCAAATCCCACAGCAAGCCTTTTTAGCTGGCACAGATCATCATCACTACCTTAAAGCCTATTTTCTTTCCCCAGGTGAAGGACAGGCCCAGCACTTCTTCAGGTACCTGTGAACCTCAGGACAACTCATTTATTCTAGAGCATTTCTGAAGAAAGAAATTATTTGCATTTTTATCCTAAGAGGCATCCTGAGGTTACTTCCAGGAATCCCAGGTGAGTACCAGAAGTCAGGCTGTCAGGAAGTGGGTCTGTGCTGAAAGAGAAAAGACCCCAGAGATAACCACGGTGCCATTAGGAATAGTCTGTGTGCCATTCCTAATTACTAACAGCACGTTAGCATGCTCCTCAACAAAGCCATCAAAGGACATTAATTCCTCCATTCAGGTTTAAATGTAGGAATGCTTCTCCAGGTGTGAGCTATTCCTTTACTCCTGATGGTGATCTCTACACTTTTCTCTGAATTGCATTACACTTCATGGGCGGTGGGAACAAGGTCTGTAGGAATTCCTGTTGGGATTTTGTGTAACAAGGTCTGTATGGTCTGTGCTAAACAATGCCCTTGTAAGCTGAGCAGAAGGCAGGAGCTGCCCAAACAAACCCCCTTCAGAAAGCACCAAATCCCTTAGAGCTGACATGTAGGAGCTCAGTTTCCTACAGCTGGCATTGGGCTGCCTGCCTGGTTTCCTTTCCCGGTGTCCAATCTGCCATGATGGAGAAATATGTACCATGCAAGGAGAAAACACAGAGGAAAATAAAGAGCATGGAAAGCATTCACTTGTGATACATCACAGCAAATGGGATGCAATCTCTGTTCATGGGTGGAGATGCTTCAAGAGAGTAGAGAAAAATAGAGCATCTTATCCAGAAAAGACAAATTTTTAGCTGACTGCACAGGCCATGGATTTAATGACCCAATTGTTTCCAAATCCTTAGAAATCAAGATAGTGAAAAGCTGTTTCCTTTTGAAACAACCTACTTTTAAGGGTCTACCATGACAGCTGCGGTCTCCAACACAACCAAATCAACCAAAAGATATCTTTGGTGTCAAGGACCAGGCATCACAGAGCCAGAAATTTCAGAGGTAGGCATCCTGTCACTGTGAGGATTTTAGAGTGTTATTGCTCTGCATAGAACAGATGCTTCAGGCAGCCCAGCTGCTGGATCTGTTTTACACAGGAAAAAGGGATATCTGAAGAGCTGGGGAGGGAGAATGTATCTTCCAATAAGTGGGAGAAATCTGCTTTCTAAAGAGGATTACTGAGTGTGGAGCTGCAGCTTTCCATGACTACAAGAGATTTTCTTCTGTTTGCTAGTCATTATCCTAAAAAGGCATTTTTAAAATGAGCCATGGTGATATTTGGAGGTAGGCATGATCATTCCCTAGCATCTCTGCTCTAAGAAGACTAGAGCAACCAGAATGGAGATATTGCATCTCCCTCTAGAACTGCAAATAATTGAAACATCTCTGCTAGGAGAACATTTAGAGTTAAATAAGTAATAGTGGGCCTGAATCTTTGGCTGCCATAAATCAGTGTCACTTCACTGGCTTCAGAGGAGCTGGTGATTGACGCTGCCTGAGAACTTAGCCCGATCATGGTTGTGGTTAGTACTTTTCCAGACAGAGCACTGAGTTTTCATTTACTCTGCTTCTTGCTTGGGAAATGACTTGACTGCTGTTCTTCTTTCCCCTCCAGCTCAGCCTTCTACCCAATATTTCAAAAAGGTTGGATGAAGCTCAGCTAAGTGGAAAAATGAACCGTTTGAAAAAAAAACTTTTTTTTTTTTCCTAACTGCAGTCACAGGGCAGGATGAAAGACACCTGAGAAGCAGGGTTTGTACTGTAAACCTTCAATTCTGTGCTACAGCTGAATCAAACACTTCAGAGACCAGAGTTTTGATATTCACTTGTATCTGGCCGAAGTTACAGTACCTATGAATTATTCAAATATTCAATTATTGCATTTGATATATCACTGGGTATAACCGTGGGAACGAGAAACAGTGTTCTAGTGCAGCTGATTGTATATGCCTTCCAAACCATAAGGACATCAATTTAAGGTGCTCACATTGATGGAGTACTCTGCAACCCCTTATTAAGATTCTTGCCAACTCCTGTAGCAGTTTTCCCCTGCAGAGTAAATTTCATGGAGTTTTTTAGCCTCCCTTTTCTTTATCTCTACAGTGTAAGTGCCAAACACTACCCATAGAGCTTCAATTCATGGTTCTGCAATAGCTTTCAAAGGTCAGTGACAAAAAAATCAGATCATTTTCAGCTTACTGATCAGTGCTGCACAAGTGACCTGAGTCCTGTGAACCACATGTTGGGGCTGACTCATAACTCTGATTCCATTGTGAATTTTCAGTTTTCCTGGAAGAAGGTTTTAACCTTCTTCTTAGACCTGGAGGGCTGTGCCCTGCCTTTGGCCTATACTGTTCATATTTACCTGGACAAAAACCCATGTTCTTGGTGCTGATGTTTGTATTAACTGAGCACACCAGAGACAGCTCTACCTGTCTTCAAATTTGGGGCCATCTGAGAAGAACATCTCTGTAGTTCTAGACCTGTCTTTGCTCTCTCCCTGAGCAGGATTTGCAAATTGATAACGTGTCTGTTTCCTGTTTGCTCACTAGTGAGCACTGGTCTCCCTAGAGCCCCAGTACCAATGGATTTTGCTGACTTGTAACTTGTTTGAAGGTCCTGTAGAAGAATGGCTGTGCTTGTTTCTAGGACTTATCCCGTATTTTCACAGTCCTCTTTCACTGGGGGTCTTTGCCTTCTCTCATTCGTTTTGTACATATTTTATTTCATTCTGTCAGTGTTTGCTGCTGCTGCTGCTGCTGCTTGAACAAAAAATTTGGCTATGGCTGACTCCTGTGTTTTTCCATCTCTTTGGCTCTCATTTCAAATCACTGCTGTTTCAAACGCCTACTCCTTCCTTTTTTTGTATTTTCTGATTTTCCTTCAAGTCACAGGCCCTCATGCACTGGCCCAGCAAATCTCTGGGCTGAATGAACCTAGTAAAAATGTTCCTTCAAAGGCTGCTGTTTTCAGGTTACTGCAGCTGCCCATTAACAGAGGCAATTGAAGCTTACACTGAGCTCAGAAAGGCTTTAAAATCTGACTTGCTCAGGTAATTTGTGTGACATTGTCCATATGATCTCTCACACTAATCTTGGTCAGGTGGCTGAATATGAAATTACCACCCTTCAGTCAACCCTGGAGCTTTGGAGGCTTTGCTGTTGGAAGCCTTGGAAGAGGGCATCACCATAACAAGCTCCTGGTCTTTTTCACAGTATTGTATATATAAGGAAAAACTCAGAAGGCTCTTTGCTGGCTGAGTCTTTGGCAAAAGTTCTCACAATTCTCCAGAAGTTTACTCCAGAGCACCAGGGCCAAGAGTATCACAGCAAGATGAGAAGTGGGAGGCTGCTGCAGTATCTATTATTTAATTCTGAAGTATTTACATTATCTAACATTTAGAAAAAAAAAAAAAATAAATGGGGACTTGAGTTTTACTGAAGAATTCCTGCTCCAAACTGAGGGAGAGTGTTGTGGTATTGCCTTGTGCTGCTCTATCACTCCCATGACAAATAGCAGGGATCCGTTAGTGACCTACATGGACTCATTTAGATGCAAACACAGCAATACTCCTGAAAAGCTGCCCTGCTTTGAGGAAGAACAAGTTCCAAATATTGCTGAATGGAATTCAGTCTCAGAGCAGTAATTACTGATTGTAATTTCGGAGTAAATGCAGTAATTAATTATTGTCGTTTTCCATCAGTACATTATATTGTGTGCCAATCTTAGAATAAAATAATTAGAAAATGGGATTTTGCATGCTCTGGTATTGAAACTGTGGTTTGTAGAACAGACATGAGAATTTTGCCATAATAAAGTTATCAGTAATTTAAATGGAAAGACGGAAGGTTAAAAATGATCAGACAGAAAAATAAAGGATTTCCTTGTCAGTATTGCAAACACCCTTAGGAGTTCTGTTTTAGCCTCCCCCACTAAAATTCACTTCCATTCTCTCAGTACAAGCACAACAGCACAAAGTTTGGGTTGCAAACACAGTGAGGGATGCTTAATTTAATCACAGGTGTCAGTGGAAATGAAAAACAAAAGTAATCCAAAGAACAGAAAAAAAATATTGGCTGAGGTGATGTTTTTCCAGTACCTGAACAGACTTTCCAAAATTAAGCTGTGCTGATTTTTTTTCTCTCCTTATTCACTCATATTAAAGCTTGTGCTGGAGTACTGTTTTGATGCAATTATACTAGTGCAAATTTCCATAATGTAAGCAAGTCCTAAATGATCTAAGTGATGACTAAAAGAGGGAAACAACAATAATCTGTGCAGGTGGAAGAGGAGCTGGTTAGCATGATTGTAGGAGGCATAACTACAAGAAATGGGATTTTATCTTGAGAAAGGATATTTGGAATGAAACTCAAGATGAATAGCCTAATAGAAAACAGTGAGATCAATGCAGCTGCAGAATAGCCTCTCACAAGACGTAATAGAAAGCTATCTGGGAGGCATAAGCAACAAAAATTTCAGTAAAAAATACACTTTCACTAGGCTTTGCATTGAAGTCATCTGAAATGACAAGGGAAGACAAATTTTCCACTCATATTTTTGTTTATGGCTATTTGAAATTTTGCTTTTTTGTTTTATTTTTGGCTGATAGTATAATCTTTAAATAGAGTTTAGGTTGTTTTAATTTTTTTCTGTTATTAGGGAAGAAAAAGAAAGAAATGAAAAGTTTTCCAGTTTGGTAAAATATACACTCCAATTAAAAAGAAAAAAAAAGACATTTCCTCAGAGTAAAAATACCACCTATTCCAGACAGCTTCAAAAACATGTATTTTAGACATTTTACAATAAACCAGATATCATTCTATGTTCAAGAAGCAGTGAAGAAGGACCTGAAAATCTTTTTTTTTTTCCTTATTTGAGCTTTGACCTATGTTATTTCCCCTGGTGTTTTGTAGAAGCAGGTTGCCTGGGCAGTGCATTCTTTTAATGTTTTGTCACTACTCTGGAGCACAGCTAAAAAAATCTTGTTGTTGATCTTTTTTCTGTTTTGTTTTTTCTTTTCACTTTTCTGTTTCCCTTTTGCCTTGCTCACTTTGTCTCGCTCACACTCACTTTGTCTCACTCAGTTCCATGCCAGTGCTCTGGGTTAGTCTCACCCAAATGTCTCTCTCTGCACCTTCAGCTTTAAACAAAACTTCAGCAGCAGAGTGCCTGTCTGAGGTGGAAAGCATCACTTTGCCAGTGGCCAGTTGGTGCAATGAAGCCACAGAAGGGGAATGAACAGGATTTTCAGGGCTGTTGTGTGCTGTGTCTTTCATTGATCCATCAGCTGGATGCTCCTGGGCTGCTCTGTGTTCTGCCCTGAGCTCTGGAAGGGCTGTGCAGCTTTCCAGGCAGTGCTGTCCTACCTGTCCAGCCCAGCCCAGGTGGGCTCAGGGCTCACACACAGCCCCAGGCACTGCAGGCTGCACCTGTGTCCCAGCACAGGGCAGGGGGCTCCTAGCAATGGCCCCCCAAGGGAGCTCTGGGTTTCAGGTTGGCTCTTTCTCAATTATTTTCTGCATTTACTATCTGAAAGGCACATGGAGTGTCTCTGAGGCCTTGCTTCCTGGTCCTGAGAGGGGATTGGTAATATATAATATAATATTTTTTATATATATATATATATATATACACACACATACACATATATACGTCCATATACACAATAGAATAGAATAGAATAGAATAGATATACTATATACTATATACTATATACTATATACTGTATATTATATGCTATATACTATATACTACATACTACATACTATATACTATATACTATATACTATATACTATATACTATATACTATATACTATATACTATATAATATATACTGATTTTGGCAGAGTTGCCTCAAATGATCCTCCTCTTTTTGCTTTCTCCCAGCCCATCATTCTTTCCTTTTTTTTTTTTTTTTTCCTACAACCACCTCTTTAATTATAAAGAAAAAAGAGAGCAGGAGCAGCCATTTTGCCATCCAAATTCTTCAGGGCTTTGATTGCTGCAGCTTTGGGCTTATCTTCCACATCACAGAGACCCTTTCAGTACCTGACAGCGAGTTTAGAGCACTGGCAAAGAAAACAAAGGGCTTCAAATCATTGTGGCCTAGACTGCTTGTGTCCCAAGAACGAGATTTATAAGTTTAAAAAAAAAAATAAAAAAATC
Organism: Cyanistes caeruleus; assembly: GCF_971803275.1. Lineage (NCBI taxonomy): Eukaryota > Metazoa > Chordata > Aves > Passeriformes > Paridae > Cyanistes > Cyanistes caeruleus. The sequence goes on from NC_141732.1 coordinate 74,219,453, forward strand.
ATCCAGAATTAAAATTTAGTGAAGCCCTTTCTTTCTAAATTAAGGAAACAAAAAAAAAAATCTGGTAGATTATATCAAACTGGGTGCTGCTTTTTTTGCTGTTGTTTTTGTTGGCAACTTATTTTTTGAAACTAATTTAATAGAAAAAAGCACTTCTTTGGAAAAAAACCAATTAAAAAGTTTCTTGAGCATCCTCTTGAAGCACATGAATAATTACTCTCGTGTCAATATGGTTATACACATGCTTCAAATTGGAATTAAAGACCCTGAAGAGCTGCATCCAAAATATAGATAAAAACACGGTTGAGTTATTATCTTTCTATCAGTTAAAGGAAGTTGCAAATCAAGCCAGCAGTGGGGGTACAGTAACACTGCTGAGCCAAGAACATCTGACCTGGTCTGATCTGGGTCAGGCTTGTTCCGGAGGGCTGGTCACTATTGTCCAGCCCTGGTGGGAAGCTGCCCTGTGGCCTTTGTGGCTGAGAATCCTGCCTGCTTCTAGAGCACTGGTACCACTGTTCCCAAGCACTGGGGGGCAGATGAGCTGAGGAGAGGTCTGGGTTTAAGCCTATCTGACCCTCTGGGTAACCTTGCTGTCACCAGGTTTCCAGTCTATTGCAGCATGGTTCTCCCTGTGCTAACCCAAATCCTCCCCTGGGGGAATGTTCCTGCAGTGTCCTCCTGGGACCACAAACACTCAGGCAATTCCTTCTGTCCGGTGGAAAAACACATATATAAAACTTTTTTTCCTGAAGAACTCCTTTCTGCTAAAAGTTGGGTATGGCTCTTGCAACAGGCTCAACAAGGTGTGAGAATGCAAGAGAGCAATACCTCTGAGGTACATTTTGGTAGGGTCTCTAAACAAGGTTCTCTAAGCCAAGGGTGGAAGTGATCTGGTGGTAAAAACAGTATGATTTTTCTGGACAGCAGAGTACTAAAGCCAAAGTAAAAGTCAGGAAGGCTAAAGGGCTTGCTATCTAGAGGCAATACTTCAAGACTGTTCTGCTTAGTAGAAGCACAGGAAAGGAAAAAAATTCTCTAAGAGAGACATATGGAATTAAATTACCATTTTGCCTGCTGATTCCTTTTTATATAAGTTACTGGGGGAAAAAATACCCAAGCAACAAGTCTTAGTCCTACTAGTGAGTAATCTTTTTGTGGGAAACAAGCTGAGACCTCAGAGCACTTCATGATGAACCACGACAGTGAAAAGCACCGTAGACTCATACTGGTGAATCTCGAACAACACAGATATCCACAGCCCTGCATCTTATACCACCAGAGAAACAAGCATACCCTCAGTGAGCACAGCTGTGCTGAGACAGAAAGCCTGGTGCCTAACTAGGGAGACCTTTGTGTCCCTTGATCCCTTTGCAGGTGTGACAGAAAACCTCCCTGGCAAAGGCAGCCCCTGCTTTAACACAATTGCATGCATGCACCCCCAGCTCTCCCCCAGCAAAGCCTGCAGAAAAAAAGCCAGTGTGATGAAGCAAAAAGCATTTGGATATGGCAACATGTTTTGGTTTCAAGCTTCCAAGAGGCCTTTTCATAAGCAAGGAAAAGAAAAGAGGTTTTTGAAGGGGGAAAATGCATTGACAGTTATCTTCATATAGTCACATATAAAGGAGATTCTAAGCTGTGGAGGCTGTTTCCTGCATATGCACCTTAATATGTTTACTGAAAGGTTTCTTAATCTCCTTTATGCTGTCTTCAGTGCAGCACCTCTTTTAAAGGAATTTTGATCCCAGTCCTGAATTCTCACTGGAAAGGATACTGCTCTGAAGACTGGAAAAATATATTTTTTTAAGATAATTGGGATCGCAGTGAAAAATTAAAACACTCTGTTTTTTTTGGGAAAGTTGAAGGTAGGAATTTCCTGCCTGTCTTAGACGAACCAAAAGAGGCCTGAATAAAAATCACAGAATCTTAGACATTACTGCTGAAATGACATAGGAAGGTCACCTAACCAATCTCTTTATCACTAATTCAGGAGTACAAATTGCTTAGGGCCTCCCTAGGGGCTGAGTTTATTGGGGAATCTCTGGTGTGGAACAGTTTTAACAAAAGGGAGACTTCCTGTCTCTGTAAACAAACACATAGGGGTTTATATTTCTGTTTCTCAAAAAATGAAAGAGACAGACAGTGGTAGAAAATATTTCCATTTTTGGAAACATCTTCATTTTTGTTATTGGTGGTAGGTTGGGATTCCAATGAAACAAGCTGTGGCTTATAATATCTTTGGTGTTGTTACATGTATTAGAAGTTCCCTTGGGACATCCAGCTGGTTTCTTTCCAGCAATACATGGCACATGAGTCTAAAAATGAGAACCCAGGTCCTTACTTCAGCTAAGCTTCCTTGGCTTTGGTTGGGTTTTATCTACACACAGGAGTTTAAAACAACTGACCAAGAAGTGAACATGGATCCTTCTATTAATTTCTTGGGTTTGTGAAGAAATAAGTCAGGGGTTATTTGGTTTTCAGAGAGACATATTTACATTAAGTTATTATGCTGAGATGGAATTGGATACAGACTGTACTGCATGGAGAATGAAGAATGCTTTGAAACGTTTGCAACACAGAGCTATTGAGACAGACACTGTCCCAGTCCAGTCACCTGGGATTAAACTGCAGCCCAGTCCCACCTCTTAACTGCAGATTTTCTTCAAGCACCAGAAATGCTCTCTTTCACTGAACAAGGGGAATCAGGACAGCTGCTGACTCTCCTCTAGTGACCAGAAACACATTCTAGAGATGCAGGATGCCCCTGGGATGAAAAAGTTGTCTTATCCCTCAGTAAGCATCCTTTCACCTCTTGTTCTAGAGAGGCACACACACAAACATTTCCTAGTTTATGCGTGGGTGCGGGTCTGAGCAGAGTGGCTCTAGCCAGAGTCAAAAAGGCAGAAGATAGAGAGTCACAGAGCTGAATCTCCTTGAGAGTCTACAACACAGAGAGACGCTACAGGTGTAGCTGACACCCCCTTCCCCATGCAGTTACCTGTGCTAGTGCTTTGTATCCAGTGGTTCCCACAACCCTTCAGTAGGGACGATTAGCATCCTTTGGCCTCTTCAGCTGCACCTTCAGCCTCTTCATGCCAATCTGGAATCCATTCATGGCCTGGATAGCAGCTTGGGCACTGGCAGGATTGTCAAAACTCACAAAACCTGTCAAAACATGAGGCAAGGCAGGGGACTTAATGAGCTGAAGGGTGCCAAGGCACGTACATGCAACGATCACTGAGAATGAACATGGGGAAGGGGGTGAGGGCGCTGAGAGGGGGAAGTGAGCAGGTAAGAGGGTGGGCAGGTGTGCAGGAGAGTGAGGAGAGGATGGTTGCCAATGTGGGACAAAAGATAGGAGGGGTTGTTACAGATCAGTGTCCCAGGACACAGTGCCTGGTCTGAGTGCCAGTCTGAGCACTAAACTATGGGGAGCACAGGGATCCAAAGGTTGCTGCCACAAGATTTGGGTCACCTTTGAGCTGGGAGTCAGCAGACATAATGCATGGTCTCAAGGCAATCTGTCTTCCTCTATCTTGCTCCATTGTGACTGGGGTAAACCTCTAGACCTTCCTTTACTTGCCAGTGTAACCTTTTCTTTGCCTTCCAGTACTAATGGTGAGGGGAACCTGACACACTTACTGCTGCTTCCTTATTATGGCAATATAAGTAAAATGTGAATTTAATAAATTCTTCATTGCCGTATTAATCAGCATGAATGAGTTGATTGTTGGCCAGCCAAGCAATATAAAGACCTTTAATCACTGGCAATTTCTGCAAACTCCATGTTACTCTGCAGTGGAGAGATGAACACATGTGTTTTCCTAACATGGTTTCCCTATGGAATTTCATACTTTGCCAACAAACCTCCCAATCAATCACTGAACACATCCAGCACTAGAAACAACTACAGTGACTGAATATTGTATCTGTGGGTCACCTAAGACATTCTTTGTCTTGATTTGCTAACAGTCTGATGAAATAATACAGGTCAACTGCACAGGATGAAATACATCCAATGCATTCAGCTTTGGGGAGAGCTTTTGGTGTGGCTTTACTGTTTGGTTTTTGTTTTTTTTTTTCCCTTGGTTTTTGTTGGTTTCTTTTTTCCTTTTTCACTATTTTAAATTTTGGTGGTTTTTTCACTATTCTACATCCCAAAAAAAGGCCTCATTTTCCCAGACTGTATATGGCTGTAGCTGGAGCGACCATGGATCTGAGGTATTAGTGAGGCAGGGGGCCATCACATTGTACAAGCATCGCCTCTGCTACTTTTGCCAGGAACGTCCCTGTGTGCCAACAACATTTCTGAGCACAAACCTTGGGTGAGACTAGCCTGGACCAGCCTTCTCTCCAGACAAAGCCATCTGTTTACCCACCCCTGCAAGGCTCTGGCAGCACAAATCAATCCTAGGAGCCTGGTGTTGCTCAACAGACAGGCTGAAATGAAGAGATAGGTTTTTGCAAGCCCCTTAAAAAGCTAATGCTGAACATTTGCTGCCAGGTATACACCTGCTCCTGACAGCAGCTAAGGCCTGGCTTAGAGCCCTGGGCTGTGCTGTGGATCCATTCAGCAGCCCCTCCTCCCTGGTCTAGTTCCTCCTTGGAAGAGAGTCCCACAGGTGACATAGGGTGTATTGAATCTGAACAAGGCACAGAGCTGTGCATGCAGAGGATTCTCACTCCTGCTGTAAACTGTGCTCCCTGACCTTGGCTAATAACGTAACTTCATGACAGGTCATGCACCTATGGTCTTAGACTCTCAAAGTGAGACAACAGGTTTACTGAGTCTGGCACATGGGGTTTTAAAAAGGGAGGTCTATGGAATAACGAGAGAACATTCTTTGTCCTCCCCTCTTGAAGCCAAGGCTCCAGGTAAACTGGCTATCCACACAATTTTCCTGCCAACTCCCTGGGTGAGGAGGTACCAACTCTGCAGCTCTGAAGATGAACAGAGAAAAAGTACTCTCAAGCCCCACAGCAATCATCAATTTCTAGGGAGAAAACTGGAGAGTTTTGTTTATTTAGAGCTGTGGTTTTATTCAATAGTGATGGATCTGCTCTTGCCATCACTTTTTAGGCAGTACGTGCCCGGTGATGTTACTGGTTTATACTTGACTACTTAAATAATCTATCAACAAAGTCCTATGATTCACTCTCATCAAAGGAATAAACGAAACATTTCTTGATTTCACCCAAGCACATTCAGACTTAAAATACTTCTGGAAACTACCTTAGGGATGCCTTACTTGAGCTTAAACCTTAAATATATTGTCTATATACCTCATATCCTTGAATATAAGATATAGTGAAACCCATTTATTTTTAAAAGTCACATCTGGTTTGGTGATATTCCTGGCCAAGACATATTAGTTTTATTTAGTTACATCTAAAACAGTAGAGTATTCCAGGGAAGTTCAGAGAAACTGGAAGCTAATAATCTGTAGTGCTGAGGTTTTTTATGACTCGTGTTTAACATCAAACAATTCCTGAACAAAGTCTGAGTTTTAGCACAGGAGACAAGCTGTGTTCAGTGGTTAACTTGGACGTGTCCATGATGTTTTGGAGAGAATTAAATAATTTGGGTGTTGGCCATTTTGTGCCAGCTGTCCCCAGTGCTAGGAAGAAGTGCCAGGTATATTTACTGATATACACACAGCAATCCAACATCAAAGCTGAGTTGGCTGCAGCTGGATGGTTGCTTAACACATGTCTTTAGAGATCATACCTTGCCTGGGAACTTCGATTTCTACTCTTGCAACAGGTCCTTTTGGGATGTCCCCCTACTGACTACATGTGCACATCTAGATTGTGCCTGCACGTTCATCCATTTGTGAACAAGTCACCTTAGGACCCTACAGTAATCAGTGGAGGTCCAGCCAATGCAGTCATAGAGTGAAGGGCAGGATTTCTCACTTTTATCAGGACACCCGAAGCTGTACTCAAATGAATCACTGGTCAGGGAGCAGTGCTGGCTGCAGTGAAGGCAGGCACCCAGCTTAAATCAAGGAACCTCCACTGTGGGATCTGGTTCCATAGTTAGGAGTGGTACCACAAGGTAAAATGTTAACTGTCTAGTGCCTGGGTGGGTCACTCCCCAAAGTGATGTTAACTGCTGCCCACTATGACAAAAGATTATTATTTCTCTCCTTTTTCCAAGCCTAGACCTTTGAGAGATGATAAGCCCTTGCACTGGGGTGCTAATATAGTTGTACCTCTGCAAGAACCTTGCTGTGAGATAAGCTCACAAAGCTATCCCAGTTTTTATCATCACTTTGCGTTTGAGATGGAATTCTGAGCCCATTTCCTCATTCTGTGTGAAGCTGTAAATAATACAGCATTTTAACAAATGGGACTAATAAGAGAGATCAGAAGTGCATTTGCTCACTATATTTCATTTAGACCAGATAATGAAGCTGGGAGTTGTACTCTGATCCTGATACTAGTTGCCTACAGATTTGGACAAGATTTTTTTTCTCCTTAGCTGTTCTGGTATTCACTGATGAAATATAAAAATCTCCTCTGGCTGGATGCTGAGGATAGAGGAACTGGGATTCAAGAGCTGGGGAAATAGACGGTCAAATGCCAATAACTGTGTATTTTCTTTGTGATCGTATTCTAGCGACAGAGCAGCTAATTACTCTAGCTTCATTTCACTGCTTTAGTTTTCAGGGGCCTTGATGTGCTCAGAAGTTGCTGGTGCATTCAAGTCTCCCCCTTTCCTGTTATTTATGTGTAGCTGTGTTTCATATTGTTGAAAGTATTTGGATGAACTCCAAAGAGAGGAAAAGCTATGGCTTATCCTGAGATTTGAGACTTTACAGTGGATAAGGGATAGGCAGATAGGCAAGCATGTTGGGCTAACAACAACATATTCCTTTCTCTTCTCAGGTCAAATACCCACTGGAAGATTTGACTTTTTTTTGTTGTTACATGCAGTTAACCATCTTTTTTTCTCCTCATATGCATCAGCAGGACTCATGGTACTATGACAGATTTGAACACAATGTAGGAACACAATGTATGTACTGGGAAAATAATTTAAATACTCGGTTCCTAAATGGCTTTGGTATTTGAGTGGATGGGCTCAAAACGTGATGGCAGCATTACAGTTGCTGTTTGTGTTTTGAACACCACCCCTGCATTGTCATCTACATGCTTGAAGGACGAAAGGAGAAAGGGAGAGGTTAAAAAGCTTGAAGCTCTTTCTTTGCATCAGTTAATTAATAATCAGAGAAATATATGTTCTGGTCTGAAGACAGTTGGTAGGAGGACAGCATTTAGTGATAAATCTACTTTATGGGGAGGGGGGTGATATTGGTGGGTTTTTTCTTTTTTCCTTTTTTTCCCCCCCCAGGGATTATGTAAAAACGTTGTGCTAATAAATGATTAATCAAAAGCGGCAGAGAATGGTGAAAGCTGCTAGGACAGCAGCAGAGGGCACCTAATCTTTCTGATTCTCCACAGCATCTTCCAGGAAAGGTACTGTTGTTGGAGCCCACTACTTCTGGCCTGCTCTTTTCCTACAGGACTCTATTAACTATTAAGCAGAAACTGGGATACCATTTTGGAATTGCTTTATTTTCTCCCCCTTTCTTCCTGAGAATGTTCTCGTGGTGTGATGAGGGGAGGGAGCTTTGTGCCTTTCTCATTACATGATCACCAGTGTCTTTATGTAACAGATATTACCTAAGGGCTGTTTTTCTGTTTTAATCAGCCAGGATGACAAAGAAGGGAATTCACAATCTGTGTCAGAGTACATCTGAAGACTGTTTTGTAAATGTAAACTTTTTGTTTATGGTCCGTGCTTTCTCTGCATGTCCATGAATTAGTTTGTGCACTTAGAGCAGTCCTGAATGAGCACAGTTATGTTTCCATGGATCCTTAGTGGGCCCTTCTGAGTTTTCTGTTTCGCTTTGCATCCAGCAAAGAGAATTAGTGCCTAATGTGCAAAACAACCTCTTGATCTGCTACCAGGTTGGAATAACATGTTGTCTCTCTTGGGAAGAAGCTTTCCTCTGGATGGAGCCCAATGAATGGGCACTATGCTGAACTTCCCTTAAATCAGGAGTCAAGACCATGAATGAGGTCCAGATGCAAGATTTTCATCCAGACTGCTGAACTGGGGGCAGGTTTCCTTTAGGCAATGGAAAGGAAAAGGGGAACCTCAAAGAAATGAATATTAAACTTGTCTTAAAACTAAGAATATTTTTATCTGTGTTCCAGATAATTGCTGCCATCTCAGAGATACACTTTGCAAGAGGTTGCAACAGAAACAAGTAGAAATTGCTGCTTATTAGCTCTTTTTAGGACAGACTTTTTTTACTAGTTCTGGCCATCAGAACTAGTTTTGTCTGACTGCCATGAAGTATCTTCCCTGGTATTTCTTGTTCCTTCACTTATGAAAATCCCCAGCTAAGGAGAGCATATCTGAACTTTTTTCTTTTGACATTCAACCCGTGTTCATTTTACTAGAGGGAAATAAGAGTAAAAGAAGAGCAAGGATCTGCTGCTCAGCCTCTGGGAGAGAAAGAGATGAAATGCCATGAGCATGGCCTGGGCACTAGCAAGGGGAAGTCCCAGCCTCTTGATTCCTTGTGTCTGAAGTGCTTCCTCCCAGGCTGTAAGAAGGGAGCGTGGCCATACTAGAACCACAGAATGATAGAATATCCTGAGCTGGAAGGGATCCACAAAGATCATTGAGTCCAACTCCTGGCCTACACAGGACATCCCCAGGAGTCACACCACCTGTCTGAGAGTACTAAAATGGAGGGACCTGCAGAAACTACTGGTAATTGGTTAGACCAGAGACCTTGCTCTCTTGTCCTTACTCTAAGAATCCGAGTCAGTAATTAAGGAATTAGTTATTGATACAATTGGTTATGAATATAACTGTCCCCTCAGCTCATGGGTTCCTTTCTTTTGTTACCAGTGAAAGGTAAGATCTAGGGAGGCATTTTTATCTGTGAAGGCAGCAGTAAGGTGCTCACATCAAAGCAGTCTTCCTGTGGGAAGGGTGGTGTTCAGTAGCTCCTGTCCTTCACCCCACATCAGGACCTGCCCACCTACTCAGGCCTTCCCTGCTACCTCAGTCTATTTAATTCCTACGATGCTCAGTTTCTTTTTCTCCGTGTTTATTAGTCTTATCTTAGAGAATGGAGGTTTTCCTTTAATTGCTTTGCAAGGTCTTTACCTTGCTGTGTTCTTTACACAATGTACTAGCTGTTGCCTCGCAATTTTTTAGTGCTGTAAAGAATTTCAGGATACAATCTGTATGTAAGTAGCTCTATAATGTATGTGTGCATTGGAAGGTATTGTATTGTAAGGTGATTTATGGGTACTGGAATACTCAATAAAGTAGTGTGTCTGCAGAGCAAGGGCATAGCACTTCAGCTGTTTTCCAGTGTCTAATAGGGTTGGATGACTTTTTGGGTTATTTAACCTTCCACTGCTGTTTAATCATGTCCAAGAGAGATCTGTCTACACAGCTATCCATCCCATCCATCCATCCATCCATTTATTTTTTTAATGTATGAACAGTCAGTAACTGACGACTGTGCTAAACAACTAGTATTAAATATTTCCCATCTGTGGGATGAGATAATTGGAAACTCAGAATATCTGAAGAAATTGGCTCAGAAATCTGCTGAACCATTAATATTCATTTTAGAAATTTATGGAATATTAGAAAACCTTCAAAATGTTCCAGGAAAATAAAAAAAAAATAAAAAAAAAATCTAATATTAAATTTTAAGGGTGTAAACTAGGTGACCTGGTAAACTTAGTTAAACTTCCATAAGCATCAGAAAAATTATGAAAATTTTGATATGACATAATATGGCAAAGAATTTAAAGTACACAATTAGTATCATTCACCATGGTTTCATGGAGTATTGCACCTATCAAATGAAACTGATTGCATGAAATTGCAAGTTTGGTGAATAAAATAAGTTATCATAAAGTGTATTTAAACATTTATTTCAGTGTTTCAGACAGCACTTCTTCACAGAAAATGAAATCAGCCCAGAAATGAGACCACCAAAAAATTTATCAGTTGTGACAAACAAAATTGCATAGATTCTAGTAGGCTCCTTCAGCGGTGTGCTGAAATCTCTGTGCTATTTAATTCTCTGGCATTACTTGGAAGACATTTGAGGTAATTACTGGTAAAATTGGCCAATCATACAACAGTGGTGAAGTAATGACAGAAGTAAGTGACCTGGGTCACTGTGTAGGCTGGACACAGTTAAAGGGTGTTAATTTCAATCAAATCAAATGCAAAATTAAGTATCTGCTGGAAAAAGCAAGTGGGTCACTCCTATAAAGAGGAAATCCTCATTAGAAAACAGTGCTTCTTAAGGAGAAGATGGGTGTCATATTAACAGCCAAATATATGAGCTCTTTGGACTGTGTTGAAATTCTCAAAGTCCCAAGATTTAGTACAGTTTTGGGATGAAGTTAGCCTCTGCTGAATATCCTCTAAAAATAGCAAGGTAGTGTTATCTCTTAGTATGGCTCAGGGAAGGTCCTTACTGGAATTCTGCGTTTAGTTCTAGTGATTGCTCTACAAAACAAATAAATTTTACTAATTATTCAGAAGTAGAAGAGTAATTCTAGGTCTGAAAGAGTAATGAGAGTGGCCAGAGTTTACTGAAGAGAAGTTTAAACATGCTTCTGAACATAGCCTATAAATAATATCTACTAAAACATGGGGCTCTTTTAGAATAGGGGGGGAAAGTAGATTTTTGCTGATTTCTTCTAGCTGGAAGCAAGAATTTGTCAAATTTAAAATGGAAATAAGACACCAAGTCTGCATATTTTAAATGCTGAAGGTAATTAACTATTTTGGAAAACATCTTGTTTAGCAATAGAGGTGGAGCACCTATCACATGAAACCTTGATTAAGAGATTTTCTAAAAGGGATGCTATGACTCAAACAGAAGGTTTTAACCTGTCACATGAGCTGAGGCACCTGGCATATGTTATTTCAGACTTCAGTCCAAAGGATCAGATCTCTTCTGGTACTGCATATCAGCCTGTCTGTGGTTCATTTTCCATTTCAGATATTTAGAGAATCAGTTCTTGCCTACTAATCTGGGATGGATTGAGGCAACAGTCATGATACAGGTGACAATTGATGTTAATGCCTTATAATAAATGGCCCCAAAGCGTGGGCTACAGACCACTGAGAGGGCTGACTGGTACTCGTTCTTCATCTTGCTTCCAGCTGAGAGAAACTGAACAGATGGGAAGGGGAGATTAAATGAAGAGTGAAAGTAGATGGCATGATTAACTTTCTCTAAAGGTCAGAACACCCAGTGCAGAAGGTAGCTTGAAATACACAAGTATCTTCCTTATGTTGCCTTCCTGTCCTCCTGTGCATGAAACTACCTCTCCACATTGCAATAGTGTGAACTGGAGTGTGCAGAGAAGCTGGTCCTTGTTTTTTGTGCATTGTCTGTTGGATGGCCTCCAGATGGAGAAATATCCAGTTAGAAGAAGCAGTGTCTTCTCTGAAAGCAGAGGGCTATAGATGCTGACCCTGATTATGGCCAATAAGACCAAGAAAACTCCACCTAAGAGTCTTCTCTTTCATAATCTGTATGGTGTTTGATTGTTTTTCATAGGATAACTGTTGTCATGACTCATGTTGAAAGCACAAGGGTAAGACGACTCTAGATTAGACTAGAATTTTGACAATTTAAACTACTGATGGTCAGATCTGATATGAGAGTTCAAACTCAAAGAAGGGAAATTTAGATTATATATATGAAGGAAATTCTTTACTGTGAGAGGAATGAGACTCTGGCACAGGTTGTCCAGAGAAGCTGTGGATGCCATATACCTGGAAGTTGAAGGTTAGGTTGGACGGAGCTGGGAGCAACCTGGTCTAATGGAAGGTGTCCCTGCCCATGGCAGGGGACTGGAATTAAATCCTCTTAAGCACCCCAGCAATTCTGTGATTCTGTGATCCAAAGGTTTGGCTCATATATACATCTGGGCACATGATCAGGACTAATTTTTTTGAGAAGATAAAAGGGAGTAAATATTTCAAATAGAAAACCACAACAGATCTCTCATCTTAAGAGTGGAGTACAGGTTGAAACATCTCTTTTTCCTGTAAACAGGTTTTCTAAAGGATGAGCAATTGCTTGTCTGATGCTAGGGACTGTGATTCTACCCATTCTTATGAGCTGAAGCCATCCAATGGATTTATGGAAGAAGTGAAGGATTGAGGCTTCAGCCATTTTTTGGAGCCCATGAGTCAGATGCTGGACCATTATACATACATGTCTGCTGTGGACAAAAAGCACTGTGGTTTTTCTATAAGAAACATAATGTTCCAGCCCAGGTGATGATGATGATCTTCCTTACAAGGAACAAACAGCCAGTGATGTATCACCCATAGATGAGTAAATAGTATTTGTCCTCTTTTTGAACAATGAGTATGACTGAAGCTATTTCCTAAATGCTCTCAGAAATGGATGGAATTCTTGACTTGTTTTCTGAGCCTTCCTTGAGAACATCTGATGTCATCATGTGCCAGTGTAAGGTTTATGGGGGAAAGCACATGGTTGAAAAAGCAGGTGAACTTTTGAGGATACACGTTCTTCTCCAGTGTGAAACTGGAAATAAAGGATGAGTATAATGGAGGTTTTACACAAGTTCTAAGAGATGCAGATGTTCAGTTAAGGATGCACTGAGATTGTTACTGAATCAAAATGAAGGCTATTTTTACATTTGTTTTCCTGAAGTTTCCAATATAAACCAGATGAAAATAATTATTGAAGCTCCCACCAGCCTTGTCACAATACATTTCTCATCTAAATCTATTTTCTTTGTTCTCCAATTCTCTTTTGGATCCTGCTTCATTTGTGACTTTTTGATAAAGAAGCCATGTATGAACAAGGCAACTGCTGCAATCACCAGCCATCCTTCCTATAAGAGACAGGCATCATAAAAAGTGACCTTCTTCTTGAAAATATTTCATAGTGGGTAAGGTGAGGAAATTCCTTCCCTGACTAATCAAGAAAAAGAATCCAAAAACCATAAGCCAAATCATCCAAACAAACCAGGAAATCTTGACAGTAAATTGTGCTGTGAACTGTACTAGTCACTAAATTTTAGCAGTTCTCTCATGTCCTAGGGAGCCTCTGAAATATATCAGTTTTTAGGACAGCAATGAACAGAATCTTCTCATTTTGCTCTTGCTGGCCATTACTTAGATGTACAACTACCCACCCCTTCCCTGCTGGTTGCTGAACACGTGATACCTCATTATGGGTACAAACCATGGGGACAGCCCAACAGAGACAGAAAGACCTGAAGCTTCTTCTGTGCAGTAGTCTGGAAGTTTGTGTTCAGAAGCCAGAAGTGGTGGTGAAGAGTTTTTGGCCATGATTTGTGAAGGAATATTTTACTCTCTATGGAGGCGACTGTGTGAAAAGCAGCTAACCAAACTGAAAGTGAACTCAACAGGAAAACAAACCTCCTCATATGCAGTGAGTCATTGGGAAAGGAAGGGAAAAGAGAAAATCTCTCAATATCTAGACCAGGAGGTTGTGAACTGGCACTGAGCTATCTGGGTAGCAAGAGGAGAAAGTAAACAGTTATACCCTAACCCTAACCCCACCAAAAAAAAAAGTGTCTTTTGCATTAAATTCAAAAACCCAGAAGCAAAAATTCTCTCATTAGAATTGAAAAAAAAAATCTTGCAAAACAATAATCCTTCTGAAACCTGTTCAGCTGTGTCAGAAGATTCACAAAGACCTGGGTAAAGGCTTTATGATTTCTGAAGACCCTTCTAGGGAAGAATTTAAAGGGTCTGTAGAGACCTATCTTTAGAAGAATCATGTAATTTCACCTTTAAATGGTCAGAAGACAATCAGATTTTTTAGGTCATGTTGTCCAAAAGGACGAAAATCTGTTTCCTGTCGGAGTTCATGGACCATCTAGACGATGCTCTTAACCATATGAATTCTGTGAAGTTCTGGCAGGAGCAGGAGGTTGGACTCTGTGATATTTGTGTGTCCCTTCCCTTGAGATGATTCATAGGGATGCATGGTGGGAGAATGAGAGACAGGGAACATAAATTGAAACAGCAGAAATTCAGAATGAATACAAGGTAAAGCTCTTAACCTTGAAGGCCAGCAAGCATTGGAGTAGGTTGCTAAAATTCAAACAGTTGTTCAACAATTTTCATTGCTGTCAATAACTTGTGTCTACAAGTTTTTATGTTTGTTATTGAATAAATGTATGTAGTAGATGTAGTACATGTATAATGTAAATACCTATGCATATCTTATATATATTATATAAATAGTTATATATGTGTGATATGACAGATCAACACTGGAGAGAGCACAGCTGATGCCGAATTGGTTTTGGGGATCTGATATACATGAAACCAGAAATGGTTATGAATGATACACCTGTTTTTATGGGGATCTGCAAGTTGTTACCCTGATGACAGCTTTTGAATCCATCAATATATACTATTTGAAGATGCTAATCTTATCTGGGGATTTTTTGATTTAGTTTTACTTACTTGAAAAGGGAAGATATCACACGCAACCATAAATTGAAACAACGATAAGGTTGCAAAATTAAGTACTCAATTTAGAAATGCAAGAAATTATGTTACCTATAAAATTTTAATTCTGTATTGCTTTGTATATGCATAAAGACATTGCTTCTAACCACACATTTCTGTATTTTTCTCTTTCATGGCTTCTCTTTCATGGCTTGTTTTAATTACTGTCGAGAATGAATAACATAACAGGGCAAGGAAAATGGCAATGTATCAGACTTGTTATTGTAAGTGTTGGAATTTAGATAGTAAATATGGCAGGGAAATGATGGTTCTGTGGTTGCACAACCAGATGTTGCCTTGGAAAACTGGAATTTGTCCCTATTTCTGCCATGCCATCCCAGTTATGCTAAGTATATTGTATATCACAGAATTCCTTTAGTAAGACCTCTAGGCTGTTTTTTCACTATTAAATAATATAGAGCAGGTTCTGAGTGCCAATGGTACACCACAGATTGAATCTATGTCACTAAAGTCTCTCAAAAGTGGGTGTTCCTGTCCCTTGTCCTTACTGAGCCATGCCCAAGCAAGTTCCAGCTGTGGCTTAATTGTCATGGACCACCCAAATTGAGATAATAGCACACACATGTTAAAAATATATGTAAAATTGTGGCAGAGTGTTTTTCGCAGATGTGTCAAGCCTCTTTAGTTTTCAATGAAGATGAGGATTTATTGGGTTTTCCTCTTCTCTAGGTGCATGACCTGAGATTTCACTGTCAGAAAGGCTGCTGCCTGTACCTGCATCTGAAGCAGACAAAAACATAGCATGCTCTGCATTATGCTAAATTGTTGGACAAAGCAGGCAAACAGACTGATCAGGCTTGTGGAAACTCAGATTAGGAATCAAATATCAATAAATTGTTTTGGGTATTTCCCTGCCTCATCATCCCCTTGTTGAAATGAGGACACCATGAGCACCAGCAAAATGCCGTTTACTTAGCTCTGTGAACCTCTCAAATGCTTTGCTGGGAAGGGTCTTAGTAAAACAGATGAGGAAATAAAATAAATTCATATTCATGGCAGAGTTTGAACATTGTGTAAAAGAAGGCTTAGGGCCAAGCATGAGGATGTGAGGATCTATTGAAGAGCTGCTCAGCAACTAACTAGGCAACAGATTTCAAGATGGTGAAGAACAGACCTGTGCAGTGGATGAGTCACAATGGGTGGCTTTAAAGATGTTGAAGATAGGTGTATGGGGGGATGGATGGCTGCATGGACTGACACTCATCCATTCTGCAGCTTGAATTTTCCTTGCAACAGAGATCTTGGGAGAACAAAAAATAAACCCAGATACCATGGGTAGACAAAATGCTCTAGCAGGTCTGCAGTCCCACAAGAGTAGGATGTGTTGAGTCTGCACTCTGCAAATCCATCATTTTGAGTTCAAAAACGGGCCTGCCCATTGGAGGGGTCATTATTGTGGCTTCTGAACAGAAACTTCTGACTGGAATAAAAGTGGCACTAAAACTCCTCCTCTGGTGTTAACTCTTAACTCTGGTTATTTCTATTAGTCAGATAGTGTCCTTTTCCCTTTTGAATGTTAATAAAGGAGTAGCCACAATGAACCAGCAATAAGTTCCTCCATCTAATTATCCCAGGAGAAGGAACATTTAAAATTATAGGGTAAGTGTGCTTGTGAGTAGGCATATACACACATGCTCATAACTTTAAAAAAAAAAAAAAAAATCTGGGCAGACTTTATCGCTTGTGGGGAGAGATGGATAGAATAGTGATAGACACATGGACACCCAGATAAATAGAAGATAGATTCTGCTAACATATTCTTGTCTAATAAATTCTTGAGCTACAAAAGAAAGCAGAAGTCCCTGTGTACAATGTATAGATTTTCTTTAATGTGAGTTATTGGGAAAAGGCAGAGCTGTCCCTTTAACTGGAGAGCTGCAAACAGCTGTTCCCTATGCATACATGCTTGCTTGGTCTGAAAGTTTTGGTAAGTCAGTGCATAACTGACAGTTAGATTTATCTCCCCAATAAGCAATCAACATTATAATAAAGGAAAAATGCTTTCAGTGCACCTTTGAGAGTGCATCAGAAATTAATCTAAACATCAAATTAATTATAGTTTGTAAATGAATAGTGGCTCACAGCCCTAATACTTCTCTCGCTCCTCCTCCTCCCCCTAAAGCCTCCCCCTACCAACTGCAATGGCTGGAGGTGCTGTACAGCGAGTTTGATGAACAGCTCTTTCTCTTTCTTACTCACACAACTCTTTCCTTATCAGCTGGAAGAGTTCCATCCTCAGTCTGCAGACCTGAAACCTCAGAGCCTGGCTGCTTTGGAATACTCAAGCAAATATTAAACTTCTATGTCTCCTTCCCCTTCTCTGAGAGCTCGAAGCATCTCTCTGGGGGTGTCCTCGTCCCCTTGGATTAAGCTGAGCTGGAGATACCTTATGAATCCCTCCTTGGCTCTCTGGCTGTGCCAGAGACACAACAAACCAGTTCTGGTCTGAACTGAGACATACCAGGGGTCAGACATGCTTGATGTGCCTGGAAAATCTGTTCTGTCTCAACTCTGGCACTCAAATGAGTGGCTTCTTCCATTGCTCTTTGAGCTTTGTAGGCTGTAGCCATATGGGAATGACAAACAGATTTTCCAAGGCCCTGAAACAAAATGTATTGTCACTAGATCATGTAAAATAAAGGACAGAGCCCAATTCTAAGGCTACAGGGAGAAAAAATCAGGTGCAAATTTCCTTAGGAAATTTGAAATCAGGTTCATAGTAAAAAGAAAAAAAAGAAAATAAAGCTTAATCATAGTACGGATAACAGCATCAAACAGGTGCATGCCTCAAGTCCTTTCTAATAATGCATCTATTTTGTGAGAATTTTCTGTTTGCTGAAAGAGGAATCAGAAAAGAAACCCCTAAAAAACCTTTGATCTGATAAATAACTATCCTCATCCATGAATCTTAAGGACATGTGCAAAAGAGTCAGTGTACTGCTCCAAAAAGGGGAACCCAAGCCCAACAGCTAGGTTGACCCATGATCACCCCTATGGTGATCTGGAATTTCTTTCCTTTAAAACACCTTATTTCTGTACCTGCTCATTTCCCTGGATGAACCCAAGGAGAGTAGTTGCCTTTTTTTTAAAATATTTTTTTTTTATTAAATGAGAAACTGCCATATCTGGCAGGGCATATTGGAGGCACATTGTCAGCAGGTGTTGAACAATATTTTCCTAATGTACCTCAGGGTCCCTTGTTCCACTCCTATGTCTTGTGGAGTGCTGCCAATGCACTTTAGACCTAATAAGTGATGCCCCTGGTCCCAGGGCCCTGTACAGCTTTGCCAGTGTCCTATTCTCCTGACACATCTTTCTTCTTTCTATTTCAGCTTCCAGATTGAAACTCTGTAGATCATCATGACCTGCCTGCTGCCTTGCATCTCCCACTCCACCTTTTTTGTCACCACACTGCAGCATTTAACTGCCACAGCATGTTTTTAATAACAGGATACAAGCTCTACCCATCCCTCAGCCCTTCTCCCGAGCTTCACCCCCTCCTGTGTTCAGTTCTCATTCCTCACTGCTTTTCTCACTTTTAATCTCTCTCCTTTGTCTCCCCAGTTTCTTTTCATAAGCTAGGAGGAGTTTAGTAGGGAATAGGATTATTTAACAGCAAACTTAATTAACTATTATGACCCTCATCAAATGACGCTGTTTTCTCTATTTTGGCATCTTCAGAGAAGACTGGATGTTTTTCCAAATGAGGTGGCCCATTAACAACTTTCAAATTCACTCCCTGCAGGAATCTGGAATGAAACTCAATGTTCATGTTGTACTAGGAGTCAAACAAGATATTTCCTGTAGGACATATAAACCTATGCTCCTAAGGAGCCCTTGAAGTTTGTAATCTAGAATACTCCTTGTTTTGTTTAATGTGGGACATTTCAAAAAAGGGGTGGGACATTTTGCCAATGTGAAAGTGCATCTGGAATGTGAGGAAAAGGAGAAAAACATATAGCACTTGTGGTAGCTTATACCTGGGGTGTCAGGGTATGTCAAATTGAGTGGAGGGAAACCACAGTATCTCTGGAAATAAGACAGGTTGTTTACAGCCTTCTGGAGTCACTGTCCCATGGGGAGAAACTGAAGCTGCTACACCAGTGGTGTGAAGAACAGGCACATGCCAAGGAGACATGGAGGGGGCAAAGCAGGGACATGGAGCAGAATTGGCCTGACAGTGTCTGCTGCTCAAAGGTGTTCAAAAAGTTGGCAGATGCAGGTGTTTTTGCTCCCAGAGAGAGGTGACTGGAGCAAACCAAGTGTTCCAGTAAAGCAATTCCTCCAGCTTTAATTTATCTGCATCTTATCTGACACTTTGGGATAACCATTTGACCTCTGCTTCTCCATCCATGTTCTCCTTTCTCTAATTTCTGACATGTCTTCCTAATTAATAGTGTCCAAACCTGTCTTGCTCACTCTCTTCTCTGTTACAACATTTTTCTACAGTATGTCTGTCTCTGTATTTCACTAACTTAATGTCTTCAAGTGCTTTCTTTAAATGTGTTTTATGGGACACCAGTGAGTGTTCCTGGGCTGTGTTGTAGTGTTACCCTGTGACAGAGGTAGAGTTAGCCATGTGTGGGCAGGGTGAAAAGTTGCCCTTCTCACATTGCCTACTTGCCTTAGCAGCCTTAATAGCGTTGTTTTACTGCAGTTCTCTTTTAGCTTTGTACACAAACTGTTCACATTTAAACTATCTACATAACTGAGAGGGGAATTATCACCAGAACCATTGAGACCAGCACAAAGATGTAATCCACGTCCTCTGACATTTAGCACACCTACACACGGAATAACTCGCACGCATGTAGTGGGAATGTGAGACACCCAGTGCAAATCCTGCCTTGCACAGACACAAGGGTTCCCACAGATGTTGACATTCAGGCTGTGGCACACTTTACCTCCATGCAAGTCTTCCTAGACCAGCCCACTCTGAGAATGGGAGTCACTGTCTTCAGGGAGTGTCCAACTAAGTGTAATTTTTCTCTGAGTGAGATGAGTCCTGCTGTGGCCCTGCCATTTCAGTGGGAATTGACAGCATGGCCCAGCTGGAGAAACATGCTGGCTGCAAAAGGGGTGTGTGAGCAGAGGCTACAGGGGTCAGCTGGGCATTGGGTGGAGAACCAGTGAGAGAGGAGAGAGAAGGGCAGAATGGTGAAGAGCTGTGAAGGCGAAATCACTAAGTCTGAATACAAGAATGGGGACAGGGCAGTGCCTGAGGAGAGGCCAAGGGGATGCAGATATGGTCAGTGGTGGAGGCTCAGGTCATGGGGATACACAGGGTGTTGGTGAATGGGAAGGTCAAGGATGGTCTGCATTTGGTTGTGTTACAGCTGCATTAGGACAGGATGGGAGAAAAAAAAGCCAGAGGTTTGAAAAATTGTGAGGGAAAATGAGGGATTTGGGTCTAGCCTGGATGTGTGTGGCAGAAGAAGTCAGGCAAAGAAGCCTCACAGACTAAATGACATTTTTCAGTGAGAAGTCAGGGCTGTTTCTTAGGCAGTCTTACACGGTAGAGCAGGCAGTCCTGCTAGGGAAAACAACAGACATACTCTGAACTTTCACAATTTATATCTGGTATTGGTGTTTACTGTAGCTGGCATTCCTCACTGCTCCTTGTCAGCCAGGAGGCTGTGGCCTCTAAATTGGGAACAGCAAAGACTTGCTGACCACACAATGGTTTCTCTAGCATGTACAGGTGCTTAGTGGTTTTCTGCAGGCTCATGGACTCCAGAAACCAGAAGAAAGGTTTGATCCTGATCTCATTTTCTTCCAAACACTCCTGTGGCTGCCCCAACAGTATCCTGACAACAGTGGCAAAAAGAGATGAATTTGTGTTCTAAATGTAGGCAAAAATTCAGAGCCAAATAACAAAGAAAAAAAAAAAATAAATCATAAAATGGTTTGGGCTTCAAGGCACCTTTGAGTTCATCAAGTTCCAGCCACCCTTGCCCTGTGCAGGGACACCTTCCACCATTATAGGTGGCCAACCTAGTCCAGGTTTCTCCCAGCTTCATTCAACCTGACACTGGACACTTCCAGGGATGGGACATCCACAACTTCTCTGGCCAGCCTGTCTCAGAACCTCACCACCCTCACACTCAAAAATTTGTTCTTAATTATCTCCCCTCTTTCACTTTAAAGCCATTCCCCCTTGTCCTATCTGTACATGATTTTGTAAAAAGCCCATCCCAGCTATCCTGCAGCCACTTTAAATACTGGACGGTGCTGTAAGGTTTTCCTGGAGCCTTCTCCAGGCTGAACAACCCAAATTCTCTCAGCCCATCTTCATAGGAATGGTGACCCAGCCCCCTGATCATCCTTGTGGGCCTCCTCAATTCTATTTTGACATGCTGCTGTACCGACTTGTTCAGCTTGTGCCAGCTGTTTACAGATTGTTCAATAGTGAGACAAAGGCATCAAATAAAGTTTTTTCTGTTTCTGTGGAAAAAAACATGGTGACATTTTTCTCCATAGAATTTTTAAAGTTTGTCTAAAGCAGGACTTCTTGACAATTTCTCGACAACCTGGGGCTAAACTCTGTTACAGCAATTTATTTGGGATCTGCTTAGCAGATATATTTTAAAAGGTCATATAATAGTGGAATATCTTTCTGGGGCCAGACAGAATTGTCCCCCCAGGCTAGCAGTTGGAGAGCTCTAGCTGCACTAAAAAAAAGTGAAATAGAATGCAAATGCTGTGTTCTTACATGTTGAGTTTTGGGAAATGTTTAAGCAGCAAAGAAGGAATTTTCTTACTTTCAAAGTTAATAAAATCCCTTCTTTTCCTTTAGGAAAAAGTAATTTATTTTTTTATTTAAATTTATTTCCTCAACAGAAAAAAAACTCAACCAGTTTCAGTAGACTTAGCAAAACAAATTAAAAGCCTGATTTCCTCTAATACCATTTACATTTTTACATTGCTTTAAATCTGAAGGTCAGGAGGGTGGGAGGTTTTGAAAAGCAGCGAAATCTAACTGTGATAGTTAGCTACCTGTGCTTCTGTTATTTCTATCCTTCTGGAGGTGATGGATGTAGAAGCATAGTCAACATATTTTTCTGAGACCAGCAGTCACAGCAGGCACCCAGCTCTATGGAAAACTGGCTGAAGCCCAGAGACAACTGGGACTTGAGCCTGGGACCTCAGAGTGAGTGGACCTGGGTATTTGGGTCTCAGAAATTGATATAATTGATATAAGACAACTAAGATCCTAAGAAATCTCTAATTCCTTGTTTTGCTTGTCTGCATGCTTGAGTCAACACTTCCAAAGGGCACCTCCCTATTTCAGCCTTCAATATCCCACAGTTATTTTTGGAGTTCACTTCATCCAACAAGCTGATGTTTAGCTTCTCCCAGTAAAATTCAAGAAAAATTTCTGCTAAGACCCCTCAGTTCCTGCTTAACTCTCAGTCTCAATCTCACAGTAGTTTGGAAGGAACCCCAAATCCCTGCCCACAAATGGGTTGTGTGTCGTGTCCTCATGGGGCTCTGTAGCCATGAGCCTTTGAACTGTGTGGGGATAAGGCCCACAGCTGTCCAGAAGGAACCTCCATTTACTTCTCACAATGTGGAGAGCCAGGCCCAGAATTCCTCTAAACATCGATGGCAATTTAGAAGTGAAATTTCCATTTCTTTAGTTATAGTCTGTGGATCTCTTGAAGCATCAGTTTCAGAGTCAACTCATTATGAGATAGATATATATATATATATATGTGTGTATATATATATATATAAAGCTCTGGATTCATTGGGGCTAATTCATAGTTTTGAGTTCCAATTTGAATTTGCCAACTGCCTCTGCACACCAGGCTCTTTGTCCTTCATTCCTGTACTGCTGGAGAGCTCAGCAACTCAGTGACTCCTCGTGACTGGGAGGGCTGTGTCCCTCTCATCAGGGGTCAGGGCTCCTTCAAACAAAAGGGAAAATAGCCTGTTCAGACCGTCTGTGGATGGACAGGAGAAACTGTGCATAGAGAAAGGGCACAAAATTCTTGAAGTACTTTCTGACATGCACCATGGGTGGCAAGGAATGAGGTAAGAGATTTGGGAGGTGGGCTGTTCAGGAGGGGAAAGGGGAAGGCAGCATGGAAAGAAAGCATAGTGTGGAGACTGAGAGTGGTTTTAAAATCGAATGAAAACTCCAATGGGTCTTAACTCTGGAAGTTTGCCTGAGGGACAGAATCCAGATTAGCTGCAAGTAGTAGGAAAAGAAAAGCAATAATTTGTTCTGTTGTGCTTCCCAGGGAGGGTCTGCAAGAGGTGCAGGATGGCAGAGAATCAAAAATTACAGATCCCAGTGGTGGGCACATGGTTGTGGGAGACCCCCTGTCCACCAGGTGTGATGGGAATCTAATGTGGCAGGATCCCCATGCTGCCACACTGCCAAAAGCCTTTAACAGCCCCAGCTTTGCAAAAGGAGGTGTCCCAGTGAGATCCCATACATACATCAGCCCATGGCTGTTGGCTGGCTGAGCCCCCCCATTGTGTGTGCAGCTCAGGGTGTCCCACCCTGGGGCTCACAGGCAGCTCCAAGCTGTTCTCTTTCTCCTCTCCACTGGTGGGGTGGAGCCAGCAGTGAGGCCAGAGCTGTGTGAGCCAGGTGCAGATTTCAAAGCCATGAACATGGCCTGAACACGGCCTGTCAGCTGAGGCACAGGTTGCCTTGGCCCATCTGTATCTGCTGGGGTGCTGCCTCAGGTCCAGTAGGTCAGAACACATCTCAATGTGATCTACTAAGCAGCCATCACCCCCCAGAAGACCAGGCTTTCAGCAGATGCTCAGCCCTTACCCCCTTGCAGTCTAATGCATCAGAGCTACAGGAAAACTGCCCCCATGGCTCTGTCTTCCCTTCATCCCCAGGAGCTGTTTCTCCTTTTCCTTAGACACAGAAATTCTCCTTCTGCAACATGATCCCCCTGCTGATCTCATAATCCCACCTATGCCCAGCCCCCTCCATTTTGCTCCAGGTGCTTTAGTCTTTGCTGCACCCTCCCCACCTCCCTTTACAAGTCAGGTATTTTCTCACCCTGACAGTGTCTGCAGCATCCTGCTGCTGGTGAGATGCCAAACCTTGACCTCTAAGCAGCACACACAACTCTGAGCATGAGACAATCAGGAGAGAGAGAAGGAAGGGGGAAAGTATTGACAGAAGTAAATTGAGAGAAATCATAAAGCTTAAGCAGAAAGAAAGCAGTTTGAAAGGTAAAGTATTCAGAGAAAGCCCTTTCCTGGATGAATCTAATTGTTTTGTTATCTTTACCCACCAAAGCATTTACTTTGGTTTGTCGCCCGATCCACAAACACTTTCGAGGAGATGACATTACCGAAAGGCAGGAACATCTGCATCAGCTCAGCATCCCCAAACTCCTGGGGCAGATGGTAGATAAACAGGTTACAGCCCTCTGGTCCTATCAAGAGAAAAAGAAGACCCATGAATGAAGAGAAATAGGATACCAGAAAGCACATGGCAGAGATTTACTTTAGCATCTTCTCTCTCTGACTGGTGAGTTGTCACGTTAGGAAGCAGCCTGTAGACTCTCAGAGGAATGGACAAAGTAGAAGACCAGGAGCTCAAAAAGTCACCTAGAGGCTTTGATAACTTCAAGAGTTTTCCCAGGACACCAGGATAAAATCTAGAGAGAGAGGAATGCACCAGCACATGTGGCCATGGAAAGAACAGAATGGAGGAATAACAACACAAAGAATGAAAGAATATGGTTCATAAATTTTATTTGTTCCTCATAACCTTATTTAATCTGCAGAGTTTTGGATGACCCACTCAATTCCTTGCCTTTTCCCAGTGTCTGCATGCAGAAGTTTCATTATCCTTCTTGAATCTGTGTGATGCCAATAACATCACACAAATGATGATAATAAACAGAAAGAAATGCACAAACCCACAGGCTCATCTTGTTTTGTAGAATTTTACATTCATCCCCCCAGCTTGACACAGCCTGAAGACTCCCCCAGATCTGGACAGTTAGGCCATGTCCTCCATTCTAGAGCATTCTGCAGGAGAGATTTTAGGTGGATTTAAATCCAAATTACTAGACAAGAGGGATTGGCTTTTTTTGCCTCAATCCTGTAACATGTACTCTTACCAATTTCAGAGGGTGTTTTGGAAAACATCCAGAGAGGTGTCTTTAGCTGGAATATGAAATTAAGGTAGAGACCCTCAAAAAATATTCTGTTGAAGTTGTATTTTGGGGCAGAAGAGGGCAAACTTGCCTCTTGTTGAATAGCCTAGAATATAAGTTTTCAAACTGACTTGTATTTTTATACATACTATCCTTGAGCAACAGTCAAAAAGGTGTGTCCAAGTGTTTTGTTCAAAAAATTAAGCATTCAAAACCTTTGCAGTGTTTGATAGAAGAAAACTGTATAGTTTGATGAGACAGGGGTTGTTTTTTTATCATTTTATTTCTAAAGGTACTTCCAGCTGCTGCCCAGCTCTGCACTGACCTCGACAGGTAACTCCAGCTCTGCTTGACTCAGAGGGGTCGAGATGAAGGGGCTACATTTTGTGCTCTTTGCCAAAAGGGTTAGAGGCCAGACAGAAGGAGGGTTTCCTCCTTCCCCCTAGCCCATGTGCCTACAACCTTGTGACCTGGCTCAGTCAACTTTCCCCTTTTTACATCTGGGGCATGGTGTGGGGAAGGAAAGGGTTTTTTAATACTCTCGTTTTCTTCATCAGGGCATAATTACAGTGTCATAACACAGCAAATTACAACTTTGCCTTTCCTGTTAGGGAGAGGAGTTCGCCTAGATGCTCCCACCTTTTATTACCCATTACTCATCCCCCCGGCTGGCAAGAGAAGTACGGTGAAGTCAGAATTCTGGCAGATGCCCATTTAAAGCTCATTAAAATTCCTGGGCCTCAGCATGATTGAAGTCACAGGCTCTCCACATTTCCTTTTGGATTAATGGAAAATGAAGCCCTAATGAATATTTGCTAAGCACAATTTTCCCCACTAATTTGCTAAAAGGACTGTCATGAAGGAACAGCTGATCCTTTGCATCTTGTGCATTTCCTAAAGGTCATGAGGATGGTAACAGGGTTTCTTCCAAATGGGGGGGGATAGTGGTATGGTAGGATAATTAACTAATTAGGCACCCGGTCATCTGCTTAGCCAAATTACTTTTGAACCTCAGTGGCCCATAATCAGGCTCCCCTATTCCATGCCAAGCTTTTCCAGCTTCCCCCCATCTCCCGTCTGCCTCTTCTGTAGTCTTCTCACTGAGAAACTATCATTTTTCCAGTCCTTGCTGCCATCCATTTCCACACAATACAGAGTTATTGGCATAATAAGCTAGATATGAAACAGTCTGAAAGTGTTAAACAAACACTAACCCCCTTAGGTGTCTGTTAAAATTGAGAAAATTCTGCCCAGGAGCAGACCATGGTCCAGAATAACGTAGAAAAAATTCATTCCTTCATCTGAACATGCCCCAGAGCACTTCTGCTGTGGGATTTGAGATCCACATTATAATAGAATGGGTAAAATTTTGGCTTTGCTGCAGTTGGTGGCAAAATTCCACTGACATCACCAGAGCCAGCAGTTTGCACTGTAAAACTGGCCAATTCTTTCAAAAATACCAGCTGCATTTCCTGGGGTCTTGGATGTGTTGTGCATGAGTAGGGATTCTGCCTGTGTGTGCTGAGAAACACCTACTAAGTCATAATGCAGGCCAGGAGGCACACAGCTTTAACTACACCACCTTTAGCCTGGGCTCAAGGAGAGAAAAACCCTTACTTCACCTTGAAATCAGCTTTTCCTCATGTGACTCAGAGACCAAGAGGAGGAGACCAGGGAGGGTGTGAAAAGCAGGGACCATTCTCAAAGAACAGCTTAGCTCTAAAATGTGCCTGGAAAACCTGTGCTGTGGCTTCCCCTACTGACCCAGACATTCAAGCCCAAACTCACTTTGTTTCCAGCTACAGAGGGAGTTTTCCTAACTTCCAATGCTGGAAACTTCACTTGCTTCTGAGAAAAAAAAAAACCCCAGCAAAATTGGATAATTTGTCACCCTCACATATCAAATTTTAGAATTTAACAAGCAGTTTTTATGATAAATCTGTCTGTAAGATGCCTGTTACAGTCAGAGCCCTCAGTAAAGAACTCACAAAGCAAGATCTGTCTGCCTCAGTCCTCCTTCCTTTTTTTGGATATGTTTTTGCCTGATTCAAGTTAATTTGGGCACTCCATAGAAGGCTGTGTGCTTGTGTGTATGGCTGTCTTGTTTTATACTTAGTTATATTTTTAAGAAACCAAACACAAGATCATAAGGAAGAAATTCTTTACTATGAGGGTGGTGAGGCTCTGGAATAGGTTACCCAGAGAAGCTGTGGGTGCCCCATACCTGGAAGTGCTCAAGGCTAGGGAGGATGGAGCTCTGGGCAACCTGGTCTAGTGGAGGGTGTCCCTGTCCATGGCAGGGGGTTGGAACTAGAAAGTCTAAAATGTCCCTTCCAGCCCAAATAATTTTATGATCCCATTTGTTGTTCATCCCAGAATGCTTTAAAGGTCTTAGTCAGTTCTCAGTGCACAATGAGTTCTAAGGGGCTTGCTCAGGATACTGGAGCAACAGAAAAACCACAGCTGGTATGGAAAAACCTTAATGCAGAGTCCAGCTCTCTTTTTGGAAGAAAAGTTATTGTTTTGGACAGAGTTAATGGACTATTTGCAATCAGTATATTTGACAATTCAGGGCTGAGTGCAATAATTAATTTACAACAGGCTTTACTTTTGTTTTCAAAAGGGTTGTAGTGTAGCTTGAAATCTAACCCCCATGACACATCATTAGAAAAACTGAAGTTTCATTTCAACACTGATGTCTGCCATGGCTCTTGGTTTTATGACATGTGTACATTTTATGACATATATACATTTCTGTTCATTTATTCAGAAGAACAGTTAGCCTTGATTTGGACAAAAAAGCAAGAAAAGCTTCAGAGACGGCACAGTTTATTTATGGATGTTCTGTAGATTACAGGCAAGCTATGCTGGATAATGGAAAAAGCGGTGACTGAGGGCACAGAACCGCATGGTTGGTCCTGAGCTGAGCCATTGATAAGCCATTGCTCTACCCATGCTTCTCACCCTGAGCTCATTGTCAGCTTTTTGGCACAGGGACAGCTGCGGACCCAGCCTCCCCCTGTGTGCCCACCTTCAACATAAGTGAGCTCCATGTCCCTGTTCTGACATCAGCTATCCATCACTTCATCCTAGCACTGCGAGGCAATGTCATGAGGAAAGGCTATGATGACGCTTGTTTTCCAGCAGTAATTAAAACTGGGCTAACCCAAGGGGTTGTATGAAGTCAGGCTGCAACATTTTGGTAAACTGCACACCTCACCTCTCCAGCAAACATTCAGAGGATGGAATTTCATTCCCTCTTCTGCTTGCCCAGAATATTTGAGCACAGCCCAGATAAGAGTCTCAAACTTGTACCAAGAAGCTGTACTTGCTAGTTTCAGAGACTACATCAAGATGAGTAATATCATACAAACTTAAAATTATCTCCAAGTTTTGTGTGGTTGACATGGCCTGAATCAAGATTTTATCTGAAGCTGTGATAGTTTTGGATCAGTTCCACCCTATGCGCCCTGTCAGCTGCCGGCAGCCTCAGTGCTCATGTGGATGTAATGACTCATCTCTACAGGAATGTTGCAGCAGCAAAATGTCCCTGGGCTTGTTATCCAACTGGGATCCAGGAGTGGAGAGCTAAGATTGTCATTAACAATGTGATCAGTGGTGTTACTGTGGTGCTAAGATTGGTTTGCTAACGTATGGATGTTTGTGCACATCCTTGCAAACCTAAAATACTCCTCTCAGCATTGAGCATTATTGTTATTATTGAGTTCCCTCTTGCTGTGTTTTCCTGTTAAAGGTTAGAGATGCTTAAAGTTCTTGACCCTCTGCTAAAGGGAGTGTTGTGCTTTAGGGAATATTCCTCTAGCACGAAGCAGAGAAAGACACTCAGCACTGCAGGAAAATGAGGAACCCTGGGAATGTCAACCTGCATTGGACTGGTGGCTCATCTCACACTGCTGTCCCCCAGCCATCCTCATTCTCAATGCCAGCTGCTCAAAGGAAGGAGCAGAGTTATGAGATAACTTGTCCACTGGGTGACACTCACTCCTAACCCACAGAGACACACCATGCCTTGTGAACACAGGGGTCTACAGGCAGAGGGTCTTCAAAGCGTGCACCACAGCTTCCCCCAGCTTCTGGTGGTTCCTGGCACAGCACTTTGCTGAGCAATATCTGCTCGCCATTTTGTCCTGTGCATAATCTAGCCCCAGTAAGTAATAAAAAGCAAAGTCCTTCAGCATGGGGGAAACATCTCTGTAATGATACGATAGGTCTGTGCATCTGTTCTCACAGCAGGGACGTGTACTAGAGCTAATCAGGAGCTGGAAGTTGTGTTCCCCAGGAAATTCTGACATAGGAAAAAATTAATTCCAATTTAGATGGAAATGACGACATTTCTAATTTTCTTACAAAATGAGATTTCTCCCCCAAAGTAGTTTTAGATCACCAGAATGTTTTAGTTTGATGGTGTAATCCAGATTCATTTCATTCTGATTCTTACACTGTATTAAAATATTAAATATAATTACATGCATATAATAACACATATAATAGAGAGTATGTCTGAATTAGTGATCTAATAGAGGATAAAATTTAAAATGTAACTATTTAAAATGAGAGTTGCTAAGTTGGAGAACCTGACTTTAGTGTCTCACACAGGCAAGCAGTCCCCTCCTTCTTGTCAAGAGGGAGCAGTGGACGCCTTGGAAGACAACTGAAATGGAACCAACCCAGAGGACTGCCTCTGAGGATTACACTGTTCCCCACTGACTGTAAAGGAAATATTGCATGGCACAGTTTTCTCCCAAGGCATTTACATGCAAAAATGGTAGATTCACCTCTCCTTACTCTTCATGTCTTCAGTGAAGCCATCCAGTCCTGTGGAGTAGATTACCCAGGCAACTCTCACAGTCATTGCAAAGAAATAGGAACTTTTGCTACATGTTTTTTCTCGTCCTGTTATAGGGATTGTGCTCTGCAAGGTCTGATTGATGTTTCCATATTATTGGTGGGGGCTGAGGGGCTGAAAGGACTAGATCAGCTACTCTAAATAGCAAGTCCTTGTTCTCCAAACAGCAAGTGTCTGAAATGACATTTCTGACTTTTAATGAAGGGCCACTAGTGCTGTTCCCGTAAGGTTCTTTATTCCAATACAATTGTATTTTTATCTGCATTCTTGTTGCTTGTCTCAAAGAGAGGCCCCCAATGGATGTTAATGGCTATGTTGCTAGCTGATCTTTCCATGTCCCATGCACACCAGCATGCTTTTCTCCCTGGGGACTGAAGAGATCTCATCAGCAGTTCCCCACATAGATGATCCACCACAGTACCATTGATGACAGTGACACCATGTAAATGGAGAAAAACTCAGGGGACCAGGCATTCACAGCAAGTAGGTGTTTAAAGGACGCTCTAGGTCCATGAGGAGGGGAACCAGTGAGGTGGGGATGGCTCTCTGGGGTGACAAGGAGGTCATCACTTTTACTCACCTTCTCTCTGTTGCTGTGGGATCATGGGAGGTGGCTGTGGGAACGCTTGGCTAATCTGGCCATAAGCAGCAGGATAAGCAGCTAAAAGGAGAGAAAGGGAAACAAGAAAGAAGGGCAGATTTCAGTGCTGGGAAGCAAGGAGCTTTCACTCCAAACCACCACACCAAGCCTGATGTGGGCTTTGCCTCTGTGTTTTGGCTCTGTGAAGGGCCATCTCGTGCAGCCTGAGGTGTGGCATAAGAGCCATGGTCATGCTCCAGGAGGTGCCACAGGGCCTGAAGCATCCTCCCTCCCTCCAGCTCCATCAGCAGTGACACCCAGGGCAGCCATGCAGTGTAAATGGGGGGCTCTGCTGAGACCACTCCCAGCAGAGATGTGCAACCATTCCAGGCGGTGACAGGAACACGTTCACTCACGAGCTCAGCGCAGAGATGCCCACGCTGACGGCCGCACCCAAAGCATGTGCACACCTTTCCCTCACCTCATCTCTGGCACCCTGGTTAACTTCCATGCTCACAAAAACAGTCCACACCTATGTTTACCCCTTCATGTGCCCACAGGCTGTATAGACACAGTTGCACATACGCTCTCAGATACACATTTTCTTTCACGCCTGTAGAGACTTCCTCTCTCTCACACAAACACAGTGGAAACAGCGAGCAGCAATTAAACAATTTTCCCCATCTCAGCTCCCCCACCAAGCAAACAAGGGGAGTCATTCACTACCACAGATGGTAGATGATGTGCCTTGCTGCTAAAAATACAGAGTATGGGTCGCCTGCAAGACCAGAGAGAAGAGGATAGGGGCCATGTGTGTGCAGAGGGGTTAATTAACAGCTCAAAGGGTTGAGTTGCTTCCCATCTATCAAACCTCACAAGCAATAAATGACAATAACTAAAACACCGGCAAATGAAGCCCTACATGGAGAATTAAATTAAGTTTCCAGATACAGCGCTGACATGAGATAATAGCCATTCCTCAGCGGGAACCCATGATTGCTCCAGTTACCACAGGAAATGACTTTGGGGTGGCAGCTTCCTCGCAACGTTGGCCATGGACACCTCGTGAGGGGAGGGTGAACACGGCAGGGTCGTGGTCTGCACCAGGTCACTTTGGCTGGTGTCAGTCCATCAACTGCAAATGAGCTGCTCAGCACACAGGGCAGCACGAGAGGAGGCTGGCCCACAGGGAACTGTGGTGAAATCTGCTGGGAAGCAGGGGGATGTCTGGGTAGCTCTTAAGCAAGGCTCATACTGACTAAGTGGGTCTTGGCCACTATACACTCCTGAAAAAAGCGGGTGTGTGCAGGCATTCCACAGCCTACCAGGCACCAGCAGCAGTGGCTCTGCAGGGTCTAGCTGCCCATCTTCCTTTTTTGCTCAGGAGAGCACTCAGGAGACCTGTTATAGAAAGTGGCCTCCAAAGCAGTGGCCTGATTTTGCCCTTGTGCTGAGGCAGAGCAGACACAGTTCTGTTGATGAAGCTTGGCTGAGGTGCAGGTCAGTGGGAGCCTTTCCATGGGAAAAGGAGGAGGTTGCCTCCTTTGTGAAGAAGACCCTGGATGTCTTGATGTTTGTGCAAATTGGATCAGGGAGTCTGCGGCCCCCAGCTTGTCCCTTTGTATCAGTAAAAGCCTCAGCCTCCTGAGGTGTGTTCAGAGGGTAATGGCTTTAGAGAAGAGAAATGTTTATTGGGAGAAAGTGTTAATACTAACGACCTGCGTACTGCTGCACTCCAGCGTAGGCTTGCTGCAAGGGGTCTGCTGCAGTGGGGCTCTGTGCTGTGGAGACACAAGAGAGACAAGGAATTAAGGGGTTAAAACATGATAGGCACTCTCCCCTTATCTTTTATCATCAATATGTATTATGTAACAGACAAACCCAGGGGCTGAGGGTTGAAGAGCTCACTTGCCCTATGGACAGGAATGTGGAGAACCCCCCCAGGATGGCTAAGAGGGTTCTGTCCCCCAGCCATCACCCTGTGAGATCTTGGAGCACAGGACAAATAAACCTCTCTCATCATTTCCCAAGTTTAAATTATGGATCTGCACTGATCGTGCAGATTTTTGGCACTAATCAACCCCAAAGAACCCTCATCTTAAGCCAGGACTAACACTGTGCTAGGTGCTGTGCAAACTCAGATCTCTGTGACAGCTACAGTCACATGAAACTTTCAATCAGAGCAGAAAACAACAGGGGCATAGCAGGAGGAAGGAGAAGAGAACAAAGCAATGGCTCCTGTCATCCCCACATCCCTTCGAAGGACTGTGTTGCTGCCAGGCAGCCCCCAGTGAGAGAGAAGAAGCTGCATAGAGGGGAGGGGGACACCACTTGTCTGCTCCAGGGAGGATGCTGTGAATCGCTGCATAAGGCATGCAGTCTCTTGCTGGCTTCAAAGTGTATTTTCTCTCTTTACAAGTGTGCATTCCTCCCCACTAAAACTGTTTATTTTTGTGAAACTTTGAAGTCTTGCTCAAATACAACCAAAGCTAGTTAAGAATTTTTTTTTTTTATTTTTCTCCTTTGGTTGATAGGGAGAAAAAAGAGAGAGAAACGTGTTGGATAAGCTCTTTCTTTATCTGCATCAATAAAATATTTAAAGCAAAGCTTGGCTAAACCTCCAGTCCAAATGTCACCTTGGCCCTAATATTTCACTTCTTGTTATGAGCTTAATTTGTATTTATTGGGACTGCACAGTTCTACATTTATGCAGTCCCTCCAACCTATTCCTTGTAGGATGATCCCTTAGGGAACTGCCACTTTCCCACATCCATCCCACCTTTTTTCCTTCTTACCCGCACAGAGGTGTGGCTGGAGGCAAGGCTTGGAGGATGCAAAGGTGGGGGCCTCTTGGAAGGAAATCTGGTGCCATACACCTATCCAAGGAAAGACACTGACTGTATGGCAAAGTGTGGGGGAGGTTGTCATACGTGAGTATTACATACCCAAGGAACACGGATAAAGTGTTTTCTTACAAATAGAAATACCAGCTTGAAACTTAACTTTAAAGATCACCATTGGTCATGATGGAAACTTGCAAGGTCTTGCACTTTTCTCCCAAAATACAAGGAGGAATGGTGAATTGACCAAATTTGAGGTGGCAAACCCAATTAGCTGGCTAAGGCTTGGAAGCTCCTGTTCATTATGGATATTACTGGACCATGTGACTTTGAGGTTGGGGTAGTCATGGGAAGAAATCAGTGGGATTGCAGTCTTAGCTTGGAATGATTTCCTAGCTGACTTTTGGCAAGTCCCTCAATATGTGTGTATGTGAAATGGGAAAACACTGTCTTACTGTAAGGATTTTCATTTCTTACAAAACAGTGTGAGGAGAATACATTAAAACCTGTGGGAGGTCAGTGGAATTCAAAGTAGAGATTCTATACTACATTTTAAAGAGTAGTTGTTCCAGTAAAATAATGGAGGTAATGTTTGGAAAATACAATTTATTTTTTTTTAACTTAATACTTTCTTCTTGAAGAAGAAACCAACTAAAGTCTATTCTTTTTAACCTCTGCTTAAAACTCTTTTCCTTGACAAACAGAATATTGATCATATTGCTCCACAAGAAAACTGAATAGCTATGAAAAGTTGAGTAATACATCAGTTCCCTCACCCCTTTAGGAGAATAGATCATAATAACTTAGACCCTTCAAGTCCTGTCAGATAGGAGATATCTCCTGAGAAAGATGAGGGAACCTCTGGTGAGAGAAGCAAATCTTTATAACTATGGTTTTGCAGACAGCAGTGAAGGAAAGTATCTGCCATCTCTGCCCCAAAGGCAACTGTCCTTTCATTGAGCAGAAGAGGAAATTGTCTCTGCTGCTCAGGAAATGCAGTTACAGTATTCCATTCCTCCCCAAATGAGGCTGATTTGGACACAATTGCTCTCCCCCTGACCTCCTGATAATTAGCAGTGGCTGGCACTTCACTGATACAGGAGAACTCATTAAGCAGGACCTATCTATGGTCCTTTCCTTTATTTCTTGCCTGATCTGGGCACCTGTGGGTGCTGCCTGACCTCCCAGCTATAGATGAGTCTATCTCCTGGACACGACCACCTGGCCCACTGCAGAGCTGCTTGTCCCACCTGTGGATATCTCACCTGCCTTTGGAACCGTACTTTGACCATCACAACTAAGATATTCTGCTTAGGAAATATATGCTGACAATCCCCCACTTTTAATATTAAATATTAGAATTGGGTAAACACTTTATTTAAATAAATTGTTTGGGATAACAGGCCATGAAATGCAGCCTCTCTGCCTTTCACACTAAGGCTTTCAGAGTTCATTATTTTCCCAGGTATTAATGACTTGCCATCAAGGGTAATATCTAACTGACTGCCTTTCATGAGGCTGCCTTGTGACCCAGGCCATGCATGGTGTTTCCTCTTGGCTCACAGCTCATGCAAGCCAGTGGGAAGGCTCTGCCTTGGTTTCAGTTAGCTTTGCTCCAACCTGGATATCACTTCCTCATGGGAAAAGACTATGTTAAGCATCTGTTCTAACACAGGGCCCTAACTGACCCAGCCATCCCTGGATGCTCTTGAAAGGAGATTTGAAAGCAGCTCTGGGGAGACAGTAACTCCAGGCTTGGGGCTCTGTTTTACTTGTAGTGTCATACCCTACCTTGGCCATTTGGGAAAAGCCAAAGTTGTGGTGAGTCACAACCAGCAGGAATTTAACTTGGCACCTCTTAAAAGTGATGACCTCTGCTGACTGCAGAGCTTGCCTTCCTTAGCTTGAAGACTGTGTTTGAGTGGCAAATGAAGATGTGACATCAGCATAGGGATGTGTCCCTGCTGGCCAACATGGCCTGTGAAGATGCAGGGACACAAACTCCAGGGCTGGCTGGGCACCCTGGCAGGAAGCCAAGGCATCCTGGGCAGCCATGAGCACATCTCCATGCTGCTGCTCACTCTACCAGGTGAATCAGACCTAATGAAGGGCATAATTGCCTTGGCTCCCAGATGTGGCATGGATGAAGCCAACAGCTGGTATTGATCCAGAAATCTCAAGACACTGATTAGATATTTGAGGAAGTTGTGGCCATGCTGTGTTTTGTAAAGTGACAGCCCTCTTACCTACGCCAGTTCATCAAGGGCTCAGAGATATGAGGAGCTCACAATTCAGAGTCACCCTACAGCAGGGGTTAGGTGTGGCTGTAGCCCACCACTTGCTAAGGTTCAAAGTGATTGGGAGTTGTGAGTATTTTCTGTATCTCAGCACAAGGAGACCATCAGGGAGGGTGGCTTTAGTCCTCCATAAGTTACACATAACTTCACAGGGTGGCCTTCACATAGATCATTAGTGGGAGAGTTAACCTGCCTCAGTCACCCTTTCTCCCATCCAGCTTACCAGTCTTCTTCGATACTGAAAATATTAGTTGAACACAAATATACAGGGCTGGAGAAACACCTCAGCTCCTCTGTGTGGTGTCTGTGCCAGGGTGCAAGCCCACAGTGGCACACAAGGTAAGGAGGTGTATCAGGACTGCTAAGATCTATGGATGAGAGACATGGATATCACAGAGCACCTTACAGCAGCTTCTGGACCAGCACCAGTATGTCTTTAAGTTGTATCATCATCCAAAGACCTTGGATGTGCTGACTCTGTGAAAATGTGCCTGGGGAGAACATCTGAAACAGATTTCCTTGTGGCCAGACCCATGGAGGTGTCATGTCCAACACAGAGAAGTTCCTGAGATTAAAGGTGTTGCAATGTAAATTACAGCTGAGGATTAGCTGATGAAGAAAAAAAAAAACAGAGAGGCTCCTGAGAGGCCAGAGGACAACTATCAATCATGTCAGCCCCACTGAAGTCCCTGTGGCCTTGCTGCTTTCCAGGAGCTGAGGATCTGGCCTTGCCAGGGCAAACTAAAGGTGTACTGTGAAAACAGATGCTAATAGTAACTTCATTTGGCAGCTCAGGGCAAGAGCCTTATCCCTGGACATCTCCTCTATATTAATTTGATCATTTCCATATCTCTACGGGAAAAATCCTGCTCAGATACAATTGTCTCTTTGCAAGACAGTCCTGGCCAAGATGCCACAAGGTGACCATGGCAGATAACCTTCCATAAACCTGGAGACATAAAACAAGCCAATGACCTACTATATGGCCATAAATATAAATTTAATGAAGGCAGCACTTATTCATTAGGCAGAAGTCAAGAAATACCTCCCAAGTCCTTCAAAGAAAGTAGATCCGTTAATGTCACTTTCCAAATCCTCTGCCTGATGCCAAAAACTGAGGATGATTTCCCAAGTCAGCATGAAATACAAGTGCTTTAAAATTAACACCAGGAACTTTCTTACTCCTGATATAACTCTAGATTGAAATCCAACTTTTTAAAGGGGCTTTCAGTTAGTGTTGGGCCTGACATTTAGCTTTTGTCAGAGGATGAATGGATGGAGGTACCAGAACGAAGCACGTTGTTGAAAATAAATAAAATTAGTTTAAATCATATTCTATAAAGAATCCTTCCTGACGTGCCAGTAGCCCAACTCCAGTGTCTGTCCAAGATAAGCTGTTATATGGCTGCCCCAAGTGAAAATGGTTGTAGGGGACAGAGGGCTGGAGTCTGCTGTGGCATTCAGGGGCATAAATCAGGAGGATCTGCACAGAAGCGAGTGGGATGGTGAGGAAAAAGGATGATGGTTACAGCCTGAGCCAGCAAAAGAGGCCCTCAAATGCCCTCAGTGGACTATGGTACAGCCTCCTTGTCCCAGCTCAGGTAAGAGAAAGCCAAAGTGGTCTGCCCTCTGAAACCAGATGAGTCCAGTGCTTCTGAAAGGCAAAAGCAGAGCCTTGCACATTATCAGTCCCTAAGATGCCTTGTGATTTCACTTTGGTGGAAGGAGTGGTCTTACTCCTATATGTGATACTCTCTCCACTCCTTGCTTCTGATTATCTATGCCTTTTGTGGCTGACATGCTCAATTCCATCTATTTCACTCTATTTTGTGCAGATGCTTCCTACACAGGTCTAAAACAGCATGTTATGAGCTGGATGATCCTCAGCTTTGTGCTCTGCCCCACCTATTCATCCCTGTCATTGTCCTGGAGGTATTCTATACCTCTTCCAGGAGCTGCAGCCTGGCCACTACCCCCTTTGGGAAGGTGGATGGGGGAGGAGGGCAATCAAAGCGAGGCAGTGCTGTTCAGTCAGTGGTGGTGGTGGGGGGTTAATAACATAATGATAGGAAAAAAAAAAAAAAATCTATGTGAAGGCCAGGATTAAAATAAATAAATAACTTAGTGGGAGGGTTCTATTCACCTTCTCCTTAAATCCAATTTAAATCACTCTCTACAGCCCTAATCTATATCCATAATTATATCATTTCGTACAACAAGCTTGCGAGAGGTCTTAAGAAATTTATGTAGATTAAAATTCATGGGTGCCATAGTACAGATTCCATATTATTAAGATTGATTAGGACAGCTGATGCTGTGATTAAAGAAGCCAGCGCTTACTGTTGTAATTAATTAGGTATTCAGACACAACAATAACTGCAATAACAGAAAGAATGTGCTGATCTGGCAGAAAACAGAGGCTGATCCTGTGTTTTATAGTCTCGTTTTGCCATTTAGGGGTGGACACCACTCAGTTAAAGACATGCTGTCCCTCTGTCTCTTCCCCTACACATCAAAAGAGCAAAGAAATCCAGGGGTCTTATACCCTCTGCTTCATTCCTGTTAGTAGGAAAAAGCCCTTTTGGTAGCATCTCCATCTATTGTATGTGCTTGCTTGGGACAACATTTGGCTCAACTATAAAATTTGTATATTTCAATCATGGAAACCAGGATCATCTTTATTATTTTCTTAATAGTCCCACCTAGAAACCCCATCCCTAATCAGATTCCTTCTGAGGTGGATGCTGAGTGAAAACATGATAGGGGACATGTCTGGCAGTGATGAGCTTCTGGATAACAGAACAAGAAAGGCACAGATGATTCAGAAGGGCAGACAGGTGGACATGGCTAGTCAAGGTGACAAACATTCAACAGCAAAGTCAGGACCAGACTTCCCTCTCTGCCAAAGGCCATAATCACATAAGTTGGTGTCATGTTTTAAAAGCTCTTAAGGCATTCTAAGGGAGTTTTTTTGAGGGAGCTTAGTTTAAGTCATCTTTAAAAATAAAGCTCAAGGTCTTAACTCACATGGATGCTACTGAGGACATCAGCACAGAGTCTGATTTGTATTTACACCTTCTTCTAGATCAGAGGAGAAAACACTTTTGCTCTGGAAAGGCTCACACAACTGACTTAAACGACCTCATTCATTACAGCTGCAGCATGGTCATTGGAAGTACATGGCATCATTAAAATGGCTTGGACTACAGCTGAAGATGGCAACTTGTTATTATATTTTTAATGAGTGCATTCCTTCACTTGTTTATTTTCCCAGTAATGCGTGGCTTATGGCACATGGCAGATTGTTACAAATGGGTCAAATAAATGCTTCCTAGTCATAATGATGTCTCTGGTGCTCGCTGTTGCAGTTTTGGAACTGCTGATACGAATATGAACAGGAAAGATCTCACCTGGAGATTTAGGGGGGACAAACAACACTGAGCCAGATATTTCTTGTAGTGAGGAATTTAGCCTCAGAGTAGCTGAGCCAGGCACATTTCTAGGCCATAGTGTATGTCTGGACTGTGGGGTTTGGTTTTCATCCTGGATCTTCTGCAGGTGCAGGCAGGTCACTCTCTTTCTGTTCTCCTGATTCAACTCCTCTCTAAACTCTTGTCTAACACCTTTCAGGCCTGAAATATCAGGGTAGACACTGGGATGTGGGAAGTCAGTCCTTTCTTCTCCCTGCACTAGTGAAGCCCTGCTCTCGCCCAGTGCCACTGGATGGTGCCTGCCGTGGTCAGGACTGGACTCGCTGGTCTGGAGCAGCAGCCTGTCCATCAGCAGCACTGCTAAAGGACAAACTGATGGATAAGGCTGTCACAGCAGCATGCTAGCAACCCTGAAAAATTAACTTGGGTAATGATAATAATTACAGATGGAGTTTGAATGCCGTCTCTGCTGGCAGCAGGTGAAGTTGGTGAGTGCCTGATACCTCTTTGGTGAGCCAAGGAGAATGAATTGAAGGTCTTGGTTCAGTTACAAAGATGAGTTGCTACATAACCAGAATTCCCTGTAAGGAACACCCTTTCTGCCTATCTCAGTTGTGACTTGGAAAAATGTGGGCATAAAAGCTTGGCTGCCCATTTGTACTGGCAGCTAGTCCTCACCAGAGAGGGC
This sequence comes from Cyanistes caeruleus, assembly GCF_971803275.1. Classification (NCBI taxonomy): domain Eukaryota; kingdom Metazoa; phylum Chordata; class Aves; order Passeriformes; family Paridae; genus Cyanistes; species Cyanistes caeruleus. The sequence continues at coordinate 74,258,909 of NC_141732.1, forward strand.
ACAGCCCTGAACAGGGGATGAAGTGGAGATTGCTGTCTTGCTGGCCCCCATGTAAACACTGTGTGCTAAAGGGGAGTGGTGGTGGAGAAACTTGTGCTGGGTCTGCAGAGTGGAAAGATAGAGCCAGTCCTGGAAGTGGTGAGCAGTCAGAAACAGAACCACTGTGCCTGAAAATAGTAAATGAGGTGGCACACTTTTAATGGATTAAAGGGAACTGAGGAGACTTAACTTTTTTTTCTCCTCAGCAACCTAAATCCAGACTAAATGCACTTAATCAGAATCATAGAATATGGTGACTAGGAAGACATCCGTAAAGATCACCAAAATCCTGCACAGGGCAACCCCAAGGGTCACACCACATGCCTGAGAGCATTGTCCAAATGCTTCTTGAGCCTATCAGGTTTGGTGCTGTCACTGCTTTCCTAGGGAGTCTGTTCCAGTTCTTAGCCACCCTCTGGGTGAAGAACCTTTTGCTGACACCCAGGTTAAATCTCCTCTGGCACAATTCCAGGCCATTCCCTCAGGTTCTGTCACTGGTCAAGAGAAGAGATCAGTGCCTGCCCTTCTGCTTCCCCTTGTGAGGAAGCTGAGGAGCTCAGTGTCCATGAAAGCATTCCTCATCTAAGGCTCCACAAAGCTGCCAAACTGCTGGACCCCCCTGGCTCTGGTCAAGCTGGACATCCTTTGGCCCAGGAGGGGTAAGGGGGGTGTAAGATGCTATGTGGTGTATTTCCACTTCTTTCTCAGCATGTGACTGGACAGATGATTATGGAGCAGTCCTCACTTTTCTGGGAGCTCTGCTTTGTTCCTGCTTCCAGTTCTCTTGTTTCACTGATTTTTTGACAGCCAGTCCCTTCTCTCTCTTGTTTGCTACCCTTTGGTCTCACAATTTTCTCATCTCTCTGGCCCTTTCTCTTACCAAAGAGGCTCTATCTATAGAGTCAGAATTTTGTCTAGTCCCCCACAATGTAATTCAGAGGGACTGGACCTGTTAGCAGAGAGCAGAATTCTGATGATGTGAGACACAGCAGAAGCCAGTGCAGATGGTGTCTACTGTTACTGTACATCACACATGGTTACAAGAGAGGCTCTGGGCTCTGTGCAGCTAAGAAGCTTTGGCAGAAGAGTGCAATCCCTGCTACTGTGACTAAATGTGGAAATGGCAAACGCTCTTGTGCTGCTGCAAAGTGACTCACAAGACCATGGCACAACAGATTATGCTCTTTGTCCCCACTATATGTTGTGACACATTGCCATGTTCAATAGCTCTGCAAACTGAAAGATTAAAGGGCGGGAATTAATACACAAAAAGGTCAAATCTCCAAAGGGGCTCAGACTAGTGGAAGGGGAAATACTTATTGCCTTGCTATTCACTCTGTGGCAAAAAGTGCACTGAGGCATTATGTACTGTCTGATCTTGGAGGAGGTGAGACCCTGGCTTGCAAAGGTTATGACTGCAAGGAATGGTTTTCTAGTGACACTGCATGGATCCATAGCCTGACCAGATTAACAGAGAAAGCTAATTCCTGCGGGGACAGGGGCTGTGATCAAAGCCCTGGGGAGTAGGGATGTTCAAAGTATTCTAGCCTTTGCCAGAAAGCTGTGGTTGGTTTGGTAATCTGACTGAAATGATACCATGCACATCCCTTCTCCAGTCAAGGGGAATCTTGGAAAAAGAACACAAGGGTACACAAGAAAAAAGAGTGAAATTACAGACTAAATACAGTTATGTAACATGGACTTGTTTTTATAGAGACTGTGTTATTCTGGAATCCTTTGGATGCAGCATCAAAAATATTATGGCTGGTCAGAGAGGTGAACATGTAGACAAACTGCACAATTAATGGAATTTATTAGGGTCTGAATGATGTGGATGTCACGCCTCTAGAAATGTTCACTGTCCTGTTTTGCTATTATCAGTCAACAAAGAACATTCTGCTACAGTCTATAATGGTGTGAACCCACATTTGAGGTTTTTTTGTGGAGTATGAAAGAGTATCTGAAAGCAATATTCAGGATTTAAACAATATATAGCAAGTCATAATCATAGCAAGACTATGATTATGTACATAATACAGCAGCAGTCTTAGCCACTTTCCGAATGAGAGATACACCATAAAAGAAAGTTGTCTGGAGGATGCTGACTTTGGATGGGGACTGTCATGATCTTCCCTTCTCTATAGTGTTAGTGCAATTGCCTGCTCAGCTGTAATATTTTATTTCTACCCTTACATTTAGAGACAGAGCCATGAAGAACCACAGGGCAGTAAGAGAGGCAATAGAGGAGAGTGAGAAAAATCTCATAATGATGGAACAAGCTGCCCAGTGATGAAAATTTCTTTCTAACCCCAAGCAATTAGTGGCTGGCTTATATCATAAAACATGAAGTTTTGTGTCCTATCTACATTTTTATCCAGTCTAATATGGCTGTGGATGTTCTCATTACCCATGTAAGTGTCTAATCCTTTTATTTTTTATGCTGCTAAGCTCCAGGACTGAATAAAGCCTGTGGCAAGGAGGAGAGGTTTGGAGAGTGCATAAATGCTCATGAGAAGGAACACAATTAGATGGAGCAAATGCATGTTGTAAGCTATGTGGAGTTGCTTTCAGCACTTCAGGGACAGACAAAAGCATAATGAGAGGTGGGTGTTTGACCTGCCTCTGTTCCTTTTATACCTCTGGTATAACTTAAGGTGTCACCACATTATGGGGAAGCTGAGCAATGAGAAAGACAAATATATTGCTGAAGTTACCCTGAGATAAATCCAAACTTTACACAGCTCAGATTGTTTGGATGTCAGCTTTACTGGCAGAAGGGAGTCTCTCTGCCTGCAGCGATGAGGGGCAGGATGACTGTCACCTTTCTGTGTGTCAGCCTGTTGGTGTTTGTGCAGGGACTTACTGCCTGAGCAAGTCTCTCCAAAACTCAGGCAGAATCAGATTAAGTCCACTGACTTTTATATAACCATAGATGAAATACCTGAGGTATTCTTTAAGTATGGGGGTAGATTGGGTTAGTAACAAAAGCTCAAGCCATTAGGATTCACCTAGAAAGAGCGTCTTTTCTCTCATACCCACACTAATGGATCATTGAAATTGGCTAAAAAGATCTAAGTAAACCAGGAGAAAAGGACAGACATACATAGAAATGGATGAATAAACAGAGAAATGATTGACTGGCACACAAGCAAACTGAAATAAATGGACAGAAGAACAGATGGCCTTGCTTATATAACCTTAAAGACAGAATGTTTTCTCAGTTTTGTGGTTGAACTCACTGAGTATACTAAGGGCTCTCTGCAGTCTTCTGATGACTCCAAATTGTCTCCAGTCCTTAAGCTGCTACAACACATATATACATGCCTAATTTTGAGTTCAGTAAATCCCTTGATTTTAATTCTGTTTAGAGTTGAACTCAAACTCCATGTATGCAAAGTGATTGTTGGGAGGAGGATAATTATTTGTCAATACCTAGGAAAGACTTTGGTATTTCTACATTATATGGCATTTTTCCTTGTAGCCCATGAAGTTCCCTATGATGATGAATCTTCTGAGTTTTCAGGACTGGCTAAGATTGAAAGAATTATTTTTTCTTAGAGTTTTTCTGGGCTTTTTGGCTGGAACATTGAACTCAGTATTTGATTTCCTAACAGACTAGATCAATCTATCAGTTCCCCAGGGTGAAATACTCCTTTGCCAGCTGGTGATTAGGATCAATTAGTAACATGTACTTAGATTTTTATTGCTATGATTGTTACCATTAGTATATGTAAAGGAATGGTAAAAAAATGTCTTCCTAGAGGAAGTGTATGGCAGGAGAGAGCTGTCACAAATCTTAATGATGCTGAAAAAATGTAGGTGCACATTAAGGAATGGTAAACTCCTGAGTTCTTGGTAATTATAGATTTACACTGTGTGTGTATTTGTAAATACAGGTATAAGGGCAGGTTTGTATCCTTTAACCTCCCTCATTCATCTCTGACTACCAGTGCTTGCAAAATCACTTCTTTAGTGCTGGCATCTTCAAGCTAGGCACAGTGTGAATCCCAGCAGCAGGTCTCCTGCTGAGTGCCACCAAAGGGTGAGACCGTTCAGAGGCTCTATTAATGCAGCTTCACTCTCCAGGCCTGGTAAGGCAGCAGGATTTGTGTGCAGTGAGCACATTTTGGAGGTCAACACCTGCTCCCTGCACACAGGAAGCCTCTTGGGTCAGCAGACATGGGGACCCTTTGGAACATCCTCCCAGAGCCATCTGGCTGCAGGGGAATTCCAGCAGGAGACACCAGTGCTGGGTGCAAACAGGCTTAGCACAGCTCCTTCAAGGCTAACCAGAAGCAAGACCCTTGGCAGTACTGCGAGGGAATCTGCCAGCATGAACTGCTCGGGAGTCAGGTCAATTTTCAGCTGAAGCAAAACATGCTGATTGTCCTGACTCTATTCACCAGACATGCTATCCAGCAGATATTGAGCACTCAAATATTCAGTACACAGTTTTTCCACCTCCAACATGCCCTTGATGTTTATCATCCAGATTGAACCGTTTAACACTGTAGCTGCGTAAGACACGATACACCAACGCTATAATGAGCCCTGATGGTGTGGGGTATAACCCTTCCGAACCTATGCCACAGGCTTTGGTTGGGCAAAGCCTGTGGGTGTGGACAGTATCCCTAGGACTGAGGCAACAGGCTGTGGGCACAGGATTGCTCTGGCTTACCTGGATAAGGGTGAATGCCATTAGCAAACACGGCTTCAGCGGCTGGCTGCCCATTAGCCTGCGGCGGGAGGCCAGTGAAACCATTCACCCCAATTGGAGATGGGATGCTAGGCACAGCTGGTGCAGTTATGCCAGGAGGCGTGCTTCCACCTGCAAACGAGGAGGACACAAGGGCAGAGCTGGTGAGTGCTGCAAACAACAACTTCATGGAGAAAACCGCTGACACAACAGCTGTGACCACCACCCCAAAAAAAAAAACAACAAACAAACAAAGAAAAAGGAAACCGAAAAGCTCACAAGATGCTGAGCAAATAAACAGCTTGCAATTGCTCCCCTGTTCAGAGAGCACTCAAGAAAAGCTTGAAAGACCTCCAAAAACTCTCAGTCCCAGCTTTCTACAGCAGCCCCTATCAGATTCCCTTTGGATCTCTGTGGGTGTACCGATTTCCGGGACTGCTCTGTCTGCATTCTCTCATGAATACACCTTTCATGTGCAAACTCATTCTGAACTTTCTCAGCACTAGGGATCTGTAAAAGACTTGTCAAGTTTATTTGTAGCCTAGAGGTAGCCAGTGATACATTTTTTAATGTCATTGTTTGGCCCAAACTTGACTTCATACTGTTTTAACAAATATCTCCCGATGATCTGGGGCAAAATTTGGACTAAATTTGTTTCTTTCACTGAATCTTATTATTTTTTTTCTTCCCAGATGCATCCTGGGTGGGGGGGGTGCTGAAATGCTGCTATTTCAGAAGGACAAATTTGTCTTTATGTTCTGAGTGGGAATCTTGTCACACACTGGTAGAGAATTCTTAAATTTCTGGGGAGAAAATTAAATCCTTCTGCTACCTCAATGTCTTCTTCCTATGTATGTGTAAAATGACTGGACAGTCTGTTCTTCTTGCAACATGTTCAGGGTGATTTCAGGGACCAAAAATGAGTTTTCAATGAGCCTGAAATAATATTTTTTCTCTTCCTAGGTGTGCGTGGGAAGTTAAACTATCTTATCTTCAACAGTATCTTTCTGTGTCAGGGTATACTATGGATTGAAAGCACCATTTTTACAGTAACCTCCCCTTTAAACCAATTGCAGATTTTTTTTCACCATTGCAGCATTCCATGATGTGTTAGTCCAATAACATACTTTAACAACTGCTTAAATCTATGTTGGTGCTTTAAGAAAGCCGCTACAGATGCATGAGATGTTTTAATATGTTAAGATTTGAGTAGCCCAAAAAAAAAAAAAAGGCAGTACTTCAGCTCATTTCTTATACCCTAAGCAGACAGGCTGCTGCTTCCCCTTTTCTGATTTAAATGGTGTTGGCCTTTAAAAATGTCCTCTGTGGAGGTACAGGGAGCCAGCAGTGGCAACTGAAGTCCAAAGGCAATGCTCTTAGCATATGCCACCAGCTTCCAAATCACAAAGGCCACTTAAAATTTCAGTTGCTTTTCTGGATCTCTCCTTTATTTGCATAGAAAATGTAAATAATTTTTTTTTTTCCCTAAAATTGCAGCAAGGGAATTGTGCTTGCTATTTTGTGCATGTCTAAGGAAGTTTAGGCATATTTATTGGAATTCTTTAATTTTCTTCTTATAAAGAACCCCCCTGGAGAGGTCAGATCTGTAGCTGTAGTAAAACTGGCATAATGCCACCGTGGAAAACAAATGGTGGTGGTGCATGCCAGTCGTGGATTTCATCCCTCGTTTGAGATCTCTTGCTTTAGCTACACCAGGTGCAGATTTACAACATGGAGAGAGAGAGAAGGAGGGAGGGAGGGGAGGAAGAAGGAAGGAAGCCTAAATGAATTTCATTTCTAGCCCCTCGCTGCAGATAACAGAGCAGCAGACCCACTGCCAGACCCACTTTTCACCCAGATTGTAGCAGTGACAGGAGAAATGTAAAACCTGAACCAAGCTCTCAGAAATGTCAAATTAATTGCCTCACAGTTATGGACTGTTGTGTGAGATAAACCTGAGTCTTGATGGAAGACTGTTAAAATGACAGCAAACAGCATTAAAATTTTCTTGGTCTGAATTACCCACAGGGAGTGCTTATTGCACTCCACTGACTGCAGCTCAAATGAGATGTCTAAGTTTTGTATGGTTAAAGCCAGTTGAGATGGATACTGTCTCTCATCTGTTAGATTTGCCTGGATCCAAACCTCTGGGCCCCTAGGTCCCATGGGAATGAATGAATTTACGGTCATATTCCCAGGAATCCACTCTTCTAGAGGTGGGACACAGAGGAAACCAGCTGTATTAGAAGGCCTGAAGATACCAGCACAGAGGCACTGCACAGAGCCAATACCTCCAAAGCCCCTAGGACTTCTGGGTTACCAGAACCTTTTTTCTAGCACAGTTTTCCTTTTGCTTCAGGAAGATCAAAACACTTCCTTTATATTTCTTTTTTCTTTTTTTTTTTCTCCTGATGTTCCAAACACTTTTTCTAGTGCCTGTTTTTTGTTGGTGTTTTTTTTTTTTTTTCTGAGAACTTTGAAATATTTCATTTTTCTTCCAAGGCAGAACAAAGATATACTTCAATGACTAGAAATCCTGCTATGAAGCAGAATGATCATTTTCTATTTGGCTTTCTGAATGTTAACAAAGCCAGCAGGAGAATTAATGTTAGGCTTCAGATATCTCCTGGCTACTCAGAAATTGCTGCTAGTGTTGTAGGCTTGCTTGCTCAGACATTATGTGAAACATTTTCTGTACATCTTATCACATGCTTTGTGAGTGTTGTAGTAATACAAGGAGTAATTTCAAAGTCTAAACATTTCTCCTAAGGAATAATTGTCAATGGACATTTCCACAACCCACCACAGAGGTTTTTTCATGAAGGAAGCTACTCATTCAAGGTAAATCTGCAATAATGCCAAAGTGAATAGGTTCTGTGATTGAAAATATGTCATTAGGAGAGTGCAAAATCAGCTGCCGTGAAAGACATCAAGGGATCATCTAAACCAGCATCTTATTTTCAATAATGACCAGTCATGGGTGATCCAGAAAGCATGTAAAAAACATGAGTTTCCTCTCCTCTATTATGACAGTGAGAGTTTAACAGTCTGCTCATCAAGCCAAACACTGGAATAGGCTGCCCAGGGAAATGGTGGAGTTTCTGTCCCTGGGTGTATTTTAAAGACACACTGATGTGGTGTTGAAGGATGTGTTTTAGTGGTGGGCTTGGCAATGCTGGGTTAATGGTTAGCCATGATGATCCTAAAGGTCTTTTACACCCTAAATTGCATGATTCTGTTCTAGTCTGAAAGGCACTGCTCATAGCAGAAGTGGAAATGATTGCACCAAAAAGGAGCTGGGATATTTTTCATGTGCTGGAGATCCTGATAGACACAGAATTTGGGCGTTGTGCAGGTGTCTTCATGCCCATGACACAAAATGCACTCATTTTCAGGAATACACTTATGTATATTCAAAAGGTCTTGTGCTCTTTTGTGTTGAGTCCACTGCAAACCACTGTCTGGTTCAGCTTTACAGGCCCTGACAATATTTGAATTCCAGGCAGTCTTTGTTTGATGTTCTCTCTGCTCCCACCAACAGAAAACAAATCTAGCTAATGCAAATATGATAATCTTGCCAGCAGTGGGTTTAAAGGGTGCACATATAATTAAGCCACTTTTTTATTTGGATTTTCAGTAGCTCCATCAACTTTTTGTTTATACATTTATCATTGTGTAAACATACATTTTGAAATGTGCAGCATAAGATTTTTGAGTCAAGTGCTTTTAGTTGGGTCTCCATAAAGTCTTGTGGAATGAGATCTGTCTTACTCTCCATTCTCTCCCCAGTCCCTCATGACACTCTATTACAGATGGTCCTTTCAAGATGTACCTTTGAGTCCTCTGCCTCCCTACCAGACCCTAATACATTGGAAAACTTCCCAAACCCTCATTTACAAGGTTTGGCCCCACTTTTCCTGCTTCCCTGCTTCCCTGCTGTTAGGCCATGTGTCAGTCCAGGACTACTGAGCTGATGGTTCCGTGACCTGTTCCTGTCCAAACGGAAATCTTGTTCTTCAAGCCCCAAGAAAGACAGCCCTGCTCTCGTCTCAGCTTATTTCTCTGCTTGCTGAACCATACACTGCAGCTCCTAGAATGGGCTTTTTACAGCCTAAGCAGATCCTGGGAGCCCTTCCCTAACTACCTATCTATGTTCCTGCAGCCAGAAACCCCATCACTAAACACCCTCATTCCAGGTAGCACCAGATGCCTTCCCTGAGTACCTCCTGTCCTATTTCACAACAGGGGGAAAGGCTTATGTGTCACAAAGGCAAAGTTCATCTTGTTAATGGTATTGCATCTCACCACAACCCTGTTTTGCTAGTCTTTGGGACAGCCTGGCTCTGATAGCATTGGCACTGACCCCTTGGATACATATATGCACCAATAAACCATGCAGGCCACTGTGGGATGTTTTGCGATGTTTGGAGGATTCTCAGAGCTAAAGAGAGGTTGTGAATGGGATTAGACTGAAAAATGTCATAGAAGCAAAGAATAGTTAAGGTTCTAAAAAACCTCTGAGATCATTGAGTCCAACCATTAACCCAGCAGTGGCAAGCCTGCCGCTAAGCCATGTCCCTAAGTTCCACTTGTACAAGCCTTTTAAATAACTCTAAGGATGAACACTCATTCACTGACCTGCGCAGTCTGTTAGTGTTTGACAACCTTTTTGGGAAAGAACCTTTTTCTAATATCCAATCCAAACCTCCCCTGGTGCCACTTGAGACCCTTTCCTCTGGTCCTTCCACTTGTTGCCTGGGAGGAGAGACTGATCCTCACCTGGCTAAAGAGCTAACAATTCCTGCCAGGCGTCCTGTGGGCTGTGCCCAATTTCCCTGCCCTTTTCCCTCTCCAGCCCGCTGTCCCCTTACCTGAGGTTGGAGTCATGGGGGCGGCTGCCAGGCCGTTCATGTTCAGAGCCGCCATCTGCTGCATCTGGGCCGCGGCAAAGGCTGCCATGGGGTTCAGGTATCCGCCCTGCGCCACCGATGCCATGATCGCCGCTTGCTGCTGCATCAGCTGGAACAAAGAGAGCAGGGAAAAAATATCACGCGGTCACTGGCGGGGCAGCCTGTGGCGGCGGCACCAGGAGGGCACCGGGGAGGGTGGGATGCGCCCCGATGTTTTGGGGTGTCAGCACACCAGCCCTGTGGTACCCTCCAGGCCTGGTCATTCTACTCGCCACAGGAGCTGAAAGCAAAGGGCATCTTTGCAATTCGGGGTCTTCCTGGTCCCCACCCCACCATGTGTTCCCTAGTGTGGAGGTCTCTTGTGACCTGGACTCCACCCATCTTGGTACTTCTCTGGTCAGAAAGGCAGAGAAAAGTCTTTATAGAGACAAAACACAATATGCCTGAGCTGAGTGGTTTCGTGGCTTACATTGCTTGTATCAAAATTCTGGAAAAGCCTGAGGGTTACTGATGGGAGAACAGCATATGTAGGAAAAGGGGATTCTTTCTCCAAAACAGAAATTTTGACTAGTGCTCTAGGGATAACCTAATTTTTTTCCATCTGTCTGTAACAAAAATAACTTTTTCTGGTGCTGCTAGGAAGTTTCACTTGGTACAGAGAAAAACCACAACCAAAACTTCTAACCAGATCATAGCAACTATTTCCAACACTATCAGAGACCCCCCCCAGAAGTGTTGTACAGAGAAGGGAGCTCCCCTGTTTTATCAAGATTAATACTGTCTAATGAGAAAACCCCTTCCCTATGGTTTTGATCTGGGTTGACTTTCTAAATTAATTTTTTTCTAGAAAGTGGTCAAAATGCTGCTTCTTTCAAGGCACTTACAAAAGTCAGAAATAAGGAGCCCAGGTTGCATTTTCAGACATTTGGTGCTAAAAATTTTGGAGCAGAAGGCTGGTGAATGTTTATGAATCCTGGAAACGCTTCTGTCATTAAAACAAGACTGTGTGATCGTTACATTACACTCAGAACCTAGCACACAGCTAGTGCAGTACAGTATGGCTGCAGAGAGATTTTAAAATGGTCTTGGTGTGATGGATAAGAAAGTTTGGTTTGCTTCTTGTCTGCTTCCCTGGTGTTATACAAAGATCTTTGGGTATGTCTGAGTATCCAACCCTCAGTAGTGATAGGTGCTGGGTGCTTAGAGAAACATTGGGGGAAAGAAGACATGCAGAAAGTTTGGCAAACCTCACTCTGTACATTCCCCAGCCTCTGATAATCTGTGGCTTGATGATAATAGTGGAAAAGAGAAATTCTTTTCTGTGGTGATTTTAGAAGTGAGTCATGTCTTTGCTGTCTCCAAAATTGGAGTAACTCTGTTCCACTGCTCTCTCTGATTTCACTCTCTCTCCCATCAGGAAATCACCCTCTGATGCTGTTCTTTAAGCACATGGGACATGCTTCTCAGAATTAAACAGACCTCAGAAGTCATGGCAAGGAACAGACTGTTCCCTTCTGTTCACTTTAATATTGAAGTATCAGCTAAGCTAGCTGTTCTTACACTAAAACAAACCCTTGAAATCACTGCACTCATTCAAACTCTGAAACTGTGCCTGTCACCATCCATAAACAGTCCAAAGTAAGGGGTGCTCTGACAACAACTTGCTGAATAGCCATTTACAAGTTATGTAAACTTGCCTTAATTTCTCCAGTAATAAAGTGTAACACAGGATATCTGACTCCACACATTGTCAGATCTACGGGTGAAATGTGTGGTGCTGGATTTGAGTATTATTATTTTTTGAAGCCTAGTGCAGATTGGTGGCAAAGTGGTGGCTTTCCCTTTGATGGTTAATTGCTCTTTTCTATTTTACCCTGCATAAGGTACTTTTTAATTAGTGATATTTTGCTCTTTGCAATTACTGATGGAGTGATTAGTCAATCTTTTGTATTATACACTATATTGATTCTCCTTTAAGGAGTACATTTGTTCCTGGGCATCATTTGAGTTTATTCTCCAGAGGAGGTACTGAGCAGGTGATAGTAGAAAGTATGCCAAGGAAGCGAAGGAGGAAGGGGAGTCCATCCATCTTTAACACTGGATTGACTCCAACACTAGGTGTGCTGGCTCACATCTCATTTTCTGTTTTGGGTTTTTTTACCTGGGTGATGCCTAAAGACTTCTTTTTGGTTTTAAAATTATATTTTTCATATATTTGTATCTTTGTAGATTTTTAATACGCATTTAATACATAGTTTTACAGCCTCTAGCACCTTCTTACCCCTTTTCATGCTTTGGCGAGGTAAAATAAGGTTCTAACCTGTGATTTGGGAAACTAGATCAGGTGCTTCTGCTACAAAACAGAAGTGTTCCTGTAGAGAACGGTCACCCAATATCTATTATACTCAATGTTCTCTGAGATGTCCTAGAGACCTGGGAACCCCTCTGGCATGTGGAAATGAACCCTTTACATCCTGATCCAGAGGACACAGACCTCTCTGCAGCCTTCAGAACTAGTCCATAGGGTGAAAGTGGGATTGCCTGGGGCTGGAAGGAGTAGAGCATTCCACACCTGAACACAGCTGTGTACCCCAACTGATGATGGCTTTGCCTTCTTGGCTGGAGAGGCGGCCTCAACCAAGGCCCAGGACTGTCTGGATATTTCAACCCTTGACAAAATTCCAGACTTCTGAGGTCACAAATCCCATTCATGCCCATCCCACTCTGTTTGGGGGTGCTCAGGGACAAAGGTTAAGGGGGAAGAAGAGGAGGCTCCTACCCAGCCCAGTCAGAGGATTGCTGAGTGCAATGGCACCATGAACATGGGAGGACAGGAACTCAGTCACCTTGAAAGAAGCTGACAGCATAAGACCTGCCTCCTCCCCCCCCAGGGTGACTCTAGGGAAATTTACAGAAGGAGAACAAGTCCTGTAAGGGTCACCAGTCTTCCTTCTAAAACCTCCAAGGCATTCCCATTGAAAGTCACCCCACTCCTTCCCCAGCTCCCCCTGAAGACAAATGTCCCATCCACTCTCCTTTCACTTTGAAAGAGACCCAGTGTATGGTCCCAGTTAATAAAGCTGTAGAAAGTGAGGCAGTGACCCCACCAGAGGCAAATCAATAGCAGCAGGGCCCCTGGGTATTGTGTACTTTAAAATATGCCATTTGAAATGCAGATTTTTCCTGCCTGGGTTGGGGCTACAGAGCACTAATCAGGAAGGCAGCAGCCTTATTATCTCAGACTGATCCAAGGGGACAGAGAGGAGCTTTTCCCTCCCTTGGCTGAAAGGACGTACTTCCTTTTGCTTCTCTTACTTCCTTCGCATGACCTTTGCCTCAGCATTTAGAGCTTCTTCCCATCCATTTAAAAGATTCATTCCTTCTTTCCTGCTATCTTTTCTATTGCTCAAATATTTATCTTCTGAGGAGAACAGGAGATGCTACCAGACTGGTTCCTGCCCTTGGACAGCACCCCAAGAGATAAGAACCTGCAGTCACCATCCCAATGCTTGAAGCAGGTAGAGAGGCACTGGAAAAGCTATCCGAAGCGTGGGAAGGGGTGGCAGTGTTGGCTGATCAATAGAGACACCTGTAAGGGTTTATCTCACACATATTTTTCCTACTTTAGGTTGCAACAGCACTCAAGGGCAGGAAATACTTTTCTTACAGAAGGAACTTTTTTTTTGTCCTTTTCTTACAGGAGGAACAATTGCATGGAGAGATGAAGGAACCTTCTCAGAGCAAAAAAATGCTGCTAGAAATAGCAAAAGCATGCACAGCCTGCCTTCCCCATCCCCCTAAAGAAATGTGTGTGAAACTGAAGGAGGGGAAGAGGAGAAAGTGGGATTATTTCTGATGAGCTCTTTCTGAAATAGTGTGATCCTTCAGTCCTGCTCTGAACAATGTGATGACCTTCTCCTTTTTTCTCCAGTGCTATGTTCTGTCTTTGTCTCTGGACCGCACAATGTTTTGTTTGACTTTTCATATTCTTCATTCAGCAATAATAATAATAAAAGTGATAACAGCATCCCACACTTCCCACCTCTAATGATCTATACAAAGACTTAGCTTATGAATCCTCGTGGTATCCCTGTGATAGAAAGAGGTAAGTAAAGTAATCAATCAAGCAGTAATACAGCTCATATTTGGTAAAATCATGTAATTGACAAATTCATGTCTGCTATAGCTTACTGGCAATTGGGACTTAGAACTAAAAATACTTCCCAAGCCTTGAAACAAACAGATGATAATTGGTAGAAAAATCAGGATTGTCCTTCATACTTCTTCTGTTTTCTTGGAAATAGTAATTTCTGCTTTGAAAATAAAATTTAAATATAATTAGGATATTAAAAAAACCTAAACAAATATGCAACACCTGGATTCATATTTCTTAGTGTCTTTCCAAAGTCTGACACACAATAGCTTTGGTTCCTATCTTGCTAAGAGCAGTGGAAAACCCTCCCAAAAGACCTAAAAAAATTTGTATGTAGAGCCCAAAACTTAGTGTTCTTTATTTCTGAATTTCCAGGGAGCTGGTGGACAGAAATATGGTATTATCCCTGCTACAAAGTATTATGGCCTCAAAATATCTTCCTCTTCTAGATCTGTGCAAATAATTTGCATAACAAGTAGTATTTACCAAATATACTGTCCCATTTTGGTAATTTAAATGTAATAACTATTATATCCAGAAGGTAGCCTATAATAAGTAATTTTTCCCTGATTTCATAGGGCTAGCTGATTTTTTTAAGTATCTCTCCAAAATAATTTCACAGTACGAATTGAAGAAATATTGGAAAAAGCAATTCTTCCTGTCAGCACTACCTCAGATCATTTAGCAGAAATATCCTTTCATCTCAATGGGAGCTGGACAGGGAGGCAGAATGGGGCACCCAGGGTTTTATGGTCACAGGCATGGTGATCACTGCTGCCCTAACTTCTCAAGGAGATCATCACTTAAGGTGATGTCTGAGAGCTCTGCTGTGCTGGACATTCCAAATTTTTGTTGCAGTTATTGTCTGCAGTTCAGTAGAAGCAGAAAAAAAGCATTTTTAGTTTTTCAGAGTGAGGAGAGCTGGGATTTACTGAGAAAGGACTTGTTCCAGGCCAGAAAACAAATGCTAACATTGCCTGTGTTGTCTCTGTCCCAGCCTGTCTGTTTTTACACACTAACTCTGTGCCTATCCCCTGCTGCAGGATGCAATCAGTCCCATGGCTGGAGTTTGGCCAGAAGACTGTGGCTAACAGTCCCACCCCATTTTTTATGCAAACTTGATTTATGACTTTGATCTTATCTTAAATAATTTAAAAATTAAATAATTTATACTGTATCTGTCACTTTCCAAGGCTCCTTCCTTTGTTCTTGCTTTACTCTTCTGCATTTTCCTATCTCCCCCATCCTTTTTTGATCTGTGCACGTTTCCTTTCTGCATGGTGAGGCATCACTGACATGAGACAGGCACTACACACTCCTTGCCCCTTTTCTTCACAGAAAGACCTGCAGGAACTGTAGCTTATTTGTGCCAGGACTATGCTACCACCATTCACAGGCTGTTTTGATTGTCACTGCTTGTGATTTTGGGCTTGGCCACCCTAAGTAGATGTGCTGTGCTCTGTGAGGTGGAGAGTGTGCCTGCAGGTTCTTGCTAGGCTGGCAGCAAATCAAAGGTGGTGCCAGGCAGCATCACTCTCCTTCTCTCCAGGCTGAGTCCAGATCTATACCTCAACCTGGCCTTAGACTGCAGAAACAGCTGTCAGTGCCCAGCTGATGTAGATCCACAGTAACCTGACAATGAAATGGGCTGATGCCCTGTACACTTCTGAAATAAAATAAATAATTGCTCCATAAATGGAGAAGTTAAATGAGTATGGGAAGATATTGCAGAAGAGAAAAAAGCTAAAACAATCAAAAAACCCACCCTGAAATAAATTAGAGTAGGGGCTCTGGGAGCTTTTGGGAGCTATGAAATCTGACTTGCCTGGAGCTGCATACAAAAGAGGTGAGGTAGGTCTGATGTGACTTTCTGTGCCTCTGAAACAGCACACAGAGCCAGTGCCAAGCTTTGTCTGGTCTGTTTGAAGGTGGCACATGAGGAGGGGATAGAAAACCACACACAGTGGAGAACTCCCTTTGCTTCCTCATTTTTTTGCCTCTGTGTCTGAGGCCAGATGGCTGCTGAACCCCAGGACTGGTTGCTGGGCTGATGTGAGGCTGCTATCAAGGTTAAAGTTGTTTAAATTGAGGCTGAGGGTATTGGCAAAGTGCAGCAGCAGGGAGAGCTGTGGAATGGCCATTTGCTGTGCTGTAAGGGAGGTCACTTGGAGAGAGGCTGGGGCCCAAATCTGTCCTGATGGCAACACTAAAGTTTATCTGTCAAACTCTGATGGACTGAGACCCTTGCTGCTTCTCCTCAGTGGTGCTGCTGGTTTGGCAAACCCATGGCTGCCCACCAATCTATCAAACAGCCACACCATGGGGGTTTCTGCTGCACTGACCACCTTGGTGCACCGAGACCTTTTTGGGAGCTAATCCAGTCAGAGTAATGTGCAAGATGCTTCTCTGGGGGAAATTCAGCAAGAAACTGCAGCAACAGGATGTCCTTAGAATCCTGTTCCATGGGAAAAGACCTTTAGAAACTATTGAAAAACCGTTGTCATGGGATTGCATGGGAATTCTTATATAGAGACATCAGTCTGGTTTGGAGTGCTGGGGATAACTGGGAGGACAGGCTATCAGTAAGAATCAGAGAACCTGATGTCTCATGCTTGTGCTGCCTTGCTATTAAGCACTGAGACAATTCTTACACTTACGTTACTGCCACACCACTCTGAGAAAGCTCCTGGAGGGACAGTACAAGAGATCTGTGTCCCCAAGGGAGAAGAGAAAACAAATAAATAAATCTGATCATCAGGTTTATTTGTACATAAGGAAACAAGACCAGGGGGGTCAAACAATTAAACCAATGTCACAAGAGCTGCTGGTGGCAGCAGCATCACCCACTGTGACAGTCCTGCTCCTGATATTTCACCTTCCCTCCTCTTGGCTTGTCTTAGCTCTTCAACTTCAGGCTGAATAAAACTGCTGTCTCCCTATCCCTCTCCCCTATCGATTCCTCCATCTCCTGCTGGCATTTGTGAGGTGCCAATCACCCTGATATCTGAGAGCCAGCAGTCCGAGCTGGATTAATCGGGACCGAGGCAACGTCACAGAGCCTCGACGTTCCCCTCCTTCCCTTTCATGTGAGACTGTGATATGGAGCAGATAGGGAGGCTGATTGAGAGACAGCATCTGAGCACACTCTGGGTGTACAGGCGCCACACAGAAATGTGATCCCATCATTTAGACAGCTCTGAAGTCCCCAGGGTAATTGGTGTCACCAGCTTGTCATATCCGATGGGTCAAGATCTAAAACTTATTCTCTCCCCCTTATTAGCATTTTTATCAGAAAAATAAAAAAAGGGTATGGGTCCAATTCTGCTTTCACAGAAATCAATATGAAAAATATCCATTTGTTTCAAGAGGATGGGAAAAGACCAGAAATTGCTTTTCCTCTTCCTTCCACCCTGATTCTTCACCTGCCCTCATAATTCACCTGTATTATCTGGTGAGAAACAGGAAACTTTTGTGGTGTAAAGATGCAGACTGCATCCTCTCATATCAGTATAAACCTCGTCTGGAAATTAGAAGAGCTACTCTACATTAAAAACAATGTGAGAAGAGTTTTTAGACCAGAACATCAGGACAGTAGTGTCTTTACCATCTCTCCAGATGCCTGACCAATGTCTGTAGAGTAACACTGAAACCACTTTTCCTGCCTGACAGCCCCAGCAAATGCTTGTCCCAGCCTGTGGATTTTCTCCTGTTAGTGCCTCTGGTACATGGGGGCAAAGGCGCTACATCCCTCTGGCCATCTGCTGGCCACTGACCTTGGCTCATTTGGGATTTACTATTTTCCTCTTCCTTCAGCCTTCCCTGGCCAGGGGGAGTGTTAAACACAGCCAGGCTGAAGAGGAAATAGCTCTTCTATAATGTGAGGAGGGGAGCAGAGGACAAAGGATGAGACAGAGATTGACTTTGACTAGGAGTAAAAACAAAGATAGAAAAATGGAAGTAAAAATAGAATTTTTCTAGAGGAGGGAGAGCAAAAACTCCAGAAGTACACCAAGAGGTGCAGCTAGAAGGAGAGGATGAACTTCAGTGGATCTCTACAGTACATCCTCACAACTCAGCATGGCTCACACAAGGGGTAGGCTGGGTTGTACCAAGTGTTCAGTGAGGCACAGGACTATCAGAGAAGAAGAGAAATGTCAAGACCTTCAAATTAAGAAGAGAACATGATGATGTGATGGGAAATACTTGGTGCCAACACTTGAGAAAGAAGCAGTCAGGGAAGAAAGGAAGACCTTGTGGTCATTGCACTGGAAAGATTATTGGCACACTAGAGTGTTGTTCTGAGCTGGCCCTGTATTCCTGAGGCAAGGTTTGGGTCTCCCATCCAGGATGACTCTACTCTGGACTCTAGACACTAGACACAACTACTTTGTGTTCAACTGGACTTCCCTCCTGTTCATGAATCGTGCAGAGGGCCACTTTTTGCCATCAAATAGATGAATAGATATTTACAATGTCACTGCCTGAAAATCTGCTTCAGAGAGAGCAGCCAAAGTCACTAGGCAGTATTGTGTCTGCTTGCTGCAGGCATCACCTCCACCTTCCTCCAAAATACCTGGCAGAAAGTCAAAGTTACCTGAGCCTGGTCTTTTCTTGCAGATCCTTGTTAATTTTAGCCTAAGGAAACAAGTAACTCCAGAGGCATGCATTTCACAACATCATCAAGAGCCCAGCCCCCTGTACAGTCACACCTTCTCAGGTTTGGTATGTCCACAGGAACCCTGAAGTTAACACAACAGGATTTTTTCCCAGTGTGCTTCAATCATACTCTTTGGGGCAGCAGGGCTGTGTATGGGCATATGTCTGTGTGTACATTTTATTGTTGTCTATCATGCTCTGTGAATCTAAAAGCACTCCTCTCAGCAGCTGCTGTTTCATCCTGTGGTCACTCCAAAGGTACCCACGGCGGTGCAAGGTGCAGCAGGGTCATGGTGACTTGGGGCAGAGAAGTGGGATAAACTGAGCAGGCTCATTTTATCCAAATCCTCAAAATGTAGTTGTGCTTTTGTTTGACAACAATGGCTTAGCCCCCATAGTAAGTGTTTTGCACGGGTCCACACATGACCAAAAGTTACTTCTAGAACTGTCTATGGCACCTTGGAGACACCTGGGAGATTCCCAGAGGCTACCCTGGATGGCATGGCTAATTTTCACTCCCATCATGTCACCAGTTTAACAGATATGCCACTGCTTCCTCTTCTGCTCCATTTTTTGTCCACTCCCAGGAGTTTTTGTGGATTTCCAGGTGACACTCCCCCTCCCATAAGCACGCAGAGAGCTGGTGTCTATACTTACTGCCTGTGCATAGGCGCCATAAGCTCCAAACTGGATGGCCATGGGGTTGAACATGCCCATTTGTCCCGCCATTTGCTGCATGCGCCTCATCGTACGCTCCTTGTCCGTGTCCGCAAACTTCACCACCAGGCTGGAAGAGGCTCCCTGAAGCACAGGAAACAAAAGGAGACACACAGGGAATGAGCCTGATGCACACCAGCTCATCAGTCCATACATCTAACACAGATTTGGTAGAATGGGATCCAGGGGCTGATGGTTTCCATGCTGTGAATTTTGTCAGGCTGTGAATTTTGACCCTTGCAAGAGGGTGAGAGCATCAGGAAGTAAAGGACCTTAGAGGGTGAATGCCAGCAGCCTGGCTCCTGGCTTCCTCCAAAATTCAAGCTTCTAGGATGCAATTTACATTTTCTCTGCAAAAGTTGTTGCCTTATTCTTTGAATCTCCAGGCCCAGAATGTTGTCCCTGTCAGAGGGCAAAGACACAACACAGAGAAATGTAGGAGGTTTTGCTGCATGAAGGTGGTAGGATTTGTGGACTGATCTGTTTATGTGAAATGTGTGAGGTCTCTGTGTTCCAGACCTCTGAAGTGGATCACCTTTCACAATGCTGTGTCTTGTAACCCCCAGGTCCAGTGAGAAATTCCTGCCCAGCCTTGGAGATAGGAGTCAGTATGCTGGGCAGGGTGTATGTGTCACCATGAAAACAGCATCTCTTCAGCACTGGTAAATTAAGGGAGCAAAAGTAGTGCTGGATGGACCTGAGCTTCCTCTCCACAAAGAGTAGGAAATAGAGGCTACCATGAAAGAGCCCACACATTTCCAGGAAAGATTTAAAATATTAGGATTATGTCTGCAGTCACCACCAGTGCAGGACTACAGATGATCATCAGATCTGCCTGCAGAAATCTGTAAAAAATGTAATGCTTTTGGGAATGAAAGAAATCCCTCTCCTTCCCAAAAACAGATGAAAGGTCAGTAGCTACAATGCTTAAATTTCTGATAGGAAGCAGAGATGAGAAGAAATAGATCTACCTAGGAAGGTGTTTTCTGGTCTGTCTCCAAGGAAGTCCTAACTTCACGGGTTGGTTGCTTCCCCACAGGGACAGATCCCTGGTTGCCTCCCCAGGGATGGTGGAGGTGTAGTGGAGGGACAGTCTGGCTGCAGCCCTGACAGCAGTGGACAGTTGTCCTGGGAGCTGGGCTGCCACCCAGCCTGGGAAGATGGGCAGATGAGCTGTCAGGACACTGACAAAGAGCAGCTGAAATAATTGTGCTCCCATAGCTTCTGTTTTGACAAGCTGGTATTCGCCAGTAGAAGTAGAGTCAGTGGGGAAATGACCAGCTCAGTGTCTGACTGTGGCAGTAGAGGAAGAGCAGCTCCATGCCAGAGGATCTGAACTGTTGCAGGACCCTTGATTTCCTAGCAGAGGGGGAATTTTCTGGCATGGCAGAAGAAAAATATTATTAACTGGCTTACACATACCCCTATGTACGTGTAACCAGAAAAAACAGTCTAAGTGAAAGCAGAATTGCTCTGCTACAAATTGTGAAGAGTGTAGTGAACCACAGCTATAGATGTACATATATATAAGGCTAAGCTATACATATTCAATAGCCTCTTCAGATCCTCAGTTATGAATAAAGACTTGAGGAATTAACCTGCCAAAAAAAGACCCCAACAATCTAACACCACACAATGAGTGATGTTCCCTTGGATTAGCAATCTGTTCTGGGAGAAAGTGATTTTCATTGGCAAAGAATCTTTCTTTTTGACCTGTTAGTCTCTCTCTAATAAATCTATAACCCACTCACACAATGTGGTGAAGAGCAAGGTTTTGAAAGAAGTGCTTCAGGAAAACAAAGGGATGCAGAGATGAATGCTCCATTCAAAGATAGAGAGCAATCTTCAGCACTTATTATAAAAACAAAACAGAAGGGGGAGTGGAAGAGAGGAGAGAAAAAAACCTGTAGCCAAATTTCCCCTGCATGTCTGTTGAAGGCTGGGTGACTTTTAATTTTTCTTTAGATCACATGATGCAGATATTGATCCTTCCCCAAATCACACTCTTAATTGCAGCTCATCGACAAATGAATATTTTAATGCATACATTTCCTGCTAATTATCACCTGGACCAGTTCTTAATTAGATTTCAACACTCATTTAATTAACCCTGATCCAAGAGACTGTTTGGTAACTTGCATCTAATGATTTAAACCTATTTGCAGCTGTATTGGAGGGAGGCACTGGTCCACAGCAGATTGGGCTGTTCAGAGCTGCTGTTGTGATTTGCAGAGCAGAACCTGCATCATGATGGGCACAATGCAGAATGGAGGACTTTGAAACTGAGTGAGGTGAGAGTGTATTCATCTCTGCAGAAGGAGTTTAGAAGATGTGACCTGCTCTTGTGAGCATGACAGAGAAGTGTAAATAAGTCGATGTCTTCTTCCTTCTCCTTTTCTTTTGATCTCTATTTGCCCTGTAAGTCTTATGGCCAGAAAACTGCCTCAGGCATTTGGCTGATGCCTCACACTGTTGAAAACCAAGCTATTATTGTAGATGGCATCATGAAAACATGGGTAACTTCCACATGAAGTGCTTGCCCCTGGAGTGTTCTTCCCTTCTGATGTGAGTCATAGTGACTGCACAGCAGCTGTTTGACCCAATGGGATCTCATCTTGCCTCCTGAGAGATGTTTTCTGGGCTGCCTGTCGCAGCAGGACTTCAGGCCTCTTTGAACATTGCTATCATATACACAGGGCAGAAAGGCCATTGGTAAATAGATGCAAGCTAGGCTACACACTACAAAGAAAAAAGAGAAAAAGAAGAGGTTTTTCTAAGAATTCTCTGCAATGAGATGTGCACGTAAACAGTTAAAGATGTGTAGCCAGTAGAGATGCTGCATTGCTGTTGAATATGAAGACTGACCTTGGGACTGATGCTTTCAGTATGTGGTTCCTCATGTGCAGCTCTTTCATGTGGCCCAAAGGAAATCAGGCAATAAACTGTATCAGATCAGCCAGTGCAGGACTTTTAACAGTGGAGCCAAATATTGGTGTTCATATACAGCAGAACAAGGCTACTTTCTTCTCCAGTGGCTTCTACTGACCCACTGGATAACAGTAGAAATGCCCCAGAATGGGCCAGATTTTCCATAGGGTAAAAATGCTGCAGCCCTTCATCTGAATTATTTATTGCTTCCACGAGGAGTTAAACTATGGCATAAATCAGCTGTTGTCTGCTGACAAAGCCAATAGGTCCTGTCTGCTCTGTCATTTACCAGTAATAAATAACCTCCTTGCTTTCTCTGGTTTTTGGACTGGACCTCATATTTTGCCAAACCTCATGAGAGTTACACTGGATAAGTCAATAACATTTGAAATGTACTTCTGCATTTTTTGGAGGAAAGGCCCTGCCCGTTTCTCTACCCTGCAGACCCACAATTAGAAGATGCTATCATGAAAGTGAGCATTCCTGCTGGTGCCTCTGCAATAGGCTGCTTGCAATTGGAATTTATCTCCTTTCCCATCAAACCAACCTCCTTTTTCAAGTGCTTTGATATCTACTGATGAAAAGAATGATAAGGGCTACGTATTATTATGCTTCTCCTATTCTCTCTTGGGCCAGCAAGTCTACTTAATATGACTATCTTTCTTCCCATCCCCCTCCCATGGATGGTAATGAATTGCTCCCCTTAGTCAGCAGAGTCAGGTACTCTCTAGGTTGGTGGGGCAAGGGAAAAGATGGAGGAGAAATCACTCTGCACCACACTCACTTTGTAATCCCTAATCAGAGTCCTCTGTGAGAAAAACTAATTTCCCAGCCTGTCTTGATGTGTGAAATAAAGTCATTCTTGAAAACAGGAGCTTGACAGGTCGCTTGTGAAATTTCATATTCAGCTAAAAATAAAATATCCATCCATTGATATTTCATTTAAAGGCAAAGGAAAACAAATCTATTGCCTGGTTGCTGGAACTTTTTTCCCATTAGATATAGTCTTCCAAATGGAGTGTATACACAAATTAAGTAAAAGCGTTTCAGGAGGCCAAACATTACTGTCTGGCAGCAGGGAAAGATCACAGAAACAACTAGGATGGAAAAGACCTTTGAGATAATTGAGTCCAACCTATGACCTAACACCACTGTGTCCACCAGACCGTGGCACTGAGTGCCACATTCAGTCTTTTCTTTAACACCTCCAGGAATTGTGACTGTACCACCTCCCTGGGCAGCACATTCCAATGCTCAATCACCCTTTCTGTGAAGAAATTCCTCCTAATGTCCACCCCAAACCTTGCCTGGAGCAGCTTAAGACTGTGTCCTATTGCCTGGGAAAAGAAACTGACCCTCACTTGGCTACAGCCTCCTGTCAGGGAGTTGTAGAGAGTGATGTAGAGGTTCCCCCTGAGCCTCCTCTTCTCTGGGCTGAACAACCCCAGGTTTCTCAGACACTCCTCACAGGACTTATGCTATCCTTCACCAGCTTCAGTGACCCTTTCTGGACACATTCCAGCACCTCAACGTCCTTCCTAAATTGGGGGCCCAGACCTGGACCCATTATTTAAGGTGGAGCCTCCCCAGTGCCAAGTACAGGGGAAGAATGACTTCCCTGGTCCTGCTGGCCACACCATTCCTGATACAGGCCAAGATACCACTGGCCTTCTTGGCCACCTGGGCACACTGCTGGCTCATGTTCAGTTAGCTGTCAACCAGCGCCCCCACATCCCTTTCTGCCTGGCTGCTGTCCAGCGACTCTCTCCAGCCTGCAGGGGGATGTTTTATCCAAAATGCAGGACTCAGGACTCCATTGCTGGATTCAGCCCATCTATCCAGCCTGTTGAGGTCCCTCTGAAGAGCACTCCTACCCTTCTACACACCTCCAGAACTTGGTGTCACCCGCACATTTGCTGATGGTGGACACAACCCCCTTATCCAGATCATTAATAAAACAGGACTGGCCCCAGCACAGACCCCTGAGGGATGCCACTGGTCACTGGCCCCCAGCTGGATGCAGCACTGTTCACCACCACTCTCTGGGCCAGGCCATCCAGACAGCTCCTAACCCAGAGTGCTCCTGTCCAAGCCAAGGGCTGCAGCTTTTCCAGGAGGATGCTGTGGGAGACAGCGCCAAAGGCCTTGCTGAAGTCCAAATAGACACATCCACAGCCTTCTCCACATCCACCAGATGGGCCATCTGGTCATGAGAGGAGATCAGCTTGGTCAGGCAGGACCTGTGCCCCCTAAACCTGTGCTGCCTGGGTCTCATCCCTTGGCTGTCTTGCAGGTGCCATGCGATGGCACTCAAGATGATCTGATCCATAACCTCGCTGGGGACCAAGGTCAGGCTGGCTGGCCTGTGTTTTCCCAGACCCTTCTTCCAGACTTTCTGATGGATGCATGTCACATTGGCACCTCCAGTCACCTGGGATCTCCCCAGTGAACCAGGACTGATGATAAATGATGGGGAGTGGCTGGGTGAGCTCTTCTGCCTCCCTCATCACTTTAGGATGGATCCCATCTGGTCCCAGAGACTTGTGAGCACCTAGGTGGCTCAGAAGGTTCCTTACTGCTTCTGCTTGGATTACAGGGGAGCTGTTCTGCCTCTCATCCCTGTCTACTAACTCAGGTGTCCAATTGCTTCTCCCTGGAATATTCTAGCAATATTCTTAGCAAAAGTTCTGTGAAGGTCTGGCCTTGAATATGTGCCTGAATTTTCATTTCCTGCCAGCCCTATAAATCTGCTCTGATTCAGTAGGTTACTAATCTCCACAGATGGTTAGACACCTTTTTCCTTCAAAACTGATGAATCTGAGCCTAATTTGCCAAAGTCATTAAATTGTGTTTCACTTTAAGCTTAGTGAATCTCCTGCTGGAGGCAAATATACATTTAAGTACTTTAACATAAGGATGTCTTATGTAGGTAGACCTTTACATCTTCGTTAGCTCAAATGGAGCCAGGTAAAAGTTCTGGGTAAAAAATATTTAAAAGAAAATTGTTGCATTAAAGTTCCAGTGACTAAAGCTCTTGAGTATAAGAAATCTGAAAGTGCAGATCCTACAAAATACCTTCCAAAATGTCAGCCATGAACACAAAGATGCTTAAATGAGTAGGTGCTGCCGGATGCTCCTCTTATGGGCAATGACTGTATTCCTAAGTGTCACCACAGAAATGGGTTTGCTTTTGGTGAAAATTTTGTCTTAGCACTCCGCTCATGACTATGAAGCAGAGCTGGGAGGATGCTGACCTTCAGCAAGACAATCAGGGTAATATTTCCATGATCCTTGATGTTAAGGCCCAAAAGCCAAAGGAGGATTTATTTGCTCTGGGCTCTGTCATCTCAGGCCATTTGGCATGATGTCCCCTAAGTTTGAAAACAAATTTGGAGTTTTTTTGGAACTGCCTATGAAGCTCTATTGAAAAGAGGGCTGCTGAATTAGATGGTGGGGTTTGACCCCAACCTGGGATTTTAGGCAGGCAAAAAAGAAACTACTGTCCAATTAAACTGTAGAGCAGTGGGAATTTCAGCTAGGCAGAAATGTAATTACCCAGGTTGGAAGGTGACCAAAAGACCAGGACTAGCGTCCCTCCCATCTTGTGAAATATGTTATTTTTCTGCACTCAGGGCTTCAATTTCATGTCTCATCCGAAAGATGAGTAGGACAGCAGTCACTAGGAGCTATTTCCACTGTGCAGTCCTGGGAGCTGGCTTAGACACTCTTGAGAGTGACAGAGATGGAGAGAGGAAAGGAGGCATTCATCCAGGACTGTAGTGATGGACCGTTTGATAATGCTGCTCCCTCAGTAGAGAAGATTCTTCATGCAATGTCTAAGCAGAGAGAGTTGCTGCAGGTACTTCCCTTCACAGATCTCCGTAGCTGTTAATTTATTTGGAGGGGTAGCTTGATTTAGGTTTTATTTGCCCATACACTACTTACCAAGTGTCTCTCAGAGCTTAAGTTATTGCTTTCCACAGGGCAACAAAATCATTGAGTCCTGGTGTCACTGTACCCAATTCTAATTAGGAAAAACTCAATATATAACCCAGGTGTTAGTATGCCTCTCGAATCAAAGCCAGATATCTGAAAAACCTAAAAGCAGAGTTCTTCAAGCACTTCTGCATTTTTCAGCTCAGTCCATGAATGATGAAAGTCCTCACAAAATCATCCACCTTCCTTAAGGCATAATGAAGTGGGAGGTATTCTTACACCAACAGACTAGAAAGTCTTTCCTGATATTTAGGACTGTGAAAGCAGTAAATAATTATTTATTTTTTGGGGGTCTATTTGAAGAAAAACATAAAATCCAGAATCCAAAAGAAAATGTTGTTTATTTCCCCTTTCTAATAAGAGCAACATGGTAAGATTAAGTATGTTTAGTTCCATAGTAACTAAAAATAGACTTCCCCATAAAATATCCTTACATAAAAAAAAAAGAAAAAAGAAAAGAAGAAAAAAGTTATTATTACTTTTTACTATTAAGACCACATTTAGTAGTTGCAGTCTAGTGCCCTTTGAATGATCTTTCAGTTAAACAACTGAGGATCAAAATAAGAGAAGTAGAATTATTCCAGGATCATAAAGTGAATTGATTATTGTCAAAGCAAAGCAGCATCTCAAAGAGGTATGGAGATCCTGATGCTTCAGGACTCTGCTCACAAGAGCTCCACAACTCTTTGGTGGCACAGGAGGAGGACATGAACAGTTTATGATGGCTTGGGAATAAAAGAAGAGATGCTGAGGAAGAGCTGGCAAGCTGGGCAGATACATTTCAGCTGTTCAGATGACATAAAAAAACATTTCCATGTCACTGCACTGCCAACAGGCTGCACATGACTGTGTCTCCCAGATCCCTGCTGGGTCATGCTGCAAAACTCCAGGCTATCGTGGTGTAAACCGTGTTGCTCAACCGAGAGTAAAAGATTTGAATTTTTGCAGCTCCAAGCACTGGCCAGCCATGGGCTGGACCAGAAAAACTTTAAAGGTTGCTTCCAACCCCAACTTTTCTATGATTCCATGCTAATTGAGAAAATATTCTGCTTTCAGGGAGGTGTCACCCTTACTTTAATACAGAGAAACAGATGGTCAGCTGAAGCTATGAAAGGTGTAAATTCAGTGAAGCTCTCCTGGGTTTTGGTGAAATAAGAAGTTGGTTTATGTTGAAGGATCTGCCCTTGTTGAGTTCCACTCCACTAAGACTGACACATGCCACCTTCACAACCACTATTGCTGTGAGCACCAACCAGACACACCTTTGGAATGGGAAGTCAAGCATGCTCTTCTATGTGATTTCACTTGCCAGTGGACATCTGAGGCAGAGACTTTGCTGTCTGGTAGGATGCTTCACATTCATGAATTTGTGTGAGCTTCAACTGAGAGCCTTAATTGAAAGTCATTGTTTTGATTCTTTGAGGATGTTTTTGTCCTCTAAAAATTAATTTTGAACTTTGCAAAACCCATTTGGATAATAGCTATTGCATCGTTAATGCCATGTTTTGGATAGGGATAGAATTCTACCACTTACTAAGATCTTTCTGTTTTCCTCACAAGAACGGGTGTTATCAATCCTGACCACACACCTGAGCAAGGCTGGGAAGGAGTGAATTTAAGGGAAAAATGAGAAGCATCCAGAGTGATGTAAAGCTGATCCAGAGCCTACTTAGCTACGTAGGAAGTTCCCACTGATATAAATGAGGCTTAGATCAAAAGATACAGGAAGAGAAAAGGAGGAAGAAAGAAATGCCCCCAAAGCAAGCAGAAGAAGAAAAGACAATGCTGACATCTTTAATCCTTATTAGAGGAAGGCGGTGATGCCCAGTGGAGCTACCTCCAGTAGGCCAGGAACTCCCTTGGCAGGCAGGGACTATTTCATGTCTCCCAGGCTGAAGGCTTATCTGTAACTCTGATATCCCAGGAAGGTCATTGCTTGTGAATTATTTGAGCCCCTCAAGTTCTAATCTCACACAGATTAGACAAGAGTTGAGTGGAGCAAGAATTGCAGGGGGTGCTGCTACCACCAGGACCTGGGCAACTCTCAGCAGTGGCATGATCCTGTTCCCACTTTCCCATGGCCACATCCACAGCTGCTGATTTAATACCCAGCTCCCTTTGGACCTGTGAAGGGATGGGTGTGTGCTAATTAAATATTTTTTTCCCACAGTGAGGTAACGTGGCTCACAAGCAGTTATTGCTTGTATCCTGTTTGGAGGAGGTGAATGCTGTGGGACAGAGGGAGCAGAGAATCCCAAGAAGGATGTCCTGTGATGTCTGTCATGTTCCACAAATCACTTCAGTATCCTGCTGGATGACTCTGTGGTTTTGGAGATGTAACCAGGGAAGTGAAGGCCATCTTTGGTGCCGGCATGATTCACAACCTGTGTCAAGCAGCCAGGCTGCCTGGATGTCTGTTCTGGGACCTAGAAACACGATTAATTAGTTAATTTATGAAACTATGGGAGAGGCAGGGAACACAACCTTACAATTTTACTTTTTATAGGAATAATTAAGGGAAATTATAGCAACAGTGGGAAACTGCTGTCCCAACGCTCGTGGAATCAACAGTCTTGATGGAGGTGGAGAGATGGGGTCTATGGGCATTGTTCCACTCCATCCAGAGCCCACTGCCCAATGGAAAGCAAAGATGAGCTATCAAGAGTCACTAGACTTGGTTGTAGAAATGGCTGCAAACTAATATGTAGGTATTGCATGTCCACTGCTTTTTTCATCCTAAATGACAACACACACCTTTATAAATTGTGTTTAAGTAGCATATTCAAAAAATCATTCATTACTGGAAAGAGGGCCAGGCCTGATGCTGGTGACTTATTAATGGGCTCCTAAGGGATTCCTATTTTTTAATAGAAGGAACGGATGTGCTGTGCTCTGCTGTGAGTTAAACAAGTCAGCCTCTGTGTTGCACAAAGACATTGCAAGGAATGTGTATTCTTTACAGAGTTCAAGGTCAACAGAAAAGAGAAAAAAAAGGGTCAGTCGACATCTCCATTTTCACCCACCAGCTTCTCTAACACCAATTGTGTAAAACCAGGCGTCAGCCTTCTGCATTAATTTGCACAGGTGGACTGGCAGTGATGATGCCTCACTCTGCCCTAGACTTTGTGACTCTGGGCAACTGAAGTTTGACTGCAGTCAAACTCAGGTATGAGTCATGAAGGACACTTAGTTGCTAGAGTTTCATCAACTTTCAGCCTGGATTACCTCTGAAAAACTCCTCTTTATGTTTCTGTGGTTATGCAAAAGAAAAGTCTAATGGATTTTCCATTTCCTGTTTTGGTTTCAAGAAGAGGAGGCTCAAGGGGAGGACTTATGTTTCTCTATGTCTACCTGAAATGAGGTTATAGAGTGGTGGGGTCTAGTCTTTCCCACTATTCCTGAGTGGAAGATGAGAGGAAATGGCCTTAAGCTGAGACAGGAGACATCCAGACTAGATATTAGAAAAAAAAATCACTGTTGGGGTTGTCAGGCATTGGAACAGGTTGCCCTGGTGGAGTCACCATCCCTGGAGGTGCTTTAGAAGCATCTGGATCTGAATGATGTGGTTTAGAAGTTACAAAGGTGGTGCTGGGTTGATAGTTGGACTTAAAGGTCTCTTCCAGCTTTGATGATTCTGTGATGATGTGATTCTATTACCCTGACAGCTTGAGTTTGTCTGTTGACAGCCTGACAGTCTGTTTAATTGTTATCTGTTTATACTATGTCTATGGTTCTGTGTATGTTACTGAAATGTTTTGAAGACATTTTTGGGAAGTGAAGGGGTGAACTGAAGGCCTCAAGGATATCTTTATAGATATTCTTAGTTCTGTATTTCCCAGATATCAATTAATATTAAGATTTAGATTCTCAGGTGTTCACTGGTTATTAGTTCTCTGCTATAGTCAGGAGTAAGAACTGCTGTCACTTGGCTGAGAACAAGCTAAACATATAGATTATGTATGTAAAAGACTGGTTCAATCCCATACATTGTGGTAATGTTGCTTTTGCTTCTCTCTTAATGTCTTTTCTATTAAAGAGACATTCAGATGATCAAATTGCAGGCATTTTGGGCATCAATTCTAAACCCTCATCTACTCAAGAGAGTCTCTTTCAGGTCCTAGACCCTCTCCATCAGCTGTAACAAAAGTGTAGATGACCTTGAAGTTTTATACTTTGACTGACGCTTTGAAGTAATTCATCCAGCCAGGTTAACCCTGCCTTTAGTTAGAAAACTGCTGAGTGTAGGAGCTGTCCTGTCAGAGGTTTTTATGGTGTTTAGCACACAGCAATTTTCTCTAGAAACAACAGTAACCACATTTCCAACAGCAGTAGCCTGAGAGTATGCCTACTAGAGTTTCTGGGAGGATGAAAAGAATGTTCCAGTTAATGTTAGGCCTGCAAACATGAAGCTGTGGCTCCATGCACCCTGCTCACAGATTTGGATGACTTCCTGAAGAATGTGTCTTGCTGGAAATGGAATGCATTACAGGTTTTAAACAGCAGCCTAACTACCTCAACTTTGTGGAAATGACAAACCCTTCTGAGCACTAAAGGCTGCCATGAGCCTGAGGGGAGAAGGGGAGTGTGCAGCTGGATGTGTGTGCAAATTTGCGAAGAAGGGAGGAGCGATGAGGAAAGTTTCTCCTATGAAAGAAATGATCTAATTTGAAGCAAGTCCCTCATGGGAAGAGCTGTGACAGAGGCTGCTCTGTTCCTGTTAATTTTCACAGTGCAGCTGTCAGCGGGTCTGTAAATAGTACTCTGCGAAGCCAACGCTTCCTATCCACACATCAACCATTCAATTAACAGAAGAACAGAAGAAGGAAATAAAGTGCACCACAGCCTTCTATCACGGCTTTGATGTTTTCCAGCAATTTATGAAAGTGTACACAAATCTAATTACAAGCCCCACTGCTTCCCATTTACATGAAGCTCCTCAAGTTCAGAGCTGTTTATATCAAAATAATTGTTAAAAATACCTCAGCTGATCTACGGCATTGTGGCCCCCCACTCACCGGAGCCACAAGGCTGCTCCTTCCAGGGAGTTCCTGCTGACTCAGTGCTTTGGTGCAGCCTGCTCCTGCAAAATCTGCTCCCCCACCACTCCATGAGAGCAGCACCCAGGCTGCAGCTTCATCGTGCCCACAAAGGCCCATTTCCCTCCTTTCCTCCACCTGCTCAGAGCTCCTTCTGCAGCCTCTGCACTGCTTTCCCCTCCGCCCCTAATTCACCTAAATGTTCCTCTGCTGTGTTAGTGGGGGGTGAGCACAGCTGCTCAGCTGCTTTCCACAGTGGGGCTGTGTCTGAGGGCACAGAGCTTTGCAAAGTCGTAGCTGCACCGCAGGAATGCGCAGCAGAAACTGCAGCACTCATTAGTGGGAGCTGGGGGTGGTTCCCTTGGTGGGGTGCCTGAGCGTCCAAAGCCAGGAAGATGAGAACCCTTTTTGTGCCCTGTTTGTCATTAGTTTGAAAGAGACCACTGCACAGGACAAGTTTTAAGTCCTGGTTTAATGCCTGGCATTCCTGCCCATGCCAGGGTGTTGGACCCAGATGATCTTTAGAGTCCCTTCCCACCTGAACAATTCTGTGATTCTGTGATTCCTCGGGCAGTTTTTGATAATCTCATGTTTAAGCCATTCTTACCTGATAAACTAAACAGGTGACAAAGTTATTTAGCTTCAATAATGGAAAAAGGAATCTCTTATTGTATGAGGGGATAGACAGTACATTGTCTCAGGAAAAAAGACAATTCTTTCATGGGTAACGCTGTTACCCATGTTTGGCTGGGAACTTTTGTGTACTATGTGTGGACTTCCAAAGAACATCATGGACAGAGGCTCATCAACCTCATTCAAGGTGTTATGCCATTCATATTTCTTGCTCAATAAAAAGTGTAAAATACAACAACTAGAGATCTAATCCATACATCATCTAACAACACTGAACAATAATTGCATAATTTGATATAGGTGGTTCCTGGACAGAGATGTAAATTTGGTTTTGTCATTTGTGTTGATAAGAGCTGCATGGAAAAATATTTAAATAAAAGCTCCCAAATTAACAAAGTTGTGCATTGCAATACTACTGTTTTTTTCAAAGTTCAACAGAATCTTCCTCTGAAAGACAGATGTCTGTTCAGTGCTTGTATCCAAGCCTCACATTTTGCCTTTTCACAAAACCAAGGATTCCATCTGAAATAGTGCTGACAATTAGTGTGTTAAGCAAGTTCACAGCACATCTAATGGAACAGGAGGCAGGGGCTGCTGCAGGATGCCTGGTTTCTGAATCCCAAATTGCTTTATCTGGACAACAGGCATCCAGGACAGATTTCATGTCTCTCTGCATTGGACGTGAAGTATTCACTTTTAACTGCACTGGTTTTATCTTTAGTTTTTAAGCAGTATTGATCCTTTTGTCTTTCTAAGTTGCACTTTGGATGAAGAACTACTATTTTGGAGCTGGAGGACCACAGCTAATTGAAGCCTAAAATTAGCTAAAAAGCAACTTCTACTAGGGCTTGCCTATTAGCTTGACAGGTTTCAAAATATATTTCTGTAAAATAAAATTTCTCTAGAGGTATCTATTTCCCTCTGTTGATTATAAGAGAAACTTAGATGACAACCTCAGACACGAGTTTCTTAACTTCTGGGTGTCTCAGATTAGGTTAGATGAGTCCCACCTCAGGTATTCAGTCTAAGTCTGTTATTGAGTTATCCATTATAACGGGACAGGCATGCCCAGAAGGTGATATTGCAGATCCTAGCACAGAAAAAATGAAGAATGTACAAATCTCTGGAAATGTTTCTCTCCCATTTCTGCAGGAATTCTAGGAGATATCTAGAATAGGTCACAAACTTGTGGGCTGTTAAAGGTAAGTCAAGCACATCACACTCTTCACCTCTTCTCACCCCTGTGCAGGAAATGTACACAGTAGCAGCACTGTTCTACCCCTTCCAGGAATTAATTCATAACCAAAGAAATTTTGAGTCACCACAGTGTGTAAGATGGTGAAAAGGGTGAAAAAATACTCTATTTTTAACCCTGAGTAGCTTTTGAGTAGGATAATAACTGCTGTGACCTAAATGTGTGTGATTCTGGCCCTCCCCTCCACTCTCTTGAGACCCCTTCTGCAGTGCTGCATCCAGCTCTGGGACCCCACACATAAGAAAGACATGGACCTGTTGGATCGAGTCCAGAGAAGACCACAAAGGTGCTCAGAGGGCTGGGGCACTTCTCCTGTGAAGACAGGCTGAGAGAGCTGGTGTTGCTCAGGTTAGAGAAGAGAAGGCTTTGGGGAGACCTTGTAGCACCTTCCCATGCCTAAAGGGCTGCAAGGGAGATGAGGAGGGGCTTTTGACAAGGGAGGGGAGTGACAGTACAGAGGGGAATGACTTCAGACTGAATGGGGATCAGCTATTCAGGAAGAAATTTGTTACTGTGAAGGGAGAGAGGCAGTGGAACCTGTTGCCCAGAGAAGCTGTGAGTGCTCCATCCCTGGCAGTGACCAAGGCTTGCTTGGATAAGGCCTTGACCAACCTGGTCCAGTTGAAAGTGTCTCTACTTCTGCTAAGGGTCATGTAGATGATCTTTAAGGTCCCTTTCAATCCAAACCATTCTGTGACAGTTCAATGAAATTTTGGGAAGAGTTTGTTCTGTGTGGGTGGATGGACAAGGCCACATCTTTGATTTGTAAGATGTGTTCTGCAGAATGACTCTTCAAAGTTTGGCTGTTGCTCAGATATGAAGACACGGGGAGAAGGGGAAAACCAAGCTGGGGATGGTGCCTAGGAAGGAGCATGACTGACAGGTAGAATGATAATATTGTCCACAGTGATTGAGAATGGAGGTGGAGGACAGAAAAAACAGATTTTGGGTGGAAAAGTTCAAGAGCTCAGTTTTACACATATTGAGTTTGTTCTGACAGCTAAACATCCACCAGGAGATGCTGGAAAGACGGACCAAGATTTTGGGTTGGACATGAGTCAGTCCTGAAGCAGAGAAATTAGATCTGCAAGCTGTCACTACAGCAATAGCAGCTGAATATGTGTTGGTGGAAAAGGCTGTTAGGGACAAGGCTTGGATGTGGAAGAGAATGAAGGAAGGAAGAGACCTGTTTATGTCCCCATATGGATAGGAAACAGAGACAGGAGGGGATGGAGTAATAAAAGCTAAAGGTACAGGACATATAATTGCTGTAAATATATTATAAATACAAGCAAAAATACATGAATATTATGATCTCTTTTAAAGGATAGTACAGAGATCCAGTAAAAACACTCTCATGAAGTTGATGAGCTGATAGAAAATATGATCTAAAAAGACAAAAAGGAAGCTCTCTTGCCAGGAAGGTATAGAAGGAACTTTGCACCTGCTCAAAAGTAGGGGATTTTGGGAAGCTTATTTCTAAAGGAAACTGATTGTGTAAAAATTAGAAAGATTTAGACTTGATGGACCCTTAGGAGAAACAAGTTCCTTGCATAGAGAAATGGCTTGTAATGGCTGATGGTCAGGCACTTGTCCAAGGTAAGGTTAATTAAAAAGAAAAAAAAGAAAAAAAAAAAGAAAGGAACTTTCATAAAAGAAAGTTGCCTTTTGAAACTATTAGGCAACATATGTTGTGTGAACAGGAAGTCACAGTAGAGCAATAATCCTGACAGCTGTGGAGAAACAGGAGTCTGCTGCAGGAACGAATGGCTCGAGACCTGACAAGAATGATGATGGATGCCCTGCTGGTGGTACAGGAGGACAAACCAAGAGATGCTGAAATTGGCTGAACCACAGGAACAGCGTTGAGCTGGCATCGCAGCCGGACAAAGGAGGCCAGTCCTAGTGGCAAGAGGAATGGAAGGGGGGCTAAAGAAAGGTGGCAGAAATGCCCCCCTCCTTCCCAAGCACGATGGGCTGCGTCGGCATCTCACCACGAGGTGGCTGCATTTCCCTGTGAACGTCCAAGTAAGTCCTGAACACTGCACACCACCAAGTCCCATGGAAATAAGAACGGGAGCAAAGATCCTGGCAGGATTTGGCCTATCTCATTCAAAGAGCCTGAGAAATTTTGAGCCACTGTGGGAAAAGCCTGTTGTGCTCCACGTCTTCATTGAGTGTTGATCACTCAGAGGACCTCATGGGTCTGCAGAGACTTGGTCGCAGTGTTGTGCCTGCTTGTAGCTCATGGGAGACACAAAGCAATGCCATGTAACTTAGCTTGTTATGAAGAGGAGGAAATTAATTTCCTCCTTGCTTTTTCTGTGAACTGTGAGTATGTACTGTGAGATTCTCTCCATCCATGGAAACTTGTGAAGCCATGGAAACTTGATTCTTAGCCTGGGATCTAGTAAAGGATAAATTGTGTTGCTTTTTCAGATTCCCAGGTCTTGTTATTAAAGAATATTTCTATAAAAGGTGTTTGATTCAGATCAGTCAAGAGGACAAATGGTCCCATAATATTGAGCCATGAAATGGCCAAATTCTCAGGTGTTTTGTATATCCTAAGCTCAGGTGATACCACCAGGATGGAGTCATAAGTTGTTTCTAGGTGGTTGTGAGATGAGTATATTTTTGTAATCCAAAAATGTTCTGAAAGTAGGAAGAGAAAGGTCTGGTGAAGAATAATGATATTTTGGGTATACTAGATCTAGATAAAATCTTTAACTCTCCTTGGGTTTTGTCTATTTTCTCATGTCTTCCTCTTGCTTTTGTCACAGGAATTTGCAGGGTTTTTGGAGTGAGCACTGACTTTTTACTAAACCTTTTTACCACACCCTGCTGGATTGAAATTCCCTATGTCAGCTTATAGACACTATCACTTTGGGTCAAAGTTTTAAAGAAGGTCACTCAAAATACCTCTGTCTCAGGAAAAATGACCATAATGTATCAGTATAGGATGTCGGCGTCAGGCCCAATATCTTGCTTTGCTAGGAGGAGCCTTTTAGGAAGAGACTCTTAAAAATATTTAAATATTTCACAAAACGGAGACCCCATCTTTAAGGAGACTTTTTTTTGGTACCATCACTGGTAAACATGTACCATTTTTAAACTGATTTGTCTAAGATGGGTTTCCAAAAAGTGAGATCTTGATGGTTTGCTAGTTTTAGAAACCTTTTTGCTTGTAAAGAATTTTCCATTTTCATCCCTGCAAAGATCTAGAGAAAATCTGTTGGTGCCACTTTAAACTTATTTGGATAAATTCATGAATTTACATTAGAGTCTTTTATTGAAAGGGAGATTTTGCACTCTCAAATATTTTTAATTGAGCTTTCTTGTATCCTTTCCAAGTTGTCAGCATGCTTCGTAGCCTTCCATGATTTACACTGTGAATAATTAGTAATAAAAATAATACACTATTATAATAAACCAAAACAAGTTGTACCAGATTTTCTTCTCTTACTGACAGTGGAATGTCTTACATTCTTCTCTGTCTCATGTTGGTGAACAAATATCTATTTGCATAGAAAATGCAACCCCAATTCTATTTTATTGAACAATCACACTTAAAACCCCATATGACTAGAAATTTGGGCAAGTGGAATGATGCCACTTATATTTTCAGGAAGATCCAGTAATTGGTCTGACACACTTTCTAAAGGCAGATGTAGGAGACCAGACCTATGCCTAGGTTGGTACTTCTGTGGTAAACAGTGAAAGGCACCCATCACTGCTGTGATTTGTCTCTAGCTCCTACTACCTTGATGTGAACATGATTCTTCCTGCTGTGTGCTGGCAGAAAGTTCTTTATGCTTTGCCTAGAGACAGGGTCTCTCTGATGAGGGAAAATGAAGAAACTCTTAGACACCAGTTTCTACTTGGTTCATCCCTCTGAAACTTGAAAGTTTGTGCTCATGGTGAGTCTGACCCAAAGTTTTTGGCAAGTGTGAACTGTATGTCTCTTTTTCAGGTCATTAAAACTGCTGGTGACAGAACACAGAACCCACTGGGGTTCTGTTCCTGGGAGGAATGGAATCCCCACCTTTCCTCTGATGGGTTATGTACACCAAAGGCCCTTGGCCTTCCCGGAGGACGAGTTGCAGAGCACAGATAAATAATTCCTCATTCTCAATCAGGCCACAGGGCAGCCAGAGCTGGCCTGATTCTCACTTGCTTGTGTTACAGAGCTACTCACCGGCATTGTCTGGCTGCCATGCAAGGCATTGATGGCAGCTTGGGCCTCTGCATGTGAAGAGTATTTCACAAATGCACACCCTGCAAGAGGAAAAAGAAGAGTGTGAGAAAGTTTGCATAGATACCACAAAATTTCATCTTAGCTGAGTATCCTGTCCTCAGAACTGACCAATAATATGGTTGTGAAGAAAGTATAACAAAAAAAAGTGTCCTGGACCTTTTCCAGAGTCCAGACATCAGCAGCGTGAGGGCCTCTTAAGGCTAAGCTGCTTCCAGAATTCCCACATTGCTTGTAATAAGTACTGACAGACACAAACTTAGCAAGCACATCTTGAATCTAGTCATGTTTTGACCTCCACAGCTTTCCATGGCAGAATCTTGCACAGTTTTACAATTTACTGGGTGAGAAAGCTGTTTCTTTTATTTGTATTAGACTTAATGCTGAATGTTCCTCCTCTGAGGTTGTGAGAAACAATGTGGAAGTGTATGCAAGCTATTGGAAAGCTGCACATACTTGATACAAGCAACCCCAGGACAAATGTACAGAAGGCATTCAAGTTACTCCAGACCCACAAGGTACCTTATGATATCACTGCTTGCTAGAGCTCTGTGACAGACTGCCCAGAGCTTGTCTTGGCTCCAAGCCACTTAGGTCTGGCAAAGCATGAGACACCTTCTGGTGAAGTAGCAGGGGTGGGAGTGGTATCCATGTGTTGATTACCATCCTGCCACCACTAAAGCTTGAATCTTAGTTTTTCATAGCTGCAAAGTCAGTGCCTGTGTAGGTGTTCTCTCTTCTGGACATTAGGGAAATGTGGGCAGTGTTTCTCTGGCCTGTATTGCTGTGTGGGGAATCTCACACCGAACTCTTATGTAAGGTTTAAGGGCAGAGAGGTGCATTTATGGATATGTGCTGGAGTGCAAAAATGATCAACACTTCAAAGGGTTACATGCACTTCTTGGGTGGGGGAAAGTATTGCCAACACTCCCAGCTACAAGCAAACTGACTCAGAGACGAGAAGGGTAATTTCCATATGCTAAGGCGGTTTTTGGAACAGATTGGGAGAGATCTGAGAAGTTTTGGCTTCCATCCCCTTCTATTACTACCAATGACTTTTGAGCTTTTAATCAATTTGCAAAGTCCTCTCGGTTTCCCTGAAGGGGTACAGCTTTTTACAGATTGCAGGGCACAGGATGCCAGTCCTGACAGTGGGATGCTCTCCTTCAGCCCCCTTGCAGCATCTTTAGAAGGTCTTCACACCCTTTTGGATCCCTACAGTGCAGGGTGAAAAATTAAGCAATACAACTTGCAAAGTAGAAGAATGAACCACAAAGGTCCCTAAAATCATCACTTGAGGCTGATAGATTGAAGAAAGTAGTGATAGCCCCTTCTAAAAATAATGTACATATATAAAATATCTTGCAGTTCACTTTGAGGGCTGTTCACTTTGTTCTCAGCCCTGCGCTCAGGCTGTATTTCAGGAAAGGCCCAATGATTATGGCTAATAGTTGGATCTAATTTATAAGGAGCTGAGAGGAGACAATCATGAGAAAATGAGATAGATAAACTTCAGCTGGAAACAATAGGGATCAATTATGACATAATCCCAGCCCAGCATTCCCGGGCTCCTGAGATACTGCGTCTTCCTCTTCATTAATCAGAGATAATCCAGAATTAGGGTGTTTAATTATTTGCAGAGATTCTTTTGTACTTTCTGCCTCTAAAAAGAAGATGCTGATTAGCAAATATACAAAAGCTTCCCAGTTCCAGTCACCAATTTCATTTAGAGCAGGATTTTTGGCTGTGGTGCTGCTGTCATGTCAAAGGCTTCACTCTTGTCGGGTGAAATTCACCCCTGTGCTGAGGGTCCTGATGGATCAGTGGAGCTGGATAAAGGTGGGAATAAAGGGAATAGCAGGCATTTATCTTGTTTAATACCCAAGATGCTAATGGGATCCCTCCTACTGCTTTCTATTAACTGCTTGCAGTAAGTTTTGAGGCAGCAGAATGAGTAAAAACTGGTGTAAATGACAGAGATCCCAACATTTTGTCCTTTTTTTTGTGCATTCAGTCAGATGGCTTCGGTAGACAACACCAAAAGTACACATAATCTTCCTTCCCATTGTCACCAGAACTGCCTCCAGAAGCTGATGAGCTGAGGATGTGAGTCATGTCACTCAGAACAATGGTGTCCTTTTGACAGGAGTAACTCTGGACTGTGAAGGGATTTTGGCACACACAGAGATACGTGTGCTTAAGTTTTTCTTGTTCTTTTGCTCCCAGACTAGAGCTGGAAGGACTGCCCTAACTGTTTTGTCAGCTTGGAGGAGACTGTAGAATCAGGCCCTCAGATTGTAATTGCAGAGGGTGGTAAGGCTTTTCTTGTGGAGGATGCTGTTGGAAATTTTTACTTTCTGAGTTATTGAGGCAGACCGGTGAATAAGAATAAAATAAAAAGGGAAAAATAATAGCTTCACAGAGAGGAGCAGCAATGAAGACTTTGTGGGTCCTTCTGGATCTGCTTCAGGTCCCACACCTGAGAACTCCTGCACTCCTGCCTGAACTCTATTGAGCTTTACCTGGAGTGGTGCAGAATCACTCCATTCTCTCCCAGGAAAGAGGTCCTGCACTGCCCTTCGGGAATTGAGAAATTTCTCAGTCCCTGCTCTTCTGCCACTTGGTTACCTGCTCCAGCCACTGTTCCTAACCCTGCAGCTCATGCAGGAGGTATTTCTGCAGACCCTGAAGGCCATGCCCCATGGCTCAGGAGAGCACCCATGGCTTCAGGAGAGGTTTAGGCAGCTTTTTGGCTATCCCAGGACTGTGATGGGATAAAACTGGGGAGCTGAAACCCAGCTTCTGAGAGCAGTGCTTGCACTGAGCTACCTGAAGGGTGTAGAGGCTCACCACAG
This sequence comes from Cyanistes caeruleus, assembly GCF_971803275.1. Classification (NCBI taxonomy): domain Eukaryota; kingdom Metazoa; phylum Chordata; class Aves; order Passeriformes; family Paridae; genus Cyanistes; species Cyanistes caeruleus. The sequence continues at coordinate 74,299,035 of NC_141732.1, forward strand.
GGATACCTAGTGGGCTGGGTAGGATTTAAGTGCATGGGATCTGGCTGCTATCTGGAATTTAGACAGTATGCTTAAATCTCAACTTACATAGAATTTAAGCCTTATGGGTTTTACCCAAAATAAGTAGCTCACAGGCAATGTGTGTCACATATTGGTTTCTAGCAGATGGAAAACATTACAGACTGGGAATAACTTTGTGGGAGTTGTGGCTTGCCTGACTGTCTCCTAAGATAAGGGCACTAGCCTTAAGTTTTCCATTGGATTGACTGCTCTGTGTGCATGTGTGCATGCACGAAACTATGTGTGTGTAAATTAGGAGCTTCACATTCTCAGTAAATAGCACCAGCAAATGGAAGCTAGTAATATTAACTCTGTCAAGGCTCAGTATTGATCCTGAACAGCTCACTGAAACGTCAGCCTGAGACTGCAGCCTGCTAGCACTAATAATTAAACTGGTTAGCAATATGGAGCTGCCACTCAGACTCTGTCTTATAATGAAACTGTTTTAGAAGGAGAAAAAAAAAAAAAAAGACAGAGCAAGTATGAAGACAAGTCTGTGGGTTGGATCTCCTCTGGAATTTGTTTCTTACAGAACTCAGACTTTATTGTCTTTATTATTACTCTCTTTAATTCCTTTGTCATTAGCTTTCATTCCAGGTGGAAACAGACAGACATGCCTTTTTTGCTTTTCCCCCAATTTACTGATTTGCTCAGTGAATGATGTGCTTAAATGTCTGCTTTTATGATGGTTGGAGCTTCTCTAAGACAACTTAGCCTACTACTTCCCTGTGGGCCTGTCCCTGTTTTTGAGTGTTGTAGAAACAAAGTAACCACAAACCTGAAAAAAAAAGGTGCCCACGGCTTATTTTCTGCCATTTATATCAGGAAGGCTGAGCTGTGCTGATGTGTATTGAACAGCTATGAGGCTGGTGTAAAGTATTTTTATTTTTATTTTTTTTTGCCACCAGTGATTTTATGGAATAACAATATCTTTCTCCAGTACATCACTGTGATTTGGATTTTTTTGCCTCCCTGTTGCAAAAATGTGCTGGTTGCTGCTGTCACTTGTCAAAATATCCAGTGAGATAAGAACTGTGTCGGCAGGACTGGCCTCTTCTCTGGTGTTGTACATGCCAACACAGTTTATGCTATATTATATGCAGATCAATATTTAAAGGACACATTATACTGCCAGGAGGAAAGGGTTTCCTAGATAGATTGAAGTTACTTTTTCTAGAGATTTATAGGGAAAAAATGACCTTTCTGCACAAGAGAGAAGCCTCATTCTCACGCCTGGGCTGTAGCAGAAGGTCTTTTGTGCTATCCAGGTAAAAAAACCAGAAGTGGCTGAAGGAGGAAAGGCACCTAGATTTGCAATGAGGTATTTGTGTGTTTCAAACAGTGAATGTGTAATGAGTGTAATATTTAAGCTGCAATCACTGTCTGGTATGAGTCCATGCAAAGACCAGGTGAAGAAGAGAAATACCTGGGGCTGGTGGATGAGTGATAAACAGAAGCGATGACAGAGTCAAGGTGTAAAACTACCAATACTGGCTTTTTTTAAAGGAGGAGTCATCCTGTTCAACAGGGTGTGGAGAGCACATCTTGAGTGAATGTCAAGGCCCTGTTTAGAGGCAGGGAGGAGTCAGTTTGCATGTGGTGAGACGTAGCCCATTGGAGACGTGTTTTACAACGCCATCAGCTTTTTCCTCCCGCACACAAGCAGAGAGTGACCAGCAGAGTAAAAACGCCCCCTCCAAAAGTAAGAGGTGCTGTTCTGGGGACTGTGTGATACTTTTGTCACACTGGAAAATGATATCTACATGAAGGCCAGGGTCTAGCTCAACACAAGCCATGCCTTACCTTTGCTGTTGCCATCGGGTCCCCGAAGGATTGTGCACTCCTCGATGTTGCCAAACGCCTCGAATAGCCTGCGCACATCGTCTTCCGACTGCTGCTTATTGAGCATGCCCACAAAGAGTTTTCTGTCTTCTGGAACAAAGTAAAGAGATGCTTACCATATTTCAGGAGGGATATGAAAGCCAAGATGGCTCAGAATCACATGCAACATAAACGGTGACTTCACCGAGGTGACACATCTCAGAAGCTGCTAGTCTTTTCAGGTGGCTGGTTCGAAAAACCTTAACAGCCTCTGACTCCACATAAGTACTTGAAAATAGTCCAGGAAATTTTAGAAAAAACAAACCACCAAACAACATGCAAAATATGGTTTGGTTATATATAAAATCTTTATCTGCCTCTTAAAATCTAGGCACCAAAGTCTTCCAAATCAGCTTTTTCTGATTAGTTTTTGCAGTCAGTTTGCAGTAACTGAAATGACAACATTCCTCAGACTGCAATCCAAGAGGAATGTGATAAATATAGTATATTGGAACCAAGTCCAAATGAAAAATAACATAAGTTAGTAGTCCTAGCAATACTAAATAATTTGCAGGAAAAAAAATGTTTAACATAAGTTTTTAAAATCAAGATATAACAGAAGTCACAGCCTGTAAACTGGAGATTTGTCATTCATGCCCACTCAGAGACATGTATCTACAAGTTTGGATGAGATTTTTAATATATTTATAAGGTCCATTTGAAATAAGCCTAAAGTTTTTGAAACTTAGATTGTTTTTTGAAACATTAAGTTAATTTATACGATTGTTAATATCTGAGATAGCTTGGGCAGGTGGTATTTCATGTCAAGGCAGTTTTCTGCTAGTGGATAATTTTATTCTGAACAAGGATGCTCAATGTGACCCAGCACTCTGCACTCATAGAGAGCCAAACGTGTCCTGGGCTGCATCCAGAGCCCCGTGGGCAGCAGGGGAGGGAGGGGATTCTGCCCCTGTGCTCTGCTCTGCTGAGACCCAGCTGGAGCATCCAGAGCTGGGGTCCCTGCACAGGAGGGACAGGGACCTGCTGGAGCCAGCAAAGAGGAGGAATTGGAACTAGATGATCTTCAGGGTCCCTTCCAACCCAAACAATTCTATGATTTATAATTGTATTTAAACCAAGTTTGGGGATCTTCATGAGACAATTCCAGAAAATATTGGTGAAAGAAACCAAATGGTTGTCAGAAGGATCTCAGAGGGGGCTGAGTGACGCCTCTCAATCAGGTTTCTGTTCAAAGACTACTACTATGACACCCAGAAAAAACGGAAATTTACATAGTTTACATCGTGTAATATGTAAACAGGCTATTTGCACATGATTCATAAATGTCTTATTTATGATTCATTAAACACTATGCAAATATGTGAACCAAGTGTGTTTTTTCAGAACACGTAACCGAGCAGACATAACTAATTTGAATAAATATATGTAAATACCTAAATAATTTTTTTAAACATTTAATTTATTTTTTTAGTGTACAGGTTAACCTAAAGCTGAACAAAATACTGGTTTGCAATAACCCCTCTCTGGCTGACTAATTGGGCAATTCATGTCACTTTTGTTCACTGCAAAATCACTGGTGTAGGCAATCTGTTCTGCTTCAACCAGTGTTTGATCAAAATTCCCCTCTCCAAGATGCACCTGCACATTGGCAAATTACTTTACAGCCTTGGATATGAATAATTTTTCATGCAGTGGCTATTGAATGAGGATATTAGGAGCTTTCAACCCTGTAGTCGAGTTACCCACGACAACGAAAAGTGTACTGCTCACAGAAAAGCAGGAATTATGTTGCCTTCATCTAGGCTGCTGAGCTGGTAGGAAAAATAGGTCTAGGGAGATAGAGGTACACTTCTGCTAGGTGAGAACAACAGAAATAACCTTCTGATAGACCTATTAAAGCAAGAAATATTCCTAGTTTTTGTTGGACTTGATTATGCAGAGAGGTGTTTGATGTCCTTGCTGGCAACAAAAAGTTCAGATGTCAGTGGTGCCCAAAGCCCCACCTAACACCATGCAGGTTGTCCCTGTCTCACAAGAAGGTGATTTGGGCTTGGTTTCCCAATGGACAAAGTGTCCTGCAAAAGAGACTCCAAGATGTGAGATACAAGGCTTAGAGAAGCAGCTACTGAATTCCACTGTGTGCTCTGGGGAGTATCGTTCAGTTCAGACAGAGCCTTAGGAAACGAATCCAGTTCTAAATCCAAAGGTTTCCCAGATATTGGAAGAAAATCCACCTAGCAAATGGGACTAGCTTCCTGCAAAATATTTTAGGAAGGGGGTAGATCAGCTGGAAAGAACTAGGAACATAATTGGCAAAAGGTTTTGCATAGAAACTTTGTGTCTGTTAAATACTTCCAGCACAACAGAAGAGTGTTATATTATACTTTCTACAGCTTCCCCTGTTTCAAATAAGCTGCATCAGCAAAAACATTCCTATAACTGTGTAACTGTTTTCACCAGACTTTTTGCTAATATAAATGTATCATTAAAAAAAAAAAAAATCACATCCCTCTCTGTCAGCAAAACTCTCTAGTGTGGAACTAGCCTGAAACTGCCTTGTCTGGTCTAGTTTATGCAAAGCTAAAACCAGGTGTTTTAGGAACTGCTCAAATTATTTTTTTTTTTTGCATCCCCCCACCCTGCATCTTTGCAGTACACTGGGACCGCACTGGCTGGGAGATGATGGGGTGCTTTGGTGAGCTGCTCATGAGATGGTCACCAGACCATCAGGAGAAGACTGTCAAAGAAGGGGGGGGTCACCTTTCCCAGGAACTGCTGGCCCAGGGGAGATGGCCTGAAGGGGATCCCCATGGACAGCCACTGCTTGGACATCACCTTCAACCCCATCTCCAAATCAGCATCCTGTCTCCCTGCTGAAAAACAACACCCTGTGTAGTCAGGGGAATCATTTGTTATATCTGCCATCTTAGAACTCTAAACAATCACACACCAAATTGGTAAAAAGTGAGTCAATTTAACAAGTTTTTTTTTTTTACTTTCAGTAGTTTCTATAACAAAGTTCTGCATTTGCCTTTCACATCCCTGCTCTGTCAGGGAACTCAACACTGTTTTAACAACACTCTTCACATATCCTGAGCAGAAAAAGAGAGGGAGGAGTCCAGCAGAAGGGATCATTCAATGTGTTCCAGGTCTTGGCTGATGACTTTATCCTCTGATGGTCTTTTATGAGCCTCTTACACCCTGGGCATCATGATACACTACTCTTCCACATTCCAGACCAAAAAACTGGTATATCATGCACCAATTCAACTACTTCTGATTTGTAAATATGTCTAAAAAAGGTCATGAATTTGCAAGAATAAAATGAAGAGGGGATGTGCTGATGTCATCAAGGCGTGTCTTGAGCATGTGTGCACACCACTGGTGTTCCTCACCAGATGTTTCCAGTGTCCTCTAGTGAGATTTGAGGGCACTACATCCTACAAAGGTTGAGTTTTAGGCTGCACACAAGCCTGGAGCAGTCTTAGATGATGCAGTCCCTAAGCTCTGCCTGCTTGTAGGGTCCATCTCTACCAACAAATCCCACCCATATCACCATCCTGAGTCCCATGTTTCCTCCTTTTTCAGTGAAGCACCGTTCCAACTACACGTGTTTCAGGATCCATACCTGTATTTCAGAGCACTGGGCAGTCTCAGTTCCCTCTCTCCTCCATTGCCAGGCTCAATGCTCAATGTCATTTCCCACTGTGGGACTGAGGGGCAAATAAACCTTCAGACCAGGCTTCCTGAGACCTGGGTCCCAGACCAAAGTGAACACACAGTCAAGGAGAACAGAAATATCATTGTCCAGGGCAGAAGAGAAGGATGAAAAGAGGCCAGGCATGAGCCCATGATCTGGAATGTCCCCAACATGAGTTGTGGACAGGACCTTGTGCTACAACCTAAACTGGCCTGTGGCCACAGAGAGGCAGTTGTACCTCACAGTACCACACAGTGGATTTGGGCACTCAGTAGGAGCATCCTCCATCTCCTCCCTGTGATGGGAATGAAGGCAGTGAGCTTACTCAGCATATCTAAGAACAGGTGTGATGAAAGAAGCCTATTCCATGTCTCCTCAAGTTCACACAAGGCTATGTATCAAGTATTGATTCATATCTGAACATCTTCCCTTTGCTTTTGTGAAGAACAACCTGTCCAAATTTCTATTACATTCTCCCAAGTCACAATTTCAGTTTCTATCTCATCTGAGGACTCCTCACTAACCTTGCTGCAGTGACAGCCCTAAAACCAGCACCACTATGAGCAGTGACACTGCCCTGCAATATTGCAAATGATTATGGTGTCCATGTAAGCCTCCTTCTCATGTTTTTGTCTTCCCTCATTATTGTGCCCCCCATCATCAGTATTTTTCTACATCTGAGTCCATCATGCCTGCTTTGCCATGGAAATATCCAACCATACACCCATGGATATTTCTGTGTGTGGTGGCACCCAGGAGAGACTAGGAGGTTTTTGCTGGTGAATTCTGATGATACAGAATTAAGTTCCTCTCAGGTCTGCCCCAGTTTGCCATGAAAAATCACCACAGTGACAGAAGGTAGCACCCCAAGATCATCACAGGAGGACAGGAAGGGGGAGAAAGGCCACTGCAATGGCAAATCAGAGTTCCCAGAGATGTTTCTTTGGTGACATTTCCAGCACCCCTGTGGAACCAGGCTTCCCTCTTCTTGTCCACTCTGCCAGGAATAGAGGCTTTGTGCCCGCCAGGAAAAGCTGGCTGCAAGGCACTGTGGTGAAGAAACACAACTTGTCAGATAAATATACATCTACAGACTTCCCTGCAGTGTTTATATGCAGCCTTGGCACCTTCCCCAGTGCAAACAGGGGTTAAATTATTCTCTGTTCTATTTGTATTTAAATGTTATGTTTCCATGATGAGTGTAAGGCAGAGGTGTCAGATGGGCCTGGGCGAAGGAGGCGGCACACGTGAAAGGTGAAATAATAGAGCACTGCAAACCAAGTGCTGAGAGGAGATGGGAAGGGGGGACACTGGAGCTCGGGGGAGAAGGGGGAGGACGGGCACTAATTAAAGAGACAGAAGGGACAATGAGATGCAGGATGTTTGACCCTCTGTGGAGCAAGAGGACAAGAACAAGAATCACAGCAATTGTGGAGGGACTGGGGGAAAATTAGGGTCACTTGCAGGGAGACATGACACAGGATTGTGTTTATCCAGATAGCTCTTGCTAATGTATGTGTGAGCGTGGGGGTACATTTAGATAAGAGTATATAAATACACTTCTGTTCTGGTATTCCTCATGCAAAACAAAGAGGTTGAATCCCTGTATCAGGAAAGCAAAAACCCGCTTTACCATCTAGAACGTGGCTTCCGAGGCCTTGGAAATAAAGAGGGACAGATTTACCATCTCTGTGTCCCAGGCTAATTTATATAGCTAATAATTATTTGTTCCTGCTGCTATTCCCCTCCTTCCCAAGCCTGCTTGCACACACAGAGGGGGAGCAGCTGCAGTTCCTTGGTCCTGGCACTGGGAGTGTCTTTAAGCTTTTCTCCTTGGCACCACGACACAACAAACAAGCAGCCTAGAGAAGTTCTCTAAGCAGGTGTGGGTGAGAAGAAAAGACAGCACATAGGACCAAGTGGCACATTTACCAGAGAGAATGCAGGAAGCAGAGTTGATCTTCTTTGCTCACTCCCCTAATTCATCCTTGGCAGAGAAGGAGGAGGAAATAGCATTGAGGGTGCTCACCACATGCGCAGAATCAGAATGGTTTGGGTTGGGAGAGACCTTTAAAGGTCATTTGGTCCAAGTCCCTGGCAGTGAGCAGGGACATCATCAACTAGAGCAGGTTTCTCAGAGCCTTGTCCAGCAGGATCTTGCAAGTTTCCAGGAAACCCTGGAACCCCTCTGGGCAGCCTATGTTAGTGTTTCAGCAACTTGGTAAAAAAAAAATATTCCTTGTATCTAGAGTGGATCTGTCCTCTTTTGTTTGAAAAGCAGGAGCCCTTATCCTATTGGTACTGGATATATTCAGAAATCTGTCCCCACCTCTCATAAGTATCCTAAAGTATTTAAAGACCCCAATAAGATCTGCCTGAAACCTTCTCTTGTCCAGGCTGAACAGCATCAATTCTCTCAGCCTGTCTTCATAGCAGAGGTGCTCCAGCCCCCTGATTATCTCTGTGGCCTCCTCTGGACACTCTACAACAGGTCCACGCCCTTCTTATGGCAGGGGCCCCACAACTGGATGAAGCAGTTGCAAAAGCACAAAAACAACATCACAAGAACAGAACAGAGGGGAAGAACCACCTGCCTCAACTTTCTTTTGAGGCAGTCCAGGACAGGGCTGGTTTCTGGGTTGCAAGAGCCAATTGCTGACTTATGCCCAGCCCTTCATCCAGCAGAACTCCCAACTCCAAGCAGTGGGATCAGGCATATGCCAAAGTCACAGTGGTAAAAAAGAGCTATAAACCTGAGTTTCTTTGAGGCAGTCAACCAAGGAATCCTCCACAGGTCAAAGAAAGAAGGAGCTTGAGAGAAGATGGGTAAGCTGCAGATACCTTGAACTTTACGGAAGTTTGAGCTCTGAACTCAAATCTGCAAGCTCTAACCTGTCATTCTCTTGAGCCAGAGTGCTCCACCACTCCCCTTAACCTGTGCTAATCAGGTGATCAATAGGCTAAAAGCAGGGCATTTCCCAGGGCCTGGGCTTTACACTCCTATTGCCATTTTCACAGCAGTCCTACAGCTACGTGATGATGATTACCACCCTTTCCACAGGGGAAGTGATTATGAATTCTGTTGTAGCTAATTGTAAATTAGCTAATTATCTTCTCCGTGGTACCTTGCTGGAAAATACATGAACCTTTTAAATAGAGGTGTTTCAAAAATTACGATAGGGGAAAAATCCAACAAGATTCAAAAGCCTAAACAACAGAAACGTAGTGCTACCTAACTCCAAACAATAGCAAACAAACCCTCCTTCCACCTGCAGGTCCTATTTGGCCCCTTTTCCCTGTTCCTCCCCATGTCAAACAATACCCTCAAGGGGCTAATTCTGCTGCAGGCCTTAAAATGTTTGCTGAGTTCACCTTTTCCTTGCATCTGGGTGTTGTGGGGCATCCCTAATCACATTTTATCAGGACTGATTTCTTTGCACTGATCTCTCCCCCTCCTCCCTCCCTGGTTTGGTTTTACTTAGCAGATCCCTTATAACACACGTTAGCAGAGATGATTGCACAGCTGCTGGTCTCCAACTGCTGGAGACAGAGGCTTTGAGACACCCGGGCTAGAGAGAATAACAGCTCATCTGAACAGCTGTGTGATGGGGACAAGCGCAAATGAATGTAAACCCAGGTGTGGGAGCATAATTCTCCCATGCAAAGAAGGGAGCTTCATCCCACAGGTGCATTACTCTCCACTGTTGCATGTCAAAAACTTAGTTTGAAGGGTTTCTCTTATTTAATTGCTTGGCTGCACTCTGAGCCTTGACTTGGACATGGATCCTGTAAACAGAGTGAAAGAACAGCTGAACAAGGGATGGAAGGTCTGTCTGACTCTTGTTTGCTGTCTCTGGCAACAGCCAGTTGTGGATGTCTAGGGAAGAATAAAAGAATGGGGAATTGTGTTGATCCCCCTAAATATTCACCTAGAATTTAGTGCTCTGGAATTCAGGGAATTCTGGAGTCTGCAGTGTTGTTTTTTTCCTTTTTGTTTGTTTGGGGTTTTTTTTTCATATGTAGTAGTTTCTGAAGTGTCTTTCTTTGATGTAATTGTTCAGTGGACTTTTGAACCCATGTGTGCTTGTGAGCATCCAGCACATCCTGCAGCGAGACATTCTGTAGCTTAAGCACACACTGAATTAGGAACTTCCTCCTTCTGCTTATTTTGAGCATGCCACAAACTATTTTCAATAGATAGAACCTAGATCTTGCTTTAGGAAAGAGTGGAAATCATTCCTGATCCAGTTTTGGAAGAGTGGACCCATGAGGACATTCAAGAGCTTGGCTGACACTCTTGTCTATACATTTCAGACTGGTTTTTGGGACTCCTGAGTCCCATGTTAAGCCCTGCTTTGGAAACTAGGGAAAGCAGAACCACTTTTCTCTTAGACTGATTTGTTATTCCTGGTACCAGAGAGATGGATCACTGTGCAGTTACTGATATTAAATACTTATATCTCTGCCAGGGACTGTGGACTCAGTGGAAATATGGGCTACATAAATTACCCAGTAAAAAAGGTGGCCTCAGTTTCCCCACCTAAAAAGAATAATTGGTGTTTGCAACTGGAAAAACTGGGCATTAGTGAGATTGGCCATACTCCAGGAGCACGGGTAGCCCTGGCAGAAATAATGAAATCTACCTGGCAGGTTGGGAGTCAGATCTGTGGCTGAACTCTACAATGGTTTTTACCCAATTTAAGTGGCTGAAGCTTTCCCAGTTCCTTTTCATGCAAGGGCGTGAGGCGAGTCAAGGCAGGGTTTATTTCTCAATAAAAGCCTACTTTTGTAAATTACAGTGACTCTGAATCTTGGAGTTATCTTACAGGACTTTCCTGTCCTGCAGTAGTGTGACTCCTAAAGACAGTGTCACAGTGATCAAGGTGCTTTTGTCCAAGAGAACACAGATGTTGGCTGCTGTTGGCTCTGTTGTGAGGAGCTGTAAAGAAAATTAACTTGTTGCCAGATGTTGACCCCAATGTCTAAGATTATGTTTTTTAATTAAACATGACTGGTCTTATTCTGTTCTTTCAATGTCCTAGTCTGTATTACAGTCCTAATTTCCTGAGAAAAGACCTGATATACAGGGAACTGGAAGAGGTCCTTGATGTGCAGCAGCTGTAAACCACATCTAGGTATTGTCTGGGAGAGCAAGCATATGAGCAGGATGAAAAAAGTGCAGAGCCATGATGAAAAATGGAAGGAGATGGAGAAGACTGTTCAGAGCAGGAGGGTGGGTGTGGTTTGGGTTTGGCTGGTCTCTGCTGCTGTAGCAACACCCACTGTGCACCAGCGCTGAAGGGAAACCCAACTGGAAACTGAGAGCCTCGTCTGGCCAATTCAGATGAAAACACACTCAGACTTCCTCTGTGCACAAAGGGAATGGGCAAAACTTTGGGCCAAGCAAGCCCTGCCATAAAGACATAGCCTAAATGATTCTAATAGCAGATTCTTGTACAGCTGAGAATATTATAACCCCAAGAAAAATATCTGTAGTTCTGACCTGCTGAAAGGCACCATCACAACTGTCCATTGCCAAGAGATGCTATTCCATGGGCAGATCTTAAATGACAGGTTTTGTGCTGCTTGACATTGAGATGGGAAAACAACTTGAAAAGATCCATTTTATTTGTAGCCCTTGCTTAGGAAATCTGATGGTGAGAAAAGTCTAAAACCTTGTGCCAGGCAAAGCATAAAACCTCTGCATCTGAACTGTGCCTCACAGCTCATAATTTTTCTTATTTGTTATCTGAAACACACAAGTGGAATATTTTTGAGAATTGTTCCTGAGGCAATGCTTTTTAGGAGAAGACTTGGGAGTCAAAATCTGATCTTTCTAAACCCAACCTATAGCCTAAACACACGCTTTCTTTTCACAATCCTGCCACAACAGGAAGAATATTTGAATCTGAATCAACCTTTCAATCATGAAAAAGGGTAAAAATCAGACCTCTTTCCTTAGCTATTAGCAGCCTGTTCTTACAGTTCCCATTTCCTGGGAACAACCCTGGAAATGTTCTTAGGACACCCAGCATGGAAGAGTGGATGTGTCCAGCTGTGCTATGACTAAACTTCACAGGAATTTGCATGACTGTTTAGGCTCCTTCTTCCTGTGAATCCACAAATATTATCTTGGCCCAGTTTGATGGATTTCCAGAAGAAGAAGAAGGAGATGAAGGAGAAGACTGTCTTGTACTATCAAATGACACTTCAAATGAATACTGATTTATGCTTTCACGCTCATCTTTCAGAGGCAGCTCGGATTTGACTACAACTCCTACTGCCTTTGGTTCTGGGGAATTTAACAGATCTTAATTCCTATGTGTAACATCCCCTTTTCACTCTGTGGCCACACAAGGTTGAGGCTGAGCCCGAAGGGCCATTTGGTTTTCACACTCATTCAGAGCAAAGCTTAGAAGCTTCTTGACAAACTCCGCAGGGTCAGTGGTGTCAAGACTGGTATGTCAGGAAAATAAGTTTCAGTTCCTAAACTCATCTCACTGGTGACCTGTCGAAGATTTGAAACCCTTTCCAGAAGCCTAGAAGGCCAGGACATTAATCTGTGGTAGCACTCCAGCCTTGAGCAACGAGGACTATTGAAACAGCATAGGCATGGACAGCAAGGGGGGGGTGGGAAGGACATATTTTCTCTTGCAGGAGCTGGGACGACATTTCAGATCAAATTAAACTTCAGTTTTTAAAGACTTCAGTGGAGGTAATTGAAACACTTTCTCACAATTGCCTGAACCTAAGTGTTATCTCTCTTTTCCTCTGTATATCATCCCTTTTCCCCCAAGTCTGAGACAGCCCTGCACGGCCACAGCCTCCTTAATATTAAAGACGGTGATTAAATGGGATTCGCCAAAAGACAAAGGGCTGAAAACCTGCCAATTGTTAATCCCTCCTTTGCTGTGCTTAAAAATTCCATTTTCTTCATTTGAAGAAAGGTGGGGGGGGGGGGAGGGAAGAAAAGAGAATTATACGCCTATGTCTAATTTAAATTCTGGTGTCGCGGGTCCTGTTCCCTTCTCCCTCTCTTGACGTCTGAATATATTCCTTTATTACCATTATTACAGCTTTCTGATTGCATTAAAATTCATCCACACACTTCTCTCCACATTCCACTTTTCTTTTGCCAGTTTTTTTGCTAATTCCCTTTTTCTCTCCCCCCTTTTCTCCCCACTTTCAAATTATACAGAATGTCATTAAAGATCTCCACAAAATGCCTCAACTCCCTTCTCTATTGCTTTTATAAACTTGCTGGCTTTTTTTCCTCTCCATCCCCTCATCTACAAACAAAGAAAATGAAGAAAAGGCAAAAGAAAACAATAATAATAAGGGAATCCAAGCAGCACATCTCAGAGGTCTCAATAACACCTTTCCTACTTCATACAGCTCTTAGCCTGATGTTCACTTCAGTTATGGAGCTATATTTCACACAGAGAAGTTTTGTGCATTATTTGTTTGATGCTGTACCTGGAATCCTTAGTTAAAATCAAAAGTAGAGTCTGCCAGGCTATGTTTATGAGCATGTAAAAAGATAGTCTTGCCTGTAACTGTAAGCAGAAAAATGAGAAGATTGGGGGGAAAAAATAATTTCACCCTTCTTTATGGAGGAAGAGCTGAAATCCTGTAAGGATTTGTTTATGGATGTGAGCAGTGGAGCTGGGCATGCAGTGCATGTGGTCAGTTGCAGGTGAATAATACAAGATCTGAACCACAGTTAATCCACCCAGTTAATCCTTCAGACATCCCACTGACTGCTAGGATACCCTAACAGTGACTTTTTCCCCACAAGGCAGGTCACCTAAAAAAAACCAGCATAAATTTTGTTAAACAAGTTACACTCTATCTAGGTAGAAGACCCATTTGGAAGATTTTATTGATAAAAATGAAGGTAAGAATTGGACTCTGCTTCTATAGAGAACACAGCTGCATATGGGCAGCTGAACAATAAGGTGAAGGCACATGATGTGTTGCCAGTGTGGTTAGGCTGGAGTGTCTGATCCTTCCAACCTCTCCTTGTGACTCTCCTAGCCCAGCTGGAAGGATGAATCTGCTATTATGGAACTTTAATACATTCTTGCCAGTTCTTCCCAGGGTGCCTAAGTAGGTTTTTTTGTTATTGTTGGTAGTTCTTTGTTTGGTTGTTTTTTGTTGGTTTTTTTTTTTACTATTGTTATTTTTGCCGCTGTCACCCTCAATTACACTGATATAATGAAATGACTGAAAGTGGATGAAAAATGGATTTTTTTTTCTATAAGAAATACTGATGTCTCAAAAAATGTACTTCCACTTTGAATTGGAGAGGCCAAAGTTCTTGTGAAACGGAAATTCTTCAGTTGTGAAATGTTACAGGGTATTGTCTCAGAGGAATAAAAAGCCTTTGTCTTAATAACCTCAAAACATAAAATATATAAAGCAAAATGGCTGTGGTTTTCAGCCAGACAAAAGAAAGTATATTTTTGCACACTATATGAATAAATAAAAGACATTTCTGTCATGGGATATTGCTGAACACAAAAGTCATAAATTAGCTCCAAGGCGAATGAGACAGATTAGTGGTGGTTTTGTCCACTCAGTGCTATAAAACATGAATATCCAGATGCAAAAATCTATCTTAGTCACTAAACCTCTGTCTTCTGGAAGCCAGAGGGTATTAGGGGGAGGATCACTCTTCATAAAAGCCTTGTTCCTGCTGTTTCTAATGGGCACTGTTGGAACAGAGGATGCTGGACTAGACAAACCTTTGGTCTAACTCAGAACGGAAGCTAGTGGTTTAATACAATACAGACTTGAAACAAAATTAAATCAAAAAGATCCCGTTAAAATAGTAGATTTGTACCTCCTGAATAGAGAATTCAATGTATTAATTTTTAAAAAAAGATGTCCCCTGGCAAAAATCTCATTGATATGAATTTGTTCCAGGGGAATGCTTTGCCTGTCACAAAACTACATGTTGGGCTAGACACCTGTTCCTTTGAAATACTTTGGCCAGCTCGACAAATGACCCAGGAAATGAATGGGTCTGCTTCAGGATGCCACCCAGCAGGACCTGGCTTGACTTATTCACATACTCATTTAGACTGTTACCCTAAGGTGTGTCTGAGGAGGAACATTATATTCCAGTGATGTATATTCCAGTGCTTGAAATAAACATTGGGGATTCAGGGTTAGAGCTGAAGCTTATTGAAGTTAATGAAAAAGAGTGCCATGGAGCCTTGCAGGCTTTGGATCACACTCTTGATTCGCTGAAACACTGCTCAGATGTCCTTGCCCTTCTACTGCAGATTATCCCTGATGCAGAACAATTCCAGGAGAGATCCGGTGAAAGAACAGAAAGACAGTAAGAGCCTGGACTATGCCCATCACACCTTTTCTGGGCCAGGGTTTGGTAGTCTGCATGTATTTCCTTGATTCAGCCCATTTCATTACTCCTTTCACCATTCTGTTGCAGCAAGGAAAGCCTGCAAAATCTCCTGCATGGGAAAAACTCATCCTTCCTCTGGGCAGAAGACTGTCCTGCAGGTTTTAAAAGAGCACTGCAGAGAATTGAAGGAATGCAGTAAAATTGGAACCAGACAGGATGGCCTGAAATGCCAGGCAGGGCTTGCAATAGAATTTGTAATCAACACATTCACAGAAGGACTTTCCTCTGGTGACAGTGATGCTCAACACACACTTGTCACTGAGCAAGGACAGCTGGACTCAGCAAGAAGTTGGCCCACAGCTGGACCCAGCAAGAAGTTGACCCACCTCTACAGAGGTGGGATGTCCAGAGCCCTGTCTGGAGTCCTCCAGTCACTTTTTCTCCCTCCATTTGGGCTGGTTTCAAAGACAGGGGAAACCCATCCCACTGAGCATGCTGAGCCAAAGATTTCTCCTACTGGGGAAAGCAAGGCTGCTTTCTTTGATATCATTTACCATCTCCCTACAAACATTTTATTGAAGATTATTTCTTCCACCCACCTTCCCACCCCCCCAGCTCTCAACTCTGACTGGCTTTAAATGCCACTGTCATTTCCATCCGCTGACAGAGCTCTTTAACTGCCGCGCCGAATGGCATTCGCTAAAACCAACTAATAGAAGGAAATGAGGTTAACCTTTAAGAAAGGTGAAAACGAGCCGGGTGCTATGCCAGCAGTAAAGAATTAGTTCATAAACAGCCTCCCGCTGCAGAGGCAGCTTAATGCAGGCACTGGTGCTACTGGCAGTGCTGTGGACAGGTGGGTCTCAGGCTTGGTCAGGAAAAGGCTCGGCACCTCCCCATTCACACAGTTTAGTCAGCCCTTCCCTGGTGAGCCTGTGGGGACAGTCCTACAATTCTGATCTTGGCTGCTATGGTCTGAAATCACAGCAAACAAGTGTTGGTTGTAGTGGATGCCTATGACATTAGTGGCTTGCACCTGGAAGTATTTTCTCCATCATCTTCTCTTGCATGCAAGAAGATGGGAGTGCTCAGGACCAAATCCTGCCTTTTCTGTCTCCTTGATGAGTTTCTCCTTCCCATCAGTCTTGTAAAATAATTCTCAGCTCAGCCCAACATGACCTAGTAACTCTTACTGACTGAATGAGGGCTGTGCTTCTGTAAAAGTTCAGTATCTGGATGGTCTTGAACCATCTGAAGGACTATTATTGTCCTTATGTTTTCCTTCAGGATTAATGAATTTGTTGCCTTGTTCATCAAGAGTTAGATAAAATCCCGGCTTTAAACCACACCTTGATCTTACATGTGCCACTCTTGAGCTCATACTTTAGACCCTGTGCTACAGAACTCATGGAGGAGAGCAAAGGAGAAAAGCTGGGGACAAAGGATTTCTATGCACCTGCAAGAGAAGGGACATCTCTTTGTCTACTCAGAAGACTCAGGTGTTCAAGGCCAGCTTGGATTGGGCTTTGAACAACCTTGTCTGGCAGAAGGAGGTCCCTGCCTGTGGCAAGGGTATTGAACTGTATGGTATTTTTCTTAACAGCAGGGGGGAACTCAAACCCTTACCAGTATGGGCATCAGAAGGAGATGCAGCACAGTGCCATGATGGCAGCAAGACAAATATTTTTCAAGTAATTTTCTATTGACAGTGCTCTGCTTCATTTAATTTTAATTAGACCAGAGAGCCTGAAGGATGCATGTACTACCAACTGTATCAGCAAACAATTGGCAGTATAGGAAGGAGTCCATTTGAAGTTTGTCCCCTGTCTTCAGTCAGTTTGTATAGATGCATCTTTGTTTTTTCACAAAAATGCTGTGAAGTTAGTCTTTCATCTCAGCCTGCACAGTGGTACCTGCACTATTGTCTTTTTCTTGCCATGGCATGTCATCCATGTCAAAAGTGTTTGAAACAGAAAATTATACACCTGGACCAAACAATTATTAAGCATAAATCTAGAAAGCTTTCTAAAACAGGATCTTACTAGGTACAAATCAACATTACAGGCATGCATTGTACAATGATAGAATTATTTGTCCCACCAACACAGCTAAGGCAAGATCAGTAAATACAAAAAAAACAGTTATCCTATTCCTGCTCAGTGTTATTAACGGGACAAATTAATTGACTAATTCAGGGTGAAACCCAAGTCTTAGAAAGGTGTTTCTAACCTCTAGAGCTTTACTGTCCATATAGCAAAAAATGACCCTCCACAGGCACTTTCCACCTCAGATTTCATCATTACTAATAATGCTTTTTGGCTAACAGTGCTTTTTGGGGTGTGTGGAGAAAGCAGGGCTGTGCAAGCCAGATCTGAACCTGGCTCTGGTCCCTATTACTGCAACAGTACTGTAACTGTGCTAAGGGGAGTCATCTCTTCCCTTCATCAGTAGCCAGGACTCAGGGAAACAGAGAGAGGCAGAGAGCGAAGGTGCTGTTTTATAGCAAGCCTTTTCCGAGCTTGAGAGCTCACTGTGCTATTATTTTCCCTTTTTCCCTCATTTCAGGCCTTTTTTGTGTTTCATGTTTGGCCCTCGGCAGGCTGAGAGACGTGCTGACAAGTTGTAACTCTCACTCGGCTTGGCGAGGGCTTTGTTCTCTGTGTGCGTGGCACAGACTCGCTTCCTCTTCCGAAATGTGTCAGCGAGCGATAACACTGACACAGAGAGCCAGCGCCCGGGCTCGGCACGCTCCCCGTGCTAAAGACCCTCTTCAGTGATCTGCAGCATCAGTCAGGAACCAAAGATTGCACGGGGGAAAATATAGTAGTGGCAAACTCCTCCTTTCTCCCCAAACCCCCTTAACCCCAGAGGCTCACACACTGACTGTTGGAAAGGGATTTGTAGGGGTCTGGTCTCCCCGGCTCCATGCCAGAGGTGCCCACAAAGCTGCCCCACAGCCATCCCCATAGGCTGTGTTTTGGCTAAAATGTGTGTCCTGGTGAGGGGCCAACTCTTTACTAGGAGGACAACAAGCAGAGCAACCGACAGCATCAGAGCTTGCTTTGATGTGCATCCTCTTGTGACAAGAGCCTGTCTCTGACTTCTCGCTTTAATGTGTTTGGCATCGTGTTCAAATTAGAAAAGTTTTGGAGAAAAGTGCAGTCTCTCTCCAGGTGATTAAAGTGCTCTTTCGTATATAGGCTATTTTCCCAGAAAAGATACTTTCATAAAGATCCAAGTCTCTTGGAGCTCTCCTAGGCAAGGATGAGCACAACTTTTCAAACCTGGCACTTAGAGGCATGTGTTTCATTTATACAGCTTTTTTTAAAAACTATTACAGTTTTTTAAAAGATGAATGTGTAGATCAGTTTCCTGGAGTATTCTCTCCACCAGTGTCATCTACTAAAAAAAATCATCTTTGTCCTTCAAGTTCTTTGTTTATATAGCAAGAGGCCCCCTAGATGGTTTTACCCACCACCACTCTGGTGTCGTCTTCCTCAGCTGTGATAACCACTTTTCTAGGTCATTGCCTAGGTACTTTTCTAGGTTGCTGTCTTGTGAAATACAGCCCTTCATTTATAGGCCTGTATTGCAGCCCTGTTCCTCCCTGAGTCAACTTAGATTTGGTTCTGCAGAAACACACACATAATGTCTTAGCCAGCCGAAGCTCATTCAGAGTGACCTAAGTGACTTAGATGACTCTGTATCAGGGTTCTGTCCTTACAATTTTCCATTTTGTGTTATCCACAGATTTTATCAGCCGGGATATTTAATTCCACATCATTCATGACAATGCTGACTAGCGTCAGAGCTGGCTACTGATCCGTGTAGAGCCCTGCTGCAAATATCCTCACTCTATCATGGTTTCTCTTTGACAACTGCATTTTGAGATTTGTCCATTACCCACTTCTTAATCCATTTAATGTCCACCCTCTTGAACACTGTGCTCAGCAAGAACTACAAGGAAGTTCCAATTCTAGAGAACCTTTGCAGCTCAAGATAACTTATACTGATAAGGAAAACTCAATCAGTCAGTTTTGCCATGGGGAAGATAGGATCTCAAAGACACATAGCCCCTCTCCTTCTTTCCCTTGCCTCTGGCATTGTTCCTTCCCCCAGCCTGAACAGCAGGACTTCACCTCTGCTGCAGCACTGTCCTCTAACAATAGTATTTTAGGAATACTGTATTTTCCTTTCTCCAGGTATTGCTATAAAAGTTGGGCATAGACCTCAGTTATTTCTGTTCTTCACTCTTGGTTATTGCAGCTTATTTTTAATGGCTGGTTCACTGGCAGGTTGTGTTTGCCACGCGGGTGTAGATGATATTTTTGCAAATACAGTGACTCAACTATCCTAAGAAGGACCCTGTTCTTCTTTATTGTATTCTTGCCACTGTCATGTCTGTGGGACCTTAGGATTAAATACCCGCTTGCAAGCTACTCCCACTGAGATTGTGAGAGCTGGAGAGACCAGCAAATAAAGGAAACCAAGTCATAATTCCTACACGTGTTTCAAGTGACGAGAAACACAGGACAGTTTTTTCCTATCCCCACCTCAATATCTTTTTTTCCTGGGAGCAAAAGTAGTTGTATTTTATGCACTCAGAGTTTTCCCTGCACAGTGAAGCAATGTAAAAGCAATAGGGTTCTTATCATTCAGCTTCCCTGAACCCTTCTCTGAGCTGGAAACAAAGCCCAGGTCCCAGCTGGGATGACATTTATTTAGCATATGTGATGTTAACCAAAAGATGTCAGAGAACCCTGCTTTGTCTCTTTCACTGTTAACTATTGGCTTTCCCTGTTGCTTTTTTTGACCTGTTCCAGCCCCATTGTCCCAGACTGAGGAAGATCAAGCCCTGGGTGGTTTGGTGGTCCTTGGTCTTAGACAACTACTTGTCCTGTCTTCTTTTCAAGTAGTAGCTCACACCATATCTAAGTGGAAGCTAGGACCTAGAGAGAAGTAGCTTGAAGGATTTGGTGCAGACTTTCCTGAATTTTAACAAAAGCACTGAAAGTTTGCCCATCAATAACCCACTCATGAGTAAGATACAACAGTTTGTCCCCAGCTCCCTAAGGATCAAACTCACATTCAAGAGACAGCCTTTTATCTCCCCGTTTTTGCTGTTAGATGTGAGAGAAGTTCTCAGCAAACCTCTTTATTTTAATTTTTTTTTTTTTTCATCTCTTCACCTGCAATCCAGGGAAGTTTTGGCCTTCATTGTTTTGATGCTCAATTCTGAAAGAACATGCTACCACAGCAATGATAGCTGACTTAAGGAACGTCTAACATAATCATTCAAACACTGCCTAAGTAGTAGTAGGTGGTGGTGTTGATTCAGGCTTGGGGTGACTGAGACCCACAGAAGTTAAACAGACACACAACCTGAAATAGGGAAGCGAGAGCACTTGCCTTGCAGCACAACCCTGCAGAAATCATGGTCCTTTTCTCTGGACTTTTCTACAGCATTTTTCAGGAGACTAGTCCATAATCCTGACTTCAGAGAGCTTTGCACAGGCTGCCTAAATTATATTGAAGCACAAGATTTGTAGTTCAGTTCACCCAGAAAAATCGTATGTCTGCATGTTTGCATATGGATGCGTGCAGTGTGTGGGAGTGATTCTCTAAATAGGAGGCGAAGTGCCTATCATGGAGAATAGACCTTAAAAGGGTTTTCTGAGCTGTAAGTGAGAAACCAAAGCTGGGAAGAAAAAAATAAAGCAAAAAGACAACCTTACCACTACCACCGGCAACTCAAATTAAAAAGCAATTGTGTGTGTAAGGAAAAGGAAGATTTGGAAATACAGGGATAAATGACATTTGTTGTGAAAGCCTCCCCCACTCCTGTCCCCAAGTGATAAGGAAATGAGCTGGGTGCCAAGGGAACTTCAGGTTGGATTCAGGAGAAAGAAACATTTTCAGGTCAAACTTCATTTGATGTTAGCTTGATTTCCTCCATCAACTGACACTGGGCAAATGTGCCACTGTCATCACTTCCCAAACTTGTGTGTACCCACATCTTGATGGAGATGTGGACAGATGCCCATGGGCAGGTACCCTTTCATGCTTTCCCCTCCAGCAAACACTACCATCAAAATGCCACCCCACCCTCTGGTTTTTATCTGGTCCAGGAGTCCTAGCACCACCGCCTTCCAAGGAGCAAACCTTGAGGAGGACTTGAAAAAGAGGAGAAACTGCTCTTCTCCAGGGGAGCATGTGTGACCCAGGATCCCAGCAGGAATCTCCACTGTCCTCATTCACTTTATGGAGAAGCAGGGAGCCAGGCAGTCAGTGCTGCTAACTTCTGGGCATCTGAGAGAGCTGGCACTTGTCAATCAATGCTGATACAAGTGAGAGGGACCCAACCAAAAGATGTGTCAGCAGGAGTGGTGGTACGTAGCATGGGCAGGGGCAAACCAGCTGAAGTGTTTAAAATGCCAGAGACAATGTGAGATCATATTTCCCTAGTCTGTGGAGGAGTTGTGGTCACTGCTTAATCTCCATTCCCATCACCCAGAGAGTCCTCAGAAACCTCTGCATGGTGCCAGATCCAGGCCAGCACCGAGCACTGCTTTGGAGGTGTTGAAGGGCTGGCAGGACAGGGACTGCTGCTGATTTACTTCCTTGCTGCTCTTTGGGCAAGCAGCAAGGTAGGAAAGGGGGGATGATTGAAAGGAGTGGGGAGAGAAGATGAAAGGGGGAAGAAAAGATAATAAGAAAGCCCCCACTGCCCTCTGCCATTGTGCTGTTCACTAGAAGACTCCCTACAGAATTACGCTGTCGTCTTGCAGGAAAGCATGTAATAACTGAAAATACAGTGTCAAAAGGAATTTTTCAGGCTTTGACAGTTCATAAATTACAGTTCGTTGACTTCTTCCTGTGTCTAGATTTAAATTAATAGGCAAGCAGATATATATTTCTTTTGCTCCTTTCTACTGAGCAGGGGCAGTTGTGGAAGTGACGCGGTTTCTCGCGTCTCTATCTCCCCTTTCCCTCCCTCCCTTCCTTACAGTCAGCCTCACCCTGATGCAGGTCAGACCCTTCTCTCAAACCCCAGGGTATGGCACAGCAGTCCTCCCAACATTGCCTCTCTCCAGCATACAAGTGGAGCTGCAAAGGTAATTAAATCCTCTGTTCCCTACAGCCAGTGGTCTCTTTCCAAAATCAAACTCTTTCAGAGGAGGTGTTTGGTGGGAAATGGTCACAGGCAGTAAAGGTCAGAGATGCTCAAGTGTCCAAAGTGAAAGCAAGAAAAAAAGAATATGCCTGCCTTCTAAATAAACCAAAGTAGGATGACATGGCCATCAATGGAGAAATCTGCATTGCTCTTTCCACGGAAATGTAGGTGCTCACCTGTAGTGAGAGTAATGGTGGCTATGAGGATGGATGGATGATGGATGGATGATGGATGGATGGATGATGGATGGATGGATGGATGGATGGATGGATGGATGGATGGACAGTCGAATGTAATAGCAAACTGACTAGACAAGAGATCATTGCTCCAGAAAATACTCATGCTCTAAAGGGATTGCACTCCCCCTTCCTTGAATCTTTGGATGCAATGTAAGCCTGCTGGTCTGAGCTGAGCAGCTCCAGTATTTTGCTGCTGGGGGAAATGATCTGGGAAGATGGAAGCTTGCACACCTCTCGCAGTGCCCTGGTGAACTGGAATGCTCAGAAGTGGAGTTGCTTGGTGGCACATCAAAGCACGGTGGGGAGCTGTTATGCTGCAGAGGACCCCTTGTTCCTTTTTATGGTGACGCATTTATGAGTTTTGGGCAGGACAGCCTGAGGTCTGTCTGTGATGTTGCTCTGCAGGTGCAAGGAGCTCAGCTTGCATCAGTGATGGCTGTGAAATTCCTTGGAGGGTGTGGATTTGCAACACATAGGTAGTGAAATGCGTCAAGTGTTTTGGGTCCTGCAGTTTGAAAAGGTCTCATGTTAAAAAGAGGTTATTAATAGTATTAATGGTTCCTGCTACAAGTTGTAGTCTGTAGCTGCCTAAAAAGCTAGAGTGAATACTGGGATGTGCTTGGCAGCTCCTGGGAAAGAGCAGTTCAGGACACAACTGTTTTTTGGGAGGGTGGCAATGACTCAGAGCTGGGAGCTGAACATTTTCCTTGCTTGCCATAGTAACACAAAGAGCGGGAGTGAAAAGTGCAGAGCCAGAAGGAGCACGGGTCCTGGCTGCCCTGATGGAGCTGTGTGAAGGGACACGTGTGACAATCACACATTTGAATCATCTGAAAGGTTTTGGAGCTTTCACTCAGCGGGTGCTGAGGGGTGGCCACGTCCCCCTGGGGAGGCAGCTCCTTGTGAAGCACTGGGGGTTCGCTCACCTCTTGGCTCAGCATTCCCTGGAGGATGCCCTTTGCTGTGGGGCTTGGAGGGCTCAGACGGTGGAAAGGCGACTGAGGGGCTCTGGAGGCATGAGCTGAGCACAGGAATGGAAGAGTAGGAGAGCCAGCAGTCCCAGGTGTTTGCCCTGCAGGGAGCTCTCCTTGTGCAGTGGCACAGGGATGTTTTTTATTGACCACTCTGAGTGCTATTGAGATCTCCAGGTGCTCCCAGTATCAGCTCAATGACTACAATGATTCAGGAGGGACAGAAACCCAACTTCAGCTCATGCAGGAGAGAAATAACCTATTTAGTGCCTAAGGATTCTCATTCTGCAGTTACTTAAGGCCTGAGTTTAACTCTTGAGAGAGGTTGCTCTTTGGTTTGCTGATCAGGAAGTTTTTGACACTAGGTGTTTATTATCTGTGATTCAATTCAAGAAAACCTGTTCTGAGGAAATCACTTATTTGTGATGCCTCATTCAAAGGGGTATGGAATACCCCAGAACTTGTGGTCCTGCTTAGAGAGCTGTGGGGTGGATGGAACAAGTGCTGCCATTTGCAGTTTAAGTGACAATTTGTGCAGTGATGGAGAACTATCAGCCTCACATGTCTGACACATACCTGCATCAGCACTATTTCAGCTGGAGTTACTATAAAAAGAGTCAAAATAAGCCCCAAATAAGAAAATTAATTCTTCAACAGATTTTCACAAACCCATTGAAGGCCATTCTCCACAGCTTCCAGACTCTCACAGACCACGACAGTTTAAAACTGGTTTCAGCCCACAGATACCACCACCAAAGAGACTACAGGGACAGCCAGCCTATGCCAGTTTGAATTAATTTCAGCTCCTAAATGTTTCCCACTAGCTTCTTGTTTCCTTCCCTCACTAGGACAGTCTAATCTGTTCTGCCCCTACAGCCTTCCCTGCCACACTCTGATGAATACTTGTTGCAATCCCCATCTTTTGATTTGCAAAACAGCATTTTGCAGAGGATGCTAAGGCAGAAGTGACAGAGAAATAAGGCAACCTTTCAATCCATTTATCAAAGTCCTTGAATTTCCCATTTCAAGGCAACAATCAGAAATAGGGAGCATAAAAAATGAATATGAAATCTAGGGCATTTTAAATAAATGGAAAGGTTAACAACAAAGCCAGTTCTCCTTGGTGATAATAAAATAAAATCAGTCCTGAGACCTGTTGATCCTGAATGGATCTTGTTTAGTAGGAAGAAGTAAGTGAATGTACTGATAGAAGAAAAACACAGAAATATAATATTTATTAATTTCCTGCTTTTGCTGTCTTAACTGGATGTTTAGTTTTGCAAAATGCAAAAAATAGGTCCAATATGCTGTAGCCAAGAGAGACCCACTTAAACACACTCAGTGGGTCAGTGTGCATTAAGCCAAGAGTTGCATTCCCCTGGAAAAGACATATCAAGCACAAATGAACCACTCCAGCCTCACCTGGAGATGGGAACAGGTACTGCAACCACCAGGCAGGAACCTCACAACTAGGCTTGGGAGGCAGGAAGTCATGGCCACTGATCTATTGCTGCCCATTTGACTGTCTCCTGGCTAAGGAGAAGTTGTTTTCATGATAGCTGTCTGGCACCATTATTTTCAGGCATAGAAATATTTAAATAATGAAGCTTGGAGGTGTGATTTTAGAGCTGAGATCTCATCTGTTTAGGTGTTTACAGCACAAGTGTCACAATGATGTCTCATCTTCAGGCTCAATGAACCAAAGAGACCTTTGAGGTCATATTCTCCCATGTCTGTGAAATCTGCGAGGTTTGCTGTGTCTTAGCCTAGAAAGTTTCTTGCAGTCTCTTCTAAGGGAAATGGTGCTGGAGAACAAGACCATAGATCCTATCTCCTGCTCAATAAATGTTACAGCTCCAAGATAAAATGAGAAATAGATGGAATGAGCCCCTACCTCTTTGGGAGAGGGAACTGGTCAAATGCAAGGCAGACAATTAATTTTCACCCAGGGACTTTGCAAAGGAGCCTATGAGGAATCTACTCTGTTTCAGGAATAGTTGAATAACAAACTTTCTTGGGTTGTGCAGCAAATTGCAGGTGCTTTTTATTATTGTTTTTCCATAATTTTCATCACTCAGATGTCACCACTTTTTTCGCTGTCTCCAACAATGATCTCCAGGAGTGCCAGAGCTACTTAAAATCATGTTTCTCTTTTTTTTTTTCATTTGTATATCCCAATTTCCCTTGCTAACCTGCACCATTATTTCCCCCCCTTGCTGCCATGTTGGAGCTGGTGGTGGCAGCTGTCCTCTCTTCCTTATGCGAGTGGATGATGATGTCTTCAATGTCAAAACTGGCCATATCTGCCTGTGACAGCCTCAGCCAGGCAGCTCAGGCAGCTGGAAAATGAAAGAGTGGAGGAGCCTATGCTCCTGTCTGTCCTTTGGTTTCTGGTCCTCGGGTCAGGCCCACAGGAGACTGTGGGGCAGATTACACTGCCTGCTTTGTGACTAAGCAGAAGGCTGCTGTGCCCAGGGTGCACAGTCTGACGTCTCTCACCATCATGAAATGTACTAATTGGGTTTTTTGTGTGCATTTTTTTAGTTAATGGTACTCTAGGACACTGAACCTGCATTATGATCAGAGGCTGATGAGTTAAGGATATGGGGAATTAGGCTCAGCTGGGCTCCTCTGCCATGGGCTACAATAGCTTATTATAGTCTGTACGGTATTTCCAGCAAAATGCTTTGAAATCTCAGAGCACCTTCTGTGTGAGGGACAGGGAACTCTTTACCATCAAGGAGGCAATGTGGGAAAGAAAGCAGGAAGCTTTTAACCCCTGTCACTCATCTGTCTGCTTCTCAAACCAAGGCCCAGAAAATCTCCCCCTCTAGCTGATGGGATGCCTTTGCCATGACATCGTCCTGACAGCTCCACTCTCCCACCCAGTCCCCTGCCCCCACACTGCAACACGTCTCATGTGCTTATGAGTGTGTCCTTGTGTGTGTGCAGGGTATGTGTGCATTCAAACACAAGCAATTCAAGTAAAATCTTGCACCACCTACTCAGCACCCCTTGGATAATCAAGTAAAAAATCCCCAAACAATGATCCAACAATCTCCCTCTCCTCAGCTTGTATTGAGGTCCCAACCTTAATGCCTAATGCAATTCTGACCCCCTTCTTTCCCTGCCCTGCATTGCAGAGCAGGTTGTTTGCCTTGGCATGCACTGCAAAGGGGTTTTCAGAGCTAGATTTTGTTCTACAAGGACTAGCTGTTTCTTGGGACTTGGGAAGAGACAAAATATCTGTCACGCAGGATGAAAGCCAATGTCTAATTCAGGAAAACTGGCAAGGAACTGGTTTGGTGTAAGGCTATCTTAAAACTGCCTTCTGCTTCTACTAGAGCACCTGGTGCTTCTGAAAGCTTGATTGAAAACAGGCTACCAAATTCAATGTCTGTTTTCTTTATCCAGTGTTGCTTTAACTATTTCACATAATTGCACACATTTATTTCCCCTCTGAGATGTTTCTACAGCCTAACCAAGCACACATGATCTGAAAAGGGGTCTGATTCTGTTGGAGATGATGACTCTGGGGTTCTTGCCCAGCAAAGGACAAGACAGCGGTATCTGCATGCCAAATGCAGAAATGTAAAGCCAGAAACCTGTGCACGTCATTTGGCAGGAGATGCATAAAAGCACAGAGTGTAGTAAGGTGTGATTAACACAGGAAAAGGAGTACTGCTAAGAAAAAGAGCAAGAAAGGGAAAAAGAAAAGAATGAATGTGATGAGGGAATGATTGCACCTCTCAGTCCTACATTTCTCATTCAGTACCATGTACATACAGTACATTTCTCTTTCAGTGACAAGAGACATGAAGAAAGGTGTGTGTGAGATGATGTGGACATACAGAGCCAACAGAGAACAGCTGGTTCTTTCATCCTTTTTTGTGTGCTGGTCCGCTGGCTCGGGGTAGAATTCTGCAGGGCTGAGGGCAAAGTCTTGGGCAACAGAAGGAACTCCTGTGTCTCCCTAAATCTAGCACTCTTTTGGCTGTGCAAAATAGGTGATACCTTCTATTAAGAGAGTATTAGGAAGAAGTTCTTTGCTGTGAGGATGTAGAAACACTGGCACAGGCTGCCTGGAGAAGTCATGGATGGCCCACCCCAGGTCAGGTTTGGTGGGGTTTGGAACAACCTTCTGTAACGGGAGATGTCCCTGCTCAGGGCAGTGGGGTTGGACTAGAGGATCTTTAAGGGCCATTCCAACCTGAAACATTTTATGATTCTAGTAAACTAGAAAATCTCCCTACTTTCAAGAAAGTAAAGAATAGGCAGGATATTTTGAAATGTACTGATTTTCTTCCTCTTTCCTCAATTTCATAGACAGCCCCAATGTTTCCTGGGACCCCTGAAGAGAGAATCCAGGGTTTTCATGGGGGTTCTTGAAGGGAACTGAAACAACAACCATGCAGCAGGGTCCAAGCATATATTTTTATATCTCCACAGCTGAGGCTAGGAAATATGCAAGAGGTGTGAATGGGAACATGCTCCTGCTCCTGCTCCTGCATGGAACATGCTATTGGGAATAGTTTAAGGTGAGCTGATCACATAACTTTTGTGCCACATCATCTCACCACAAGCACAAGGGCAAAGGCTTCTGTCATCTTGTAAAGTCACTGGAGGGGTTTGTGCGCGTTGCAGCAACATGTTTTCCATTGAACAGATCTGCCCTGCTGTTGCACCGGATGAAGGCAATTTCCCTCCCTGATCTTGGAGGGTCAGAAGCAATTAGCATAGTCCTTCCCACCTCTCCTGGGGGCAGGATTGGGTGTAATGTAGCCCAGGACTGATCTTGCCATGCACTGTTCATCGGGGGTGACACAGCTGAGCCCCTGATGAGATGCTGGCTGACATGTGTCAGGAAGGATCACGGCATGCTTCCCTAGGCGCCCAGGTGGGTTGTGGGTATCACCAAGGAGGCAGGGGGCTTGTAAACATTTTCTAATATGGCATTTAAGACAAAAAAGAGTGAGCTGAGGCAGAACAAGACAAATTAATGCAGAATGACAACTGCCTTAAGGAAGATCAGATGTCCAGAGAGAATCAAAAGACTTCTTCTCTTAAGACTCCAATGTAAATATATATATATCTATCCATATATCTATATATATCTAAACCTATCTAAACATACATATGTAGATCTGTGTGTAAATGTGCATATTAAAGAAGACAGCCAACTGGTGCTAAATAATAAAAGTCCACTTAATTAGGGATAGTATGTGAAGATGCTTTAATAGTCATTACCTGTTTGCTTCCTTGGTTGAATGTTTTGAGTTTTCTGTATATAGGTGAGCATGTGCATATATTTTTTCACTTTCTTATAGATTTGGGATACAGAATTTTTTCAAAGGTGATTAGAATGGGCAAAAATTATGAAGAAAGCTTGTGTGTGTTTTGAATGTGGCAGCGATCTAGAGATGTATATATAAGCATAGAGAGATGGAAGAATTGAATTATATGACTCATGAGGCTTTGACTGCATGCCAGAGAGAGAAATTAAGGAAGAAACCTTCCACTGAATACATTCTTGGCTTTGAGTTCCTAAAACTGAAAAATTGCTTTAAAATAAAGGAGGTGAAGTACCACAGTTTGAGTACCTTAGACACAGTATGACTAACATGCACAATCCTGGAACAGCTGAAAGAGGCAAAGATAAGAACTGGTAAGTGTATGTGTGTTTTATATTCTCAAAACCCTCTGTTTTTAAGTTGATTTACAAACACTGAGGTGCTTACAGACTACTCAGCACTGCAGAAGCCATTGTTGTTTAACTGTAAGAAATGTGGCACTCTCAGCATATCTGCCTGCATCAAATAATTCAGTATTCATCCTCTTAATGAAGCCATGCTTTTGAGGTGAGATTTCAATTGCAGGTTAAAACATCCACATTTTTTACCTACAGGTAGTCTGGCCTTTTAGGTTGCCAAGGCCAGTGGAGGGATTGTTGTACACTCAGGGGACAGCACACTGCTCCACTTGCCCTGCAGTGGACACCTACATTTGGTCAGCTGCACTGATCTCCCTTAACTAAAAAACATCAAGCAAGCTGCTCTTAGCCAATGCCCATCTCTTTCCAATGAGTATGAAGTAACTTCAAATAACTACCTTAGCCTTAACCATTAATATTCAGATGGATAAGTTTAGGGGAGACCAATCTTGCCAAATAGCATATAAAATAAACACGTATTATCCTCAGTCCCAAATTGTGCCTTCACATATCTTCTTCCTGGGTCATGTGCATTGTAGTTTATCTGACTGGTCACAAACAACCAACACAGCTGGAACAGCCAATATCAAAAAAACACAGGGATTTTCATTGTGATGAGATCTACAGAAGAAAGGAAAAAAAGAAAATTCTAAATATATTTCCTAATAATGACCTAAAATTACTGTTTGATGAACGCATAATCTGTTTGCACACAGCGCATGACAGAAGAACAAGTCAAAAAGAATGGGGAAAAACTATTATTTTCAAAGCATCACATCATTAACACAATATATTACTGCTACCTGCAAAACAACTTTCTTAGACAAAGAACAAAAGCACTATAAAATGTATTGATACCTGGCAAGACACTGCAGCTCCTGAGGTTTCAAGGTATTTTAGAGAATTAATATCTTACACATATGCAGCAGGTTTCACCTGAAGATCTCAGAGCACTTTGTAAATATATATGCATTAATTAATCTTCACAGCAGCTCTATGAAATAAGCACCATAAATATAATTATCTTGATTTTACAGATGGTTAACTTGAGACTCAGAGCAGTGAAATAACTCCCCCAAGTTCACACCATGAATCAGCAGCACTGTACTGACTGGAATCCAGTGTTTCCACAGCCACTTCTCTTTGCTAACCCAAATGACAGAAGTCCCTTTGCTTAGGGTAACAATGGACTCCACACAGAGAAAAGAGCTGCTCTGGGACTTTACACTTTCTAGTTGGTAAAGCATTTCCCACCCTTTGAATCAGGGACATGATAAATGCACACGGTGTTATTTATTATTAATATGCTCATTAGCATCTGCATCATTACCACAGGAGGAATGCTATCGATAGACAGCGTTGGTGAGCAGGTCGGATCCTGCCCCAGTATTGAACATGGCCAGTTCTGGGGGCTCTTTGCTGCTTAAAAGGACAATTTCCTTAATAAGCAGTTCTTAAGAAGGCACAGGCAGCAATCACACTTCCTGCACATCTTTCGTCTTCATTTAACGTGACATTCCCGCTGTATCTTGTAAATAAACTGTGGTTATCCCCACTGGGGAGAGGCACAGTTTGATATAATGTCAGCCAGAGCTAAAACTGAGGAAGCTGAGCCTGCTGTGAAGGGGAGGGTCTCTCAAGCGCCCACATCAGAAATCTTCAGCCTACTCTTACCTTATTAAAAAGTCAACCTGCCAGCATGTAAATGGCAGTGAACAGAAAAGGGACGACATATGGCAAATACAGGCAGTAGTCAGGGGTAACACCTGTGTGTGGAGGAGGCACTTGGGTTGTCAGAGCTGAGGGGCATCTGCAGGGGCACCTGGTGGCCCTCTTTCTCCTAAAAGTAATGAAGGTCTTTCACAGGGTGGGTGATGCGTTTTGAAAGCATTTAAATTGGAAATTATTTACCGTTTTCATCTAAACTAGATTCCTTAGTGTCATTCCACTCAATTTTGTTCTGTTTGGATTTGTTATTTACATAGAGACCACCTCCATGCTGTACCTTTGTTTATAGCAGTCTGTTCTTCAACAGTGAGTTCTTGATATTTATTTTTGCTGAAAATGATCTATATTAATATATTATAATATTTTGTCCTACTGCCCTGGGATTTGGAAAGGTATTTTTACCCAGTAAGATCCCAGTTTTGTCCCTTCAAAACGGTTCTGGGTCTCGGTGTCTGTCTGGGAATCCTATAAGTTCATACTCTTTAAGGCTCTTCCCAGTATATTCCCAGTATGTCAAATGATATTAGACCTCTCTGGCTTCCCCTAGTAATGGTAGCTAAACCTCCATTAGAATGTTTTAATATTCTCTTTTCTGATGTGACAGAGAATAAGATAAAAAGCATACCCGCAAACTACAGAGACAGCAATTTGATCTGGTGAGGGTCATCACAAAGGAGCATTTTAGGCTGATGTCAAATGCCACAGACTGCTCCTACTTCACTCTAGGAAGGCATCTCCCCTGCAGCTTAGAGACAGCTGGACGTCAGATGATCCCCAGGGTCACTTTTCCAGGGGTCTCTGGTCACTCTTGTCCCCAAAAAACACTTGGACCATCTTGGGGGAGTCAGTGGGGCAGAATCTGTCTCCCTGCATTTCCTCCTGGGCATCTAAGCCTGTTTGAGAAGACACTCAATTTTGCTGTGAAGGTTAGGATATGTCCTCCTTTCTTGCAAAATCTTGGCTGAGGAAATCAGCTGTGTGGGTGGCAAGCCCAGAGGACAGAGGATTGTGAGCGTCATTCAAAGCCAAATCCTGCCTTGGGTCTGCATCATGCTGCACTCTTACTGTTTGCAGTCCCGCGCTCTCTGTTTTCCAAAGATGTCATGCTTTCTATTTTATTTTAATAGAGGCTTAGTTTCAAATCCACTGCTCAGCTGTGCCTGCAGGGAGTTCCCAGCTGAGGCCAGTAGCAGGTGTGTGGAGACATTTGAAAGCAGGATATGCCCCTGAGCTCCCCCTTGCACACCACTGCTCTGGGGATGGAACTGACTACTGGGCATCACAACGGATCCCTGAAGACAGCTCATGCCAGTTTCACTCACTTGTCTTTATGAAAGTACATTGAGGTGAGAGGGTAAGAGAGAGGAGAGAGAAAAGTGAGAGGAGCCTCCAAAGTCAAGGAGCAATGTCTGCAAACTGTCTGAAGCATTGCATGATTCCTTCCCTGACATTTTTTCCCCAAGTTTGAAAGATACCCTGAGGTAGATTTCCATATCTGCATAGATTTATTTATAAAGGGGAAGTTCTTCTACTGCGCATATCCTTGTTGATTGCCACATTGTTACAGGCACCTGGGGAGTCCATAAAGGAATCAAAGAATAAGAAAAAGTCATAATGTAAAAATTTTACAAACAACAAAAGCCATAATGCATTTCCTGTGAAGTCCTGAAATAAGGATTTCTTACAAAGGAAGCCCAGGAACAAAGCTAACACATGAACACAGCTCTTGGTGTGATAGAGAACCCCAGATCTACACACTAATCTGATTACCATCTTTGTTTACCTGTGGGTCCTTCCAGCTACCTTAACATCATTCCACTCTATTGCGAGCAATAATTGTGTAGAGATGCTTGAAAATTGAACACAGGAAGAGAAACAGGGGCTGAAAACTCACCTCATCCCCCCCAAACATCCATGACTACTACAGACCTTAAAGCAGAGAAATTCCCTCATTGTGAGCTGTGTTTGGCTGACGTAGGCACAGCCAAAGAGCACTGCCCTAGAACTGGCATTGTTTACCAGCTGTTAAAAAGTGAATTGTTTCTGGACTCCTTGGCCTATGGAAAAAGGCACCTTCTGAAAACCTTTTCTGAAAACCTGGTGCTCTTTGTCTTGTGGCTCTCACTTATGACTGGAGATGGTTTTAACTCTGGAATGTGGAACCAGTTCACCTGTGCTTCCACCCAAACTGGCCTTGGAGGTACTTTCCTGCTGCAGGGCTGTACAGCAGCTGCTGAGCTGCTGCAGTTCACATCTTTCCTACAAAGCGTAGAGCACCACGGGCTTGGGATCCTACCTGGAGTAATGACATCTGGTAAACTTCATCGCCCTGTGCAGCCAGCCTTTTCTCTCCCGAACTGCCATGCCAGCTACATCCACACTTTGGCTGACAGCATTTGGGGAAGTGAAAAGAGACTTCAGTGCTTTGTTTTATGATTGTACAAGTTGTCAGTCTTGAGGTTCTTTGACTAACTTCTGCCTTCTCCAGGGACAAACGGTTCTGCTCAACCAATGAGAAATGCCAGTGATGCAAAACCAGAGTCTAAACATCCACGTGAACTCAAAAACAGCAGGACAACTCATGGAAGAAAAACCCACTGAAAACTACTGATACAAAGAATGTACCCCTGACTTTGGAAATCCCTGAGCTGCCAATTGCAGGAAGCC
Source organism: Cyanistes caeruleus (assembly GCF_971803275.1). Lineage (NCBI taxonomy): Eukaryota > Metazoa > Chordata > Aves > Passeriformes > Paridae > Cyanistes > Cyanistes caeruleus. The sequence continues at coordinate 74,332,496 of NC_141732.1, forward strand.
AGGAAAGAATATTGCTCTTGCAATTTTCCCTCTGCTTTATGACTGACTAGACTAGGAGACAGGAAATGTGTCAGAATAAGTGTTGGTCTGACTGACTATGGTTGTCCTTTATTTTTTTTTCCTGTTTTCCTTGGAAAAAGTGAATCCATGCTGTTGAGATTCAAGCAAGACTGGTTCCCAGGACAGCACTACTGTTTATTGAGACGGGGGAGAACTGGAAGAAAAGAAAGCTTTATTTTTAACCTTTTTCTCCCAACAGCTGCTTAAAGTGTTCCCATGAAGAATACTTGCAGATATAATGCCCAGCATTTAGAATACACAAAAGCCATAGAAATATAGGCTTGCCAGAAAAAAAGTCTGGGCGTTGTTTGTTTTTTTAAATTGTAAACTCAAAAGTCAAAGCTCTTTCCTGCTGAAAGTGGAAAACAAATAACTACTTTTAAAGGCTTTCTTTTGGTAACAAAATGCCCTGTTTTACAAGTGGGTCTATTTGCAACATGTGCCTGTGGAAAAGGAAGATTGCTGCAGGCTTGAAAAAAACACTGTTGAACCATTACAGTGTCAACATGCTAATCTGGATTTGGAACAAGATGTGCTTTAAAGACCATCAGACAGACAGAAATTTCTTTCTGCGATCACTAAACTCTATGAATCTTTAACTAAACATAAATTTCACTAGAGCTAGGTGACAGCTCCCTCCAATAAAAACTTAGAAAAACCCTTTTTTTAGAAAAACTCTTTTTTTTCTTAAAAAGCCCTCAAAATATTCAGTAAGTTCTTAAGCAACAGCTCACAATGACTTTCCTTTAGATACACAAGGATGCTACCAAAGCCAGGGAACTAAGCTATTCTCTAGCCCCACACTCCAGTCTTGATTGATTACAGAAAGCTGAAAAGCAGCTATTGCAAAAAGGAAGGTGGTTTAACTCAGGAAGGTGAGCTGAAAGATGAGCAGATAGAGCTTGAGGTGGTGGGACTGATGTTGGATCAGGGAACTGCACAGACAAAACCTGACTTTTGAAGTCAATAACTAGGTACAGCCTTAGCAGTGTAGACAATTACTAAGATAAGATGCAGTTTTACCAATTGTACATCTGTATGTCAAGCAGAACAAATGAAATCTGTGACAGTCTTTTATAGGATACCAATCCAATTTTAAAGTGCATGGTACAGGGATGAGAACAATAGACACAGGTTAAGATAAATCTTTCTGTTTTGCTGTACTTTCCCAGATAATTTATTCAGTCATTTTATTTATTTTTTCATAGTATGGAAATCTCTGTGCATGCTCTTCCATAATAAATTTGGGCAAACATTACTGTAAGAATGGGGATTGACAGTTTGATTCCGTCTTTCATCTTTTTTTTTTTTTTTTAATGTAAGAAACAGCATGCAAGTCACTGGTAGTCCAACACTTTGCTAATTTCATATTAATTCATACTAATTTGATATTAATTTACACTGAGGATATACTCCCCTGAAAAATGCAACTATTAGAGCAAAAGGTTAGCATCACTGCACAGGCTCACAACACAGATAAGGTCCATGGCTGAAATGCATATTAGAGACAATGAGTTTGTTTCAATCCTTTTTAGGTTCAAACCTTGCTTTTCTGCTGACTTCAAGTGGAGAGAGCTGGGGAAAAAACCCTGCTAGGCTTACTATCAATAAAATCACTACAGATTTCATGTGGGAGAAAGTTGTTTCCTGGCTCTGAGTTTACTATAGCCAAAGATATGGTCTAAAACCAATACCCTAACTGCTAGCCATCACTCTGAGGTCTTCATTAGACACAAACTTTGACAGTGCTGTCAAAATCTTAAATTAATCAGCTGGGATCATGACTCCACTGGTGTAAAGCAACATATTATTATTGGAAATCTGTACCTCTGCACCAGTTATTGCCACTACAGGAAAGACTGTGTGTTACTGGTTTGTAAAAACTGCTGTGTTCTACCCCAAAGAAACAGTATTTGAAGAGCAACACAGTGTTATTTTGCACTTTTTCCTCATGTGACTGTTATGTACATCTGAGAACTTGCTTTTTCACAGTGTCATTCTCTACTTATGTTTCCTTAGTGCTTTAAAAAAACCCTCTGTAACTTTTCCCCATTCTTGTCAGGAAGAAGTTAAAAGTCCAAAATATTTCATTAGGAATGCAACTGCCTTCCACTTGGATGAAAAACAGGTCCCATTTAGCTTCTTCCAGATGAAAGGACATTTCCTTTGGAATTTCTGCTTCCCCCTCAACAACCATTGAGTGTCACTGTCATGGAAATCAGAATGGATGCCAGGGGAGACTGGAACAATCAGCTCAAAATCAGCCACTCTGCACCAGCTGTGGTCACTTGAGTGACACCAAAGCCTTCTTCTAACATCCTCCTCAAGGAGCTGCACTAAGCAAAGGTAAGGGGATAGACCCTGCTGATTGCAACCATCAGCTGTGGGTTGGAAGCAGTGTCCCAAGTGCCCAATGCTGGAACCTCACTTAAATGTTTAATTTCGTGTTTAATTTTTAAAATTTGATTTGATCATTATCATAAACATTAAACAATATTTCCTGTTTAAATATGAATAGGCTGCATTATTTGATTGAAATGAGTGTTCAGATGGCTAATGCGTTTTATTATGGCCATAGAATTTTACTGTTATTTCCCCTCCAGCTGCTGCTGTTCCAGGGAACTCAAAGGGATTCAGTTTTCAGTAAGATGGGCTCTATTGGATGGCATGGTGTGGTACACAAGCTTGCCAAGAAGAGTCTTTCCCAGCCTGGGGATACTGCTGCTGGTAGTTTTATACCACTGATGAGTGGCTGTTATGGTTCAATGTTCATACAGGGACCTCTGAAAGGCTCCTCACTGCCTATCGTCCCCCTACCTCACATCTCTAATTTGCTTTTGGAATGCCAGCTTCCATTTTTGGTTATCCTGTGATAACGTCCTCTATCAGCCAGTAATTGAATTTTGCAGACAAGTGTCTCACTGGTTTCTCCCATGCTGGCCCTTTATTCATGGTAGGAGTTCCTTAAAGAGAACTGCAATCCCATCTCAGTTCCCTGAAATTTCTCCAAAACTGCTCCCCCTGTGCCCACGCTTGACTTTGACAACACTGCGACCATGTGCGCACTGAAACTACCGCTCCTCTTGCTATGAAACTTACAGTTTTCTCAACTCTGTTTTCTGGTTTTGCTTCTTCTTCTCCTTTACTCATCTTGCACTGTAAAAAGTTTGGAGTTGAGCATGCCTCTAGCTTTGTAAAGTGTACAGTCCTTCCCCATGACAAGCACTTCTCAGCACTATCTTAATTAGGGTGAGGTGGGAAACAAGAATTCCATTTAGCAGAAAATGTCAAGTTTTCATACATAATTTTTGTTTCAAGCCAATGACCTTTAAAATATGGTTGGACTGACATCATCACTCTTCCCTCTTGAACACCCATGAGCACAGACATCAGGATAACTCAACAGCGCAAGTAATCTGTGCCATCAGAGTATGGATTACACACTGGAGCACTTGTTATTACACTAAGTCTATCCTGGAACTCAAAAACCTGTCCAATAAAAATTTTATTGAATCCTTTACTTTTGTCTCCAGAGTAGGAATAATGAAAAATTAGCATTTTTGCCTGAAAAAATACCTCAGTCAGGGCTAATTATCATGTGGATAGTAAGTACTTAAGAAAGTTGCTTTCTAGCACAATGCTTCAGTACATCCAGGCCAAATGTTGCTGGCAAAGCACAGTGGTAATGGAACTGGAAATTGGTAACAGTTCTCTTTGATTACGAAAAGAAGCATTTACAACTTTGTTAAGATGAAAGTTGAGTCTAGTTAACCCTTTGGAGCCATTATAATGAGGAAACAAGTCCTTACTACAAGATCATTATGCAACTCCATCAGGAGAGATGATCCCACTCCTCTTGTTAGGGAGTAAAATTCTAAACATTACAAATTGGAAAAAACTAGTTATAGGCCTTTGAATCCAACATTTCTGTTGAAAGGAATTTCTCCGACTTGTAGAGGAAAAGATATATAAGGGAGGTATTCTCTGACTTTTGCCATCCAGGAATTTACTTAAGCTGGCCACAGGTCTACAGAAAAAGCGGGGAGGTAGAAATGAACTTCAATAAAGTGATTCATCCTCACCAGTTTTAGAAGCGAATGAATGATTGTATTGTAAAATGTCTTCCTTTTTGATTGCTGAATCTCAAACAAACAGCTTAGAATAAAAACCTAATCTTCCTAAGATGGAAGGTATTGCAGATGAACATAGTCCATGCCCAAATGACTTGCCCCAAATATCACAGCAAGAATGAGACCAATAGGAATAAACTCTTCTTATTTGCAGACCTGTGTTCTGCTGTCTGGAAAATGGTGACCTCTGCAGTGGCAATAATGAGAAAAATCTACAATCTATAACATTTCCAAACAAGTATTTTTCAATATCTTGTCTTCAATACTATCACCATTTCTGGTTGCTTTGAGGCTTTAAAAAATCTATGTATTTTGGTACATCTGAATTTGTTTCTTTCAAAGACAGAAGCAAATTTGAAGTGTGCAGAATGAGGGCAGTAGTGTCAGACGACACAGTGGACATGACTTACAGCAATAAAAATTGAAAAAAGACTTCTTAGGGTTAGTGGGTCTCTGAAAACATGGCATACCTCCCAACTGAATATTCAAAAATACATTGCCTATCTTTATTTTAAGTGGTTTAAATAACAAGCTGACCCACAGTCTGAGAAAATTCACAATAAGGATTTTTCTTCATTGAATTTATACTGTTGGACCTGATGATCTTAAAGATTTGCTCCAAAATTTGAAAAGATTCTGCATTTCAAAAGAATTTCAAATGTTTCTACAGTTCTGCAAAATTCCCTTTCACTTGAATTTTGCACAAAAATAGGGCTTCTCCTGCTTCCTTGGAGAGTTTAATTACAGACCTCAAAATTGTCTTATTGCAGACATTCAAGCATGCACACACACAAGTGTTTGACAGCCGTGGAAACTACAGACTGTCCTTATGCAACAGAAGACACTTTCAGCAAAAAAGGACATGTCCTGCTGAGTCTCTGAAGGGACCAGATACTATTAATAAATAGATATGATCTATCACACAAAGGCAGATACCAGAAAACTCAGAGCTGTGACCCTCTAAAGGTTTAGAGCGGGTATCCACCCATGAAAATGTGTGCTCCCTGAGCAAGATGTGGTCTCTGTAATGAGATGGATTCCTTGCTGCAGCAGGCTGAAACAGAGAAAATAACTGCAAGTCCTCTCCAGCAGCAAGACAGAGTATGTAGCCCACATGATTGTGGTGCTCCTGTCTCCTATACAGATATTTACAATATGCACTTACATGGTGCTGCACATCGGCAAAACCAGCCCCTAATTGTATTTGGTAATCAAATCTGCTTCTCAACTCAGGTATTGTACAGCAGGCAATTCAAAATGAATACGACAAATAGGTTCAATTTTTATATATATATATATATATATATATATATATATATATATATTTTTTTTTTTTTTTTTTTTAGTGCTCTCCTTGATTTTTCCCCAAACCCGATGCAAAATACAGCAGGTATAAATGATCCAGGATACATTCCCAGAGCCAAGATGTTTATATTAATAAAAAATACTGGAAATGGGATTATGTTAATGGAAATCAGTCCCTCTTGCATTCTGAAAATATCTTGCACTCCATTGTATGAGTAATATTTGAAAAAGAACTGCTTTCTCTCTCCCTCCTCCCTGTTTTCTCCCTGTGTCTATTACAAAGATTTTAATAGAAAGACATTCAAATTGCAACACTCAGCAGCCCATGAGAATCAATTATTTTTATTTTTTTTTTTCAGTTGCTGGTTACCATATTATTTTGTATAATTGTTGATGTCTGTCATCTATATTATCTCACCCAAAGAGTGATCGATCTCTCTCTCTCACATACACACACACACACACACACTTCCATCCCAACAAAAATAAGAATAACAACAATTTTTTAAAAAAATTAAAAATTCTAAACCCCCTCCACAAACTAGACACAACCTTGAGAGAAGAAAAACAAGAAGCAAAAGAGATGACGATGATAATAACAACAACAACAACAACAACAATAATAATAATAATAATAATAATAATAATAATAATAATAGTAGTATTAGTAGTAGTAGTAGTAGTAAAAGAGAACTGCCATCTAGCTAATTCATCTGCCCAGTGAGTGCATGTGTGTGGTGGATCAGATAGGCTTGATGGCAGGTGATGGGGGTCGGGGCTTTGCACACACTCTGAAAGGGTTTTGATGATTGCAATTACTCGCCCAGCTTTGACACAGCACACAATGAAAGACTACAATTAGACAACTATTATTCCTAACTGCTGATACCAATGATGTCCACACAAAGGCAGCTCACTGTCACTGCATTATTCACACTGGAGGTACATTTGTGTATGTGAATTTGTGACCGTTGCTGTTTGTATTTGTGACACTGTATAAATTATCCAGATTTATGCACACTGTCTCTGTAAATCTCTCTTTGAGTAGACAGTCATGCAGATCTCTCCTCTGCCCCTCTCTGTGCACATGGAGAGGCAGCAGAACCCCTGGTCTGCACTCAGAGCCCAAAGGAAAACTTACATCGACATTTCTGGGGTTTGGATGAGGCCTTGGATGGGTGTGTGTGAGACGGGTGCAATTTTTGTCCTGAGCTCTTGTCTTTTCAGTCTCTCTGGTGCATATTTCCCTTGCAGCACTAGGATTTGGTCTTATTACCAAGAGGTTTACTTTACTGCAGAAGATTAAGACAGAAGATTTCTAAACTGATTTTAGAACAGGAACTACTACCTCTGTTCAGCAGACACAACCCAGTGCTGTTGAGAAAAGTTTCAAATGGGGTGTATGGGGATTTCTACTCAAGTCAGAACACACTGACCATTGAATGTCACTGGAAATTTTGGGATATAACTAAATGTGGTGAGTTATTCCAGAATCATCAGTTTCTAAAAACTAATATTAATAATACTTAATAAGAGAAAGTGATTGTTAGCAAAAATATCCAAAGTCGATTAATCTAATTTGGGCTACAGTAGTCTGACTGAAAAAAAAAGCAGCTAGACAGGGAATTAATTAAGAATAGCTATTCTTTGCTAAATGTACACTATATCCTAATCTGAATGAACATATCTGTGTAGAGAGCCCTTTCAAGAGCCCTTTCAATTTATTTTATCCTCTGGTAAAGGGAATTCTAGTCAAATGTTGCCAAAAGGAGTTAAATCACCAGTGGGACAAGGCTCTGTGCTCTGTGCAGGAGTAGAGCTGCAGGATATGCCAGGGCCAGGTTTAGCCCTTTCTCTTGCCTTTGCTGTGTGCATAGCAGTCCTCACTGTAGATACCAGCAAGATGATCACTGCATGAGTAATATATTGTTAGATTTATAGTGACTAACTCGGGTCATGTGAAATCCCAAAGCAAAAGCAAGTTAGCCACAATTTTACAATCAATCATGTTTTTAATTGATTTACTGCTGCATCATCAGGATGAAAACATCCATTGAGCCCTGCAACACACTCATATCTCCTGACAGTAAACATTTATTCATGGAGGTTCTTGGACTGCACTGAGAATTCCTTGCAGGAAAGTCAGTCACAAAGAAATGAAATGCAAGTGTACCCATTAATGAACAAATCATAAGGCACAAAATAATAAAAAACAAGAGCAATAAACCTTTTCAGGGAATAGCATCATTGTTAACGAAGCAAGTAATCAATAGACCATTGTTTGGAAGTGATGCTTGTTGCATGACTGCTTAGATGGAGACTTGAATAACAGCAGCATCCTGAAAAATGTATCTTGAAAGTAGATGCTCTGTGAGAATCGTTTGGGAATCTAGGAGATTTAGGAGGTTTTTTGCTGATGGCAAAGATTTGTGAATCTACATATTTGGATTCCTCTGAAAAGCAGCACCCAACTTTTTCTAGCCCCTAATGTCCAGGTTGTGATTTATCATCAAGAAATAGCAATTCAGGTACCAAAAACAGTGAACCTGCAGGAAACTGAGACCCCAGGAATGTGCTCAGGTGATCCTCTTGTGCTGATATCTGTGCTTCCATCAGTCCTTCCTGCGGCTAGGAGACTGACCAGGGAAAAGCATAAAAATTAATGAGCAGGGTGTCATAGCTGGGGGTGATGCAAAGAATTCTAGCAACTTATGTCACTCCCAGAGCTGAGATCTTTCAACCAGGCGTTTTTCCTCTCATAGAAAGAGAAAGGACAAGGAGGAGAGCTGAAGTGAAACACCAGTGCCATGTCTTTCCCTTTGTCTGCTTGCCTTGCTGGTGTCTTTTCAGTGGGGCTATTTCACCCAGGGAGCCAGCCTGTGGAGGTTTCCTAACACGAGTGCACTTGGCCTGAGCCAAAGCAGTTCCTTGTCATAAATCTCTGGGGCTTTCTCTGGGGAAGCTGGAGTTAACAGCAGGTCTGGCTTTCCCAGCTTTTGGAATGGTGGCATCAGGCAGCAGGTGACAGGGCTTGTCACTGTTTGTACATGTCAAGCGGGGAGCAAGGGGGACGGTGCATCAGAGCTCAGGGCCAGGTAGGTGTACTTTGCCTCCTGCCATCTCATAAACTGTCCAGGCTTCCTTCATGTCCCCAGTGGGGTTTCCAGCCGCAGACATCCCCGAGACCTGACAAAGTGGTGACAGCCCTGCTGCTGGGCCTGTGGATTCACAGCAGAGTGGGCAGGAGATTTGCAGGGACTCTTGCAGAAGGACAGAATGCAAATAGGGTGCTGGGGGTGCTTGCTTTGGTGGAGCAGGTGGCACTCCAAAGGGCAGCACCCCACGCCACTGGTCCTGCTTCCTGCACTGGGTGTTTCCCAACAATTCCCTGTTTTTACAGTGCCAGGAGCAGAACTCTGTAAAATGCCTGTCTAACTAAAAAGTAGTGCACCATATTTTCAGAGCTGCTGCCTAACTACATGTGAAACACTTGCTGTGAGTGCCTGAACCATGAGAAGGAAACTTTCCAGCTAAAATTCCCGGCACTCAAGAAAAGAGCCTCTGCAGGGAGAAACTTCTCTAGCAAAAATGCTCATCCTAAGCAATCAGATCCCGGCTTGGATTTGCATCTGGGAGCCACAAGTCAGAAAGGGCACTCATTCCTCAATCTGGTTGTCCAGGACATTTGTTTTCCTGCCCTGGGGAAACCCTGTGGCTTTCCAAGACCTGAGTACAGAAGCTTTCCACAGAAAAAAAAGGAACTCCCACAGCTGATTGTACCTTAGACTTGAAGCAACTTATGGGCACCACAGTCTGTACCCCCAGCATCACACACATTCTTTTAGAGATTATGTCCCAGAACTTAAGGCAGGTTAGTCATAAATTGACTCCATTGGCTTTGGTGAGATGGCACAGGGTTTAAACTATGCATATGTTTAAGCACCTGGCATATGAGACTTTCTCTCTAGTGCACTTCTCTCTCCCCTGGGCTTAATTTCAACTCCTTCCACTTTATAGTCTGTGGCCTCTGCTGTAAATTCAGAGAGCCATGGAACTAATTTTTAAAAAATATTTTCTGCTTGAAATATTGCAAGTAAAGAACAGATGAGAATATATATCAGTTAAATGCCTTTTTAAAGGCATAAATGACAGGACATGACATGACACTGGATTTTAAAATGAAGTACAGTAACAAGGAACCCCCAGCTGGAATTTCCTAAAATATGGCTTTCCTCCTCTGGAACCACTTTTAATTTTAAGTGCTGACTTTCCTGACCCAGAATAAAGTTACAGGCAATGTTTACTAGCCAGCATAGAAGGAAATTGCTCCCTTATTGCATTCCAAGCATTCAAGTCACTGAAAATCAATATAACGAAGTAGGAAAGAAAGAATAAGAGCCTACTCCTCCTCTCCCCCCTCCACATGCACCAACAGACACATCCATAGAGCTGTCTCTCTCCTCCCCAATATGACAGGTAGTGGCCCTCTCTAACCTTAGAGGCTGGCAGCGAAGAAAGATGAAGTTTGTCACATTGTTCCTGAGCTGTAAGTTGTACAGCTAGGTCACCTCCAATTTTTAGCTAGTCAGTCAAGGCTACCTTTCCACAAGCAGTGCACAGCTGCCATTCCCCAACAAATAGTGAAATGATGAGTCCATGTCACGGTGGAGGACACCATCTAAACTCTTGGTATCCCCTTCAGTTTGGTAACATGATGGGAGATGACAGGGACATGAGGTGGGGCTGTTGTGAGGCAGGAATCTCCAAAACAGGTCTCTTTGTGGAGGCAGAGAGGGGCTGACCTCTGGACATTTCAGAGACACAGGGAGCTGTGAAGGGGTGGAAGGTCCTGTCTGAAAACTGCTACTTCAGGGCTGGAGGAAAGAGGCTGATCACTACTTGACACAAGAGCCTGAAGGCAGACAAGATGCTGCAGCAATAATCCAGAAGACATCTTCCTGACGTCTTGTTTTCCCAGTGCACTTTGGTGCCAAGACGGGAGGAAGAGGGGAAAGAAGAGGGAATGAGGAATGACTCACTTGTCGATTCTGCATCAATTACTAAAGTTTCTGCAGAAAGGCTGCACTGCTCTGAAAGGAAGTTGGATCTTCAGTAACAAGGATACTTTTGATTTTCTCAGTGGCATTCAGACTTGTTTATGGCAAAAAGAAACCGTCCTGTCTACAGCTCTGTGTTTTATCTAAGTGTTGTTCTTTCAATACCAAAGCAGAGGTCTGGTGCAGAAGCGATACTCTCTCCTGTCTCTCCGTGGCGTGGTCTGACTGCATGCTGTGCTCTTTAAGACAGATTTTGTTTGCTGTTTGGGGCCTGAAAGTGCTTTTGACCCTGGAGGCAGTCAGGGGAGGTGCCTCGAGAACCACAAGGTTAGCAACACTCACCAAGTGCTGAAATTTGTCACATTGGGAAGATAACGTAAGTGGCTTTGCCATATCAGATTTTTTTTTGTGCCATATAGAGCTTTACTTCCCCTGGTAACAAAGATAAAAGAGGAGAAAAAGGCAGAGCCCTGATTTTCTAGTGCTGTGAACTGAAGGCTGACCAAAGATGAAACCTGTGAAAGATTAGAAAACCCACCCTTATTCTGAGCATCCCCAATCTGCTCTTAAAACACATCCCAGGATGTATCTCTAAACGACACAATCTCTGCCAGTCCTTGGAGGCCAGAGCCTTGCCTACAGCCTGACAACTTTATCACCTCATTCCCTCCTGCTCACTTTCACTCGTCTTTTGGTGCATGGGGTATTCAGGGTGATGGCTAGTGCCAATGTTAATGGGAATAACACTTGGAGGCTGCTGGAAGGAATCAAGGCCTCTGTCTTCCCAAGCCATCACTGCTTTGCAAGCTCTGGCTCTCACCTTTAATGTGGAGTCAGCTTTCTTGGCACATGGAGGATTCACCCTGTGGGATATTTTGCTGACTTTTCTCTTCACCTTGACTCAGACATGCACAATAGAAATAGCAGCTGTGGACTCCTATGGTTTCAGACCCTGCCCTGTTTCAATTAGAAGCACGTGGGTTTGCAGAGGAGGTTTTCAAGAAGGACGCGTGGGTTTTCTTTTGAGTCTTAACACAGAGAAAAAAAGAGTTGCACTGAGCTGCCTGTTTCTCCTGAGTATCCCCAAGTCCCAGCAGTCAGTGTTCTGCTACCCTCCTTGTCTGATGGGGAGGAGCACAGTGTGCCCAAAGTGCATCATCACCCCTTCACACTGGTCATACTGACACAAGCCACAACCTGGCCTCAGTTTTGGGCCCCTCACGCCAAGAAAGACTTTGAGGTGGTGGGGTGAAGAAAGAGAAAAGAATGGAGAAAGGAACGGAGCTAGTGAGGGGTCTAGAGCAGCAGTCTGATGAGGAGCCTCTAAAGGGAGCTGGGGGCAGGGGGGCCCAGCCTGGAGAAAAAAAGGCTCAGAGGGGGATGTTCTCACTCTCCCTGGCAGGAGGCTGCAGCCAAGTGGGCACCAGCCTCTCCTCCCACATTACAAGTGACAAGGCAAGAGAAAATCAGGCTCAAGCTGCACCAGGGGAAGTTTATACTGGATATTGGAAAAATTCTTCACGGAAATGCTAGTCAGGAATTCAAACAGGCTGCACAGGGCAATTACAGAATTGCCATCCCTAGAAGTGTTCAAAAGGTGTGTGGATGTGTCATTTGGAGACATGGTTTAATGGTGAACACAGTGGTGCTGGGTTAATTGTTTGACTCTATGACCTCAGAGGTTTTTTCCAACCTTAATGATTCTGTGATTCTGTAGAGTTACTCACAAAGTCCTGTTCTCCCAGCAGAAGGAGAGGAGGACAACACCAAGGGGTGATGGGCACTGCTGAGAGGAAGAGAGCTTGAAAAGCCAGAGTGCTTCTTTCCCTGGCCCTACCCTGGTAACTGTGGGTACCACGGTGCAGGCAGGAGCACTGCTGCTGTGGTGATGAGGTCAGATCTGTGAACAGCTTAGTCCTGGGGCTGGGGAGGAGGAGGTGACCCTTCAGCAATGGAAGGGAGTCTCCCAAGGCTGCAGGAAAGGAACATCTCCCAGTTATCATCATCATCAGAACTCCTGGTGTGGAACTGGACAGAAGCTGATTTGGCCCCCCAAGCATCTCCTGCTGCTGCAGGAGGGAGAAATAGGTGGGAGAGCAAAAGATGATGCCTGAGGACTCTTTGATGGTCATGCTTACACCTGAAATACTCAGTTTCAGGGTATCCCTGTGTCCTGGAGAGTCCCACAGAAGTACCCAGCAGGGTGACATTGTGACCTAAGGAATGAAACCACTTCCACCGCTTTTCAGAGGTGCTCTTGTTACTGAAAAAGAGTCTTCTCCCTGCCCTGCTCCTTCATCTCCCTCACTAGGCTGGGGGGAAATAGGATAGATCAGCTTCAACATTAGGCACCATCCTAGCCCAGAAGAGGGAGGAAGGGAAAGAGATGATAACCAAAAAGTTGAGAAGCAAGGGTAAGCTCAAAAATATTTTGGAAAATAAAGAGAATTAGTTTTAAATTTATCTATTCGTCTATTCCTTTTTGTCTTTGAAGAATTCATATGTTCTAAAAAAAGTCAAGCTAACATCTTGCCTGAGACACTCACCTCTTGGCCCTGGGGAAAGGCTGCGTGCTCTGCAGCCTCCCATGAGGAACCTAACTGGCTACAAGGAGTAGTGCCTGCTAGAGGCTTGCGACAATGATAGGGCTTAGAAACCCATCAGGATTTTTACAGCAATCTCAAGCTGTTTGAGGCCTTGCCCTCTGCTGTCATGTGCACACTCGAGATTTTTTTTTTCTTTCTTGTTCAATAAATCCCTGGTTTTCTAGACCTCAGGAGCATACCAAAGTTTGAAAGTGACCCAAGTTCAAGCTAAAGGCTCAGCAGGAGACAAATAAAGGAACCTAAACTCTATTATTAAACGAGTAAAACCTCACGACATCTTTAGGTTTGACTTATATTTTCTGAGTCCTTGAAATTGCTAATAAACACCAAGAAAACGTGGTGGAGCTTTGATCCTCTGATAATATTTGGGAACATATTCAGAAATATACTTGTCAACATTTGCAGACTTAGTAAATTCTCCAGATTTTCAAGTTTGGGCAGCTTGTATACAGGAAGGGTTTAGCAAAGTCAGGCTGTATGCGGTTTGAGTAGCAAGGCAGTGGGGGGCTGCAGGGCTGTATTCTGTGATAAGGTGCCAGAAGCTCCCCTATATCTCACAGAGTTAGATATAACTGCACAACAGCCCAGCAGCTGGAGGAGAGGACTGAGAACATGTTCGAGGAGCAGCCCTGCAGACAGGCAGGGCAGGGCAGAAGGAGGGGCAGGAGCTGCTCCAGGCTCTGGAGCTCAGATTCCCCTGAAGCCCCTGGAGCAGCCCATGGTGAGGCAGCTGTGCCCCTGCAGCACAGGGAGGGCACGGGGGAGCAGAGATCCAAGTCAGCCCCTGCAGGAGCCCAGGCTGGAGCAGGGGGATGCCCAAAGGAGGCTGGCACCCCATGGGAAGCCTGTGCTGGAGCAGGCTCCTGGCAGGACCTGTGACTCCATGGAGTATCCAGAGTGGAGCAGCCTGTTCCCGAAGGAATGACCCCATGGGAAAGATCCATGATGGGACAGGCTGTTCCTGAAGGACTGACCCTGTGGAGGGGATCCACACTGGAACACTTCATGGAGGACTGCTTCCTGTGGGGGTGACCCCACACTGGAGCAGGGTAAGAGTGAGAAGGGTCCAACCCTGCAGGGGAGGGAGCAGCAGGGACAGTGTGCTGACATGAACTGACCACAGTCAGAAACAGGGAGTGAAGTTAAGCTGAAGAAGACAGGATGGGTGGGGTGAAGTTGTTTGAAGATTTGGCTTTCATTTTGCATTACCCTCTTCTGATTTGGTTGGTGATAAATTAAATAAATTTCCCTGAGTTTAATCTGTTTTGCCTGTGTTGGTAATTGGTGAGTGATCTCTACCTGTATTTATTCAACCCAGGAGCTTGTTGTGCTATTTTTTCTCTCCTCTGCCCAGATGAGGGCTGGAATGATAGAGTGGCTTGGTTAGCACCTGATGTCCAGCCCAGGTCAACCCATGACACAGATTTTTATTGCTATTCATGTCTCTGGCATGGAGTTAGAATGAGAAAGAGACAGGTCTCAGGCAGAAAGCTAGCACTGAAGTCAGTTTCCCCCAAGGCACAGCTCTCCTTATTGTTATTATTTCATCTGCTGACCAGTGATTAAAAAAAGAAAATGATTTTACCACGTAGCCTTCAACACAGTTTTGCCTTACAATCCATTTTTTGAAATGGCCTAAATAAAATGCATAGTCATGGTCATGCATAACCTTGACCTACAGATATTCAAAATATAGCTCCTACTCAGAATTTGCTCCCTGAAGGGTAGGATAAATTTAACCAAACAGTCCTCCTGACTGAATCTCAGCAAAGACCAGCACCCTTTTCACTAAAGATATCATAAGGACCATGTTGCAAAATAAGCATGGCCAAACACGAACCCTGAACGTCCATGAAATGACTTTCAGCCTGCAGAAGTATTTTGCACATATTAATTACACTTTAAATCACCTGGCTTAAATAGGAACAGCAGAACTGCTTGAAAACTAACTTTGAAGATTTCCTGCTGTGAGCAGGAGGCTAGATTCCTTCATGTTCTCCAGACTTCCATTCCTACCAAAATGACACAGTTTCGTGAAAGCTGGACAAAGATCTTGAAACCCAGAAAGCTGATTAATGAGGCACTGGAATTTTACAACCACTGGCCTTATTATTCCTCCAGACCTAGGGGCTGAATGCCACAGTCCTGCCTCACTGTTGGCCATCTCCACCCTCCAAATGCCACCCATTGCCCCCAGGATGAGCCTGGGGATGAGAGCCGTGTTTCTGCTGAACAACTGCATCACTTTCAGAGGAAACAAAACTGTGATGTGTTTGAAGGTGTCTCTGTCTTAGCAGATTTGCATGACCAGGTCCATCAGCAATTTCTGTCTCTGGCATGCCTGGGTAGTCAGATGCTTTTCAAAGACTTGTGGTGGGCAGTTTTAGCCATGCATCTTTTCATCTTTTATAGCCACACTCCTTATGTCGGGGCCATTAGCAATATCTCTAAACTCCCTTTCAATCATGTTTTACGGTGCCTGTTTGGAGCATTGAGGTACCTTTTATGGCTGAGATGACACTTTCATTATAAGCTGCTGTTTTCTGTGGTTTATAACTTTCCCCCAAAATTACCTTTGAGGGCTGAAATTTTCTTATGTTTTCTTATTAACAGGCCAGCAGTAAATTTATTTGGAAAGTTGGAAGATAATCTCCACAAGTCTTTTGGAGCTGTCAAAACTTCAGGAAAAAAACCCCAAACCAACCATATCAAAACTATTTTTGGTCATTAAAGAGAATCCTGTAACACAAATAATGTGGTGACCACAGAGTCCATGTGACACCACTTTATTATCATTAAATTTAGACAAAGAAAAAAATTAAAGACAATGAGAAATTGTAAAACACTCAGATACTGTGCAAGCCTAATAGTAAGAGATGGAAAATGTACTTATGTTTATTGGAGGTTGAAGGACCTTTTCTGCTGGCTTCAGCATTTTGAGCTTACTGAGCTTTGTGCAGCAGGCCCTTACTACAGCATCAATAAATGCCTTTTGAATTCATAAGCTAAACGGTCTTTTCCATACAACAAATATATGAGAAATGCAGCTAAGGTATTTATCCACTGCTCTGAAGGTATTTACTCACTTTTAGCTACATATCTGTTCCAGATGGTCCTTGATAATGCTTATTGATGCCAATTATTTTCAGACTTTATTTTGGCTGAAGAACAGGAGTCACAGTCTGGGCATATGCTGCTTCCAATTGCATCTACTTTTCTTTTCAGGGAAAGAAAATGGGTATTGTCTTCTTTTCTACTCAATCCTTAAATCTGTTCTTGGGATATATTTGCTTGTTTGTGTGACAGAGGCTCTCATTTGAAGACCTGAGCAACAACAGCATGAGGCTGCTGGAGGAGACGGACACTTGTTTTGATGTAAAGTGATATAATCTTCACAACAAACAGGTAGATACTGAGGCTGCTGCAAATCTACCTGGGCTTCTTTTAGATATATATCAAGAAGAAAATAAATATGAAGACAGATCTGGTTTAGATTATTCTCAGTGGATCTGCTCCGGTGTTGGCTCCAGCCAGTGGGTCCCTTTCCATTGGCTTTAATGGCTTTCCAGTCAGGCTCTAGGGTCTTATTTTATGTTCAATGACCCAGTTGTTCATCACAAGGTTTCAGCAATTTAAAAGTAACTGGTGTTATATATAAATGGTTCACTTTCCTCATAAATTCTACCAAAGCAGCTCCACCTACAAGATCCACCAAATTAATGAGAGTTAAGTAACTCTTGGAAGAGGGACTGCAAAATCTTGCTTGAAATATTGAAATTTGCATTAGCCTTCTGTTAGGACCCCCCTGTGCATTTTAACCTGTGCAGGACTGTCTTGAACAGCATCTCCTTCAGAACTGCAATAGCCTCTCATATGGCTAAATGCAGAAATCACCACTGAGTCTAAAATTCTAATTCAGGGACCTCTTAACTATACCCCTTTTGAGAAAAGAGCTTAACTACTTTATTTTAATTTGCAAAGCAAGGAAACCTGAACAAACTCTCAAGGAAACACTCACTTAAACATTAGGTAGTGCTGAATGGTCTCAGCATGCCTGATCCAAATTGAACGAAGCAAACACCCATGCCCCCTCATTGGAGGTCACAAAAAAGATGATGTTTTCTCCTTATAATGTGAGTTACTTCATGCTGCAGTATGATATGCAGTATTTAGCACTACATTTTAAGCTGCATTGAGCTCGAATGAATATAAATACCCAATGGTCATTCTCTTTATTAAACTAGAGATACACAAAGGACTAATAATCTGGTTGTCTTGTTGTTCAGTCTAATTATAGTAGGGAGTGAGAGGAATCCCATGTGACTCCTAACTTTGGATGAAAACAATTAATCTGCATCTTTCCTTTTTTGGCTTTTATTATTGTAATTATTTCAATTAATAAACTTTATATTCCACTGCCACATTCTGCTAGAGTGCATGCTGCTGACCAGAAGAGAAAAAGAAAATGAGATATTTTGCTTTTTCACATGATTTCTGCCCTGCTTTTTGGGTAAAATTTGTTTTGTATATCAGGGCCGTCAGCTCAAAAGCTGGATCCTGGAGAAGGATATTATAACAAAATGTTCAAAAATATTTTTGGTAATGGAGGCTGCTGTCAACATTTCTCAAGAATAGGCCAAGCACAAACCTTGAAGAGGGGCCCTAGGGAATGATTTATAGAATGGACTGATACAGTAAATGCAATTTGTTTTAATTAAAGTGATGGCTTATTGCATAATTCACATTGTTCTGGCTGAAATGACCGCACCAGGTAGTTTTGGAGAATCACAAGCTGTTCTCATAAATTCCATTAGCTGTAATGCAGCAAATGTTGCAGGAAAAAGAGTTTCATCAGGAAACATAAATGCAACATTCCTACTCCTCACAAGTTTACACCAAAATTAATTCTACAGAATGTCCTCAGCTCGTAGCACCTGCTTCTATTCTCATTCCCTGATACACTTAGCAATGCTGTAAATATGGTCAGCATCCAAAGGACCCAGCCAAAGCAGCAGCAGCAGACAGCCTGGTGCAGAGGAGGTAAACCTAGCTCAAAGCCCACCCAGCTGATCATGGTCCCTAGAGCAGCAAGTTGCTACATTGATGTACTGCAGCCTACAGGGTGCCAGTAAGAGCTCAGTTTCAAAGAGTAATTTCTGTTCTATTTGGGAAAGGGTCTCCATCACGACCTAAGATGCCTGTGCTGTTGAGTGAACACAGCAAGTTGATTCACTCCAGCTTTGGCTTTTGCACTCTCAGCTTTAGTAGCTCTCAAAAAACCCAGTGTAATTATCGAATCAAGAAGTGAGTAGTGAAATAATGAAATAGAAATACAATTGAGAATAATTAAATTTGCCTGGGTCGGCCTCATACAGGTATTATCCAACATTTTCAGAGACAATTTTATAATATTTTTCTTTTTATGTGATTTCATACTTCTTCTAAGATGAATATCATAGAACTGTTAAGGAAAAGATCTCTAAGACCATGGAGCCAAACTATTAACCCAGCACTGTGAAGTGCTAAACCACTAAACCATGTTTCTAAGCACCATATCCACCTGTTTTTTTAAAACATTTCCAGGTATGGTGATTCTACCACGCTTTTGGCAGCCTGTTCCAATGCCTGAACATCCCTTCCCCCCCCCCCAATATCCAATCTAAACCTCCCTTGGAGCAACTTGAGCCCATTTCCTCTCAACCTGTCACTTGTTGCCTGGAAGAAGAGACTGACACCCCTCTGTTTACACTCCACTTTCTGGGAGTTGTCAAGGTCTCTCTTGAGCCTCTTTTTCTCCAGACTGTACACCCCCAGCTCCCTGAGCTCTCCTTATCAGACTTGTGCTCCAGACCCTTCTCCAACTTCATTGCCCTCCTTTGGATAGACTCCAGCTCCTATGTATAGTATGAATAGAGTTAGAAAGAACATGGGGATCTAGGTAAAACAAGATGCCATTTAGTAGTTAAATATTTACTCTTTCAAATGAATCACATTGCACTTCAGTTGCTCCAGTCCCAGAAAACTGCAAAAAAATCAAATACTTGAAATGAAAAAAACAACAACAATAAACATCTTACCACATTAGTGAGGTAATTAACGAGAGAAGGGAAGGAAGGAAAGAGAAAAGATCTCAGATCAGCACTGGAATTCATGATTAGATGAAACCACTGTATTTCCTCAGTGAAAAAGTGATAATTTAAGTACATGTAAAAAGCTGATTCCTAATACTTTGTCATGGATTTATTTAATATGAGCTACCTAAAACTTGTCTATGTCTATTCTGTCGATGGGCAGCAGCTCTAGGTTTCCAGAAATCTATTTACAGCCTGTAGATAGGGTTTTAACAAACAGGGTGAGCCAGCAGGGAAGTGAATTTGGATGGCACTCTAGTGCATGGGTTTGTGGCAGAAAAACAGAGTGGTACATGTTGTACTATCTGAATAACTCTTGATGAAACAAACCCTGATGAAGCTTAAATTTCCACCTTGTCAGGGATGCAGCGGCACTGCCAGCCCAACACCATCTGGGCATGATTCTCTGTGGGCACACTGGTAAATGCCTTCTGCTGGGCTAACTGGGCAGAAGAGCCGGCCTGGGGCGCTCCTGCAGACTGACAGCACTGACAGATGGACAGCTTGACTTGGACACACCTTTGTGTCTGTGTGAGCAAACGTGATGGGTTTGCAATGCTCGTGCTCAGCTTCAGCTTCCTCTTACACCTGGCTAATGGAACAACCCTCCTCATGGTGCTGCTTCTGTCCTTTCATGCTTGCCTTGTCTATTTTGTTCTCTGCTGGAGCACTCAGATCTCTCCTCTGTATCTGGGCAATGCCACAATCTCGAGTTGAGAAGGGAGAAGAGGCAGATTCAGATGCTGCCCAGCTACAGATGAATGCCAGCTTATCCTAAGTTGGTGGCTGTGCTCTTTCCTTCCCCTCCCACACCACTGCCTCTGACGTGGTGTTATCTGTTTGCCTCCTGCTCTTTTTTTTTTGTGGAACATCGTAAATATAACAGCGAGCCAAAGCTTAGCTTTGAGCAAAGTTCCTCGCTGCATTATACATGAGTTTGGAAACAAGAGGAGTTTGTTCCGAATCCCACTTAGCCTCATGAACTTTCACAGGTGAATTTCAGGCCTATTTGGCTGGCTAAAGCTGAAGTTTGAATTATTGAAACAACAGGGGGGCGTGTTGGAGCTCCTCTGCCAGGAAGGCTGAGGGAGACAGCATTTTATTTTCAGCCTTATTAGAACTTCTCTATAGAGAGGAAGTCGATCTTTTCAATTGCTCTTAATCTCCAGAGAAATCTCCCACTGATCCCTAAAATGCCGAACTTGCAATCTTGGAGCAGATTTTAACCTGCAGTGCTGGAATGTTTCTAATGTTTCCAATACTGTTTAAATGCATCTCCCTTTGCCGATTTTCCTGCTGTGGCTGGATGCTGCCAGACCCTGCCACGGCCTTAATTTGCACAAGGACAGTGCTTGTTGTCCGCAGACGTCTGGGACAAGCGTAGCACAAGCTGCACTGAGCGCTAGACCCTGAGATCCCGGGTCCTGGGATAAGGATGCTGAAGCACAAGCCTGCAGCACGGATTCAGGTCTTTGGCTGTCACAAATAAGTGTTTCACCTAACTCTGCTGGGAGCGGGATTCAGCTCCAGGCTGCGCGCATCTTCTTCGGACAAACGCCTTTGTTTTTGTGCGGCTGTCTCTGGGTTTTGACAGACAGATTAAACCACATGTCCTACAGCAAGGTGTCATGTTTGTCTGCAAAATGAGGTCTGGGCAGGACCCCCTGAGTGCAGGCAGGCAGAGGGGCAAAGGGACCGCGCTCCTGGGGGAGGCTGGGAGCTGTGAGAGAACTTTCCGTGATGTGGAGGGGATTTCTCTGTGAGCCGAGGAGCGGAGCTGAGGCAGAGGCTCCTCTGGGATGAGATGTTCCGCCTGAGGGGATGGAAGTGGGGGAGGAAAGGAAAGGGGGGAGAATTGTCAGCAGCTAGATCAAAATGAGGTTTGCGAAGACAAAAGACAACATCCCCAGTCCAGTAATCTGAAGGCATCGGCTGAGCCTTACCTGCTCCTTTAACGTGCCCTGTTTAAAGATGATGAGCGTGAGATTAACATCCTTTGTTTCCAGATTTTAGCTGCCTCCCTTCCTTAGCCTAGAGTGATTCTTTATCTCAATTGCCAGCTTTCCATGTCATTCAGTTCAACTTAATCGCAAGGATCCACAAATCAAGCGATTTCAGGCTGGGGGCTCTGCCTTACAAAGCCTTTGCACGTCAGCAAATAGGATTTTCGTGCACTTCCTCGTGGACTTAACAAAGACACTTGCTCTCAGTTTGCAGAATTTACAGAGAGCAGTTTGGGCATTTCACAGCGCTGTTTGCATGGGGAGCCTTTTGAAGTCAGCGATCTCGGGTGGCCTATATGAGTGAAAAGGCATCAGTACTGCGTGTACAATCGCATCGCGCTTGGAAAGCTCCTAATTTAATGACCAAGCAGTTAAACTAGATTCAGGCTCAAGATCTTCAGCTGATTTGAATAGGTGGAAATTTTTCACACTTAAAGACTATGCGAAGAATTACACCAAGCGAGAATTACACCCTAATACTGGGTTGTTAAACTGAGTTATTGTGAAGCGTTCACCATGATTGCTGCATATATATCCTCAGACCTTCATGGGAAATAGCCAGCACACCTCAGTGGACATGGTTTATCAGAACGTTCAAATGTGGGAGAAAATCTGAGTCTGAGAACATCCTGAAGCTGGACCCAATTTTCTCTCAGTAATCATTCTACAGTAAGAGTAAGATATGCAAGATATGCAAATTAGTAAGATAAGCAAAGCCGAGGACATATGGCACATGGCTGACTGAGAATTTGTGGGGTTTTTTTTTTTGTTTTTTTTTTTTTGTTTGTTTGGTTGTTTTTGGTTTTTTTGGTCCATTACTGCATTCAACGGAGAGTAGAATTTTGTGTCAAAATTTAAACAGTGTGATTTTGGATCAAGGAACACTTAAAAACCTTAACTGAAAATATTGGCCTTTTTTGCCAGGAACAAATATTTGATCCTGGTATCAAACCCCAACAACTGATGACTTCTTGTTTCAAAGTAATATTAAATGAAATTTGACCTGAATTGTATGAGGGCACAAATTGGTTAAATAACCACCACATTAACCACAAATGTATATTTTATTCAAAAAGTACATTTTGGGTTGACCTGAAATGAAAATAAATAAATTTAAAAAAAAAAATTAAAAAGAGAAAGACTCACTCTAGATAACATTCTCAAATGTTCAGGGGATTCATATCAATTTAGCTGAAATAAGGAGAGATATGTAAACCACAAAGACTTTCAGTCTTTCTGATCCAGTATTATTATATATCCAGCTGAGATCAGTGCCTCAAAGATAAGCGCAAAATCCCCTGAAATGCCCCATTAAAAGATACACATTTGACAATGATTATTATATGGCTGTCTGAGGTTCCACCTCTTCTCCTTGTTAGGGAACTCAGCTCATCCTTGTTAGGAAAGGTGTCTCTGTCTCATGTGATGTTCCCCAACGGGGCACCTGGGATCTCCTGAATTTGTGCAGAACTGCATTGAAGGAAAGAGAAGAAGCAGAGAAAGTTCCTTGTCCCCAAAAGCTGTAGGTTGCTTTGCTGTCTATACAGTGGATGGCCTGTTCTTTCAGGATTAATCACTCTGGCCTCAAAACTCAACTCCTTCTGCTGCAGTTGTGGCAATATTCTGCCACACCATAACCAAGTGTTTAGGGAAGGATGCAAGGCAGGATTTTGTAGCCAGTTGCTGTGGTTGTGTGAGGCTGAATGGGTGTGTAGATAGGCATAATGGACCTTTCAAATTGGAATTTGGCTCTGGAAAATGTGTAAACTATTGCTGCTTTCCCAGAAGTGCCATGTTATCTGTAACAGCCACAAGCTTATGGTTATAGGTTGTAGGCTGTGCCAAGGAATCAGGCACTGAGCTGTTTCACTGAAACAATGAAAACTGCTTTCTACAACGTTGGAAGGTTCATTGCTTGTGATCATCTGAGATCAAAGACAGAAATGTTGCATTTGTTGCTGCTTTGTCATGTCTTGGAGAGTAATGCCATTTGATTCAGACAGTCTGATTTGTCTGTCTCTGCTGACATGTTAATAGCTCATCAGACCCAGTGCTACACTCCAGGGGAACCGAGGGGTGATTCAGGGAACTTCTGTCAGCATGAGAAAGGCCAACATGCCTCAGTATCAGTATTCCAATCCCAGCACCTCTTTTGTGACTAGTGGATTGGGAATGGCAGAAGACATATACATCTGTTTATGTGGATCTGTGGGATCAAAATCTCTCCATTCCATTCAGAGTTTTAAAAACCAAAACTGGTTTTTAACTGGTCCCAGATACATAAAGAAGAAGAAATTTTTTGTGAGAGCTATAAGGCTTCCAGGACTCATTTCTGCAGGACCTATACAAACATGAGGAATGCAATCTTAGCCCAAGGTGACTAACTCTCCAAAGCAGAAGAAGACAGGAAAAAAGGTGGGAATAGAGATGCCTTGCCATAGCCTCATTTCTGAATGCACATCCCATGTTCCCAGGGAGAAGGATGTCAATCCTTTTTTTTTCACTTTTTCCCTTGCTGAGCAATAATTTCCCTCCTAGTGCAATAAATGTGGATGCAATCACCTTTCATAACCAATCAAGTCTGCAGGCTCTGTTTCATGGCTGCTGAAGGAAAAACAGTGGCATTGCTCTGCCTTGCCCTCCCCACAGAGACAGCTGAAGCCTCGGTGGTGCCATCACACCATCAGGCTTGTCAACATAGAACTTCATCCCTCAGAGGTTTCTGCTCACTCTCTGTCAGGAATGAACTGAGAAAAACTCATGTTTTCCATTTCAGAATGGGTTTGACACACAATCTGAGTATATTTGGGGTGAACTGTCCCAAAACCTCTTGCTTTAAGGATGGGGGTACATTAGTGGACACTACAGGAAAAGCTGCTGGCAGCTTTATTAAAGCTGTTGCCACAAGACAGACATCCCACCCTCAGAGCCACAGAGGAGCCACTCCTGAGACTTGCTGCACGTCTGCTTTTCCATATCAGCTTTCAGGAAAGGCAGAGTTAAGCATTACACAAGGTTCAAACATACACTGTGTTCAAGTGTAACTACACACACACACAGATCCACCTTGCCGAGGTTGGTAGCAAAGAACATTTACTGGAGAGTGTGAATACTTCCTGGTGAGAAGCCTGTTTTGTCTTTGAGAAAAGTTGCTTTGCTTTTGCAAACAGGGGCTATTCTTTTAAGCTGTTTTTTGGATTTTATTTTTTTGGGGGGTGGGGTGTTTTATTTTGTTGTTTTGTTTTTTTTTTTTTTTCCCTGAGGTGTCAAATATAAAAATGAGATGAAATATCAATCAGGGCCCAGGGGGCTGGGGAGAGGGAGACACACAGAGACAGAGAGCCTGAAAAATGCTTCCAATGTAGGCAGCTTGTTTAAGCACAGAGCGTGTTGCAGCCAGCTGGATCTTTGGAGAAAAAGATGAATTTCTACTCATTTAAGCACGAATAAGGTGAGATAAAGGGAGGGGGGGGAAATCCATGAAGGTGAAAAGCCTTTTTTTTTTCCCTTTCCCTAGTTGTGATGGATGATTTAAGCCTAAAGTACTGAGCCTCTCAGTGAAGAAAATATCTACAGTGATTTTGATAAATAAATGCTTAGACCTTGCATTTGCCACCTTGATGATGGAAAAAAAGAAGTTTAGGCTTCATAGTGAGGATTTTTTTGCACAATACCCAGAAGGCTGGGACAATCCTCCTGCCACTCCTGCGTTCAGAAGAGGAACCTAACACTTGGGCATTATTTCCCACAGTTTGTTTGGGGTCTTTTTTTTAGCTATGCAGGGAAAACTGGAACACTCACAGAGGCTGGTATGAGGATAACAACAGGCAAACTGAGGATGGCATAGATGAGAAGCCAAGAGCTTGGAAGAGGAAGGAAATGGGCCACTCTGTCCTTCAAACCTCCAGTGCTGGCTTCTCTCTTTCCCCATATTTTTAGCACTATGCTGTGTCTTGGGTGGCATGCAGGCTGCCTTCATGGAGGTGCTGCCCACTACTTTTGGAGCAGGAATAAACTCCCAGACCTCACAGTGGAGACAAATGCACTTATTCTTTATGTGGATAAAGCTTGAGTTCCTCGTGGCTGTGTTCACAAACTATGTGTTGAGGCAGTCCCTTACTTTTCTTTCCTTCAGACTGTAGCTCCTTACTCAGAGGAGTTGTTTTACTACCTCTTGCAAAATGAGGTGCTTCTATGGCGAGGCATCAGGGGATGCACAAAGAGGCATTATAGTTCTTTATGTTTTTGCAGGAAAATAAAGAAAATATTCAACACCATTGCACATACAATTGGCAAAACACAATAGCCCAAGCTGGAGTATAAGCTCATAAAGAATATGAAAAAAGGAGTCTTTAAAGCACTACCCAGGAGTTCTGTTTTACAACCCAGAAATGTTCAGGAGAAGGGTGCTAGGGAAGTGCTGTACAGTCATTGACCAACTCTGATTCCTACAGCAGCAATATTTCTCCCCCTGGAGCACTCCTTGCTCTGCCTTGGCCGGATTTAACACTGCTCTGCTGATGAGATGCAAACAGATCAGAAGTGTCAGGCTATGTCTTGGAGAAACTAGACTCTGGCACTTCTGTTGGGCCCTGAATTAGAAACAAACATTGCTGTATTTCCAACCCAACCATCATTTAAAAAATATATATATATATATATATATATGCTGAAAAAAAATCCTTAGCTTTTGGCATACATCTGCTTGTAACACTGTCCCCTAACTCCAGCTTCCAAAGCCAGGGAGATAGTACCCCATCAGCAAATGGGAAAGGGCACACGAGGACAAAGTGCTCAAGTGGAGCATATAGCCAGTTCCTTCATTCACTACTCCTGATGAGGACAGCCATGTTCCTGCAAAAGGCAGCTGTAATTCTTCTCCCTCATTCCTGCCCAGCAATGAGGGGTTTGAGCCTGCTCAGCATGAGTGTGGAGATACAGAGAACCTGATAAGAAAGACAGAGCTAAATGGAGAACACAAACACACCTCAGAGCTACACTAATGAGAACATAACTAATATGTTGTATATTCCCAGCAACACTGAGGAAACCTAAAGGAAGCACAGGCATTCAGAAGTATTAATTCATTAGCTGTATGCTAGCTGTATTTGCACAAATACAAATATCTTTCTGTGTATTTAATTTCCTTTACTGGTTTCTTATACCCCCCAAAATGGTCTGAATTTTGTATCTGAGCCTAAATTAGGTTGTCAGTGCAAAGCTACATCTGTGCAAGGTACAGTGGGAGGGGTGAGCTTTGGCTCAGTTAAGGTGTGGACAGAATCCTGAAAGCCTGCAAGACTCTTTTTATTCCCTCTGAAGTTTGCTTGGTTCAGTTAGTGTCCACAGAGCTTCTGAGAGGCTCCAAACCCACTCAAGCTGCAGGATGAATGGAGAACTATAAGGAGGACTGTAAACAAGATATCTATGGACTTTTTTTCCTCTGCAGTAAACTGTGGCAGGGATGGCAGCAGACAAGAATGCAGATGTCCATATAATTTGCTCCCCAGTATATCAGGGGAATGACAGGTCAGCACTTGGGCTTGCATGATTTGCATTTCTGAGGTGAGAAGGGTAGCAATTTGAGATGACATGACAGCAGGAAATGTTTGTAGCTCTATTGGCCCTTAAGAAACCAGGGGCAGGACAGACAAAATGACGTTTCTTATTTGGCCGACAGACAGGGCCTTTTGGGAGGATCTTTCCAGAAGAGGATGCCCATCCTAACACCTGAAAAAAGAGGTGGGGGAAGCTTTTTATTGGACCTGTCACAGGGTTTCCTTTTCTGTAAGAGTGAGGATAGCCAGAGGAAGACAAGAAACTGAATTTAATTTTGTTCTTCCACCCATGGTGTCACATCCCTGCTAACTCATTGTGCAGATGTGGATAAAGTACAGCCTGCCCTTCTTTCCAATTTGGTGCAGGACCTGGGTGTGACAGGATGTGCCAAAAAAGCAGCTGTCCTAGGGACTTGCTAGAATGACCTGTGAAAGACCACCCTTTTGAGGCTTTTATTTATTTTATTTTCCCCTCTTCATCTCAGTGAAGCTGATTTGCACACTGGGGTGTACTAACTATCTCTATCAGTGGTTTCTGCAGTAGCAATTAATTAGTGTTAAAAAAAAAAAAGCGGTTTTAGTGAGAGATGAGTGAAAGCAGGAGGGAGAGGTGTGAGACATTGGAGACAGATAGGGGACAGGTGTCTTTTGACACTGCTCTTGCCTGTTGCCCCTTGCAGAGCTTATTGATGCCTGACACTGCTCTGCAAACAGCCGAGTGCCGCTCATCAGTCTTCCTGGGCTTTGCATTCCCTCCTCAGAGGACACCTGCCCTTAAACAAAGGGTCTTAAACTGGATGAGGGACAGGGAAATACTGACACTCTTTCTCAGGCTGTGATCAAAAAGCAAGACAAGCTGACCATTTCAAGAACCTCCACAAGAATATTTCTGCAATGTGTACTTGGAAGACAAGCTTTTGAGAGAGGAAAAAATTAATCAAATGGTGAAAGTTTTCCTACCAGCTCGAGCCAAGGTGGAAGATATTGTCCAAATTGAATCACATAAATCCACCTCAGGCCTTTTGGCAGGTCTGCTAGGCAGGTGGCTTGTTGGACAGGACAAAAAAAGCAACACAAAAAGTCCTTACTATGCAGGCTGTAAAGGCTTACCTGTCTTGTTTCCAGCATCATGTTTAAGGGATTCCTCTTCTGCCCAGTGAAGCATCTCCATTGACTTATAGCAGCTGGAGAGCAGACCCCTGGACAGATATGTGGCTTTCCCTTGCTGGAAAAGCTGAGGTATTACATCCCACAGGAAATTGCTTCTGAATACCTTATAAAGCAAAACTAGAGTGTACATAGGAGCATGGCTTGAAGTCTTAACTCAAGTAAAAGCCCATGGCAGAGAAGAAAGATTTAGCTGAATAAGAATAAAGAATCTGTGCTTTGGGGGTTGATGAGACGTTTGGTTTGTGCTGTGGGGAATGCTGGAGTGGAAAGGATTAGGCAAATATAGGATATCATAATCATTATTTGAAAAAATCTGTATCTAGAAACCCCAGCTCTGCCATTAACTTAGACATAAGCTCAGCTGAGTTTCACAAACCTTATCAGAGATTGGGAAGACATGGTCTTTCTTAAGCAGTGCTCAGCACATTTATTTAGTTATTTTAAATAACACTATAAATGATCTAGTTTACCAAGTTCCCAAATAATTCAAAACATCTATTAAAGAAAACAGCATTAATGACAGAAGGAAAGGAAGCCAAAGTAAACAGCCCAATTGAGGCAGGTTTTGCCTATTAATCTCCCTTATGGAAAGCAAGTCTGCACCTGAAGGACTGCAGTGCTGGGCAGTGGGGTGCAACTAATTAGTGCAAAGCTCTATCAGAGAGAAGTGCTTCTCTTTTGGGTCCACAGAAGCCCAAATCAGTGGGGAAGGGAAGAAAAAATCTTTTAGGCCACTTTGGATTTAGATGACTGAGAAGTCTCACTTTGTGCTGAAAAGAAAGACTGCGAGGTGAAATCACTGTCTGCATCATGAAACACTGGGCAATGTTGCAGCTTTCACTGTGGTTTCTTGTGG
Organism: Cyanistes caeruleus; assembly: GCF_971803275.1. NCBI lineage: Eukaryota > Metazoa > Chordata > Aves > Passeriformes > Paridae > Cyanistes > Cyanistes caeruleus. The sequence goes on from NC_141732.1 coordinate 74,361,372, forward strand.
GATTTTCACTATATGATTTTCAGAGTAGGAAAAACAAAAGTATCTTGCCAAAGCTGATCTCTAGTGGGACAGAGAGTGGCTGCAGCAGAGGTTGTGTCTTGCAAGCTGGGCAGAAGGGTTGTTTGTAGGAGGAAGCCATGGAAAGCTGTATCTGACCTCTGCTCCCAGCTTTTACATTGCCCCAAAGTCACTTGTCTCCATCACCTTCACTCATAAATACTTAGAACTGTCCAGCTCCTGTCAGGGAATTATAGAAAATGTGGTGATGAAGAGAATCCCACAGATTCCCTCTGAAATAAATTTGTTGTCCAGGTATTACAGGTAAGCAGTCACAGACAAACCTGTCAATCTGACCAAATACATCCTTTCTAAGGCTTCCTGCACTACCCATACACTATTTGAATTTCATTTCCCATGACAGGACCATGTGCTAAGGTGTAAATCTGGAACACCACTGCTGATTTCAGGATAGCTGGGCTGGATCTACACCAGCCCAAACAAATCCTGCAAGGAAGAATGCAACTTTCATAGGCACATTTATAGTCTCTAAAAGGATATTTTCCATCACATTGTCCAGTTAATTATTCAGATATGACAGCCAAGGATACAAGGATCTCCCAGGTTCTCAGGCTGCCTGATTGCAGGGGAGTTCAGGGTACAGGAAATCTGGTGGAAAATGGTGTAGACAAGACACTCTCTTACTGCTCATCAAATATGTTGGTAGAGACTGAGTGTTCTCAGCCTGGCTATTCCCCACAACAGGGAAGTGAAATTTGGAGCCTGTTTTTTTTTCTGCTTTGGAGAATTAAATGGCACCTGTGGACACATGCACATGTTTATACTTGTTTTCTCTGTACACACACAAACACCCCCAGTGTTTAGCTTGGCAGAGCCCAAAGGTGTGTCTTTATTTCTGCATGTCTTTTTCTTCCGCAATGGTGGTTTTTCTGTGCATATCCAGTAGATATATTTGGGTCCTTTCCAGCTGGAATGAAACTTAGAGTCCAAAAGAAATAAAATAAAGAAAGATGGGAAGAGTAAGTGAAAGAAATATGAAGAGCTGGGTGCCAGAGGCTGACATCCAGATATTGTTTTTCACTCTCATTTTCTAAGAAAATCAGAATGAACTAGTGCTGGGCATCAGATTCCCCTGGCATGGAAAGGATGGCTGTTTGGGAGCAATGCCTAGGAAAGCCATGAAGATCTACACAGTCCATATAATTTTCAGGGAAAGGGATTAATTTAGAGTAAACAGGACTTTCTTCTCATTCCCCCTATGCTATCAAAGACTGTGATTTTTCAGACATACTCAGTTTTGGTCACAATCAAACAGCATGGCCCTTTCCTGTGACATTACATGTGCTTTCCAGCAGTTATGGCAATATTTGGGATTTGGGAGGCTTGGAATTAGATCTGGCTTTGACTCAATCTTCTGTGGCCTGGGGCACATACCTTTTTGGTTTTTTGTGACAGTTTTGCTTACTATTCCTTGGAAATCGTCAGGATTTACTCTAGCCCTGAAGTAAAGCATGTGCATGTAGGCTTGGCTAGGCCAGGCAAGATTTCCTGATCCTAAAGCTGAGCTGGAAGCAGATGGAATTGTAGTAGGTTCCATTTGGATATTTTCAGATGGAAGTTGCCTTGAAGCAGGGGCACAAAAGCACCGCATTGACCTCTCACAATTTTTTTACCCATCTTGGTACCACTAAACAGGCCAAGATTGCAAAATTTTTTCCTAAAATGAAGCTTGGGCCCCATGGGTGGTGATCTTCACAGATACATAAAATCTGTATGGAAGTTTCTATTTAATGTAAAGTCAGGTAGAGTGGTGTGCTTCATCACTCTTCCTTAGCTACTTGTGAAATGAATACTCCTAAATTAGAGGGAAATTATTTCTGTCTATATTAACCTCTATCCCAGAATGAGGAAAAAAGGAAGAGAACAGAAGGCCATTGCCATTTTTGAAGAAGCAAACACAAAGAGGAAGTGGGCTGGTGATTAAAAGAGAGCTGTCTCAGAGATGACAGCCAAGCAGGACTTGCAGCATTGATGGGGACAACTACTGAAGGCCAAACTAGGGCTGCTTGGTAGACGTGAACTAAGAGTGCCCTCACAGACATCAATAACCACTGAAGATGTCATTGCTTGGGAACCAAGCTCTGCTTCACCATACTTCATTCCAACTCCATAAACTTTGCTTTTTATCAAGTCTAGAAAAGCTCCAGAACAGTCAGATTAGCAGACAAATAAAACCTTCTCATTTACTAGATCTTGTAGGTCACCTTTTACAAAGGTAAAAGCGGGCCAGTTCATGTAGGGACTTTCATTAATACACATCTGTGCACATATGTGTAAACACATAAACCTACACAAAATGCAATGATGTTTGTGCATGTTACATATTTGCATATATACATGTGCACACACGTGAACGTGCCTGTCTGTATATCTAATCTATCTGAAACACTTCTATTGCAAGCATGATTTCCTTCCTCACCCCTGGTGCAAGTCCTTTTTTTAACCTCCTCTGAAAACACCTCCAGTGCCTCATTCTGGTGCCTAATTGGCCTTATCATTAAGATTTTTTTTTTTTAACTAATGTCTAAACTAAATGTTTCCTTTTTAGAATTCATGTCATTGCTCCTTGTTATGCCTGTTTCAGTGATGTCTACATAATATGGATTGATATGCTAGTCAGGGATAGTTTCAAAAGAAGCAAATAGCATCCATTAAGGAATGGCAATATAGAAATGAGTCATATAAAATATCCATCTATCTGTATATACGTTTCTCTCTGTGCAGATGGACACACAAACCATTTCAAATACACGCACACACAAATCAGACTGCTGCATTTCAAGGACTTAGACCCCTAACAGCGTATTATCTCAGTCCCTGGATATCCTTAACCCATGTTCTTGTTTCCTTGTAGAAGCCCAGGAAGTTGTGGCTGACAGAAAAACACCTTGTCTCCTGCTAACTAGGACACTCATGATCATCCTGCAGCCTTGTGAACCCTGCTTTTAAATAGTGGAAGGTGAGATAAATCCCACCCAAAACCTATAAAGCTGCATATAAAGCTTTAGGTCTGAAACTAGTCATTGTTTTAAGAACCTATGTTTGTGAGATGTAGTGGAAGAGGCCTCCAGGCCCTGATTAAGTTCATTATTTGTTGCTCTAATGCAAAGCGGTATCATTAATAGTGTTAATAATAAGCAGTCCAGAATGCAAATCCTGAGCACATAGGATATCAAAGCCTGTGAAACATCAGTGGTTGAATGTTTATAATGTACTTTTTGATCTTAAAATCATAATCTGTAAGTGAAGTGATTTATTATCATTATTACTATTATTATTATTATTATTACTACTACTACTACTATTACTATTACTAATTCTACTATTACTATTACTACAATTACTATTATTACTGCTTCTACTCTACAAGCCATGTGTTTTTCCTTCACTTCCTTCATTATTTGCGCATTAAGTGCTGGGCTGGCAGTGGCACCTGACTTTCCTCAGACCGGCTATTGTTGTGTTAGAGTTGAGACTGATCAAGAAGGAATACTTTTAGATGGATCATGTTGGTACTGAGATGAAAGTTCACTTTCCATTGTAGGTGGTTGGGGTGAAAAATGTGAAGGACAGAGGTAGGCTAATGCTGCTAACAGGAATTTTTCTTGTTGGTGCTCAGAAATGTTCAAGTATAATAATTAGACAGAAGTAGTTACTGTTTTAATGAACAATTTGCTGCACAGTGATGCCTAAACTAGAACTCTTTGATTATCACAGTAGATTCTTCCCTCCTTCTGTTCCCAAAACCCATTAGAATAACTTCCCTCACCTAACTTTCAGCACAGCTTGTTGTTACTGGAAATTAGCTACTTTGTCCAATCCAATTTAAAATTAGGCAACATAATCAGAAGAGCCTCTGCCACTTCACTGGAAGGACCATACTTCCACCATCAAAAAAGAATCTTGTAGTTGTCACACTCTCTGAGTTTTTCTTAATTTTCAGCCTTCTCTTAATTGCAATTTATTTGGTGCTCACAAGAGTGCATATCTTTAATTTCCCCCCTCCCATTGGTATAAAGTTTTCATGACTTCTCTGCTTGAAGTGATAAGTACTTTTCCTTGAAAACTTTTGTTATGCCTTTCTCCATCTTGTGTGTTCAGTTATACTCCTTTTATTTTGGCCCTCAGAAGAGGAGAATCTACACAGTGAGTAATATCACAGCTGCACATTTGTTCTGCATATGCCACATATTTACCACGGAGATGCTAAAATCTGGGGGCAGCTTTTTCAAAATATTCTCACTCCTGTGTTGTTCCCTGCTTATGCATTTATGGAATGATAGAAGAAAAACTGACCCCAAAATCTGTACCCAATGAAAGTGAAATGGAAATATAAGCAGTACCTTTTCCTTCTAATCTTAGGCTCTTACAGGAGTGGATACAATGTGCTCCATCTCCTTCTTGCATCTGACATAAGAGGGATACAAAATGAGCGTTCAGCAAATTTCATTTCTGAAGATTACCTCCTACAAATTGGAATATGAGATCTTAACTTTGCTGCTGTGAATTAATAAAAAAGCTCTGTAAGAGCAAATCATATGTGCTATAACCCTCCAGTTACCACAGCTGAACTGTGAAAAAAAACCAAAAAAACCCCCAAAAACCAAAAAAACCACACAAAAAACAACAACAAAAAAGCCCCAAAACTCCACAAGTGAAAAGTGTCACAGAAGGACAGAACCCCAGTGTGAGCCTATCTCAGTTTAGGCTAGAGAGATACACACATCACCACGACAATGAGGATCTATATGGGTGTCTGGAAAAGCATGCAGGGCTGAGATACTGAAAATCAACATTGCTTTCATAAGACTTTCTCCCCACCTTGGTCAGACTACTATTAAATATTGCATTTGAATGTTATTGGTTATATTATGTGGTTTCTTTTGTTTCTTTGTATCTGGATGGAGACTCAGTTATCTAATATTGGAAAAAGGGGAAAGAAAAATAACCTGTTTCTACAGTAGATCATATCGACATATTGGGATTTCATCTTGCATAGCTGAATCATTTGTATCTGACAGGTACAACTACATTGAAGACATTAGACTTCACAGATAAATTAATTCTAAGAAATGTTTATAAATCTAGAAAGCTGCACCCATTGACTTCTGCTCCAAGCTGAGGCCGAGCAACCACATTTTCAGAAAACGGCTTTCCTGTTTCTGTGACAGAAGAGTTTTTGGTAGAAGTCATTCATTTTTTTATTGCTTGAAAAAGACAGTGCCAGGGTGAAAAATTTCACAGTAATGTTCATGATGTTAATGAACATAAATCACAGGTCGATTTCACAGCAGCAGTGGCTCTGGGAAGGCTTTCATTAGCTGAAGGGGTGTGTGGTGGCGTGGGTATCAGTTGGTTCAGAGGACAAAGAAACAAGAATCAACTTTCTCCCTTACTGGTGTGCTGAAAGGCAGGTGCCTCTGGCCTTGTGGATGTCTGAGGAAAGAGTGTTGGAGGTAACAAGATGCCAAATAAGGACTGTCAGTCATGGGCAGCTACCTAAAAGGTGTGTCACTGAGATGTTTATTAATTGAAGGAATAAAGATTCCCCATGGCTTAAAACTATGGACTACATTAAGTAACAATGGAAATCTAATCCTTGAAATCATGTCTTTGTCAGTTTGAGGATCAAGTATTAACCACTTCTAAAAAGGAATGATGAATATGAGAAAAGGGAAGGAGTGGGAAACAGTGAATCGTAGTATACATATATAATATATTCTATATAGACATAATATATATTACATAATTTTTATTTTTTAAAAATAATATAAAATTGTTTTCTGGTAGGCTGGAGCTGCAGAAGGATGCTTCTGATGCTTTTGTTTCCATCTGAGTTATGCCTACTACATTAGTCCATGTATGCACACACACATTGATCCTTTACAACCATCATTGAGTGAATAATCACTTCTGTTCTACATCTACAAAATTTTCATGGCCTGAAAACAGTCAAAGCAAAGTTTTTGTCTAATTAAAACCTGTGGCTGAGAGAATCAAGCTGAGTATGAAGAAAGAGAATGAAAGAATAGCTAAGTACTTTTTATGGTCTACTAGCTAAACTACAAAGAGCCTCCAGCACTCTGGCAAAACCAATGCACAAATCGGCTCTTTTCTTATTTAATTTGCTGGTGAATATTTGGGTGCCACTGTGGTCACTGGCAGCTCTCCCAGAAATGAATTCTCTGAGTGAGTCCTGTAGATGCAAAGAACTACCTAAGTATGCCTGTATTTTAGAACACAAAGGTAATGTGTACCTCTACCTGACAGACAAATGCTCGAGAAGTTTCCCTTTTTTTTTCCTGTGGAAACTGTTTACATAACTGGACAGAATTGTGTAAAGGAAAGAGATTGTTTCCCAGCAAGAGAAGCAGAACATTTGTAATATCTTCCTATCCCTTTTCCCATGCTCTCTTGTCAGCACAGGAGATCTTACTCTCAGCTGATATTCTCCACAAATTAAAGGAGATATCAGAATCCTGCTAGGAGGCTTTCATGAAGTAAAGAGTAGGGGGAAGGAGTGACACAAGGTGAAAAATAGGTTTTAAAAAAAATATTTATCTACAAGTTGTAGGAAAAAAGAGTCCGAAAAGAGTGCAATGAGTAGTATTCAGGAAATGTGGCTGCAAGTGCCTCAGGTGCCTCTGGAGTAGGTGGGTTTTACTGAGTGCCAAGTTCCCTCTCTGGCTAGACAGTCACCTACAGGAAGCTCTTGGCTTCGACAGCATTTCTGCTGGGCAGACAGAAATCAGCAATGCTGAGAGGATGGTCCCACAGACTGGTAATGAAATGTCTTTCTAATGAGAGATGAGTTGGGCTGGGTACAAAGATCATTGCAAGGTGCTGCTGTATATGAGGACATCTGTCAAGTGCAGCTGACCTGACAGAAATGAGCCATTTTAATTGGATGTGACTCAAACTTCCTCTGTCTCTACTTGATATTTGTATGCTTTATGGAATAAGTGCTTCTTGTTACCTTCGTTAGCATGTGTCATTGAATATATAATGTCCTGTCACTTTTACTAGTATGTTCTATTGACTATATTGCTCCTGCAAAGCTCATGTTGAGTTAATGTACCCGATTTATTTATACAATTCATTTTGCTTTATTTCCAGAGACATGCTGTGACCATACTGTGATGCAGATCCTGTGAGAGTGACTGTAATAAATAAACCCAGTGAACAATTATCTCCCAAACACAGCTTCACTGACACAAATCAGTGGAGTATAGTTCTTCACTTATGTTTAAGAGCTGGTGGTCGCATACCAAATGTGGAGTGTAACCAACGGGGAGTACAAGCAATGCATTTGTGATCAGAAATGGAGGAGCAGGAGGGAAAAAACTACCAAACAGCTTCATAGTGATAATTTGGAGGGCAAAAAAAAGTTTTGTGGTGTGACTGCATTGATAAAAGTAATATTTTTGATTGTCTGTATTTTTCCCCAAGTTTTCTGGTAGATAGCTAGATAGCTAAATAGATAGAGTGGGCTTTTTTTAAAATGAGTTTTTTGTCTTTTGATGCTGGCACTTGGAATTAAAATGCATTTTGTCCTTCGGCAAGGGAACTTTATTGTCTTTTTTCCTTCTGTCTCCAAATCTTTTCTTTTTGACTGGAAAACATTTACTTCTCTGTACATTTTCATTTGACTCCTCGTGCAGCAAAACTTCTCTATATACCAGCTGAGAAGGCATCACTCTGTTATTGATGAGAAGTAGTATGTTCTCTGGAAACAAGGGTAGAGTGCCGCAGAAACAAAGGGATCCCACGATCACTGACTTGCCCTCTCTACAGTGTTACGTAACTCTGTGACTGTTTATAACTAGATGCTTCTGACCTGGAACAATAATGAAATGGATCCCAACTAACAGCAGGTTTTATAGTGCAGGTGTGAATGTTTGAGTGGCCAGATGCCCTGACAGGAACTGAGATCTCATCAATGCAGTCAGTATTATTCAGGATAAAATTCTTGTGACTGAATGATGGGGAGTTACTTTGAGCTGAAATAAACCTTGATCAAACTCCACTGACCATATTGCCTAACTCCCTGTTGACTACAGAGGCAGCCAAGAGAGATTTACTCTGGTACAGCTGTACACCCTGCAGATACACATACTCAGTCAAAGGAATCACTGCCTTGATTTTGAAATAAGAAAAATAGAAGAAGGATGAAGCCCAGCACTGTGCAGGTGGTTGTTGTTATTATTACTATTATGATGATGATGATGGTGATGAACAATAAAAATAGTAATAAATAACCAGCATATTGGAGAGTTTTCCTTATTCCATGACTTAGCGGTTGTGTTATCCGGGTTGATGTTTGTAGTTCCTCAAGGCTTCATGGTGACAACACGGCATCAATGAGAAGACAGCAGTTTTGATTGCAAGATTGCTCCAAAGCCCTGAAAAGCTAACAAATGTCTTATCCACTGTCATTCCTGTCACTTTGAGCTTTGAGCTCTGAGGTATTTAACTAGCACTGTCCTGCTCTGCCTTTGAGGGAGATCTGCCTGGAGAATGACAATATCTTCACATGGGCAGCATCTGCCACCCATGTGAGCCCCATGCCACTCCTTCAAAAGGGATGGATTTCTCTCTCCAGGTCTGGCTCTGTTCATTATGTCACAGCAGAGAGAAACCAGAAAAGTAGGATTAATTCATGTGAGCAGGACTGCCATAGAAGGAGTTTCTTCATACTGGCACTTCTCTGGGAAATGGGAGATGAACTCAGCCACTGAGAGCTGAGAATTCTCCCTCCACCCTCTGACTTCACACACCCAGTGAGTGGCTCAGAGCTCAGCCTGTCCATCAGCATCACAGTATTCAGGGCTGTGGTGCTGCAGGCCATGGAACACCCTCACAACCACCTTAGCTAGGTCCTGGCCCTAATCAGTCTGGAAAGAATGGATATCGAATACCAGACGAAGGAATACGAAGGTTTGTCCCTTAGGCTTCTGTCAGCAGTCATGGCATGGTTTGCTGATGCTGGAGCTCCTGGCAAGAACAAAAAACTTCTTTGCCATGGCAGTCATGCACAGCCTGTCTCCTGAAAAGCCAGCGCATGGCAGGGTGGAGGGAAGGTAGGATTTCAACCTTCGCTCCAAGCTGCCTCGCTTTCCTGGGTTTATGTCAGGCCCTTAGCGTTATTTGAACATAGTTTTTCTGGTTTAATTTGCATAATTGATGAGATGGAAAATTATCTCAATGATTGATGGATGTTCTGCATGCACCAGAGTTTGTCACAAAATATAATGCATCTGTAGGATGAACCTGCTGTTCCTGCCATGTTATTTCCCAACAGGGCTATAAAATTCTAACTTTACCCTACAGGTTTTTAAGTTTCTTTTCTTTTTAATCTTTTACAAGACAATGTGCAACACAGTAAACAAACACAAAGACACAGCATCAGCTGGAGTTACCATCTTTCTTCATTGTACTCCTAGGATGTTAAGTAATGAAAGGGAAAAAGCTGTATCACACTTGTGGAGTTGATCCAAGACTTTACTACATGAGGTATTCTCTTAGCAGACTTGCTCTATAGCTCTACCTATACATTTCCACCTGCTTTGGGGACAGTGTATCTCTTTCAGACATTTACATTGACAAAATTCTCTTTCAATTTGCACTGAGTCAACAGTGCATACACCACAATTCATGTGACAAGTGGACTTTATTTTCATAATTGCCTGTAGATATTTTTATAATCACAAGATAATGCCAAGTGCAAAAGTACTCTTTGGTAATTAGCCATGCTTCTTCCAAAGAGAAGCCTGGTTTGATCCATTCCTGTCCAGCAAAGCAATGACACACACAGATGACTTGAAGTCTGTCCTAAAGCTGTGCATGAAGTTACATGCATATTAATTCCAGCGTGTGTCACTGATCCCTGCAGAGCAGAGACCTGCCTGGACACATGTAACTTTGGAGAAGTTGAATTTGGAGAGATGAAGCCTCCCTTTTTCTCTCTGCAAGTTATGCACAGGCACAGCAGGTGTTTTTGCTGCGTTTTTGTTCACTGGAGTGACGTGCTGGGTGGGTTGTGCCCTGCATTACCTGTCTCAACCATCATGAGAAGTACCTAATGAACTCCTGCCCACATTAAATGGTGAACCAGTCCCTCTGGGCAGTTTCAGATGCCAGTTTGAGACTGGGCCTGGCATCCCAGGACACAGTACTTCAGGGAATCAGAAAATGAGGCGCCTTTTAGTCATACACGGGCTATGCTCAGGGAGGGTTTATAAGAAAAGCAGGGAGAGAAGGAGGAGGAGAAGACAATTTTCTTGATCTTCAAACTGATCATGCTCAAAGACTATGAACAAGATTTTCAGGTGTTTTCAGATTTTTTCAGCAGGCTAAAAACATTGGTGAAGTGTAAGATTATTCAAATCTTAAGTCCAAGATTTTCACAGCACTTAAAAGACAATTTTGCAGTGTCAGGTCAGATTTCTAAACAGCTCTAGTTTTGGTATAAGGAGGACATAACTGCAGTGATGTCAGTGAGGCTGGAAAGATGAACAATACTGGCAGTCCTCCAATGACTTAAGGTACCAGAGTAAAGTATTTACCCCAACAATTGATTACAGTGACAACTCATTGCACTGAATGAAAATTTGCTTCAGTGGGAATTTGTTCCCTGGGCTACATATGGATTCCTCCAAGCTGTGAATAGGTCTAATCTACTTTTCTTAGTGATTTAATACACTTTAGTTCACATGAACAAGAGGATAAAAACATGTTTCCAGTATTAAGCCTGTATGTGGTACTATGTATTTTTTCCATCATACAGCATACGTCATTAATGTTTCCTGTAGAAAAAAGGATAATTCAGATCAAGAAAGTGGAAAAAACACCAAATATAAGGACTAGAGGAAAGCATTGGCAATTCTGTGTCTATGCACCTAGAAAATGACTCCAAACCTGAACTATTGGGCTTCTAAGCATCGAGGTAGAAAAATCATATGGCAATGGCCATGGCTCTTTTCCAACAAGGAACTTTTCTACCAAGGAAAATGAAAGACATTCTCCCCATCCCTGGTCCAAGCATGACGCTGCTTCAGTCAGAAGTGACAAAGGGTTGATTAGTTATGATCGGCTGCTACAGCTGAGGCAATACAGAACTCCAATCAATTCCCCAGCAATCAATTTGTTACACCAAACTCTCTTTCTCTCCATCTGCAGCTGCCTGACATCCATCAGGGCCCTCTTCTCCTGCCTGCATGTCGTGGTGAGCATCTGAAGATAGCTCAGTGGGCTGAAATGGCCATCAGTGGCTCGCAGTGCTATTGGGCAGGCGTTAACCCTCCGGAGCTGAGCAGCTCAGCTGCGCACTTCAACTTTCCACTGTGATATTATATTTGACATTCAATTTGAAACCCTAAACTCCTTTAATGCAATATCTCAGCACAATGATAGTAATAAGGCAGTACCACTTGCTTTCGATTTAACTACCAAAGGCAAAGTGGAGAGGGGGAGAAAACAGCGCCAATTATGTTAACCCCTTTGCTACTAGCTTAGTGGGTGACTTGTTTTATACGTACAAACTTCTGTATTAAAATAAAGTGTAGAATGAAAAAGGTAGAGGACTGCTTTTTCAGCTAGCAGTTAAAATGTTTTGCTTTGTTGTGTTTTGCTCCTTGAAAGTGCCAGAGGCTGCCATTTCCTCTGAAAATTTCAACAAAACTGTTTGTAAATGGGATTGCTTTCTGGTAGACCAGTCACCTTGCATATATGGCAGGAGATAAAGAGTTCAGACTATATTTTTTTCTAAATGCAGGGCCACAGTTTGCCCTCACCAAAGTCCCTCTGATTGTTCAGAACTGTACTTGCATGGTACTGTCACCATTCCACACCAGCTGAGATGATAGCAGTATAAAGCATTCTGGCTTCTTGTCTATCCAAGGAATATCTGGAAAACAGTGCACCAGAGCTCAGTATCTCTGTTTTACTAATGGGAAAATTGAGGTCCAGTTTTGATGGGACAAGGAAATTTTGTTTACTGCTCAAACTGAAATACTGACTCTAGGTATTTTCAAGGCCCAGATATGGGGCTATAAGTTCTGGAGAACTTTGAAGCACCATTTCTAGCCCAAATCCTAAGGACAGTCACCCTTAGTCAGCCTTCCAGGATGAGAAAATACAAAGTGTGGCTGTGTTACACCAAATTTTGCTAGCTCTTCTATAGACATTCATCATTCCTTAGACTCAATCAATCTGAGCCACCATGAGTCAAAGCAAGGGCCAGTGTGGGAGATAGGAGACACAGACCTAATGAAACAAATCTAAAGGCAGCTAATATTCATACAATGTATACTTGGTAGGATAAGGATTATTTCTTCTGGTAACTTGATTTCCTTCCCTTCCAGTCCTTTCTAATCTTTCTTTCCCTTTGCTTCTAGATTGTGTACAGACTGATCTGTTCTGTAGAGGATGGTATAAAACTTCCTGTCTGCCTCTTCCCAGTTTGTCCTTAGACACCAAGTGAATGTCAAAGATCTAGTCTCAAACTATTTAAAAACATTTAGCCAGCTTTACACAGCAACTCTCTGGTCAAACTTTCTCTGCTTTAGGAAAGGACATGTCTCCCCTCTTGGCAAATCAATTATTCAGACGCTGTGATAGTCCGAGGCATCGTATCAGTAATAAAGTAGTGAATTATTAATCACGGCTTGTGCCATTTCGATTAGATTTGGGAAATTCAGGATTAAATTTCTGGCACCCTGTGTCTCAGATTGAGCTCAGCCCAGCTGGCCTGACAGGCATGAGCTGGCTTTGTACTTCAGAGGAGGCTGGTGGATAAAAATTACTTGAAAAGCCTCAGAACTTCAATTATTATTATTATTAGTATTTTGGAAGGAACTGGAATGACTGAAAATAGATTTCCAATCTGCAGGGCAGTTTTGGTTTCACACAAAACTTCTGCTGTAACAGCTCAGGCTTTTTTTTCCTGTTCCTCTGAGCTCATCTGCTTGCTGCAAGAAAGGCTAACTCGGCTTGAAAGACAAGGCAGGCTTGTGAGTCTCTGCGTCTCTGTACAGTATTTACACTTTCTACATTTTATCTGGGCTCTGAGGACACTCTGAGAGATCGAAATCATATTAATTAGAAGAACAGGACCAGAATTCCTACTGCTCTGACACTAGCTGTTGAGGGAGGGAGAGCCTTAATGCAGGAATGTGAGCCTTGGAATCCTGAGAAGTTGCTTGCAGCCTGCTTAAGGCTAGCATGAAAAGAGTTTTGGCTTTGTCTGCCCTGTGCCCAGCAGACAGCCATCCCCTGCAGTGCCCTGCCACATATATTCACCTGACTTCACTCACCTGATATTGTGCAGCTCTTGCCTGTGCTTGGTGCCTGCTGTGGAGAGCCTGCTCTGAGGTGCTGGTGAGTGCTCCTTTCACTGGAGAAGGGCTTTTTGAAAGTGTGTCTGCTACAGAACAAGGAGCAAAACCAGGAATGGGAAAGACAGCTGGGAGATTTGGGGCTGTTGGGAGCATATGGGGAGCATCAGCTGCCCCATATGTGGCCAGGTGACCTGTGGAGAGCTGCTGGCATGCAATGCCAGTGTGTCAAGGCTGAGGTGGTACATTTCAGCATGGCATGGGGCACTGCAGTGTGTGGGAGCTTGGCACTGCAGGGTGTTGAGGGGACATCAGAGCTCAAACCACCTGGGAGAACTAAGAGGAGGTGTTCTGGTGTGCTCCTAACCAGAGTGAAAATTGTGCCACAGAGCTGTGAAGAGAGCATTTCTTCTTTGGTGACTTTCATCCATGGGTGAAATTTAATTTTTCCATGTTGCCTATAGGCATAGCAGTTTGCAGAAGTTAGTAATTTCTTCAGTAGTTAGGCTGAAAAGTTAAGTAACTTTGTCCAGGCCTTAAGGAAATCAAAGGGAAAACTCAGGTGACCTGACCCTACACTCACATCCTTGTCAATGGGAACTGATAGCACAGGTCTGAAATGAAGACTGCCGGGCTTCTCTCTGTGAAGTTGGCCTTTTGCTAGACATACAACTGAGGGAACAGCTTTTGCCACAAACCTAGTCCAATTCAAACCCTGAACAAGACTCAAAAGTGACCGAGTTGAAAACCCTTGACATGAAGGAAATAACATTTCACTCAGTGCAGTTTTAATTTCATCCCTCTGCCCTGGAGTCAGAGGTTTCTGAGCAGAACAGGGACTGTGGAGTGCATGTGCATTGTGGGGAGGAAAGTGTGTGGGGAAATGTTGCATGTAGCTAGTTTCTTATTCTTAGAAGCCTCCATGACTTTCGGGGAAAGGAAAAGCAAAAAAGAAAAAAAGGTTTTAAAAGAGTTTTTTTGAAAGAGGAGCTGAAAAAGACATCAAAACAGATCAAAGAAACTCATGGAAGTGGGAAAAAAATGGAGAGAGGGAGAAAAAAAAAGAAGGAAAAGCTCCTGCAGTAACATTGGATGAAAATTAAGCTTCTCAGATCTGTTTAAAAGATATTCTGTTTGATCTTTTATATCTTCTGCTCTGATTATCCAGGTTCCTTTTGATGTTGCTGAGCCCTATAGAACTGATATGTAAAAATACACATACATATGTATTAGTACAGTGGGTACACATGCACATGCAGGGACCCTCTCACGCTGTCGCTGCTGCCTGTGAATGGGATGTGCAGAGTGAGTGGAGGTGAGGCCACACAGGACCAAGATCCAGTGATCTGTGATGTGTGTCCCATGCCCTGGTGCCCCTGGGGGCAGAAAAACCTTTCTGCTTCTCTCCTCGGCAACAACAGCTGGAAGAAACTGAGCTCTGAGGTACACAGTCTGAAGGTGGGAAGGTGCAACGTTTTGGTGACACACCATCACCTACTCCCTGCACCTCCCAAACCCTTGGGAAGTCATGGGCTGGCAGTCAGGATGATGCACAAACACGGAGAAATGCCTCTCAGAAACCGTGGAAAAAGACAGCCACAGGCAAAAGGGACATATCTACTCACTGGGAGCTTGAAGCAGTTTGTGCCACCACACAGACCCCAGCAGAGATGCTCCATGTTGTCCTCTCCCATCTCCTGACTGCTCCCCTTGCCTTCCCACCAAGGCCAGAGCCAGACTCCTCAGCCCTTTAGGAAAAACTGTTCTTCTGCCCTGCCTTTACCATAAGGGATCATGGCCAGCCCTAGGATGGGTCACTGATGCCATCAGATGGGAAGGGATTTTGTACAGAGTCACATCATGCTAAACTAGCTGCTGTTGCTGGGGCAAGAGGAGGGAGGAGGATAGAAGCTGCATTTAAATCCCTTGTTGACCAGGCAGTGAGCCTACTTTGCCTTAGTGCCACCACCTGCAATGGCTTCTCACACCTGTGTGACTCGTGAAGGCAGCAGGACCCAGCCCTTGTGGCTCTGCATCCCCCCAAGCCCCGGCTGTGCCACGCTGGCCTCTGCTCCCCTCTGCTGTGGCACCCACATGCTTCCAAACCTTTAATCTGCTTACCCTCAGGAAGCCCTGGGAGGCAGGCAAAGTGGTCTTAAGCTCATTTTACAGCGCAGAAACATGAGTGATTTCCATACAAATACTGCTCAAGCTGGCAGCAGAGGTGGGGCCCACACTGCACCCACCAAGGCTCTGTCCCTGGGAAGGAGGGCAGCTCTCTGCCGCCCACCTCCAAATTCACGTGCTTGGTTTTACAAGGCTAAGTGCCATTTCTGGCAAGGAAAACTGTGTCCTCCATGTCCCACCCCCACGTGGACCAGCATCTCCCACACTGCTCCCTCATCCCTCAGCTTTCCCCTCAGGGTGAGCACAGTGAAGCACTCCAGTTAAATTTTGGTTCAAATGCAAGCTTTTCTGCAATTTTAATACACCAACATACTTTTAATTGTTATGTTTGGAGAGGAGTGTAGGCAGCTTGGAACAGCAAGAACAGTATTTTGGGTTTTCTGAGCTGGGGCTGGTACAGTTGGTTGTTTCAGCCCCTGGGCTCTGGCAAACTGATCCCTCCTTGCTAGATGCAGCTTTGTGTATTTACTCTCATCTCTCCTCTCCTTGCTCTCTCCCCCACCCTCATTCAGAGGTTTCCCAAGTAGATCTGTCTATTGCCACTCCCCTCTTGAAGCTCCCAATTTAAAGGGGGAAAAAAAAAAAAGGAAAATACACAGGAAAGTTATTTTTTTACAGACAGCAGTAAAATGATCAAAGGCTTATTTGTAGCTAACAGCGGACATACACCACTCATTGAACTAAGATGGAGTGGAAGCATTTTCTTCATATCCCTACAAATGTGTTCCTTTAAAAAAAAAATCAATGAAAGCAGATTTTTAATTACAGCAGATGCTGATCCTTCCTGCCCCTGATGCTGCTACATGTTTTGTTGTTGTTGTGGCTGTGGTTATCTTATCTGGGCCTTTATTTATTTATGTATTAGCCCCTGACAACAGGAGATTGCAGCTCTGATTTCTCTGCTAGAGTTGGGGGAACAAAAAGGAGGTGGGCCTTTTGGAGTAAAAGGTTTTTGTCTCCAATCTCTTTACTGCTCAGGTGAGGGTCAAACATCCCCTTCCTTAGGCTTTCCCCTCCTCCAGCTCTGGTGATGGATACAAAGGCTAAGCCTTGCTGTCTCCTTCTCTCCGTCCTTTTTACAGATGCAAATCCCCTCTGCTCAAGCTCAAGAGTGTCTCTGGGAATAAAATGTGCTCTGTGGTAATGCCTTCATTTGAAAGTGTTATGGAGATCTGGAGCTGAACTGCTGAGCTTTTTTTTAAAAAACACCTTTTAATATTTTATTTTTTTTCAGAAAACTCCACTAATTTAGGTGCCTGATAAAATGACCAAGGAAGCATTTCCTAATACATTCACCCTACTTCCTCACCTAGCAGATCTCAGTCTCCAATCTCCTTCCTTAGTCCTGTGCAGGGACAAGTGATGATCCTTGTGGGTCCCTTCCAACTCAGGATATTCTGTGATTCTCTCTTCTTCCAGCTTTCCCCTAGCTGCTCCCATTCCTCACCAGATCAAGGGGTTCCTAATAAGGCTTTCATAATGAATATCCAAGCAAATGTGTGCTCCCAACCTGCCACAGCTGGGCCTGGTACTGGGTTCTGAGGGTTTGGGCAGGACTGAGCACATGGTTCTTCTCCTTTCTCTCTCCAGGGCTCTGCCCGATACCTACATGGATCCCTGCACCTTTTATCTTCAAAATCAGGTGAGCACTTACAGGTGGGAGCTCATTTCTGGAAATGTCTGGCAGTGCCCAGATATTTCAATCATCCTAAAATATAAAGCAGAGAGATAGTGCCTTAGACAATCTAAATCAATATGAGACTCATCCTCCATGTCAACTCTCCTGCTATGAATGATGATCAGGCTGTGGTGGAGGAGATGTCCTGGCCCTGGCTGTCCTTGGCTGCAGGCTCTTCCTGCACACCACAGATTCCTTTTGTCTCTGGAACTCCCTGACTTCATCTGTGTGTGCTGTTCCCAGACATCACCTGAGGGGCTGTCTTGGCTCTGCAGGTGCAAAGATGTCCTGCAACAGCCCAAGATCTGGACAGACCATTTGTCTTTGTGTGTGTCAATAGGACACCAGGTCAGCACTGCAGGGCCTGGGGAGAAATTTGTCCTTTCTGTCCAGCACCAAGCATTTGGCCATGAGCTGCCAGAAGGGAGGGCTGCACACAGAGCAGCCACAGGCCACTGCTGGAGGCCCTCTCCCTGACAGGATGGATCACCTGCCCCGTCTGCTGTGGCCAGCTGCGTCTTTGTATGGGGAAGGAAACTGATGGCTAAAACTGCCCAGGGAGTGGCTTTTCCTTTCATTTATACCTACATAAATGTATGTGGGATCGATCCATACAGGTTCATAGAATCATTTAAGTTGGAAAAGACCTCTCAGATCATCCAGTCCAACTGTTAACTCATCACCACCAAGCCATGTCCCCCAAAAGCCACATCCACACACATGCTGAGCACTTCCAAGGATAGTATTGTACCACTGCCCTGGGCTGGTTGTTCCAATGCCTGATCACACTTTCAATGAAGACATTTTCCTAATATCCAATCTAAAGATAATGTCTAATATTTCTGTTTGATCCTGACTTCCCAGACCTTGAACACCCCTGACTTACTTTTAAAGGTGCTGGCAGTCATACATGTGGACTGAGATGTGTCTGAAAACTTGTTACTATCCAAAATATGCACCAAATTAATATTATTATTATTATTATTATTATTATTATTAATAATAATAATAATAATAATAATAATAATAATAATAATAATAATAATAATAATTTACAGTTTAAAAGAGTGTCTCTCCTAACCCAAAATGTAGCAACTTTTCATTTTGTTTTTTGATTCCCTTTTCATTAAAAGCAAGTAGATTAAGAAAGGAAATTGAGAAAAAGGAAAATAAATAGCTTTGTTTAAAAAATACCTCATCAGCAAAATTTTTCACATTTTCAATCAAGTAAACTGATTGTGGTATCTTATTATTTGATAGGAGCATGCATATATTTCCGTTCCCCAGTGAATAAAGTATTTGTACAAAATCCTTCCTCACTTGTAATCTGGAATAGCATTTTCACTATGTCTGAAAAGAAAACTAAATATTGATTTCAATAATATGCAGATTTAGAGTTTTGGGTTTGAAAGGGTGGGATCCATTTGGAGAAATTTGAGTGTTTACTGCAAGACATGCCTCTATCTGAGATAATCACCCTTATCTTTCTTCTGTAGTTAACAGGGATCTGCTCTGCAAAGTCGAGGGCACAACTTTCCTCATCATATAATAATCTGCTTTCAGCCAAATCACACTTCCCCTAAAAAAGCACTTTTCTCTCCATGTTCTATATTGCAAGTCTTGACTGACTTGGAAGGATCCTTGGAAGGATCTGCATTTTAATTAGATGTCTTAGATGTGGGAAAATTTAGGGAACATTAAACCTGACCAACTAGTTTAAAAGTGAGTCTGTTCCTTAAAGCTGTTCAGGATGCTAACAGGATTATGCAGAACTTAACAGGGCCATGGTTTCCCTAAAGCTGGCTGTGCAACAGCACATGAAAGTAAATACTTCTAATTTCAGATTGAATGCCTATGGGCAGAGGCACCAAATGTGCACAATAGTGCACAATTTATTTGAAATTGCAGATACGCACTCTGTAGAGGAAACACTATTAGCTGTGTCCCATCTCTGCTGAACTCATCTTCATTCTTTTAATTTTATCAAGGCTTTAAAATTCATAGGAAAATTAGAAGTGAGATATAAACTACTTCCTTTCTTCTTGCCATCCACACTTACATAAGGAAACACACTCAAAAGGGGTAAACTACATATATATACATGTACATGCATATTTATATATTCATATACATGTATATGTACATACATACATATACAAAAGATAAATTCCACTTTAAAATACAATCTATAATCATGACTCATATTTTGTTTTTATCAGGTGGCAAGTTAAGGCTTTCACACCAGCAGAGTGTAAATTCTTTTAGTAAACTCTGCTAGTAATTATCTTTGAAAATGTGAGCCAATAAGATATTACAGCTGAAAATTAACTTATACCTGCCCTCAACAGAACAGCAGCGAAAAACTTTTGGAGGACCTTGTTCAGGGCAAGGGGTTTTTAGGCATTTCTCTGTGCTTTTCACAGTGGTCTGAAGTAGGACACTTCAATCACAGTGCCTTGGTATAGATGTGTCTTTCACTGCAGCCTCATATAACTATCCATGTTTGGGTGTTATCATGGGAGTAGCTGCCTTGCTATATCCATCTTTTCCCAATTGCATGGTATCGATTGATGGTGTAGCAAAGTTTTTGAGTGATAGCTCAACAATGAAGAAGTTCCAGACTCCCCCTCTCTTTCCTCCGCTAGTGGAAGGGAAAATGTCTTATCCTCAGCATTAATTAAACTCTGTGAAACCTGATCCTGTCTACAGAAGAGCTGTGTGTAGATTCATACTCTCTGACAACATCTTAAATTCACTGAGTGGCATTTACTTGGTAAATAAATAAGAGGATCAGACCAGTACTCCTTTAGAGAGGTCAAGCAAAATCTTTGGTCTGTCTGTGTAATGCATGGGCCAAATTATTTGCTCTTGAAAACCACCAAAGCTGTCCTGAAACTTACTGATTTAAGCCATGATGAGCTTCTGTAAGAAATTTGCAGGTAAGGGGAAGTCTGAGCCAGAAAGTGATAGAGACTGAGATAACCAGAGGGACCTTCTTCCTGGGAATGAGAAAGCTCTGTTTTATGCCTTGCCTTGGGAAACATAGAGTGATCCCTAAAACTCCTAGGCCTGTTTTCTTTTCTGCACCTTTTTTATTTATATGTTCTGCCTCCCTGTGTTTGCAATGCTCTGGTTAGTGTACAATGCTGCATGCCTAAATCTGCTTTCAAATCAGACTTTGAGAGATTTTATCGTCAAATATCCAGTTTTTCGTCTGTGTCCATGACCTTGTCTAAAGGTCTGTTTTTGCTGTGGGATTTTTAGAAGGATGAGGATGGAGTTCTCAGGACACCTAAAAGGGAGGACTAACTATATGACTATTTAGGTTATCTCTGCAGTAAATAGAGTGAGAAAAGTGGATTGAAGCGATAGCCTGTGATAAACAAAAACATTTTTTTTCTTTGTTGCTCTTACAGATAAAGCATTCCTCAGTTATTTCTTCTAACACTCCCCCCCCCCCCCCCCCCCATATACATTCGTGTTTAATCAGTCCCTTCCAACAACTGCATTTCCACCCCTTGGAAATCAAGGGTGACTTTCAGCTCCTAGCATGATTGGGAAAAAAGTCTGGCAGAGATTAAAGAAAAGAGTTGCTTTTCCCTTCCAGAATCTGTGTGGGTTGATGAGACTGGCAAAAGCTGTTGGCCAAAATATCACTTAAGAGAGGCAAAGCTCTTCCTAGGACAGTCTCTTTCACATCCCACTTACAATAACAACAATAGCCTTGGAATCATTTTAAAAGAGAGCAGAGAAGGTGTGGGGGTGGGAAGGACAGGAATTACAGCCCTTTTACTAATCAGATAGAAAAGCTCTGTCTCCCACAATTCCTTCATTAGCTGGCGAGACAGGTGCCCTCCGACCTCCAGCATCACTTACTTCCTTGGTAACAACTACTGCTGGCAGATGATCCCTCTTGTAGACTTCATCCATATTCAAAGAGTTGTCACATCCAACTGATGCTAAGAAGCTAATCAAGTAGAATTTTCTTTTCCTTTTCCTTTTCTGTCTCTTTTTGTTCTCCCCCTTTACTCCTTCTCTCATGCTAGAAAGATATTTCCTTACCATACATTCAAATTCTTTTGAATGCTGAGAAAGGACCAGTTCCATGGGGAAAGGGAGGAAATCCCTTTTCTCTTCACACATGGAGCCTCTGGTGATTTTTACATTTTTACATAGTCAAGCATAGGACTGTTTTGCATTGCCATTAACAGCTTTTAAGAATGACCAAGCACAACCAGGGGGTTTGACTGGGACAGCCCTCTCACCACGCTTGCTGTTTCAAGGCAGGTTAAAGATTCCCTATCAAAACTATTTTGAGATAGGAAATTTAATTTCCAGTGCTGTCTAGGTTTTGGAGGAATGTGGCCTTATTAAAGGAGTTGATTTTACAGATAGAAGATGAGTCAAAATTACATTTTCTATGGGCAAGGGTAATATTTTCACTGATGTTTTCATTTTGTTTGCTTTTTCCCCCATGGTAAGCCCATCAGCTGTACTGTGCTTCTTTCCTGTGTTCAGAAATAAACTTGCTAGCATGGTTCTAAAGTAGCTACTAAGAGTTTACATGAGGATATTTAATTTGCATTTGATGAATTTTGTACAAAAATATTTTCTAACTGAGATGGTCATCTCTTCTAACCACATGCCAAAACTAACGAGAAGGAATTTCAGACTTTGAGGAAGAGAATGTTGAATCTGAAACAACTACATATGAAAAACTGACTCTTACATCCTTGTAGAGAAAAAAGAACTGGCAGAATAATGAAGATGCCATTTCTGCACTTTTCCATACTGAGATTTATAGATTTCTGATCATTTGAATAATATGAATCATCACGGGGAAAGTCTGAGGTGATTGAGTTCAGATAGACAGCAACTCTTCATTCACAACAGTGTGTCAATGGTTGTCAGTCAAACATGAGGGAAAGGGAATCAAATCAGGAATTTCTGCTCCAGAAAACATGGAGATTTATTTCAGCGTGAAAATCCAGAACACCTGGCAAATATTATTTTCAGCTTTTGAAAATGATGTATCATTAGATGAGAGAGAATTCCTAAAATGGTCCCAATTTTTCTGAAAAACATTTGTCAGCAACTGACCTTAAGAATCTCTAATAAAAAAAAATCATCTGTAAACAATAGCCCTGTTACAATGCCACTGATTTGTACAATTCAGAGGAAATGCTGACATCCTCCATTCAAGCACTAGTTTCAAGCTACTGAAAATGCTTTTTTCAATCCTGATGGCATCTGTTCCACTTCCATGAGTTAATTCAAGGGGAATAAATGTGCAAAACAAAGGAAAAGAGGAAGTCAATGGCACACTGGTCCCAAACGTCGGTCCCACAAATCTCTCTTATTTCCACCATCCACTGCCAGGTTTCCTGTTGGAATGTGCAAAACATGATTTACTCCTCATGTCTTTCCTTCCATCATCCTGTGAGTACAGATTCTTCCTGAGGCATCCTCGGTGCTACCGCTGTTCCCATCGCGGGTGCAAACTGAAGCTGGCTGGCGGGTTTACGCCCGGGAGTCTGCTCTCTGCGGGACTGCTGCTGCAACTTTATAGCAGCCTCTGTCTTCATGATACTGTTTTTGGACATCCATCTCACCCTCTCTTGTCTAGTAATGTCTCATCTTGTGGAGACTGGAGAGCTAAGTTCATTAAAATGGAATTTGGTGGGTTATTGCACAAAATTACCTCTATTTACATCTGCTGCCTGTCACTTTCAATGTTCTACGTCTTCTATCACTTAATACTTCCACTACCTGTCCATGCCAACTTTCAGTGGGCAGCAGTTGTAAGCTCAGGTTAGCATTGTTTGCTACTTATGGTCCTTCCCACAGAAGCCCTTTAATGGTCTGTGAGAGCTGGTGTCTTGGCCAAGAATGTTTGTTCATGGGTGAGACAGTGCTACAGCTGTGCCGATATCCAGAAATGCCAAGAATAACCATGCACTGTTTTCTGAGGCTGAATTATAGTTCCTACACTATTATTTAACTCTTTGTCTGCTGCAAAGTGTCTTTGTTGAGATCAAAGCTGAGAAGAAAAGAGTAAAAAGGAAAGTAAGCTTTTGGCTGGAGAGAGCAGTGAATGTAAATGTTTCATATCTCAGTGGGGCTGGGCTACAATATTTCAGCTGAAAGAGAAATGCTGGATTTTTGCATGTGGAAGACAGCTTAAGTATGAGCTCAGTGAGTGACTGCATAACAGCATTTATGTCCAGGAGACATTCAAGAAGTGGAGATCCACCTGCGGCCCCAATGTCGTAAATTAAAAGTCAGTGGTACCTGCTCAGGCACACAGACTCCAGAGCAGTGTGTTGCTCAAGTCTAGTGTGCACTCCTGGTTGTGCAGCACCACCCTAGTTATCAGAAAATCCTGAACACCAACCCATTTTCCTGTCTAACATGCCACATCCATCACCTTCACCTCTGTTTACTTGTGTGAGTGATTCAGCAGAGATGTTGAAAGGTTGAAGAGCAGCAGAACACCTTATTTCCACAGACCTCAGCAGGCACCGGCTAATGTCCCACTTCTGCAGAAGCTCAAGCAATTACATTTTTCTTCTTGCTTGCTGGTAGTGTGGCACTCAAACACCTAACTGACTACCACAGCAAAGCCAGGAAATCTGTCCCCTCTGAAAATTAGGCACGTACCAGCAAGGTACAGCTCAGATCTGTAATGGATCAGGATTAGAAATGATGGCTTTAAAGTTTTCCTAACTCACATTTTCTTCCTGCCCTTTTGTCAGTGAGTTAACACAGCATCAAAGAGTCTGCCACCCTGATCTCTGACCATGAGCCCATTAAAATTGCATTGGAAGTTAACAATAAGGATGGAAAACAAAGATCAAATGAATAATGCATAAACAAAGCACTTCAATTAGATATTGAAGAAAGTAATATAAATATATTAGATAGCAAAATATCTTGAATTATAAATTAGATGGGGAATTTCTTTTTCTTCCCCCCAATGGAAAGAAAAAATGAGAGGAAATAGAGATACACAGTCTTTTTTTAGTTGATGGGAGCAAACTCTAGGGGTATTTATACTTCTTTGCTGTTCAAGCTTAGTAATTTCATGTGTTTTTGCAAGATAACACTTGGGTCATGTGATTTCATCAGCCAATCGAGCTGCCAGGCTCTTTGCTGACACTTGGTAATGAAGTGATACGGTAGGGTAGGACGAAGTCACCTTATCTTTTTATAAATGCATTGAGTGGCATTTGGGATGCCTTCCTACCTTTCTGGTTCATTTGCATTACACAAGAACCCTCTAAATGTTAAAGCTTTCTCTTGCAGTGAAAGTTTGACGCTTCCAGCGGCATTCAAGGATATCTGTCTTGGAGTGGCATAAAAATAATGATGTGCAGCTGTGTGTGTGGGGACGGGGCTGTGTACGCGTGTGCGCAACAGCCGGCTGAGAGGCTCCAGAGCTGTCTCCGGCACCAAAGCAACGCGTGTCGTCCATCCAAGCTGACAGGCCTACCCAACCTGAAATCATCTGAGTGCAGTTTCTGAAATCGTTTGAAAGTGGAGTGTCAGGAAGATGTTTGCATGGCGGCTGACATCTCCTCCCGGCGTGGTTTAATGACATCCCTCCCTTGTCATAACTCTCCTCACGCTTCACAAATAATAACAACGGTAGAAGAACTTGGCAAGACAGGGAATGGGAATGTGGGGAAGGGCTGGGAGGCAGGAGAGTGCAAATCGTGGGAGACAAAACCACTTGAAAGGGCTTGAATCAGCCTGAGCATTCGTACTTAGGAGGGCTGTGGGCGTTTCTTGCTTTCCATCATTTTCCCATCTGGTTAAACAAAGGGTAGGGATTTACCTGCCTTTGCCAATCAGCCCAATCTAGAGGAGCAGGCGAGGATGAAATCCCTCTTGGTATGGAGGCCTGTCTATAAAAGTAGATTGTCTCTGTCTATTGCAATAAGTTTTTCAGGTGCAAGGAGGGAGAGGGGAGAAAATATACTGCTGCCTGGAGATCTTCCTCCTGCCCTAGCTGGGCTTCTGGCTTTGGTGGGACTGGCAAGAAGGTTACAAACTGAAAGAAACAGAAGAGATCTTAGGGAACCAAAGTGCTGTACGAGTTTGAACTCCTGACTTTTAAAACTAGCTCAGCCACCTTCCTGCTGGCCTAACTTGGGCACTTTGCCCATTTCTCCATGCCTCCATCACCTGCTTTGTGCTAGGATTCAGGAATGAAGATTAATCCCAGAGCACACCAAAAACAGCAAGATGACATGAAATGCATCATAATCTTGTCAATAGGGGATTAACATGGTTCTTTTAAAATGTCCCATGGGCATTTCTTACCCTCAATTAAATATAATTATAGCCAGGAAAAGTGATCAAGAGATAAATGACTATTTAGCTATCAGTCTGTACTGATTTCCAAAGAAAGAAGCACATTTACCAAGTGTTTACATGTTAAAGTAAGGGAAAACTGACTTCTGGCTCCATTTTTGGTCAGTGAAGTGTGTGTGTATCTGAGATGCTGCCTCTGGATTTCTGGCAGGGAATGCACTGAGCAGAACAAGCCATGTCATCCATGAAGTTTGTGTGCTGCCAGGCAGAGGAAAGACTTGTTTCTGTCAGGCATGGAGACAGTGAGAGAGCTGAGGAGCTGGAGAACCAGGTATGCTGCTTCCCGAGTCTCCAGATGGCTGTCTCAGCTGTCTTCTCAGCCGTACGAGGGTGTTCAGGAACTGAAAGCCTGCACCTGCCGCTGAAAGAAACATGATTTTGTAGGTGCTCAGTGCCTGAGGGTTTCAGTGTGCAATAAAAAGATAATTTATAGTAATCATAACAATCACTGGTAAAGCCTTGACTCTTCTAGCAGTCTGCTGTGGGGCAGAATGGCCACATAAGCTGGTGACAAGTTTGCAGTCTCAAGGACTCTGTAAATGACTGAGCTGCAGTCCAAGGACTATCTGAAGTAATAATATGGCAAAGGGAATGCAAAGACTCTCCTTGCTTTTGCTAATACATCTGAGTAAGTGCTTGTGTACTCCAGAATTTTGTCTTTTCTCTTCAATCCATACTTAGTGATCTTTATCATGAAAGCTAATAAGAACAGAGTGGTAGAGTTTTTTCTTATTAATTTTGTCTGCAAGACAGATATGACTGTACTTCATTGAAAACATAACATCTTGTTGGGTAAAATACATCTGATATCACACATATGACCCCAAGGAGGTGTCTGTTATCCTCTCTGTCCAGCTATACAGGGGGCATCTGGGGCATGTCTATAGCTCCCCAATGCCCCTTCACCGCCTCCACACTCCAGGTATGTGTAGAAATCACCCAAACTAATTTTTAAACATCTTTCCAGCTGATGTGCAGTGAGCAGGGTCCTGCAAGGATGGACCACATGTCTTGTGAGGATAGAAGCTTACATTCCTTGCCTTTGGAAGTAAGGAATGACACATGTGCTCTGCCAGCCCTTTGGGACTGTATTTACAAATTAAATGAAAGAGATAACAAGTGCTTTCACATTATTTCACAAGGAACTGAATGATAAAGTCGAAGAAGAGGGGAGGGAGAAAAGAGTTTTGCTAAAAGGAGTGTACACCTCAATGGCTGATGTTATCTTATGTGGGCTCACACCCATGCCCCTGGAGGAGTGCCTGTGCTCCAAGAAAGCCTTCCTTTGGATGAGTTCTTCACCTAACATTCTTTTTCATGCTTCTCTTGGATTTTTGACAGAGTTAGGAGCCTAGTGTGTTTTACTTGCCCAAAGTACTTGCTTCGTGCCACCATTCCCCCACCCTGCAGAGCAGGCTCCCCCCTCCACGGCCATGTGTCAGCAGCTGGGTGGCACAAAGGGATTAGCATTTGTCCCAACATACAGACTGCTCTTCCAGCTTTCAGACTTTGCAAGGAAAATGACAGGGAGTGAGCAGAGATGCAGACCAAGGAGGTGCTCTCTTCTCTTGGAGCAGGTGCCTGTGCTTGCTGCTGGTACAGATGCATCCCCTGAAAGTACTGGGGGTGGATATGTCCCCTGGCTCCTTAGCTGTGCCATGGACATGGTTAAGGTTTGAGGTGGCGTTTGTGTAAGTGACAGACAGCCTGAAGATGGAAATGTAAGCTTGATTTTGCTGAGGGGTTAGATGTAGACCCCAGAGAAAGTCTTTCCTTCATTCTCATTGGTTTTAAAGAGAAGTCCAAACTCATTGGGGGAGACTCTCTGAAATACATTTCACCTGAAAATTTGGAGTAAAGCTAAATTGAACCATGCAAGTTCTGTTACCAATGGAAAGATCTAGATTCCTCATCCCTGAGTGTGATTTCAACTGCAGATGTACAGGTATAGTATGAAGTTCACATGAGAAATTTGTTCAGGTTACTGGAGCAAAGTATACACAAGCAAGAACAGCACTGTGAGTCAATCAGAAGCAGCAGACTCTGGAATTTTAGTTAAATCTTGAGGTGAGCTGCACAGACACAATATACAAACTGGATTTCTGTTAAGTGTAGAATGGATGTAAGGCTGAAGTGGAGATGTCTGTGATTTTCTTTTACACAAATTTTCCCAAATTTTCCCAAAGTTTCCCCAAATATGTACATCATGCTTTTTTTGCCATTCATCTCACAATAGCAATGGGAAGAGTAAAGTTTGATATCTCCAGGGGGCATTTAAATACCAAGCAATTCCCCACATTTAACTAAGTAACTAAGAAGGGATAGCACACCTGTCTTTAGCAATATTTTTAACAGAGAGGATACCTAATTCCATTAGAGATATTTAGGATGAAGTGCTTAAGTGATTTAAGTAGGTGAGTATTGTGTGAATTTTGGTGGGATGTGTGATCTGTCTCTCTTTCTTGTTTGGTTTCTTTATAGTATAAAATCCAGATATCTATAGGGGGATTGCAAATGTGAGGATAGAGCAGCTCTGTATCAGAGGCACTGTACATGGGTGAGAAGAGCAGCTCCTGTGGAGGTGCTCTCTTCCCCCCATTCCCCCATGCCCAGACAACACTGCAGTCAATGTTTTGCATGGGCACACAGAATCTCAGCTTTAACTAGACCTTCATTCTTACCAGACACAGCTCTGCTCTTCTTTTAAACAGCTCTGCCTGTCTGTTGGGGGACTTTGGGAAGAACTAACCAGACTCTTCCTTCTGCAGTCTAGGTGTGCTAAGACTTCTTGTGGGCTCATTTAATCTGTACCACATTCCAGGAAAGGGAATGAACCTCCTCATTATTGCTCCCTAAAGCATGAATTATCAGATATTTCTTGCCCTTTTTTATTTTTTATTTTGTTTGTTTGTTTGTTTGGTTTGTTTTTCTTTTTGTTTTCCTCACCCTCTGCCCTACCACCTCTGAAGTGTCTAAAACTCTTTTTCATTTACGAGGAAAATTAAATAAACAAATAAATAAACCCCCAGAACTCAAAGATTTCTTATTAAAGTTCTGAACATATGCTACTTATGAAAAAAAAATCTAAGTGAAATTGGCTGATAAAGTAAGAATCCCACAAAGGGCTGTTCTTCCAATCATCCGGTATTTCTCCTGTAATTTCCTCAGAGATTGTGGAATGATTTTCCAGATGTCTCTGTTCCTTCCAGGTGGCGTGTTCAACATGATTTGGAACAAGGCCAATCTTAGACTTCTTCCTGTTCAGGGGAGATGATACTGTGCAAGGAACATATATGTACATTTTTGTAAACATAAATAGCGTGTTTCTTTCAGTGTGCAAGTAAGGGACAGCCCAGAGGAAGGGTCACTTTCTTGTGGATCTGGCTAAATAGCCCTGTCTGAGAAAAGTGCTTTTTCTGCTCAGTAAGATGAAAACTAAGGACAGCTTTGGCTATAGGAGCATTTTTAAGGGGTCAGTATGTGGTACAGTTTCCTACTCTTTAAGTTGACTCACATATGTATATCCTGCTTAGCCTCAAAGCTACTTTAGTTCCCTCCCAAATACTCTGGCTCCTTGATTGCCTGTTGAACATGAGCTTCGTGCAGAAATGGGCAGCCCTGGATTAGGGCTGCAGGGAGTGGGGCTTACTCTGGGGCAAATTAAACAGTAGGTTTGGGTCAGTGCATTGGATAAAGCCAAAAAACTTCATCACATGCAAAGGAACAGAAAGCCTGCTCCTGGATGATCCAACAACATGGATGATTCCTCAATGGCCAGGTCTGCTCTGCTTTTCACCCCATATTTTTTGGCCCTGCAAATTTAACTGCTTCACTGCCAGTGAGAGACATCTTCATTTTTGGGACTGACTCATGTCTCTGCTCTGCATTAATAGATAGATTAAGCAGATTAATGCTATCAATGACTGATCCTCACCGTGGCTGGATAGGGCAGTGTAAATGCCATGGATGGGTTAAAAAGCTGTGATTTTTACATGACAAGGAGGATCCTTGCTGGGAGGACAGACAGAGCTGGATTTTGGCTGTGGCAAAGAGATCTGGGCACTGCCTTTGAACAGGGCTTTTGTTCTGCCTCCTTCCAGCACCAATGTCAGAATGACCAGTAAGGACCTATGGGGTTTTAAGATGAAAGAAGAAGGAAAGGCATTTTCTCCTCTCCATATTGGCCCCTGTGATATATTTAAATACCTCCTGCATGTCAGCGTGACAAGCTAAGTGTAAGTGAGGGACCTTGGGCTTACATTGCTTCAGCTCTGCAGTTTACTGCTGCAATTCCCTCAGCTCAGACTCCGTGTACATGTTTTTGCCATTTTCACTCATGTTTTTTCAATCAAAATCCAGCCTTTTTAATGGAGAAGTTTTATCCCAGCCAAGTGCCTATATGCTGCAGGAGAGACATTTCCCTTCCTCCAGAAAATAAATGTGATTTTGAGAAAAACATCTTAATCTTATGCTGTCAAAAAGACCCTGCTTTAATTGAAAATTTGTATCACTGGTAGAAAGTGTAATACACATCATCTATCTGTGCTCACCTCATTTCTTTATCTAGAAATGTCCTATAAGGCATTTTCTCTGCTTCCATGTGTAAACACAGGTAATTTTCAAAGAAAATCAAGAAAATTAGGAATGAGGTATGCCTCAGAAATTCCTAATTTTTTTTTTCCTTTGCTGAATTGGGGTCAAGGTACAATGCTTTTGCTAAACTTCTCTTCTAAGAACAAATCTGAGGAACAAGAAAGAACTGTTTCTCAGCTAAGGCTCATGAGACTTTCCCCCTCACTATCCATGTGAACATCACAATGCTGTGCTATGATATTAACATTTTACATATTTTGCCCTTTTTTATGATAACCCTTTCTTCTCTGCTTCCCTACAGCTTTGCCTGCATTTCACACATTTCTAGCACATTTCTAGTGCAATAGTCTGTGCTTCCTTCAAGAACCAAAGCCAATTCAAACATATATATTTTAATTCTGTAAAAAGAAATTGGCATAATTTCCACTTGGTATCCTTTACACTGGGAAAGATACTGCAAGCAACACTTTGCCTCAAACTGTTTTTGCTTGGACAATTAAGTTTCCCAACAGAGTGTGGGATCCATCTTTTCTAGCTGAGGATGTCTAAAAGCTGGATGTCTAAGCTGGTCATCCTAAGGTTCCTTTATTTTGTTTTGGATATATAAACACATCCCTGAGGGCAATTCATCTGGCATTTCTTACATATTTGTCTTTGGCTGCAATGAAATTACCTCTGGAGGCATCTGTTCTTGTGTATTCGTTATAAAAAAAGCCTGGTATGTCTAACCCCAATTAGACATCTGGCTTTTAAGACACCTAAGGCAAGAAAGATGAACCTTGCTCTAAGTGGAATGGCAGAAAATGTCCTCAAGCTCTGCTATAAACAAATTATCACCCCTCTGTCTGGTGCCCTGCTATCTGCTGGCTCCGGGACATGGCTCACGGGCAAATGGGACTGAGAGCAGTGGGGAGAAAACCACAGGATGTCACTTGCAATGTATAACTTGCTTAGAAGTGCTGCTGAAGGGCCAGAAAGTTTGGAGACTGGTTTCTAGCAAGCCATCAAAGAGAACACTGGAAACCAAACTATATTTGTCGCTAAACACCTCTCTTTCATTTGCACCTCTGGTTTATTTCCCCAGAGCTCGCAACAGCCGGGTTCTAATTTTGGATACGTGACTATCTTTCACTGAGACGGTCACTAAGAATACGAGATTGGCAATAAGTTTGGATGTGGGAATCAGTGACAAATTACTTTTTGAAAGTAATTTGAGCAACTCTGAGTAGCTGATAGATTCAGGCCGCAAACACTTTCACCTGAATCAAGACAACCGCCAAAACAAATACACCAGCTGAGAAGAAAAGTGCCTTCTTGTTCTGCAGGGATGATTGGGTCACTGAACATAACTGTACTTCTTAGAGACAGAAAAACATAAGAAGAAAGGAAAGCAGGGAGACTTGATACAGTCCAGAGAGAAGGGTGTAGAGGGAGGTGCTGAGAACACCTGAGGTACCCTAAAGTGTTGAGATCCTAAAAGAAAGCTAAATGGGAGTCCAGAAAGATGAGGGAAGACAGAAGAAAGCACAATGAGCTTGGCATCTGTGATCTCAGCTGAGTCTTCTGTGAGTCTGGAAACAAGGCTGACTGGAGAGCTTCAGCTGTGGCTCTGGTGCAAGGGTGTCCCCTGTTGTCAGGGGAGGAGGGACAGAAAGAGCAATGGCCTGAACTTCTACCCTGGCATTTTCTCCTCAAGAACCCCTCAAGCCTTCTGTCCCAAGACAGGGATAAAATCTACTATTTCCCGCCTCCACCCACAAAAAGGAGGAGCAACCTTGTGAAAACAGACCAAAAACATTAAGTTAATGAGAGGATCCCGTGTTTTGAGGGCCATGAGGTCGTTTTCTCTCTTAAGCGCACCGTGTGCTGCCCTGATGCTGCTCCCAGGCAGAGGGTTCATAACAAGTCCTCCCAAGTGGAGCAAGGACAGACTGGACAGTGCAGAAGCTCTTTGGAAAGCACTGCTGATCTCAGGTGCAGCTGCCCAGCAGGAGAGGGCTGTCTCTCGGCAGGACCTCGGTGGCTACATCTACATTACTCTGAAAGGGCACCATCTGGAGCAGCAGGAAGCATGGCACACTCCAGCTCCTGCGGGCTGCTTGCCTGTGGAGAGTTTGTTTAGGCCTGCCTGGCAATGTGCTGGCCCTCCAGGAGTCCCTGAGCATGTGAGGTCTTGTGCAGTGGTAGTGGAGTATACTTGACACACCTTGGGCTGTTCTTACAGGCTCATTATCTGCACAGAGGGTGATTTCCTGGTCTTGAGCTCTCAGGGCCACCCTGAACAGCCAGTGTAGACATTTAACATCAAATGTTATTCAATCCCACCTGTTCACAAGTAGTTCTTTCTGTCTGTTGGACGAGAAAGCATTTTACATCTCTGTCCGCCTGGGTCATCCCTCCCTCATTCCCTCCACCCAACTCTGCAAAACTGCACACAACATCAGAGAAGGAAAAGCTGATTTACCATAACCAAGCAGAGTGTGGGTACATTGCATAAAATATGCTGTTTGTGACAGAGGGAGCCATCCAGCCAATTTGATAGCTTTGCTCCCAGGAGATTAAAATACCTCCTTCATCTCGGCAGAGAGTCTGTGTATGGAAAGAACCTGAATTAAAATCTACCTTTTGCTCCAGTGCCTTCAAAACACTGCTGCCTCTCATGGGCAAAGCCAGACGTAATCCTGGATTCAGTTCCCTCCCAGTATTGTTCAGTTTGTTATCTTGCTTTGCTTGTTTGTTCCACTTGTTGTGTACCCCTGACACAAGGATAATCAGAATCTCTGGAGGAGGGGAGCATCTTTCCCATTGTAATGAGGGGACCTCTGGCTGCACCCTGGTCCTCCCAGACAGTCACCAGCAGCTCTCATGGGTTTGTGGTGGTTCCCTAACCATGGCACATGAACACATCCCCATCTTTAGCCAGCAGGGTAGCTCACAGTGAGACCTTTATTTTAAATAGATACTGGTGAGGTGAATAAATCTCATCTTAATTGACTAGATCAAGGTAACCCAGTTATTCTGTGACAGTATAAGATGCAGTTTACACCAGAAATCAATGTCCTCCCCAGCCTTGGGTTCATGCCCCTAATGTGAAACTAAAATATGTCAAGGGCTACCAAAGAGGAAAGCATCACCTTTGTCTCAGTGATCTTTTGAACTACAAATTGAGGGAGGTGGGATAAATGCTTTAGGGGAGAATCACTGACTGCTTGTCCTGATTTTACCTAGACACATAGTCTTGGCCATAGTCAAAGACAGAACATCAGGTAAGACTGATGTTCTTGCACCAGTATGGTCATTCTTGTTCTCCTCCCTCTGCCTTGGATTAGGCACTTAGGACAGCTTTTTAGTAGCAACTCATTCCCAACCTTCCTTATCAAGGTCACACTGGAAGTCTGTGAAAGGTCTGAGAATTAAATCCAAATTTCTCAAGTGAAGTTTCTACACGTTGTACTGTCTACTCCCTGATTCATGACTGCTACAACTACTTTCAACTGCAGACTATCAAACTTTTTCGGGAGCTGTCTCTGATTAGTTGATAGTGTTTTTTAAAAAAAAGAAAAAAAAAGAAAGGGGAACATGTCAAATAAATTCAAACAATAAATAAGCCAGCTGAAATCGAGGTCTGCTCATGGATATTCAGTAAGCTGCAAAAGAATCAAAATCTGTTGGATAAATTATTCATTGCAAATTATTTGTTCATCTTGACAGTCATAAAATTATACAATCCATTAAAAAATAAAATAAAAAAAAGTCCAGTCACAGTATTTGATTCTAGTCCTGTGCTACAGAGAAAAAACTACTGTGTTGGTATTATGAATGAATGATGTGCCTGTGCCTCCCACTGATGGGATCTGTGGGTGGCCAGTACCCCCTAATTCAGCCTGGGAGATGAAGTCCCATACAAACAGCCACTGACTGCCTCTGGGAGGGGTGGTTTTGTTTGCTCCTGTGGGATCTGAGGAAATTCCTTCATATTTCTCTCCCTACTTCAGTGGAAATGAGAAGGTGTGGAGACCACTCCATTCCCATAGCTCAAATCCAAAGCTCGTACAAATCCACTTCACTTTGTGCCAATGGGCTGTGTTCAAAGTAGGCTGTGCTGTCACTCCTCCTGTTTGACCTCTCCCTTTTTGCTGTTGGGAATTACTGCCACTCACAGCGATCCTGCGAGGGGAATCCTTGTATATCTGTTCCAACAGGCAAAAGGAAGTGCTGCTGGACTTCTCCCTGTTTCCATCCTCCTCTCTCAAATACACACCTGGCACCTTTTCCCTGCTCAACACAATAAATCTGTCTCCACACAAGGGAGGGGCACTGAGCTATTCTGATAACTTGTGGCTGAGCACTCTCTTTGTGCCCACTCTGCACTGCCAGGTGTAGAGGGATTGGACTCAGGTTGATAAGCACAGAGGCCATGTCAGCTGTCACTTGGCTGCTGTTCATCCTACATCTTATGGCCCAAATCACTGAAAATACCCTTTATTTTCAAAATGAGAAATACAGCAGAGTCCTTATCACCATATAGCAAGGTGTACCAGAGGAATACATGGTCCAGTGCAGCCATTCCCACATGGCTCTTATAGCCCACACATGGACTGAAACAAGTGGAGATGTCTTTGGTTACTTCTATGCAACAGGCACAAGCAAAATTTCACATGAACTTGTGTCTATGTGTGTGTGTACATGTGTACAAAGACCAGTGTGGTCTGATTAGTATTAGAAACAGTGGCAGACTTCAGAGAGTAAAAAACCCTGGTTCAAAGACAAGAGAGAAAATAAGTTCTATTCTGTTCTATCCAGCATCTTACACACCACCTTCATCACCATGGTATTTATTTTTCCCTCTGAATTTTTCTTCTTTTCAAGGTTTGATCTGAGGCCAGGTTTTCTAATGAGTTTAGTGAAGGGATCAAAGGATCTAACCATCTGCCTAAAGAAAACAATAGTATTTCCAATTGAATGATGGTATCTGGCAGGGAAGGCAGATTGCTGGGCTCCTTAGCTACATCATAGAAGAGAGATGGGAAGAGCAACAGAGAAGGAAACCTTATCTAACCAGATGCCAGAAAAAAATTCAAGTCTTCCCAAAGCCTACCAATTACTTTATTTTGGCAGCAGCAAGGGAGGAGAGGAGACTCGAGGAGAGGAAATAAGAAAGAAGAAAGGAGAAAAGATAAAAGAGAAAAGAGAAAAGAGAAAAGAGAAAAGAGAAAAGAGAAAAGAGAAAAGAGAAAAGAGAGAAGAGAGAAGAGAGAAGAGAGAAAAGAAAAGAAAAGAAAAAAGAAAAGGAAAGGAAAGGAAAGGAAAGGAAAGGAAAGGAAAGGAAAGGAAAGGAAAGGAAAGGAAAGGAAAGGAAAGGAAAGGAAAGGAAAGGAAAGGAAAGGAAAGGAAAGGAAAGGAAAGGAAAGGAAAGGAAAGGAAAGGAAAGGAAAGGAAAGGAAAGGAAAGGAAAGGAAAGGAAAGGAAAGGAAAGGAAAGGAAAGGAAAGGAAAGGAAAGGAAAGGAAAGGAAAGGAAAGGAAAGGAAAGGAAAGGAAAGGAAAGGAAAGGAAAGGAAAGGAAAGGAAAGGAAAGGAAAGGAAAGGAAAGGAAAGGAAAGGAAAGGAAAGAAAAGAAAAGAAAAGAAAAGAAAAGAAAAGAAAAGAAAAGAAAAGAAAAGAAAAGAAAAGAAAAGAAAAGAAAAGAAAAGAAAAGAAAGAAAAGAAAAGAAAAGAAAAGAAAAGAAAAGAAAAGAAAAGAAAAGAAAAGAAAAGAAAAGAAAAGAAAAGAAAAGAAAAGAAAAGAAAAGAAAAGAAAAGAAAAGAAAAGAAAAGAAAAGAAAAGAAAAGAAAAGAAAAGAAAAGAAAAGAAAAGAAAAGAAAAGAAAAGAAAAGAAAAGAAAAGAAAAGAAAAGAAAAGAAAAGAAAAGAAAAGAAAAGAAAAGAAAAAAAAAGAAAAGAAAAGAAAAAAAAGAAAAAGAGCTGTCATGTGAGAGACAAAAAGATGTATTTATCATCTCCTGGAAGGATCCCCAGCAATGCAGGATGACAGGCTCTAGTCAGACAGACCAAGATTATTGGGATGAACGTGTGTATGTCCAAGGCAGGATTTTCTCCCCCCCCATTTGTTTCATCTGTTGGCAGATCCCATCAAATGAACAGTGAAGGAACTGGTTTGCAGAGCTCTGATAGGGACTCTATCCCTAGAGTGGATTGTGGGATCCAAGGGAGTGGATGCTTACATGGCCCTGCTTTCAGTGGTCCCTTCTCAGGCAGGAGGATGTTGGAACAATTTTGTGTTTGACCAGACTTATCAGGATATTTAAAGGAGGGAAAATAATTTCAAATTTGAAACTTAAAACCCTGGCAGTGGTTTGGACTTCCAAAAGTCACAGAACATGATCTTCTAATAGTAATTAATATGACTGAGAATAAACAGGACTAAAACATTACCAGTCTATTTTATTAGTCTTGGCATGTAAATGAATGTCTTCAATACTATCAGTCCTAAGATAGGAAGAAGGATTTAAAATACATTTAGACTGCTAAACAGATGGCCATTTCTCTGTCATAGACTGCTGGACAGCTGTGGAGCTTTGCTGTTCTCCTCAGCAGTGATCCACAATCGTTGCGACCATATCACAGAACACGTCCCAAAAAAGGACCCAGAAATCTCAGATAAATGTACAGCAGCCTCTGTCTCTACACTGAAACAAAGAAAGTCTCTAGGGGAAATGTGGATGTGTGGTGATTCTGTCTAAAGAGAGATGGTCACAACAGATAATGGTGTTTCTGCTGTCTCCTTTCTGGGTGCTTTTGAAAAGACCACCAGTCACAGATTCATCTGAGCCCTTTTTCCACAAGACACTGAGACAGAGGAGGTTGTGTCCCAACTCTAAACATTAGAGACATCACCTTTGCAACTACCTCTTTTTAAAAGGAGAATACTCCATGCTTGCAGAATACTTGTATTTTTTTAATGTTGTCATTGTCCTCTTTCTCCCAGGCGATTTACAGGTATAGAAGGGCATATGAACTGAGCAGGGACTGAAGGAAGGGGGAGACTACAAATCCACAGCCCTAGAGAACAAGCTAAGCAAAGCAGGACTTCTCAGGGCTTTAATGCAGCATTCTCTTCCTTACTAGCTACTTGGCATTCCAGCAGGGTGGGTTAATCCTTTGCCTTTGATGAATCTTTAATCTTGGCACCTTGTGGCTGAAGCCGGCACTAACTAGCAGATCCTGGCGATCAAAGTCATGCACTTAAATATTTCATTTATAAATAAAAAGTAATAAAATAAAAAATAAAGACTTGTCTTCATAATAGCAATAATGCAACTCCAGAGGGGTTGTTAGTGCCAATTAATCACACTCTTGGGACTGAAGTGTAGCTCCACTGCTCCTTGTAACTCTAATTGCCCTATGGGTGCAATTATCCATACCCCCCTCTTCCTCTCCCTGTCCAGTCAGACCTTATGGCTTAATTCCAGCGTAGGCATTCTAGTTTTTAACCTCTGTTGCTCTACTCCACCCTCCTGATGATCCAGGCTGGGAAAGGAAAGTGATAAGAGTAATTCTTCTCCTCTTGTTCATGTTCTCTCTGGCCAGCTGCAATGCAGGTATATTCATGCCTGCTTCCCTGTGCAAAGATCCTGGCTGCCTGTGGGGATCCTCAGGGGCAGCCTTGTGCTGCAGAAGAAAATTCATGAGCATTATCTTTGTGGACAGGCTCTGCAGCTCATGTCCATGAAGGCACATACTTCTCACTTCCTACTCAGTGCCTCAAACTTCCCACTGATGCTGGAACCTCTACTCAGATCTTGGGGGCTGGAGCCGAGCCATGAAATTTTGAGCATGGAAAGGAGCCTCTTTCCACTGCTATTTGTACTACTTTGAACTTCTGGAAAATTCTAGAACTAATCTTGTTAAAGATAGTTACCTTTTTTTTTTTTTTTTTTTTCATTAGCTATTATTTAAGCATTTCCCAATCTGAGGCTTGGACCTGACCCACAACACAACTAAGCCTATGGATAAATGGAGGGGCTGATGTGGGACTGACAGGAGCAGGGGCAAGGAAAACATATCTAATGACTTTTTGAGACTATTTCTATGTTCTGCAGAAAAGAGTTACACCACCTGACTGGGTCCCATTAAAAATGAATTTCCCTGGATCCATTTTAAGTCTGCTGGATGATAATTTTTTTCACTGTCCCCCAGCTGTTATACTGGGAGAAGCAGTGAATGACTGTTCTCTGTTCATCTTCCCTGAGACACTCAGTTTTACATACATCTGTCATAATGCAGTTTTATCTGGAGAGACTAAAGGCTCCAGTTAGCTCCACAAAATGAAAATTAAGCATTTATTTAATCACTTTCTGTGGAGCAGAAATATGGGAATATAAGGTCCTTTATTTTAGCAGATGGGGAGGTAGAAAGAGCCAAATCCTAAAAGACAAAGTCTGACATGTAAAGAAGAAAGAAGTTGCCTCTTTTTAGAGTAATTAACTATTAGAAGACTTTACCAGGGACTATAAAAGATAACCTGTCACTAGCTACTTTAAAATGGGATTGGGTATTTTTCTGAAATACATATTTTACTTTGACAATAGCTCTTGGACTTGAAATGGGAAATAATTCAGAGAGGTCTGAAGTCCTGTTATATGTAGCAGTCTAGCTTAGAATGTCACACCAGTCTCTACTGGGCTTAAAATGCATGAATTATTGAAGTCTGAAACTGAATCTCCAAGGCAAAGGTTGCTTTTGCTGGAACACTGAAGCATTTTAAAGGTTCACTTGTAACTTCTTGTGATGTTCATCACCTGCCATGGTGGAAGACCAAAGCTTTGAATTCTGGCCTTACAGAAAAAAGATTAAAAATCAAGGAATGAATTCTTACTGTACATATTTTTTGGCTGATCTGAAGTATGTTACTCTGCTCTGCCTAACCATATGAATTGAGGGCTGCACAAAGAGCTATCATGCTGCAAGTCCAGAGCTCTTACTTCCTTAAAGAAACCTGGTCTGTAACAATAAAGTTTTCCTCATATTTTTGTCCTCTAATATTCACTGAGCTAGTATAAAGGAACACAGTTCCCTTTACTTCATCTGAGCTGTAGCAATTTTCCTCATCTGAGACTGTGTCTCATTTCACCTCTCATTCACTGACATTGATGGCATCACCTCTTGAGAGAATAAGAATGCAAATTTAATTCCCATCACCAATTCATTCCTTACTTTCACTGCTAAGACAACTAAGAGTTACTGCTGACCACACACACACATACACAGAGAGATTTGCAGAGAATTCCTGCAGTTCTGCAGTGAAAATGCTCTAACTTTCATGAAAATCAGGGATCAAGCTGTTTCTATGCCTTGTCCTTCCCTCCAGCATTTAAGGCCTGGAAAGCTTGCTGGTTGTGTTGTAATCTTACCCAGCTACAGGGTGTGTAACTGCATTGCTTATTCCTCCCCTGTGGAATGTAGACCTCCATGCCTCACATGAGCCAGAGCCTCGTATGAGTTATGCAGCTATTATGTTATAAGTGGGACTGATGTATTACAGAATGCTGCCATACATCCTATGAATGGCACTCAGGCTCCATTTTTTTCTCCTTGTAGTAAATTCTGCACTTTTTTTGGAAATGGGCAGCTTCACAAGGATGCAAAGATCTAGCACCTGGGGGTGGCTCGGGTGGAGTTCAGGGCTTGCAGGGTCAGGTGCTACTCACCTGAGCACCTCACTTCCCTGCAAGTGGCAGGATTTGTGTTGACATAATGACCAGTCCCAGCTGAAAATCTACTGTCTTGTCCAGCCAAGAGATTCTTACATTCCCTCACACATTAGTCCACTGACTGAACTGCTTTTACCATAATAATATTGTCCTTTGTTCTGAATTTACTCTTACCTCAGCCCCTCACTACCATTCATTCTTTTCTGCCCATTGACAGATTTGCAGGCATCTGCCCTTTTTCAAACACTCTCCTGCACAGGAGCAGGACACAGCGGGATGTTCACAGAGTGGAGTTTTTTTTCATGGGGTGATTTTGATAAAAGAGACATTTTTCAGAAACAAACATCTCTGATCTACACTAGATATGTGTATTTCTGGGCTGCAATCCCATTCTGCTCTCAGTTCTTTAGAACAGGAAGAAACATAGGAAGAAACACAGAAAGAAAGGCCAGGGTACCCATAGGTAGGGACTTAAAATCTCTATCTGGATATGAATTAGGCTCTTCTCTTCTTTTCGTAATCAAAATTGAAGCACAACACAAATCCTTACCTTCCAAGACAATTTCATCCTCTTGGAACTGTTCTCATATGAAGTCTGGGGTTTTCTTGAGTTTACAGCTAAATACCAGGGTAGAAGTTGGGTGTGAAAGGTAGTTGAATGTGCTTTTTCTCCTTTGCCAAATTTTGAAATTGGCACAATGGATTAATACTGGAATTTGCTTCTATCTATTAGCTAAACCAAAAGAAGGGCATGGTGCTGGGGCCCTACAGATTGTTATGTGCCAGGTACCCTTTCCAGGGATGCCTGTTTCACTCTCTCTCTCCTGGGTGGAAGAGAGTTTAGACAACTGGATAAAAGCTGTACTATGTCTCTTGTCCTGTGGGCCAGAAAATGGGCCTTGGGTGGTTTAATTTGCTAGAGTAGATATATGCTTTAAGATTGCATCATGTGGTAATGATAACAGGACAGTGAGACATGAAAGCTTAAAGATAACAGTATCTTCCCTGCTAACAGCCCGCTGTGACTCTCCTGTATCTTGCAGTTCACTTTCTCATTTCTTTACCATATCTTCCCTCCTTCCCAAAACCCAGTTAACACACACTATGTAGCTTCTTACTGGATGCCTGGAAATGGATCTGGAAAATCTGGGTTCTTTCCTTAGAGGAACTATGGGGCTTGGGTGTATTTGGTGCTGCCCCTCCTCCAGCCCAACCAAACATCCAGCAGCACAGCGAGTGGTTGTAAAACCATGATGGCAATCCCTGCCTGCCACACCTGATCTAAGAAACAACGTTAGATGGCCTTAAAAAAAAAAATAATAATTTTAAAAAATAGCATAACCAGTTCTTCTGTGTTGGAACAGAAACATTGACAATCAGAGAAGAATATCGAAGCAGAGCAGCCAGCACATCCATCTCAGGTATATCAGACCAAATGGAAATCCATGTCCAATACATACAAGGAGCCTAAATACCTCGATGTCAGTAAGACTGACTCAGCCTGGTTACAGGGAGGCTGGTGAGGTACAGAAATGGGGTCATAAAACTGGTGTGCAGACTGTTTTGAAGGCAGATCTGACCAGGATCTGGGATCCAGGTCTGGCATAACTGTGTCAAGTTATGCAAGAGACTAGGGAATGCAGGTCTTGAACATAAAAAGAATTTGCCACTAAATAAATCAAGATTTTTTTATTTATTTTTTTCCTCCCATAACTCCGGTATATCTCATATTGCTAATGAAATAAACTATAATAACAGGTGGATAGGGTTCACTAAAAAGAGGGGAAGGAGAGGGAAAAAACATTGAAAAGTATTTATATGTATCTGTGTCAAATCTTTATATTTGGCTTCTTTGTTGGATCTATTGACTTTATTGACATATTTGAGGTTATTGACTGGTGTTTGGGATAAAGCAGCACTCCAAGTCTGCAGGGAGTGTTGCAAATGTGGCCTGAATCAGGGACAGGGAAAGGAGCAGCGGCCTGTTTGTCAGTATCCACTTGCCCTGTATCCTGTAAGTCTCACAAAACTTGATGTTGGGAAATTTTTGTCACTTTAGAGACAGATTTATAAGATTTTGGAAAAACTCCTCAGAAGTAAATTTGCTAAGCTCTGGCTCAGTTTTGACCCTGAATTCTCCTGAATCTGGATATGGTTTAATTTCTAACTATAGATTTTATATATGTTTTACCATGCTCACAAAGACCTCCTTTTAATAAAGGGAAGAAAAGAAAGATGTAACAGGGGAATTCATAGTTCTGTGTTTGTCCCGTTAGGTCCAGAAGCAGAAAATGGGTGGTGGAGTAAAGAGAAGGTAGAAAAGAAAATCTCAGCCATCTTGTCAAACTAGCCTATTTCTCCATCCTTCTAAGATTTATATTTTTCTCCCTTTGTTACTACTGCCTTGAAGATGAAGGCAGTGTCCCTTCTGGATTACATTCCCATGGCTCCTGCTTGTGGAGCATCTCTGAACCTCTTGCTGATACAATTCACAAAGCTTCACACCACCCTTGTGAGAGGAGTCAATATCATTAAGGACAATTGTACCTTACAATACATTTCCTAATGCCCCATCTATGCCACAATTAATCTCCAGTTCCAATCCAGTATTTGGCCTTCCAAGGTACACATTTACTTTCCAAAGCATGTAGTAATGATTTTCTGTCCCTGGCTCCGACTTTCCAGTGGTGTAAATCTATACAGAGCCTGCTCTGGCTCATTTTACACCAGCCCATCATCTCAGACGCTCTCTCTGATATTTGTTGTCTGGTGGTGTTGCGGGTCATTAAGATAGATGCTTGTGGCTACCTCGGGACAGACGGATGTCAGTGTTGGGAAGATGTGTTTCCTTATATATGGTTTGCTGCACTCAGTGGGATATTTCAAGGTGGGAAGAACTATCTGAATACAAAGTGGAATTGAGTTTACAGACTGTCACAACTGTTGGGCTCGAAGGCACCCAAGAAGAGCTCATTTTTCTTCTCAGAAGACAGGATCAGTCATATCTACGTGGTTATAGATAAAAGTTTGTTTATCTTGCTCTTTTGGGTCTAGAGTCCTGGAGTGGCAGTGTGAACAAAGGATTTCAGATTTCTTGGACTTTGCCATTTTACAGTGTGTTGTTGGAGTAAGTATATTTCACCTTATCGTAAATGTTACCTCTTCCAGACAATATTTTTATACTAGCACCTGGAATCCTCTATTAAAGGGAGAATTATATATTTATTTTGAATTAAGTTTTGAAGCATCCTAATCACTGGACCTCCCTCTCACCCCACCTTTCAGCTCTTGGGGGAATGAAAAAAAAATGAACGTATAAGGCCAGACACGATGTGAAGTCAAAAAATGCCTTGTGTATCTGTTAAAAAGCACCTCAAGAATTTAAGCAACTTTTGTGCTTCTCTAAAGCTTGACTCCTGATTTGGAATGTTTGGGATCAAGAATTCTGCAGTGGGAGACAGCAAGGAAAAATGTGGGCCAATTTACCTGCC
Source organism: Cyanistes caeruleus (assembly GCF_971803275.1). Taxonomy (NCBI): domain Eukaryota; kingdom Metazoa; phylum Chordata; class Aves; order Passeriformes; family Paridae; genus Cyanistes; species Cyanistes caeruleus. The sequence continues at coordinate 74,404,820 of NC_141732.1, forward strand.
TCAAGTACATAACACATGAGTGTTACCCTGCCCAAATTGTAAGTGAGAAAGCTGAATAAAGCCTCAGACAAGAAGTGATAAATGCAGCTGTCATTTGGGTATGTGGGCATGAACTGGGAAGAGGACACAAGTGTTCTCCAGCTTTTGGCTAAGTTTGTGATTCAAACCCATCCAGGGTAACACCTTGACCCTCTGAAAGAACATCCATAGCTCACACTGAAATGCTGGGGAGCCCTTTGCCTGTGTCTGAGGGGCTAATTGGGCTCTTAATTGCCTAGCATGTCTGCACGAGAAAGGTGTATGGTAATAATAATGCAGTAAATGAGAACACTGGCTATTTGAATATCACTTCCTTTGTCAGCTTTATTTCACTTAATAATGTGACATGGCTTGGGGAGGGAAAAAATTTATTAACCTTGCCATTTTTAAGCATGAATTGCTGGGAGTTTTTCTGCTGAAATTCAAGTCCTTAACTTTCTTTGATATTTAGGAAATTCTTAGTTTTATCTCCATGGAAGACTGCTTCAGGATGAATAAGTCTTTTTGGGGGGTAGGAGGAGAACACAGAGTAGGCCATGATTTGGGAATTGCGTGTAAAGTATCCTGGCATTGTTAAAAGAAAGTGGGAGGGGAAGTGTAGTGAAAATGAGTGAAGGAACGGTATTGTAATCTGCTTTATTGCATCCCGAGATGCTTGACTTAGCCTCATTGTCATAGCAAGATGATGTGTACCCTACGAGTGTATAAAAATATATGAACTCCTGGGACAATATAGTTCAATCTGCTCTGCTATTACCCATCATGCTCATCTGAGCACACTACAGCTATTAGATCTGTTTGTGAAACAGCTGAGCCCATGGATGGATCTCCTGCCACGGAGCTGGAATGTACAGTTGAGACAGGGTCTGAATGTACAATACATGGAAGGAGAAACAATGGAAATGAATGTACAGTGGGGATGACTGCACAATGGGAGGTGCAAGAGGAATGAATCTGCTCCTACTGTGGGTATGTAATGGTGAAATAGACAGATTGCCATCTATAATTCATGGTGTTTGCTTCCCCCTTCCCCTTGTCAGATAGCCCTCAATCAGTTTGACTTGCAGAAGCCATCCTTCTCGACTGAAAGTTGTTAAAATGCTGTCGTGTTTAACCCCAGAGGTAGCTGCATTTTAAACACAGGAACGGAGCTGTGCATGTACAGAAAACCATCTCCTGTTCTCCTTCCTTCCTTCTCCAGAGGGACCAAAGAAGGGCTACCCCTGGATGAGGAGCAGCAAGACCGAAGCAGCTCACTGCAATGTGTGTAGAAAGGAAAAGCAGAACAGCACCCAGGGAGCCAAGACCCCTCCTGAAATTGTTTTAAAGGATAAGAATATACACACCAGAATATGTGTATAAGAACATATACATTCTTGTAGGAAACCTTACATTAATATTCTTAAAGGGGTGACATCACAATCCTAATAACAATTAATTTTTAAGGCCCCTGAAAACAAGTATTGAGCTATACATGCTTACTATGCTTACTAACACTGCTATCACTGATGCTTGGCTATCAGTGGCACCAGTGGAAGTAACTGAGTGACATTCTTCTAATTCCACATTGTGACAATTTTTACAGAGTTTTTCTAATAATGTTATTTCTGAATGGACTGGAAATACTATGTTTTCCCATACCTGCATCTTTGTATTTCTGTCTGTAAGTAAATTTCCTGCATTCATCTTAGGAGAATTATAAAATGTTCAAAATACATTTTCTTGACTATTCCTGCAATAGTACTCTCCACCAAGAGAGAAAAAAGAGAGGGGGAAAAAAAAGGGCAAATAACAAAAGCTTGTCCTGTTATTTCCTTTTCTGGATAATTGCATTTTCCATACCTCCCCCTTCAGAGGCATTTACAGTGAGTTCTACCTTCCATTGCTTCTATTGATTTGTAGCTCTGCAGGGTGAAAGCCAGACCTTGGCAAAGCCAAGGGGAGTTTTGACTTCATTCTTTAAGAACAAATTCACTGGTGTGCTGAATCAATGCAAAGAGTCAGAGCACTGGCCTGTTAAACTGGATCTGTAACTGCTGCTCAGAGCTACAGCCATGCAAGGAGCCAAACTCCACTGCTGAATTTAGCATTTACGTTTTGGATGCCTTTTTAATGGCTGGGTAACATGTGCTAGAGGCAGGTGAAGGCCTGGGGCATCTCTTTCTGCTCACACAATTTGCTAATGGGTAGGGAGTCACATGCTTGGTTTAGCCCTACAAGCAGGACCTGGTTCAGAGCTGCCCAAAGGGGCTTTGGGACACCCTGCTCTGAGATACCCTGCTGTGGGACAGCCTGATGTGGGCAGAGCTGAGGAGATGGAGCAGTGCTGCCTAGTGAGGTGCACAGCCATATAAAGTATCCCAAGCACAGCTGCCCAACCTGGCATGCTTTTCATAGCAGAAGGTAGATTTAAACCCCCCCAAAAGCCATAACTCCCAGTACACCCGGTAGAACCCCAGCGAGGAAATCCATGACAGAGGAAAGAATGGAGGATCGTCTCTGAGAACATATCAGGCTTAAGAGCTGAATAAAGCTGTTGACCTTGGCCTGTTTGTTGGCTATATCATCAGATCAATTATATACAATGGTTAATAGCATTGCCTAATTACTTCCTAATTTCTTCAAGAATACCCCAAGCATAAGAATTCAATTAACTGCAACTATACAAAAAGTTTGAAGTCTGAGCTATTCTCTTATTGACATCATTTGGATGAAGAGTGTGAGCACAGATGATACATTTGTTAGAGAATCCAATTTTTAATTAATTTTAACTTATAATCTAATGAACAGGTTTCTCTTGTAAATTCTCTGAAAATGTCTTTCATCCTCCAAAAGTAAGAATGCTAAGTTTCAGAAGAATAAGGTGCTGTTTACTTGCAAAACAATAAGACAGAATCCTTTCATTGTAAAGCAGAAAATTAATTTTTAAATAACCAGACCAAGGCTATATTCCTGCATTTATTAGATTTCCTTATGCCGTATGACCTCCTAACAAATGGAAAATATAAAGAGGTCAGATGCTTCTAGAAATTATGTGGGATTGTGGTATCTGGTAATGTTTTGCCAGATTTTCCTTCTTTTCCTCTAAGTTTTGGTCTGCTTACTAATGACTTGGTAATGCAGTTCAGCATGCATGATCTCTAAAACACTCTGATGACTGCTGAAATGCACAGCACTGTCCTGATACACCAGGGAAGAGATTTCATCCAGTGTGTCCACTGGAGCTTAGTTCCAGTGATTGAGATTCCTGGTTTTTGCAGGAAATCTGTGATGGTGAGCAAAATGCAGCAGTCACAGAAGCTCAGGGGTGTAATCCAAGACCCAGCACAGATAAAATCATCCCCTGGTGTCACTGCTTGGGAAACTGCTCACTGAAGGTCCTAAGAGCACATTGGTGGTCCTGCCCTTGTGTGATCACTTGGATGAAAATTCCACCGAAGCCCAGCTCTCCTGGACGCTGCATGGGATTGCACACACTCAGAGCTGTACATGGGGCAGACAGATTATAAATATTATATTAATATATCATAAATATTATAAATATAAATATTCTCTGGTTATGTCTGAGCCAGAGCTGCTACTTCACCCCTTGTTTGGGTAAATGCGCCAGCACACTGGGGCTGCACATAGTGCAGTAACTGCTGCCATGAGGAACAAAAGCATATTATTTTCTCCCTTTAAGACTTAGAATGCTGAGAAAGGGTGATGTCCTCCCTTCTTTTTGCAGGCTCATATGTGGGCAGCTATTTGGGGCGGGTTCTGCTCTTGTTTGCACTGCAACAACCATGATACAACAGAGTTTTTATAAAGCCATGGGGGTTAATGCCTGTGGTACCAGATTAAAAACCTTTTGTACTCTCACACTGTGTGCTTGTTTTGGCTAGGGTGGGTTTATGAAGAAAATTGTGTTTTGTGGGTTTTTTTGTGCTGGAGATGATAGTGACAATACAGGGATGTTTTAATCATTGCTATGTGAGCACTGCATGACATCGAGCCCTTTCTGCTTCTCATCCCACCCCACCAGCGAGGATGCACAAGAAGGTGGGGGAGGACACAGCCAGGACAGCTGGCCCCAGCTGACCACAGGGATAATTCTTAGAAAGCTGGGGAAGGAGGAAGGGTGGCACAATTGCAGTGATGGTGTTTGTCTCCCCAAGTCAACATTATGCATGAGGGAGCCCTGCTCTTGGGGAGATGATGGAACACCTGTCTGCCCATGGGAGTGCTGGATGAATTCTTTGCTTTGCTTTTTTTCTGCGTGCAGCATTTGCTTTACTTATCAAACTATCCTAACCCTTGAGTTTTCTCACTTTTACTCTTCTGATTCTCTCCTCCATCCCACTGCCAGGGAGTGAGCGAGCAGCTGTATGGGGATGAGTTGCTGGCTGGGTTTAAGCCACAACATCCCAACAGGAGGCTGAACTACTTGGGTATACTGGAAAATGAAGATAAAACTACTTTAATGCAAAGGGGATTCCCCAAGATCATAGAAGACATTAACATAGGCCATAAATAAAAATTTAACTCACAAAGAAGAGTCTACAAGGAAGACCTAGCTGTGAGCTTCCCAGATTGGGCATTAGCTGTTTAATTGCAGGAGCATGAATGCCAGTGGAAATTTGCAAAAAATCCCACTGAAGTGCTGAAGGTGTTACCAGGTCTTAGGATGTCCTCAGCAGAGTTTAGCATCTGGCTCAATTGAGCTTCATACTTGAAGGTTAACGTTCATATTTATCTGTTTTCTCCTATTTTGCTAAAATTTGACTGTAATACTGTCAGCCATTTTTTTATTCTTGTAAGGAGTGACAAAAGGATATTTTTCCTGTCTGGAAAACTGTGAAATGCGTTTGCTTTTAAGTTTTGTTACAGAAAGAGAAACCCAGCCAGCCTTTGAACCCTGACATAGAGGCAATTCTCACTGAAGATGGGTTGATTTCTTCACTAGATTGCAGAAAAAGGAGGAGGCGAGGGCAGAGACAAGCATGTCAAGATGTGGTAATGAAAATGCTCACAAGAAATATGTTAGATCAGTAAATACCCTCTAATGGCATTTGCACTTATTTAACATCTCTTTTACACATCCAGTATGGATTAGGGAAGCCTTAATATAAATGTGAATTGGGGTCACAGCAAGAGAAGGAGAGAGAAGGAGATGGGCACAAACTCCGGATGATGTTCTCAAGTGGGATGCACTGGCACAGCTCCTGAAGTGTGGTGGGTAAAGTTTTGGCCATGCAGTGTATTCCCACACACTGATGAAGACACACAGATGCACGTACTTTTCCTTAAAAATAGCAAGCTTTCACTGGGCCACACTTCCCATTAAAGAGGACTTACATCCTATGAAAATTCATAAACTCTGCAGGCGTTTCTACGGCGATTTGACGGAGTAATCTCCCGTCATCTCAGCTTCTTGGTGACAATGACAAGAGGAAGATGGATTTATCAAATACACAGTGACATGTTTATGACCCTGTTTTGCATAAGCAGGAACCTGAGCCAAAGGCTGTGCAGCTTGAGATAGCAAGAGGGTTTTTATAAATATTGTGACAAGCAGAAGTGATATTTGGAAGAACATGAAAAAAAAATCTTACAGTATTTCTTTTTTTTTTTTTTTAATTTGAGGCAGACCGCATTGTGGTGGTGCGGGGGAAGAAAGCCTTTTCCCACACTTCTCCACAGTTCAATTTCTCGAGAGCATGAAGGCTTAGCTCTCCATCTCACCTTGAAAAGTTTTTCTGTTAACCCTTCTCCTCCCTCTGTGCAGAACACCCTTTTAATAAAAATGTCATTAGGAAGGGGGCAGGGGGAAATTCTCTCCATCTTTCATCGATAGGAAAGTAACAGGGAGAGGCTATAGGAACACAGATGGCAACAATAACTCCATGTATGACACGCACACAGACATGCCAGTCCCAGCTCCAGATGCACTGCTGCCTTTCCCAGCGTGGCTCTCAGATGGGGAGCACCACTAGAGGGACCACACACCGTGTTTTTGCCCTATTCTTGCACAAAACCCCTTTCTGTTATGGTATTACTGCAGCTCCTAACCAGTGATCGAGGCAGTTCACAGGGTGCCCCCTCGGGCTGCTTGAGGCCACGTAAAGTTTTCGTCTCTCGGAAGCAGGGCTGGACCTCCAGAGTTGTGAAAAGGCTTTGGTGGCTACATTTAGCAGGATCTTCTGCAGACACCATGTCTTTGCCACCAAACTCACCCATTCAATGCCTTAGGCTGAGCACTGAGAGATGGACACAGACTTGCCTTCTCAAACACAGGGATGGATGAGCCCTTTGCTGCTTTGCCCCCTCAGCAGCCCTGCCTGTGTGAGAAATAGAGCTGTCAAGGGTTGTCGAGACAGCTTCAGCCTGAGGTGTGTCTGCCAGAGGCCGTGGAGATGCTCCCAGCTCGGGAGTCTGGGGTGTGCTGAGGTTTGCACAGCTGTGCCATGCCCGGGAGGATGCACAGCAAAGGCAGGAGCAGGGGATGAGTGATGGTGTGGAGACGAGGACTGAGCCCCATGGTTTTACATTCACCAGTTCTGCTGCAGGGGGTATCCTGAGCACTGCTAGATACTCTTCTGGAGGCTGGCAGAGAGATAATAAAATGCTCAAGCTGTCTTTCAACATCTCATAAAACCAGGAGGGCTGGTTGAAAGTGCAGTAAATGAATCACAAAGAGCTAAAGAAGGAAAACATGAGTAAGAAATGTACTTGGATGTGTTTTTCCTCTCTGGATTCCATCATTTTTGTGATAATTTATACACCAAATTAGAGGATGAAGCTAAGAGAGCAACCATGTGGAAGAAAGGGTTGTGGGTATTCAGAGAGCTCATGTGCTAGACAGAACCTCAACCAAAACCTGCAACGCTCAATGTGAAATACAGTCTTTGTTTTAAGTTTGTTTTTCTCCCTCCCTTACTCTTCTTTTTTACTTCCTTCAGATAAATATATTAATTAAATGACCCTTCCTTAGAATTACACAGAAAAGGGAGTTCAGGAACCTTTATTGAACCGACCTGCAAAACTAGAGCAAAATCAGCTACTCTGTTGTTTCCCCTAAATGATTTTTCCATTGCATTTCACATCTTATCAGGGACTTGTTTGGGCTTGAAACTCTGAAGCTTTTTCTGTAGGTCAGTTCAATAAGGCACTCAAAGCTGCTTTTCTCTCCATTGATTGGGGTGTTTGGTATGGTTTTAGTTTCCTTTATTTATTTTTTTTTTAAAGTAAAATAATAATCTATGGTTTTGGGTTCTTTTCCTTCCCTTTTTTGTCCTTTTATTTCTTTTATCTCTAAAGAAAAATAGATATTTTATCATTCTTGGTCCATCATAAAAATATTCCCTCTTATCCTCTTTCTTTACCTGGTATCTAGAGAGGGCTCTAGTTTCTTCACTAGCATTGCAGTGTTATAAAATTTGACTGATAGTTTCAGATTCAAACAGTTATTTCAACCAGACATGAGATAGGAGCAAAACAACATCTTCACCAACCATTCTACCCCTGGGTAAACTGTACCCTCTGTTTTCATGACCTATAGCCTTTGGCACAAAACAGTTCATTTGCTCCAACATCTCTTTTTGCCATCATATTTAAGGAAGAGATGGACACATGTTGAGATTGAGTGGAATGGACAATGTGTGAAGATTTTTTGGAATTAAATAATAATTGGGGGACAGGTAATAGATAGGGAGATGAGGATGACTCCACAGGTTCCTGGGATCTTCTCAGGTGCTGGGTAGTGGTAATTGTTATGACAAATATGTACCCCCAAGCAGGAAATCACCTGTCCCTGTTCCCCTGTAGCCACCTGACTCCAGGAGCAATAGTCCAGCACAAGGTCAGAGATGGGCTCCTGACTCCCATCTCTCCTTGCTGCCATTTTTCTCCAAGAGCCCTTCTCAGCCAGCTCCTGATTACTCCTGTTCTCAGAGAAGAACCACCAGAGCAGTGGTTTCAGGCAGCCCCTGGCACCTCCTCAAGCAGCTCTGGGCCTGCAGCGATGAGCAGGGATACCTGAAAACCCAAGGAACCTCTGTGTCTTCCACAGGGATTGTCTGGGAGGATGAAATCCAAGAGCCCCTCTGATAACACACATTACAGCTCCTCCCCACAGCCTCTGCTCCAGCTTGACAAACCACAAAATTCCAGGTGGCCAGATTTGAAATTTCTATAGGTCTTTAAAAAAGTCACCCTTCTTTTTGGGCATTAGTAAAAAAATTCCTGCTTCCATGATTACATATTTTATCTTTTGTGTTGTATTTCTACCTCCTCCCTCCTCCAGCTTCTCTCCTCTCACAACAGTTTCATGCAAACCTTCTAAGATTTCTGTGGGGAGTGGTAGGCAATAGAACTCTGTTGTCTAATGGGACTTCCACCAGCATCCTTCCTGGCATTTCACTCTTCATATTATAATTTATAGTGTAATGTAATTTTTTTCATATCACACTATAACATAAATTATTGCCAGTTTGTCCTTAACTCTCAAGGAGACAGTCTAGGGATTTTTGAACCAGGAAAAAGGATGAGAGAAAGAGAGAGAGAGAGAGAAAGAGAGATGGAAGGATTGAAGGGGTGGGAGAAAAGGGGGGAGATGAGCAAAGAAAGGGATAGGAGAGAGAGGTGAATAATGGAAGGAGAGAGAGAGAAAGAAAATTTATTTTTTAGAAGCAGAACTCCCAAAGTTAAACTAGCTTTTCTGAGGGCAAACTTAGCAAATAAAATTAAAGAGGAAATCTTTTTGTTCCAATAACTTATTATAATGCTCTGCTTCAGCCTAGGATATGTCAATGAGTCCTCAGTGGATGAGACAGGAGAGAGTCTGAGGAAAAGACCATCAGCCTGAAAAATAATGTATTTCTAAGTTTTCTTAGCTTTCTCACTAATATGTCCCTTAAATTATTAAAAGTGAAAGACATTTTAATATCATTTGGAGGCTGTTTGTTCATTTCTGGCATCTCATTTCACCTGGAGAATAACATTACAGAAGACAGCTTTACTGTCTATTTACTTTATTATTGTAAGTTATTTCCATTATGCACGCCGTTAGGAGCCCCTCTTGGTTAGGTGCTGCACAGATGTGTCCCAAGGCATGAGCAGCCCATTTAGCTGAGGAGACTGCAGGGACTGTGCTCGTGTCCCCTCCTCTCCGAGCTGGCACAGCTCCATGGGCACAGCCATGCTCTGCATGCGGCAGTGCTGGCAGAAGACTGCTTCTGCGTTCTTCATTTGCATCACTTGAAGAAATCATCACACTCTGCTGACTAAAAAATGCCCTCCCTCCGCTCACATATCCCCTGCCTTCCTTTGGAAGCCTCCCCAAAGCAGAGAGAGGGACAGCAGCAGAGGTGCCCTTGTGTGGTCAAGCCCCTGGGGACACCCTGCAAGCAAGTCCCAAAGATTGCCACATTCTTCCATAATTAATGGCTCCCAATGAAGGGAAAAAAAAAAAAAAGGAAAATGGAAACAAAATGTTTTTAAACATACATATGATTGAGGCTTTAAACTATGAGGCCAGAAAGAGCCATTTGACTGCTGGCTGTGGTTTCCTGTGTCTGACAGGCTGGTCTGTGTCCCTGCATGGCAAGGCACAAGCTGGTCTCAGCCTGGGCTGTCTCTGCTGCAGGCAAATGTGCTGCTGTGTGCCAGGTGGGCACGCTTGTGAGCTGGGACAGCTGGAGATAAACGCTGCAGCCAGCTCCTGCTGACAGCAACCTGGGCCACTGTACCAGCATTTGGTGCTGGATCACATCACACTTCATTTTCCTACACACCCAGTACAGGAGGACATCATGAGGGAAAAGGAATTTTGGGGGAAGCATAGAATCACAGAATGGTTTGGGTTGGAATAGACCTTAAGGATCATCTTGTTAGACCCCTTGCCAGGGCAGGGACTCCTTCCACTCCTTCCAACAGGTTGCTCAGAGCCCCATCCAGCCTGGCCTTGAACACTTCCAGGGATAGGCCATCCCAAACTTCTCTGGGCAATCTGTGCCATTGTCTCAGCACATTCACAGTCAAGAATTTCTTCCTAATGCCTAACCTAAACCTGTTGTCTTTTAGTTGAAAGACATCACCTTTTGTCCTTTCAGTACAGGTCCTTTTAAAAAGTCCCTCTCCCGTTCTCTTTTAGAACCTTCTGTTACCGGAAGGTGCTGGAAGGTCACTCTGGATCCTCCTGCTCTCCTGGCTGAACAACCCCAACTGTGTCAGCCTGTCTCCATAGCAGAGTTGCCCCAGCCCTCTGATCATCTTTGTGGTCCTTCTCTGGACCTGTTCTCACAGGTCTTGCCTATCCTGATGGTCCTAGAGTTGGATTCAACACTTCAGGCAGAGCCTCATAAGAGCAGAGGGGGAGAATCACCTCTCTCTACCTGCTGATCACACTGCTTTTGATGTAGCCCAGAAGCCAGTGCCTCCTTCCCCTCTTCGGACAGCTTTCATGAGGCATTAAGTGCTGGGAAAATAGCTGGGCTTTTGGATCAAGATTTTTACTATAGCCCAGCTCTCCTCCTTCCTTTCACTTCCCTCCCTTAGCTCCTCTTTCCTCTTGGTTTTCAGCAGCTGAAGCAGAGCAGAGAGGTTACAAAACCACCCAGAGCCTCCAGCTGCAATAATCACTCGGGCTTGTGTAGGATTTACACGCTGCAGTTGTAGGATTACATCTATAAACAGCTCAGAGAAAGAAAATAAAAGGAAAAAATACGTTGCAACATCCTTATCCCTCTCTTTTCTCCATGCCCTCCTTGGCCCAGGACCTGTGAGAGTCTTGGTGATTTTTAACTCCTCTTTCCACCCTATTCTTCTCCCACAGCCTTGCTCAGTTACTAGAGCACAGTATTTTAGGGCAGCACCTCACATATGACTGCTTTTAGTATATGGTGTGTATTTGTCTTTTTGCCCACAGCTTGTGCAGGATGCCTATGGTTTAGTAAAGCCAAGCACTTCATCATTTGATAATCAGCCAGATTCAGAGTCTGACACCTTCCTTTCTAATGTGCTGCTCCAAGAGCCATACAACTTCTGCAGGATCTGCTTCGTAAATATCTTTGCAAATATGAGCAGCTGGGTTAGAAATGTATATCCACTTTGCTTTTCAGAGGAGGGAATATCAATCCTCCAAATGGGAATCAGAATCAATGAAGGTGCAGAAGGGTCCTGTCACATCAGCCTCAAATTGCTTGGTGGAAGAACCCAAAATAGTGACAGCACTGCTGGAAGACTCTCTGCTTCCTGGAAGTCTGAGGAATTCCTCACCAAGTTATGCATAAAATCTGCCTCCTGCTTTTTTCAAATGTAATTTTCCTGGACACATCTGGTCATCAAGCTTTGCTTGTGGCAGATCCAAGCCCTTCCCATTTCACCACCAGAAGGGAATGCCAGTCCTGTTACACTTAATCTAAGGATCTGTCTGGGTTTCACTTTCTGCCTGATTGTAAATGAAGTTTGTCCATCCTAACCTCTGGGGGCAGGTCATGTTTTTTGAGCTGGTAGAGACTCTCAAAAGAAGGGTTGTAAAGTGGAGTTGCAGTCTTGAGAAAGTCTGTAATAATAGACACTCCTGTATTAATTAATCACTCTGATGAAACAACACACATGCCTCAACTGAGGCTCACTGCATGGACCCAAACTGCATTCTTTCACCTTCTTTCAACTCCTTATTTCTTAGAAATATTTTTTCACTCTCCAAGTCCAAGTTCATGTCCAGACTTGTTTCCTTTTTCTCCTTTGTCTTCACACCCTGAGCAGAATTTAACTTAATATGTTTACTTAGACTTTTTTGTCAGCCGGCTGAGCAGAACCATTACACAATAGGAACATATGTCAGCCTCTCATGGACTTATCCCTGTGTTTTTGACATGATGAATTCAATCGATTGGTAAATGGGTAAATAGTGAGAGAAATTGCTTTCTCTCATTACTCTGCATGGCTGTGTCATTACCCTTTAATATTACATCATTATTGACTGATGCAGCCTGTCAAGATATGGCCAGCGGGATGTAATGCAGTGGTAGGAGATGTGCAAAATATTACACTTAAAGTCTACCTGTGTATGTATGGGTGAAAGAGGGAGAGGAAGTGATATGTGTAACCCCAGCAACCAAAATGAACAAGGCTGCTTCTCACTTAGCCTCAGACTCCGATCTGTGATGAATGCTTTGGTGGAAAGTTGCCCCACTCTTAATCAAAAGGACCAGATCCCATTTAAGCCATGCCAGCAAGACTGGATATCCCACACACTCATCCCACCCCTGACATTCCTGTTCCTTACTGTAAAAACTCCATGACTTTTCTCTTTAAATACTATTATGGCTTGATCTAACCAATTAGATGTGATCTAAGATATATATATATATAGAGGGAGGAAGGAAGGAATGAATTTATTTTTCTCCTACATTCTGTATCAAATCTTTGCAATCTGCTTTCTTGATTTCTTTATTTCATTTGATAGTTCCAAAAACCAATTTTATGCCTTATATATTAGTAAGAGGAAAGAGAAATGTATTAGAAAGATATTTTAGCTATCAGTTAAGAGAGAAAGAAACAAATATAAAAAGAAGTATTGTCAAAGGCTTTGCTCTGTACCCAACTGTTGTGTTTCTCCTTTCTCTTTTCTTAGCCTTCCTTTGGGAAAGAAGACCTGTCAAATTAAAAATGAATAAAAACTCATTAAGAAACAACAGGCCTAGATTAAACTGCACTGGGATTACACTGATGTGGTGGTCTTCCCCACCTTTACTTCTGTCCAAAGATTGCAAACCCTTTTTCTCCTCCAGGACTCTTGCCTCCATCCTGGTCCTGGCTAACTTCATTCCTGCATGAAACCCTGGGCTTGAAGGGGCTGTGTGGGGAGAGAGTAGGAGAGAGAGGGAATTGCTTTTTATGCTGCCTTTTGTTTTTAATTAACCTCTGGTGTTTTCTTTGCCTAGAGAGAGACCAAATCCTCTCACCCTGATTTTTTACACATGCCTGCATTCAGACTGCAGCAAACTGAGATCAAGAGAAAGAAACCCAGAAAAAGTTAGAGGGGAAAAGAAGCCTCTGCGTCAAAAGGAGGAACATTATATAGAGAGGGAATTGCATCTGTGTAAATCTGTACACTTGTAAATCTGTGTAAGATTTACAGGCCAATCTTTGCTTATTTATCCTGGTATGAAGCAAACCCAAGAGAAGAAAATACACTCATGGACAGTGAGCTACCAGGCTTCTGCAGCTCAGGATTCCTGCAGCAAACTCATTCCAGGTGTTTGCACAGGAACATCTGGGTTGGTCTTTGACACAGAGATGAGCAACATAACCCTCCCTCTGCAGGGCTTTTCTCACTCTTCAGCCCACACACTTCTTAAAGATGGTGATGGTTCAATAAATACCAGCTCTGAAACACCTGAACTTAACTAGCAGATCTAAGGTTATAGCTGAAGCACACTGGGGTACTTTTATCTCTCTTTGTGGATTAACCAATTAGAGGTCAAAGAAACCAACAAAATATCCAATACACCACTTTAAAAAGAAGACAATCAGCATGCTAACTTCTGTTCTGGCCATGTTGGGAGAAGAAAAAGAAATATTTTGGATATGTATTGACACAGAAATATAGGTAGGAGGCAGGACAGGAAGATTTTTGCTAAGATTAACTCAGGTAAAACAAAAGGCTGGAGTAATAATCTACACTTAAAACTTTGTTCTACACAAATGTAGAGTGAAGATATCTGCAGAAACTGAAGAACAGATTTGGATAAAATCCTCCTTCTGTGGATCGTGCTGTGGAGGGGTTGGTCACTTCAGCACCCTGAGCCTTTCCATGAGTGTTAGAGACCTCATGTTTTTTGGTCCCTCTACTTTGCCAGCAGTGCTGTTACATAAGACAACACACCAAGTAACAGCTTTTCTGTGAAAAGCGTTATCTTTCCCAGGGAGAGACAGACCAGCAAAAAGCTTTCTGTCACTTTCAACAGGAACTTTGGGCTAAAGTCTCGGCTCATGTAAATCAGTGTAGCTCCACTGAACTTCAAGTTGACAAAGCATTTTGAAACCACTTGGCCATCATCTTGGAGAATCCACAGCAAATGGTGGTGCATGAGTAAATGTATTGTAATAATAATGGCAATGACAATAACATAAATGGAATTTTCTGTGGGACTTCTTGAACACCACCAGCAAGCTGAAAACATGGACAGTGTAAAGATCTGAGTATGAGTTTCCTGTGCTGTAGACTATGCTTTGTGTATTTTCACTTGGTATATAATCATTCTGCTGCTGCCCTGAAAATAGTGAAATTTCAAAGTTAGATATACGATACCATAAAAATAAAATTATTTCAAATATTGTGTAATTGAGTTCCTTACTCATTCACCATGTGTCCTAAGAAAAATTCAAGTCAGGGAGCCACATATGTTCATTATCACTCATGCATATATATATATATTTATATATATATATATAAATCATGCTGAATACCCATAGAAAATAATCACTAAGTGTTTAGATTTTCATTTCCACAGATCTAGATTTCTCTTGCTCTAAAAGAGAAATCCAGCCACTGTTAATGGTAGCAGGATCCTTAACCCCGACAGAATCAGGCACCCCAACACAACAAGGTTGTTCATGAACAAGGCAGTGGGCTTGTGTGAAGCATGTAGATGCTTATGGAAGCCTTAAATCTTGTAAAATTGAACACACTTCCCAGTTTTATGATGCACTTATAAACTGTTCCTCCTATTCCACACTTAAGGACAATTCTGTGCCATCCCAACTTCTGTGCTATTTGGGTATCAAACAAGCAAAGATACCTACAGAGACCATACCTGAGAGCTGTGAGGGTCTTCACAAAGCCTTGGGTCTGCTGCCTATGGAAGAAGGGCCAGAACCAGAGGAAAGGTTTGGCAGGAACCTGGAGAAGCTCCCTAGCTCAATTGGCACAGTGTAGAACCACATAAAAGTGTGTTATTACTGACAGATACATTTTTCCCATTTTTAACCAGCCTCCAGTGACAGAGAGCCTCAGCCCCCCCAGACCATGAGTTTTACCCACATAGTTTCTTTCCTCCCCATTAGAAAGGATTTCTCTTAGTCAGAAACCTTCTCCATTCAATTCTCTGCCTCTTTCCAGTGGCAATAAGGAAGTGAATAGATCTTCAGACAGGTAACAGAAACCCTGTTCTTTCATTAAAGATGTCTGTTGTAACATCCATTAAATGGCTGGTGCCAGGAGATGCAGACATTGATACAGGGCGGTGAGTTATCCTGACATGGACAAGGGGAAGGACATGTCCTTCCACTTTCTTTTCCAAATTTTATCAGAGTCAGTCTTAGAAAATTCAATATTCGTTCTAAGCTCCTGCTTAATAAACTTGGCAAACATGACATTTTTAAAACAAAACAAAACCATGCTGTTCACTTTCCCTTTTCATTCTTAATTGGCCCATCTAAAAGCAATCAAGTGAACATTTAGCTGTGGTAGAAAGATCTGCAGGAGACCTCTCCTCCAAATGCCATTATTCAGGAGTGAGCAAGAGTGTGGATATATTTATGGAGAGTGGGAGGCACACTGAAAATTCTCTTTCAACAGTGACAGAGGAGCAGAAGCACAGCCAGGGC
This sequence comes from Cyanistes caeruleus, assembly GCF_971803275.1. Classification (NCBI taxonomy): domain Eukaryota; kingdom Metazoa; phylum Chordata; class Aves; order Passeriformes; family Paridae; genus Cyanistes; species Cyanistes caeruleus. The sequence goes on from NC_141732.1 coordinate 74,420,456, forward strand.
TGGGACCAGGGGGGAAAACAGATACACAGTGCCCTGTTGTTCAAGATTAGCCAGAGGAAGTCACAGCCTTCTCTGCCTGTGGATTAGGTTCCTTTGATGGTGTCGGGGGAAATTAGGCATTAAAGAATAAACCATATGAACAGCACACTGAATAGGGAGCTGCCTAAACTTGGCAAAAGCAAACACCACAGAAAAAGGGATCTCTTTCAGTGGGTCTCACATAGCACTCTTTCCTAGGGATTGGCTTGCTGGGATTTAGGTGTGTTAGCCCCTTCTGGCACAGCACACCCACCCAGAGCAGGGTTCCCTCTCAATCAGCTGCTCAGTGAATAGAAAGGTAAATTCCAAGAGAGAGTGAGGCATGTGTAAAGCATGGCTGTCAGCCTGTCTCTCCCACTGCTGAAATGCAGACCTGCTGAAGCACTTAATCTGTTTCACCTGTTAATGGGTTTGGGGCTATGAAATCCTCTCTCGGCTGCTTGGGGTGCGTGATGAAAGACATCAGGTGTAGATCAAGCTAACTTTGCACAGCAGGTAATACAATTTCTAGAAATATACACACAAGTGTGTCTAGGGCAGGAATCAGATTTCAACAGTGGAGCCATACAGAACGAATAATTATATTTTGCATTTTTAATAGACTTATTAGCATAATAATACATTAGTCTAATAGAATATTAATGTGATGCAGAAATATTAGCATATTATAGATCCTTATTCATTAATATATTAGACCCTTATTGTATTAGTGGCACAATCTACTAGAGAAAATGTTGCTTTGTGTCTGATATTGCTATCCCAGAAAAAATTGAGATTGGCAAATAAAGAGCCTCTCTGTGTCACAGGCATGACTGAGTCTAGGTGTTAATCCAAGAGCTGAGAAGAAAATGCTTTTGCAGGCAGAGAGCATTTGATATTTGAGTAGTTTTCCCACTTTTTCTGAATTCAACCTAAAAACTTTTAAAGCTGTTTCTGTGGGGAAAAAAAAAAAAGCAAAAAAAAAAAGCACCCTAAATCCTAAACTCATAAAAATCTCAGATCAGGAAGAAATAGATTCCATTTTCTGGCATTCAGATGCCCTCCTAAAATGTAGGGAAATGGCTTCATATTGTTCTTATCCCACTGTTTTAAATTCTGCAGAAAGTCAAGTCTGCTCTGGGCACCTGGTGCTCTTCCTGGTGACCAGCACTCCTTTTCAGAATCTCCCTGTGTCACACTCTTCCAAAAAGATTTTCTCAGCATCTCATACCCTGGTACCCCACATAACTGACAAGCAACCTCACTACCTGTTTGGTTTTCTGGCATTGGCCTCTTCTCCTAAACCACCCACCAGAATCGAAAAGCCTGTCCTGAAAAGCACTTAATTGAAAACGGTAGCATCCCATGAAAAGACTTGACAAATCCTATTAAATTAGGCCCCCCAAAATTCCTCAGTATCTTTGTTAAGATGCTGTCAGGTTGACAGCAGCTCTGGAGTCCCATTGCTTATCTGCTCTTCCCCATCCACCCCTTAGCAGGAGTGAGGTCTTTTTGAGCTTGTGTTGCTGTGCATCCCTTTGTACTGGGGAAACTGACTCCAAGGGCACTTTTAAGGCAGTCCCCTCAGACAAACAGAATGTCAAATCAGGGCTGCTTGCTCTGATAGGGACTCGACTCCCCTATGAATGGGGCTGCACGCTGCTGTTGCCTGCTCAAGCTGCATATCAGGCTGCATGACCCCGATGTCCTTATGGCAACTGAATAAACATTCTCTATAAGCTACGGAAAACAAATATCATCTAGCGACTTAATCCCACATCTCTCATTCACAGACAGACTGACAAACAGGACTAATTCCTCTTATTAATACTTTGGGTATAGGCAGCAGCACTGACCAAGATGACTCATAGGTTAGATTACGTGCTTTCAGCAGAACTGGAAAATGTGTGAAGCAGAAAAATGAGGAATGTCAGTAGGGATGCAGAGTTTTGAAGTCTGTTGCTTCTTTTCTTCCTTTGAGGAAATGCAGTGCAGTTCTTTCCAGAAGCAGATATTCCCCAAGATCCAGGTAACCCTCCCAACTAAGGAAAACAAAGGGAAGATGAAAATCATAACGCTTACCCTCCAGAAAGCATTTGCTTCAATCTGGCATCTCTGTGGCACAGGTTTGTTTGAAACTCCTTCTAAGGAGCTCAGCAAAGTAGGAATTTTACTTTTAAAAATAATATACTAGATCCCCAATAAACAAAGCTCTTGAATTGAACTGACCATAGTGCATTTTTTCTGTCTTACATTAGACCCAAGAGGCTGTTTTCCTGGGCTTTTTTTTTTTTTTCCTTGATGCATTTAAACAGCAGCTTTCCTCTTCTCCTTGTGATCATGTTAAATGTTTAATTGCTCTTTGCATTTGCTGACGGCACAACATAAGCCCCTGCAGTAAAAGAGATTTGTGCTAAAACTCAAGTGCTTAAGAAATAAGGAAAGGGGTTATATTTTGGGTCAGTTCAATTATCTCTATTTTTTTGGAATTATATATTAATTTTAATATAAGCTTCAGCACAGAAGTGCAATTAGCATTCAGACAATGTGAGAAAGTCTTGCCTGAAGTTAAGTGATGTGTAGAATCCATGCAGGGAATTCAGGGAGGTTAGGCAGTGCAGCTCACTGCCATAACAGGGCTAAGCCAGGTCCTCAGATGGTGTAAATCATCACCATCAGTGAAGCCATCCTGATTTACACCACATAACTGTGTCCCCCCACTGCTGTTTGAGATGGGCTCAAGATGACAGCATTGGGATCACCACTGGAATACAGACTTTTTCTAAGTTCTAAATTACATGAAAGCCACCCAGTCAGACACAGCAAAGCTTTTGTTAGCAGCTATCATCCATCCAGAGCCAGTCCAGACACTCCAAAACCCTCCTGACATAAGTAGTAAGAAGTAAACCTTGCCTCCCACTTCCACATTTGTCCAAACCATTTGCACAAGGCAGGTGCTTTTACACCCTCCATTTTAAGCTAAACCACTGCACTCTCTGACTGGCCTGAGAGGAATGCTGAGCACAGCAGGACCAAACTATTCTGGTGGGACCAATCTCCTTCTAAATTCAAGTTTTGGGTAGCAATAATCCAATGTTTATCCTCCTTCCATATCTGTCTCCTCACACCTAAATCTATTGTAACCCCTTAGCAGGGCTGAGCTGAGAATTTTGCAGAGTTAGGACCCTTCTCTGGTGAGCAGTACAAGCAGACCAACTCCCTGTGTTCCAGTCCCAGAACTCCAAAGCAGTTCAAGTTGGGAGGTTCATTCAGTGCTTTTGCAAAAGAGTCCTTTCTGTCAGAATCTGTCTAAACTCAAAGAATTAATGAGCTTGTATTCTGCAACAGGCTGTGAGAGGAAACCAGCCAGAGGGACCCTTGATAGGACCCTTAATGCAGCTTTGTTACTGTCCTTTGTTCAGCCCCCCAGCAGACTGGGGCTCTGTTGTCTACTGGAGAGGGGGCCCAGCTGATCCTGAAATAATGCCATTAATGTATAACAGCTTCAAACAATCCATCTAATTTAATGCCTGCATTTCTTCTGGGCTTGCTTTTCTCTTTATTTTACATCTCGTCATGAGGAATAGCGTTTCTTTAGAAAAAAAAAAAAAGAAGAAAGAAAGAATACAGAGAAAAAAGAAAGAAAAAAAGGAATATGGTGAGGTTTTTATGTTTTTTTTTTGTGTGTATTTTTTTTTGTTTCTTTTTTTGTTTGTTTGTTTTCTATGGATTCACCCTGCTTTTTCTCTTCCCGAATGCTGTTTTAGGTCTCTTTTTATTTAACAAAACAAGGTCAGCTCATCAGCAAAAAAGCTGAGAGTTTCACAGGGTCCAAGACTGCTACCATCTACAGAATTACTTTTTAACACATTCTGAGTAAAAATTATCCCCTCTGAGCCAAATGCAGATTGACAGCCAAACATAAAACAATCACATTTTGTTAATTCATTTACAGAGGTGCAACTGTCTAATCCAACACCACTTTTCTCTGACTCCATAGCAGTGTTTTTGGCATTGTCTTTTTTTTTTTTTTTTTTTTAATGAGAATTTTTGGGAGGGAGGTTTTTGTTACTGTTTAAGGGAGAAGATAGGATTCCTGTGAATCCCTGGGGCTGTGGGATTGCTCACCAACATCTCGAGCCCGTTTTGCTTGTTTATAGTTCAGAATGCAGCTTTTGTGTCAAAAACTGAAGCCTTTAACATTTTCAAAGCCTGTCTTCCTCTCAGTTGTGGTGCACATGCTGATGGAGCAAAACAAGGGCACCCAGAGTTCAGTAGCTCTTATAATTGGACCTAAACTGATTTCAGTCTAAGGTCAATTCAAAGAGGAGGCTTCAGGTGCCATTCAGAAATGACAGGAGAGCCTGATGTAAGCCCTAATATTGCAGGAGTTATGTAGCACTGATCAGCTGGAAATCACTGCTGGAAAGTTGCTGTTGGGATTGTCTTGCTTGCATATAGGCTGTGGATCTAGATTATTTAGAGAGACAGATAGTCAGACAGACAGATATGGGTAAGGAGATGAAATTCCATCCTTGTCACTCTGTGATCCAATTTAACCTGATTTTCCTCTATTTAATTCTGTGTGCCTTACTACAAAGGTGTCTGTAACCTCATTATCTAAGTATGGGAGATGTGAAATTAGACTAATAGGTAATAGAGATAAATAGTTATACCATTCAGCAGCTGTGTATTTTCGCTTACCTATCATTCTACTCATGCATGCATCTTTCAGTTTTCAGAGGTGTTGAAAAGGGAAACATTCAAGGCTTAATATTTGTCTGCATTTTTTTTAAGTGGTCGATACAAACGCTGACAGACACACTCACAGCTCTGCAGCAATCTCAGTCCTCTCAAAAATGGTTCATTGAGCACCTCTGAAACAGCAGTGTGAAGGCATTAGATCACACATGAGACACTTGAAAGCTGTGCCCAGTGTTGAAAATTCACCTTTCCTATTTGTTCCTGCCTCGTCCTGCATATAGAAAAGCCGCTCCATGACCTGACCTTTAGAAAATGATTCCCACTGCAGTTTTAAAACATGGGGACATGGGGTGGGCTATTGTTTTTGAGGATAGACAGAAGGGCTGGAAATACAGAAGAAATTTATATGACATGGCCCTTTTCGAAAATAACAGGTGACTTGGCTGACATCAGGCAGGGTTACAGTGGTGGAGCTGAAAATCGTGCCACCTCTTAAGCAGAAGAACAAATTCCCACCTTCCACTTTATCTGTCTGTAAAGCATGAGAGGCTGACAGGGATCTGCTGCCCACCCACTGTCCCAAGGACTTGGGGGCTGAGTTAATCCCATCACACTAACAGGACGTAACAATGTGTTGGGAGTACTTACCACATTCCTTGAAATTGAAGAAAGTTGCCATGGTTATTAGTAGCTCCTAATGATATTTGCATAGATTAACAGACTTTAATGCAATCATGAATGCTACAATCCCGGGGAAAATAATGAAGAAATCCATTATGAGGTAATAAAATAACTAAGTCAATACAGCAATAATTTGATCCCATATTAGTAATAATTTCATCTCCTGCTGCAAGGCAATTTTAATGCACATACCATTTCTGGACAGTTTTATAAATATCACCTTTGTTTGAGATAATTAATTAGCAAAACCAAAAAATATATTGCTGGTATTTTATACGATAAATTAGTCATTAGGTTTAAACTGGCAGGCTGTAATAAAACTTATTAAGATAAATATGCTGGGATTCTTAACACTTCAGAGAAGCTGTTCTCTGTCTTAAGGCTCTTCTGGTGCAAAGCTATCATCGCTGCTGGATGGTTTCTATGTATGTTAAAACCCAATTATGAAAATCATGTTTATAACCCCGACTTGCTTAGCAATAGGAGCTGAATGCATTAGCCCGTATGTGCCCAGTGGACGAGGCTAAGGTGAGGGTGAGTTGCTGAGGGCCCTATTATCTCACTTCCCATCATCACTCAGAGCCCAGAGCCTCCTGCAAGACTAACCCAAACTAACTTCACTTCACAGGAGCCCAGGTCTAGGTCATTCTGCCAATAAAGGAGGGAGATTTGCAGTCAGAGGTAGAGGAGAGGGAGAATATTAACCATTAGGTGGGTACATACCAATGTTAGTTTTCCACTTCTTTTCTAATTTTGTGATCACTGAATTGTTTTTTGCCTTCCAGAAGTGCCTGGAAATTACAAAAGACCTCAGCAACATCTGTGACAAAGTGGCCACTGGGGCCAAGAGCTACTGCACTTGACAGTGACCACTGTTTCCAGCACTCTGAAATATTCCCTCCATGTGGCTGGAGCTCTGAGAAAGGCTTTGCTGTGTGTTTGGGGAGCTGTCCCAGACAGATGGCACAGGTTGGCTGAGACTGCCAAAACTGGATGGGGACCAGCTTCTTGCAAGGAGTGCAGATCTTGCAGTCTAATGAGCTGATCTTGGCTCCCTGGAAGACTGACTGTGTGGCCAAAGCAAGGATTGCCTTTCTGGGCTTCATGACACCACTCTCCAGGAGCAGGGGTATTAAATCATTAGACTGCCTTTGCATAAGCATCGTTTGGGCCTTGCTTAAGCTTCCCCTGAGCCAGTTTACTGTCACCTTCTCAAGCCATTACAATTTCCCACCCTGGCCAAACTCAGCCCTTTCGCCACAGTTCCGCATTAAGCAAGGCTTCCAAATCCACGTCACTTTGAATTTGAAATGGCAGTAAGTGACACAAATTGATGATACATCAAACTCTAGTTCTTGGTGTGGGCCAATTCCTAATTCAAAATAGGAATGTCCCCAAAATCTCATTCTCTTTTATAAAAAAACTCACAAGACTTTCCTAACTGGGAACAGAAGTGCTGTTGGAAACTACTATTAAGCCAATTTTGTAGTAAGTAAATAGTCAAAAGACAGAGAAAGTGGCCAAAACCATTTTTCTCCCATTCAGAAACTACATCTGTTATAATACTATTAGGGCAGCACAACACATTAAAGAGCTAAGGAACTCACTCTACTGTGGATACACTCCCTTTCCTAATCCACCACAGGCATCATCCCCCTTGAAATAAAATGATGGAATCAATTCCATCATTTAGCTTCTTTGGGGAGAGCAAATGTTTTTCCCCACCGTGCAGCAATGTCTTCACTTACTGTATGCTTTCTCATTGAGGTACAAAGTGCTTCATGTACAAGTTTGATTTAGGAATCCCATAAACTCTGTAGTGCTAGAAGAGCACGTGGAGCAAAAATCATTGTAACAAGGACTTTGCTCTCAGTTTTGTTAGTTAAGCACACTTTGCTGGGCAGTGTTAGGGAAGGCTGTTGGACTACAAAGACCTTCTATGTGACACAGAATGGCTGCTATTATATAATCACGTCACATCCAGTGACAATTGACATGGTCCATGGAATTCAGGTGGTGGGCTGTGTGCCTTGCTTTTTAATGAGACCTTGTTAGATCTGAATTTCCAGTCCTTATATTGGGTATGTTAATTGGAAAACTGTTTAGAAATGCTGTGACATGATAAGGACCACAAGTCTAGGCAAGACCTTAGAGCTTATTCAATTTGCTGTTATTTGTGGACGCATGTCAACCCCACTGCACTCTCTGTTCTATCATCTCTGCTTTGGTGTCTTTGAACATACAACATTTACTTTGACTGCTCAAAGGGGAAGGTAGGGTTGTTGAGGACCAGATTTTTGGGTGCAGGTTTCCCCAAAGTGGTCTGAGACTCCTAATTATCTATTGTAGCTATTTCTTTGGCTGATCTCCATCATTCCAGGTGCACCTGGCCCCAGTTCTGCTCAGTATCTGTGGCCCACAATTGATCTAGTATCTCCAAAATTATGTTTCAATGATGTCTATTAGGTGGGTCCTCTGCTGGCTGTTATGGTTCTCTCCTGTGCATGAACTGAGAAATATAAGCACAGGATTAAAAAAGGACCTTTTTTAAAATTTCCACATGAAACCCCTGAACTGCTTGGCAGAATTGTGACCGATGGGTGGCACCACACCATCCCTCTCACTAAGACCTTGTGGCTCCACAGGATGTGGTAAAAAAACATTTAAAGACACTTAAGCCAGGCCTGGGGCATCTAGCCCACCTTGGTGAGGTTGGAAAAGTCCCTGCATAATTGGGCATTTTGTGATTGGCCTGATGCTGAGGGGTTTGGGGAGCCTTGCAGCTCAGTTCTCTTTGGCATCAGGGATCCTCATCTTCACAAGCTTCCTAGCTCCACTAAATCAAATGCCCTCAGTGGTGAGGGAAGAGAGGAAAAAGCCTTCAGCATCTGCTGTGGAAAACTGACTTTGGTGACAGGCGTCTCACAACTGCCATCCCACAATCGCTCCCCTTGTCAATACCGTGACCTTTCCGAGGCGGAAGCTCCTTTTTATTACTCTGTGCACTGGGGTAAACCAGGCCATGCTGTGTTATCTACCCAATTTATCAACACTATTTACAGCAGGTCCATTCCACTGTCTGGCTTAACTCAGTGCCCAGAGACTCTGCATTGAGAGAGGAGGCTGCTGCTGAAGAGAAAGAAATGTCAATTCCAGCCTAGTCCCCTAAAGTGAAATAAAAGAAACACAGTAAATAAGTAAAGAGAAGTAAATACAGTATCTCCAGGGTGATTACGTCTATCTACTCCAATACAGGCAAGCATGAAACCAATAGAAACACCATCTTATCCTCTTAGTTATCACCACACACCGAATGTCATCTCTTGGTGGCCTAAAAAGAAAGAAGCATGCCACATCCATCTTTAATGAATATGACATGTCTCTCACCTGCTTGTATTTCAGCAACCCCAAACTGCTGAGAAATGAGGTAGGAGAATATGTACTCCTTGCTTGCCCTGAATCATGAGGAAAGATTAAAATAATTCTTGTTCTGCTTTGTTTTTCAATGATTCCTCTGAGGAAAATTTGTTTTTTTCTGCTCTTCTGTGCGCTAAGAGTTCAGGTTCTCCAGAACCTGTGATCAGGATGTAATCTTTGGCTCTTTTCAAATCAAAGAAAAACAAGCTTTTATATGCACAAATACTCATAAGAGCTGTGGGTACTTGGAAATCCCCAAGTATCATGAGACTTACTGTCAGGTCACGAGGGTGGCAGTGTGCTCTCCATCACACACATACCATTTGAGTCTTGAGCCTGCCTTTCTAGCAGGTTCATATTCTCTGAAGTGGCAAAAAGCCCATACCCTTCTTCTGTGTCGCTGCTGCCTGGTCTGTAGGGATGTTCAAGCTGTGCAAAAAAGGGATGATGCTCTGATGCTTCACCACATGTCTCAGGAGAAAGCATTTTGCCCCATGTCCTCCTGCTGTATGATCTGTACTCCCCTCTTCCTTCAACAAGGACCACAACATTCCCATCCTTATGTCCTTCAAATGATTTATATATTTATTATAACTTTATCTTACTCCCCTCCAGCCTGTATTGATGTCAGTCCTTGATAGCTACACTAACTCAAGACTAAACACAGGTAGTCATCAATATCTTGGATTTTGTCTTCTATTATTTAAACCTGTATTGAACCATCACATGCATGGTCCATGGGGACTGTGATGAACAAAAGAATTTATTTGTTTCCCTACAGCTGAAATATGGCCCCCACAAACCCCACAGCTGTGATGTATCACAGTGTCTGGACACACTCAGAAATCTAACTCAACCATGTCCTCTGAGATTTACAAATCAATCAGAGCAAAATCAGGGGACATGGTGGAGGCTGCTTTCTTAAATCATATTTGAACTGTGAAATTAAGAAAATAGCAAGAACAAAACAGGAAAGAAAATACCTGTGTATAATGAGCAATCCAGACAGTCCAATGAAATGAAGGGCTGTGTTCATGTTTCCTATTATAATTACACCTTATTGCTGCCTCTCTCTGACCACTATCCACAAACCAGCCCTTGACAACCCTCCCTCTAAAGCAGTCTCTATATTTATTGCCCTCCTGGAGCTGGGAGCCATACCTGCCCATGTGAAACACCTAAAGAGATGCCTGGCTGAGGCCCTAAACAAACATCAGCTTGCACATGCCTTCAAGTCAGAGGTTCATTCTAGCCACTGTGGATGGTGGCCATGAAGGTGATACAGCAGATGGCAGGAAAGGAGGCAGCTGAGGAGATCAAGACCACATTCCTTTGACGTTTGTAAGCACTGCACCAGGGGATAAGGGAGCCAGGTCAAGGTAGTGTCTCCTAAGGAGAAAGGTCCTTAGCATTGCACTGGGTTTGCTCACAGCAGGGCAGCTGGCAGCCTCAGGTTCCCTACAGCAAGAGCAACAAGCCCTGGAGACACCCAAAGGCAAAGCAGGAAGAATTCAGCAGTATTAGATTGCACCTATTCCAGAGCAACCATTCCTCCTCTGATTCCCTTTGTAACTTCCTCCTTTCAACACTGCTGAGCAGAACGCTGCCCATCACTGGTGGTGGGTTGTTCCAGGGTCACTGTCATTCAACTTTTGGTAGCTGCCTCCTAAGAGTCTCATGGTCATTTAGGCACTGCCAATGTTGTGAGATGCCTTTAACACTCCTATCTGATTGGCAGTGAAGTGTGACACCACTAGCACTGAACTTCTGCAGTGTCTGTTAAAGATAAGGGGGGGGAAAGAAACCTGAATAATTTATGTAGTTAGTTTAATTTAAATAATTTATATGCTAAGCATTGCAAACAGAGCTGAAGTTGATAATGAGTCCAAGAAGCACATTTTGAACTCAGTTGCAGATTCTACTGCATTGTAATTCTTGCAGGATACAGGATTTCCTAGCAGTATAAAGGCCTGGGAGTGTAAACAAGGTAGTTGCTTGAAGAAGACTCTATACAGATTCCTTCTTTGCCAATTACCACCAGATCATCTTATGCTCTCTACAGTTTGTTCAGCTTGAACCTCCCAAAACTATCAAAAGCTTCATGCATTTTTCCAAGCCACAGAGAGAAGCCTGGCTCCATTGTTTGACAAATAACAGTTTGTAACTGGTGTAATCTGTAATCAGGAATCAATTAAAGAGATATCAACAGGAAAGGAAAGATAAGGGAAAACCAGGAGAAAATCAATGAACAACATAAGAGAATTGATCATTCAAAGGGTCTTTCTTAAGCCACTGGGTCCTCTCAGAGGAATCTTTGCTGCATGTTGCACAGGTTTAGTCTTATCTTCCTCAGCTGTTTTGGTCCCTTTTACATGAGGAAACCCTTCTCTTTTGCAGAAAAGAGGAAAAAAAATATATATCCAAGGCCCCCACTTTCCAGGTTCACTGACTGGCCACTGCCTTTTATACTTAGAATGCAAGAGAAATAAATACATCTGAGAGGTTGCTTAGAGCTAAAGAAAATTGATGCTAAACTTTGTGAATTCTAGCATGAATTCACAGGGAATATCTCCAGGAACACTTTAAAAGATGTACATATCTTCCTCAGGGATGCAAGCATCAAAGAGATCACTAGCACACACCTCATGAAAAATAATTTCCCACAAATCCTTACACAGTTGAAGAACCATCTTTGTCATAGCAGACCAGCTATTTGCTACTGGCTTTTTTTATTAATTTTTTTTTTTTTTCCTGCTTGAATTTCTAACATCCTTAAAACCATACTTACTTGTTTCAAAGAAGCCACTAGAACAGTGGTAATGAACCCATATTACAAACTCCAGCAATAGCTCGGAGTGTCAGAATATTTTGTGTTGATCCATGACTCCTCTCAGAGTTCTGCAGTTATGTGTACAAATCACAGGTTTTCAGTTAAAAAATAAATACCTTTCCAGACATAAATTGCTGTGAACAACAAAAGCTTGAAAATATGAACCAAGTCCTGAGCCCTGAAGACTTGAAAACTACAAGAGAAATGATAAGAAGTCAAATACAACCATTAAGAAAAAAAAAAAAATCTTTTAAAGTTGATCAGTGCTAGGATTTTTTGGGGGTCTTATTCATCACTTTTGAACATTTGTACATTGGCACAATTGTGAAACCACAAAATGCTTTGGAATTTTTTTCTCTTGTAAAATGCCAAGATTTGTGTCATTTTTTCTTGTTGATTGTACCACAGCTGGGGAAAACAACACTGATGGTGAAGCATAGAACTGGTTTCAGGGTCTTTTCAAGATCTCAAGGATGTCAAAGACAAAAGCTTAATGTGAGGAAATCTAGAGGTCACCACCAGACTGCCAAGGAAGACAAAAGGAATCCAGACTCTCTTTGAGCCCCACAGGTGGGTTTGGGAAAGACCATACAGGAACATAAGACATGGCTGTGGTAAGACCTGCCTCCAGTGAAGGACCTAGCTACATTCCTAAAAGTAGGAAAGGCTTTGGGAAGCTGGGGTCATGACCTCTGGGAGCAGATTTTACTGACTGCTAAGATGTGCATTTTCTTGTATCTCAGCCAAAGCCAAAACGAAGACTGTGTATTCAGATAAGAGCTCCTGCACACCACACCTAAACTTTCTGTCTCAGCCCTCTATCCTTTATTTGGAATATCATATACTTCAGTATCTGAAGCAATCATTCCACTGCTGTCTGCCACTGACTTTCAGTATTCCACGTTTAACAGGAGGCAGAAATGTTTTGGTGAAGCCTGAACTTTCCTTTCTGAATGAAGTGTTGGATGTATGACAAGGAAACCTGTTCTTTACTAACCACAAATAAAAGCAGCAGAGCCTAGCTGGCTCCTCTTTGTTCTGGCAGCTTATCTCATAAATCAAAAATACCTCCAGCCCTACTTGGTGCTGACCTAGATGAACTCCAGAGATCATTTCCAACCCCAACTATTCTGTAATAAACTGTACCTAGTTGAACTATCTTCAGAAAAGATGGGTGGGGAGCAGGGGGGCAAAGGAACTAGAAAGCTTCAGCACTTTCACAGCACTTCAGCACACAGAGGTGGCTAGAAATAAAATATCCATAGAGGTAATTTCTTGTCCAAATTGTCAGCAAATGTTCTGATGAAAATGAATTTGGATTTACGCCACTGATCAGATTTCATTCTTGCCAAGGATGAGATAAACCACGACAAACAGCAGTAGACTTATCTACTTGAGCATTACACATTTTTGGTTTTGGTGAAACTCTCCAGGTGAAATACTGTGGATATTAAAAGAGACAACAGAATTTGCTGCACTGGACTTTATAGTGTTGGTCCTTGTCTTCTGCCAGGTAGTGCTTGCTGCCTTAGAAGATGGTATTCTCCCCATTTCACCCCCATAATTCACAGTGTCAATTATGCAAAGCCAAACAGAGAGAGAAGGAGAATTATTTCCTGACCCTATGCACTGTCAGCTGAAAGATTCCTTTATCTTTAGCTGGTGATATCTTGATCCCAACAGAAAACTACGGCAAATGCTGGTAAATAAAGTCATTTAAAATCCATTACAGCAAGATATGTAGTAAGTTTTCTTTTCCTCAAGATCTCTTTTTGTTGTTCAAAACACATCCAGGGACGAGCCTTTCTCCTGATGGTGGGTGGTAACAGCCAGAACTCCTCTGACCTCTGCATCTGACAGCCCTTTCCCTCTGCTCTTTAGGGAGGGAAAGGTTGAAGGTCACCTCTGCCTTTCTTGCTTCTTTCCCTGATGCTCTCTGAGAAGAAAAGGCCTGAAATTCATATTGGTGACATCAAGTACAAGGTCTGCTGTGCTACTGCACTTTTAAATTAACAAAGCATCCAAAATTGCCTCTCCCCATCTCTCTGCCTCTTGGCTTCTCTCTTCCTCATTCAAAGCTAAGTTGACCAAGCATTTCCTCTGCCTGATTCCCATCCAGGACTGAGCATCCCTGCTCTGCCCTCCCCACAGCAGAATCTTTCTCCATTCCTCACTGGTGATGGGGCCTCAGCAGAACAGTGGGAGAGGAGGATGAAGGGCAAGCTAATCTTGTGCATCTGTCTCACCCAATGCACCTCTCAGTTTCTACCACAAATTTGTGTTTCCACACGTGTATTCCTAAAAATGTTTTCCATTACACACAGTTCTTTGCCATTACCCTTCCCATTCCCTTAAAACTCCTTAATACAATTTTTTTTTTTTTCTCTTTCCTCTCCTTCTCTGAGGTACTAGAGGATTGAGGTAGAGTTCACCAAATTAGATATTTAACCATCTTCCTTCTCACAAAATCTGCTGTCACCACTAGCACCTCTCTCACCACCAGCCTGGCTGTGTGCTGCTGTAACTCTGGCTGACCCAACAAAGAGAAGGTAGGAGATGAGAGCACTCAGCTCAAAGTCCTCATGGCAGGATTTTTTCATCACTTCCACATATCAGAAATAGCAGTGAAGAAGAAATAGGGAAGGAATTAAATGAAGCATAGAGAAAGTTTCTCTATAAAGAAGACAGGTGGTTTAACTAGAGAGTGGCTGTAATCCACTTGCAACTACTGCTATTTTGCTAGAATCCGGAACTTCACAGGCATGGCATACAACCCTTTCCACTCTCCTGAACATTCAGGCATTCAGGATTCAGTAATTGTGGTGCATGATGTACTTCTACAGCTCTGAAGCCTCTCACTTTGTAAAGAATATTCATAATTTCCTTTTCTAATGTTTTTATTGTTGTTGTTGTTTGTTGTTGTCATTATTGTTTTTGCTTTTGGGAAAGTCTTACTAAAAAAAACCAATCTGAATTGCAAAAGTCACTGAGTTTGCTCACACTTGAGGACTGCATTCATTACTATTATTACATTTAATTAGTAATAATATGCAACAGAAATAATTATTATTAAATTAAATAAATAATAATTATATAAATATTAATATATTATATTAAATAAAATAATAATAAATTAAATTAAATTATGCAACAGAAAATAAGTTGTGATCCCTGACATAAATGTTTCAAAATCCAGTATACTAGTAGATTCTTAATGAAGAACATTGGTGAAACTCACTAAAATCACAAACATCACATCAAATAAATCATTTGTGTGTGTTGGTGGGGAGAGGAGAGTCCTCTTGTGGTTTTTTTTTCCCCTTCCCCTTCAAAATTATGCACAGAACACTTAATTCTACCTTTCAAGAATGTGTTTTAGGTCAAATGTCACCTTTTCTCTGCTAAACCCACAGATCATTTTCTCCTTTAAATGGGGATAATTATCTGTTGTTTGAAAAAAGGTAATTGAAGGACTTCTGATGAAAGTGGAATCTTCCCACAATTCAAATAGTAGTGCTGAAAGCTATTTCTTGTGAGAGCAATAGTTTAGCTGTCTTACATCCCCATCCTTCACAGGGCTGGGCTCCCCTGCCAGGCAACAAATCCCACGGTGCCCCCCATCCACAGCACTTGCCTGAGGCTCCGCGACAGCTCAGGTCTGGCCGCTTGGAAATTGAATTTCAATTTGAGAAAAGTCTAAATGTTTTTGTTCAATCAAAGATGTCAGACTAAAAAAAAGTTTCTGTGTTTCCAGAGCTCCTTGTCCCAAGATGGGTTTTGATATTCTGCTTTTTCATTCCAATACAGAACAAAAACCAAATGTTGACAAAACTGTAATTGCTTAAGTCAGCTTTCCTATTTGGGTTTATTTTGTTGGAGTAGGGCAGAAGACTGTGAGGACATTTCCACTTTGGTTTGGTTCACTCAGGAAGTTTTAAAAGAAGGTGGAATCTGTTGCCTTCTTAAAGGAATATTAGTGTTTGGTTTAACTATTTTAAGTAAGGCCGTGGTTAAACGTTACCCAGTACATGGAATCAGCTAAAGGATCACAAAAGCTTCGGGCACATGAAATAAAGTGCTGATCTTAGATACTTCTACTTCAAATGTCTTTGATGTTTTTGATGCTTTAACTGTGTTTCAAAAAGTTTCAGATTCAACCTTGGGTTCAGATAGAATCTGGGATTAATGCCCAGTTGCAGAAAATCTATTTCTATTCTTTTACATAAAACTAATGTTAAAACTTGAGGACTGTAGCAGAGCTAGCTGTTTCAGTGATGTCATTTGACTGTGTGCTCACACCTGATCTGGATATATTAACACCACAGTGTTTAATACACAGCTCCTATATTAGAGATTTTTGTGCTATACATAATTAATTGTCCACTTTCTGTTGACCTGATGTAACTCATCAAAACAAGTGTCCGTAGACCTGCCACGCATGCAGGCAGAAGAAGGCACGAGGAGCCCAAAAAGTGGATGGATAAAAACTAATAAGCTTTGCTAGCTGGATAATTTTAGATCATGTGGCCACAATTCCATCCAGTATGATGACACCAGTACAAGGCTGTTGCAGGTTCATTCCTGATTTTAGAGCCATAGACAAAAGTAGCTGCAACACCAGATACCTGCGAGATGGCACCAATAATGTTTAGTCGTCTCCAAGTTAAATATAGATTTTCTTAACTGCTAACCCTGCCCAATTCAATTGTGAGCACTAAAGAAGCTGGCTCAGTTTTTGACATAAGTGTAAAGAAATAAACATGCCATACTTTATAACCTGCAAATGACTGCACAGGGAGAGCCTGTGGATCCAGGCAGCATGACAAAGGCCAACGGTGGAGGTGTGGAAAATCTCCATAAGAGGGGAGGTGCTGATGCTGCCTGGCTATGTCTTCCTAGCCTTGAAACTCAATTGATAAATTTATTGACAAGGTGCATCATGCAGGGTACCATCATCACACAGGTTTTTTGCAGGGAGACTGACAAAGTGAAGCTATCACCCTTCTACCCAGGGATGGACTTTGCAACACTCCCTCAGCAACTGACAGTCCGTCATTGGCCTTTCACGTTGCTGCAAGGGGAGGAAAGGCATTTCAAAACATGTTTGTGAGACAACAGAAATCAGCAAAGGATACTCAAGGGCAAACATAGCACCTGAAACTACTTGTAATTCACATTTTGTTCCTGAGGAGGTAGAGCATGTTGGCAGTGTCCCTTTAACTGCTTTGACACCGCAGAGCTGGCAGCAGCAGACTCTCCCTGCCCAGTACCAAGGCAGTGGTGACTCAAAGACACACTGGGTTAGGGAAAAGGCAGGCTTGTTGCTCCCAGAGCTGTCTCTGAAATAGCTCACTCTTTAATAATATTGCTCTTCATTCCCTTGTTTCTCAGAACACTTTGCAGCTGGACTTCCTCCCTTCCCTCAACACCTCTCACAAAATCTACCCCTTTTCCAATGAACACAGAAGGTCAGCTACCTGTCCTGAATGTGCCTGAGAGCCAGCAGCAGCAGCAGCAGGTGTGCACCTCCAGGATAAACTGGGCTTGGATGACAGACATCCCTCTTTTTTTAAATGCTTAAGAATAGCTCCATGTATAATTGAAATATTTCTGCCGTGCATTATCATCGCTCAGTTGATCCTGACATATGACAGCTGCTAACTAAACAAGTAACACGGGCAATAGCACAAATAATGTGTTTTAAAACCAATCTAGGAACTGAACAGCTGAAGCAAGGCCTCGTTGTATGGATGATTATGCTGAGAAAGAGTGAAAAGCTGCCTGAACTGTACAGAGTTCAGCTGACCTGTGGGCTCAATCAAAACTCTTTAGAAAGTCTTTTAAATACCTAAAGTCGATGAGGTTAAAGTGCACTTCTGACTCCTGTGGAGAAACACTCTTGTGTTGCCAGTCTGTAACAAAAAGCAGGGCGGGGAAAATAAATCTTCCCGTTTACTCTAGTGATTTTAGAAGATGCTCTGCCAGAACAGAAATTATCTTTGCAGGGCTGCACAAAGTTACTGCCTGACAATTCTCTTTTTGCACCTTAGGGGAGGCTGTTCTTGATTCCGTGTGGCATGTATGCTCTGCTCTCTGCAGACCATCACAGAAACCACCTGAACTCATGCACAGAGAAGACAGTGTAATCTCCAGTCTTGTGTTCAGCACAGAGGGTGACAAAAGTAGACAATCTTCTATCCTCAGCTGAGGGATAGCTATGATCTGAACCCTAGTGAAGATGTCTCCAGGATGAACATTAAGATGGAGGATTTGGCTATGTGTTAGCACCAAGGAGACTTTAGGGCAATTTACCTGTCTGTGCAGGCCATTTTTTCTTAGAAATGCCAAGGTCTGCATCACTTCACTACTGCTAAAAATATCTGTTAAAGGAAAGGATGGAGACTGATGGAGAAACGAAAAACTGTTATAAGCCATTTTCTGGCCATGTACCGGCCATTTACACCAGTCTAAAAGAAGCCATGCTGTATTTGGGTGATATTCATCCCCTTCAATGGTCAGAACCCAAATATATCACAGATTGACAAAACTGAATCTACTTATGGGCAACAGTGACAGTCAACCTGAGCCAGTCATGGGAACTTTGGGTCCTGAGCAGCCAAACAAAGCTTGCAGGAACAGTGGCCCACCCTACTGAGACCAAAGCAGCTGCCTTAATGCAGGCAGCAGTGCAGTTTGAGAGCATCTTCAGCAGGGCACACCTATCAGGATGGACAAACAACCAGGCTGACATGGCCCTCAGTGGAGAATCCTTCACAGTCCAATCTAGGTTACTGAGGTGGCAAGGAAAGATGTTAACCACAAATTAAATTGTTGTAGTCACCACAAGGGCCAAACTTCCTTCCACTCTCTGTTAAAGTACTGGGTGGCTTGTGAGCTCTGTACTAGTGGGAAAATCAGTTCTGTACTGTTTTCAGTGGGAAAATCAGTTCTCTGACTGTGTGAGATTAAAAAAAAACCAAAAAAACAAAACAAAACCTGAAACAAACAAACAGCCAAAAAACCCCAGGGAAGCAGTAGGGAAAGAAAGGGGTGAAAGGGTCCAAGTGCAATGGAAAAATGTATGTCTGCCTCCCTAGACACAAAAACACCCTACCCTATCTTCTAAACCAAAATCCTGATGTTGGAAGGCTTGCAGGCTCAGAGGAAAATAACTGTAATTTGTGTGAAGAAGGCATTTGCAGCAATTCATTATAATTCCTTGCTTGCTGTCACCCGTCTCTAAAGTCACTGGCAGTGCAGTACTTGTGTGAAGTTATTAAGGCCAAACTCTCTTTAGATTCATGGCAAGTGCCGAATGACAAGGCGAGAGCCCAGGCAGTGATAAAGTGAAGTGACATGCCATACCCCCTTCCTCTCCCCCACCCCATCACCACCATGCCAAGGATGAAAACACTGCAGATTTTGCAAATGAGAGCCACCTCTCCTCTCCCCGCCTGGGCTGAGTTCTGCCTGACATGCACACATCTCCTTGAAGCATGCATCCAGAGGAGGGAGCAGGAGGGAGTGGAGAAAGGCAAAGGAAAATGTGCTTTTCCTCACTTTCCTTCCACAAAGATCACACAGGTTTCTCTCAGAGGTTCCCAGACAGATGGCATATATGTGAGATACAGAGATAGGCAAGCTGTGCAGAGGAGAGATCCAGGTGGGAACTTTTCAGCTATGTGAGATAAAGACACCTCTTAAAAAAAGAAAGAACAAATTATACATCTATATATATAAATTGATTGCTAACTTATCTATGTCTAGGTTTATCCCTCTATCTGTGTTTCACTGTCCATTTTAGTAACCCCTAGACTAGATAGGGGACAGAAGAATTTCTTACAGTCGTACAGACTTCCAGCAAATAAAATGTGTAAGTAGAAGGTGATCACTCTGGAGATCAGGGCTCCTTTCAAACTGCTTTTCTCTGTCCCCTCCTGTTTTTTTCTTGCATCCTTGGCCTCTGTGTTTTTTTCTTTCCTCTGCCTGTCCCTTCTTTTCCTAAGCTGGGCAGAAAAATCAGCTTAAAGGATAATACCGCTCAGCTTTCAGTAGGATAACACAGCCAGCCCACGGGGAAGAGAAAACCTCAAACCCAACAAGAACGATGAAAACAAGCAGGTTATTAAAGGTCCTCCTAAAGCAACAGCTAAACCCGTGTTTGCAGATACTCACAGGCTGTTGCTCAGCAGTGAGGATCTCTGGTTCAAATCCAAATGCTTGCCAACAGCAGAGTTGTAGTGGGAAAATATCCTCTCCTCTCTCCTAGCCCCTTTCTCTGGAAAAGCCATATGCTATTTTAGCAGTATTGGGAGGCTTTGAGCAGAATCTGTCAGAAACCAAAGAGGAATCACCTTGCCCAAAAGATTTCTACAAGTTAAATTAACCTGCCCATGTTATGTTTTTAAATTGAAGAAAAACTCATGTAGCAAAACTTCAAGCAGATGAGCAAAACCACTGAGAGGCAACTGATGGGACTAGGTGTACAACCACAGTTCACTCTGTTATCACCTACTGGGTCATGACCACCCCTAAAGATTTCCTTCACTCTGTGGTACTGATGACCCATCTCACCTCCCCTGAGGCTGGGGAGAACATGTAGACCTTTTGAAATACATCTGAAAATTCAATCATTCAAAATCTTGGGAAAGCAAGCTTGCAAAAGTGTTCCATAATCAGCACCTGCACCCAGGGAAAGGTCTATCAGCAGCTGCCCCTCACTCTTCTCCCAGGAGGAAACACCAATGTTGTTTTCTCTTCTGATATTAGCAGGGGAGAGAGGTTTCTTCCCCTCAAATACCTGAGGTTTCAGATGAAGTCATCTGCTTGGCTGGACCAGATAAGTATGTGAGGCACGGATGCTCAGTAAGGAAGTGAGGTCCTGACTCCCCAAGGAATCAGGGAATTCTTACTCCCCTGAATTCAACAGGAGTTGGGTCATGAAATGTACTGGGGAACCTCAGAGTTAACTTGGAGCCAAGATTTAAGGCTAGAGCACAACATAAATGTGCCCACTTGTTTAAATTAAAATTGCCCATAACCCTTTTATTTCCTTGCATCTGATTCTTCCCTGGCAGATGACAAGAAATTGCTGGTAGTTTGTGGTTTTTCTTGCAGTGAAAAGCCACAATCAATCACACTTTCTTCTGACCCTGCAGTTATAGGGAAACAGAATGAATTTGAGCTATATTTTCAGACTCCACAGGTTGCTCTGACTCTGTATTTGGTGCTGCATCCTCCCTCTCTGCTTCCATGTTATAAAAGATCAGGACTCTCTTTTATAAAATAGTTCTGGCATTTCCATTATCGCACATGCCTGAGAACAGGGATGCAATTGCACTGAATAGTGTGAAAAAAAGAAAGGAGAAGGGAAAAAAAGAAGAAAAATCAAAGCACAGCCGAGTTGATTATTTAAAGAGCTGGGTGAAATTTGCCATCCTTTTAAAGCATCCTGAGCTCTGGAATATCACTGTGTCACTTAATGTTTGCAGTTAAGTATTTACAGATCTGTTTCCATGGCAACCGATTCTTCAAAGTTACTTTTACAATTCTGTTTTCTAAAATGTGTTTCTTTGGTTGATTGCACAGGGATATTTGGAAAGCAGCCAGGTCTAAATCATGATTTTTTTCCCATTAAGGAGAGGTCCTTTCTAATCATGTTTAGTTAGTTCTTTGATGGCTTTATCTTGATTCGAAAATGTATTTTGTTTTTTTGTTAGCAGGTGGGAGAAGGAAAGGGGAAAAATGAACAAGCATCGTGGGACTTTAGCAAAAAAAAAGGAAAAAAAAAAGTGTTGGAAATTAAGAATGTGAAATAACCTTGTCTGAGTTGATTTTATTTATCCTTTCCTTGTTTAGGAGAGTAGTCGTTTAACCACAGCAAAATAAATAAATAAATGTCCCACTGACAGCTTGAATGCATTTTGAGGCTACAGGAGAAGATGACTCACTTATTAATTAGTCAGGGAGATGGCAGCATGGGGCAGGATGATGAACACTAGGAACAGTGCAGAGACTGAGACTGAGATTGGGTACGTGCGAGGGTTGGCTGCCCCCAGCTGCACTGAATTACCTGAAGGGAGCAGGTGAAGGTTGGCCCCACCAGTAATGAGACACCTCGAGGAACAGTAGCAGGGAAAGAATCTTCAAACTCTGCCACAGCTCCCTTTGCAGCTGTGGTAGCTTGCTTGAAATGTGTCTTTCTGGAGAAGTGAAGAATGTCTTGAGCCTGCTGACCTCTCCCCATCATGGCAGAGCCACATCCCTGCCCCTCCATCTGCCCCCAGTTCTTCCCAAGGAAACAAAAGGGAGTACAAGAGCTTAACCTAGAATGCAACGTGTAAGGAGTGGGATAGATGGGAAAGGGATGTATATGTTACCTGTCTGAAGGCATTGTTCCTCCCTGAAGTCAAAGACAAATTTAAACTTGTCAGGATGAATGACAGAGGAGTGTGCTTAGCAGTGGTTAAGGAAAGGTGTAAACTCTGGGTACATGGTGGGGAAAAACCAGCCCAGATGTGCTTGTAAAGCTCACCACAAGAAAAAAGTCCTGCAATGATCATCGAGTCACCTCCTGGGAAACATTCAAGGTCAGGCTGGAATATGTTCTGAGCAACCAGATCTAGCTGAAGATGTCCCTGGTCATTGTAGGGGTGCTGGACTAGGTGAATTTTAAAGGTTCTTTTTTCACCCAAACTATTCTGTGAGTCCATGATTATGTGATTCTATGTCTCTGCTGAAGGAGAAAGGAAAAATATTAAGTTATTTGGCTGGATTGACTGGTTAAGGCAGCTGGATATATATTTTATAATTATAATTTATATTATAGCTGGAAATATAATTTATAATTATATATATTGGATATATATTTTATAAGATATATATTTTTATTTATATATCAAAATATAATTTGATATAATTAATAGCCACTGTGGTCCTAGAGCAGACTAGGGGGATATCTCAAGGGAAAGATTAGGCCTAGAAGACAGAGTATTGTTGAGTAATCAGAGTAACACAGGTACTACCCAGAGCAGATTGGTGGGGTATTTGTCATTGATAAGGTAGATTAAATATGGACAGGTAACTAGAATAAGATGAAAAGGAATTGGGAGAGAGATCCTCTGCACCATATTTTCCTATGCTTTATGTCAGACAACATCAGGTGGTCAAATCAAGAAATGAAGAGTCAGGACTCTTGGCCTCCCTTCCTCACTCTGCCACTAATTAAGCACCTGAGCACTCAGGCACTCTGTGCCTCCAATCACCTAAACTTTCAGAATTGTTGTCAGATTCAGTTAATTACTGTCTGCAAAGAGCTTAGAAACATACAGGAAAGATGTTAGACAGATATCCTGGTTTTAATGTTAAAGTTCAAAATATTATAATTGGAGAACTGAACAGAGGTGTGCATCTGAAACTGAAGCAACAGAATTAAAGGAAAGCTTAAAAATTGAAGGAAAGCAAAGGAAGAAAAATCTGGAAGACTAAAGGAAAGAAAATGAAGACTTCTAGGCAGGTGACAGGCCAGGTGAATTTTGGCTGATTGAGATAATAAGCCACTCTTTTAAAACTTTTTCACTTTTTCCTCTTGCTGCAGAAATGCTCCATTAACTCTCAGGAAGATGATTGACCATTTGCCCTTTCTAGACAGAGCTGAAATAGTGGAAACATCATAGCAAAACATATGACCCAGCTTTTTGCACACCCTGTGGCTCCAGACCTTTAACGCATGACAGTCTTGGAATCTGAGGGGAGATGACAAAGAGACACTGCCTCACTACCATGTTTGTTAAGTGGGCAACAGCAGCTAAGAGGAAGTTGCAGGGGGCAAACTCTTTCCTGGAGGAGGATGGAGGGACTTGATTCCTCCTGATTTATTTACCCTTCAGTGTGCTGAATGAAATCTTCATAGTACATGACCTTGAGGACAAGGAATAAACAAAAAGTGGGAACAGTCAGCCCAATGAACACACAGAAAGAAGGAAGGAGAAGAGGAAAAGAAAGTCAAAATTAAATTGAATAATAACAGAGTTTGGTAGTTACCTGCTATATTTTTAATTTTATCTGTCTGGTAGCTGTTCACAGCCTCATGGGATCCAAATCATGAAAATAAGGTGATAATAACAGGTCTTACATCTCTTTCTTTCCCTGGTCATTTTTTGGCTGGTCTAGCTGAGTGGACTGTGAATAAATGCTGCTGTATGACAAAGGAAAAGGGAAAGATCTGACCAGCTCACAGTAACTGGCTCTTGAGCCTCCAAGCTCAAGACCACAGCTGGAGAAGGAACAGAAAAGCTCATCAGTGCTCAAATATATGCATTTTTTGCTGCTGGAAACTGTCCCTTTCCTCCCAAAAGCAGCAGAGGCATGTCTTCATGTCTAAATAAAACAGGTCTAAGGACCTTTCTCTAGCACCATGGCCAGCTGACCACACTCACACGAAATAGGTCTCTTAATTTGTGTGGGTTCTGCTCAGAGCTGCAGGAAAGAAGCCCCGCATAAAAAAGAAGTTTGCAAAGCCTGGAAATGAGGGCATGTGCTAATGCCCTGAGGTGTGGAATGAGGATGTATCAGCACCCATGAGCATGCAGAACTGTGGAAACACAGTGGAGGGCAGAGCAGGGTGAAAGGAGACATACCCGAGGGAAATTTATTCACATGGCTTTTAGGAATGGTCCTTGGGATGATGTGTGCCTTCATGTAGAGACCCGTGGTCAGCTTGGACACATGCCAAAGCTGTCAAGGGATGTGCTAATCATGCAGGAGTGTGGGAAGCTGTAGGGCAGGGCACAAACCAACATCCTCTTTTATTCACAGGCAGAGATGTAGGCACTGTTGACCATGACGACCTGCTAGCCTTCAGTTGCTTTTGCTTCACACATTGTGAGAAACTCAAAGACAAAAGGTACCAGTGTGTGTAGGTTTTCTAGGGCTCTCTTTAGCACTGTACACTATTATTTCATTAGGATACAAGCACATATTTTTTTTTTCTCCTTGTTTATATGGGAGATATGTCAGAGAGGAGTCAAGACAAACTAGGCTTTCTCTCATAAGCTATGCTCTATAACACATTCATTATTTTTATGAAGACATCTTGGAAAGAAACTTTTCTAAGCCAGCAACTCTTTAAGACTTTCATATACATTGTAATAAGTCTTGGTCCAGTCCTTCTGGAATGAAACAAGTTGACTTCACTAATAGTCTATTGAGTTCTCACATCTCTATTATAAATAATTTTAGTTGCAGACATTTAATTAATGTTGTAAATATACTATTTACGATGTGCTTTGGGAAATGACTAGTTTTCTCATTATACATCATGTTCTGGTTTATTGTTTTACTGTGCCTTGCTGCAGTGGCCAGGTGCCTCACAGTTTCCACAGCAATCACAGCCCTTGCTGTGGGGGCTCTGCCTTCATATTCACTCTGTCACGGGAGAGATGGGAGCTTACCACCTTCCTGGGGTCTTTAGGCACCTAATTTAAATGCAAATGGAGTGAATAGCATGCAATTGAGGTTCATCTAAGGATTAAGTGCCTAAGTGTTAGATGCTTATCCTGAGCTTGTCACTTAGCCTCCCTATGCACTGTGGAGAGCAGCAAAAAGCTGGAAATCCACCTAGAACTGGTTGGGTACACATTCATTAGCTGCCAAATTTTCTTTACTGGTCCTAAAAGAAAACCAGCTCAGATCTCATCCCCTGACTTGTAAATGCTAAAAAAAAAGCCGAAATAGGAATCCTATTCCTATATAATGAATAGGTACACAGGAGCCTCCAAATTTCACAGGATTTTCTTCACATAGTGACAGCTAGAGGGTATGAACACTCCCTTCTGTGTTCACTCTTTGATCCATCCCTGTGGCTCATCTTAGAAATATGCTGTCAGGCTTGGATTTCCAGAAAGAAGCCAGAGGACTGAAAAACTCTGTTGGGATGAAAGTGCCCATCTGTACCAGTGAAAAGCCGGGACTGAGTTTTCAGGATAATGCCATTCCTGGTATAGGATTGCATCCAGCAGAGAGGGGTTTTTAACAAATAAGCTTGTTGGCTACATTGAATAAGTCCTTGAATAAGCTGGCTGCATTGAATAAGCAGTAGCTTCCATCAGAAGATCTGAACCTTCTTACACAACTCACTCTAGTAGAGCTGAAAACTCATGTGATGTTTGGCATTGTCATGACTCAGAGGTTTCTTTTTTTGATCAAGTACACTAAGGCACATCAGGTTATGAGACAACAAGGAGCACACAATGAGCCAACAGAGCACCTGACAAAATATAAAGCCGAATAGATGATCATGTAGTTACAGCACCCACCTGAGATTTACATACATACACACAGTAAACAGGAATAATTCATTTTAGCCAATTAAGTCACTAAATCCCCTTTGTACAAAGTGTGGTGGTGTCTCTTGTGCTTAGGAGAGCTCCTCTGGTGTGTTGGTGGAGCCTGTAAGCTTCAACACGTGCGAGGTGCACACACGTACTCACACACTCACAAGACAGAGCCTTCTGCCACTTTTTATCCGGCAACATATTAATCTTGCGTTTCGCATTCTCTAAAAGCTTCACCATTATAACATAATTACTGCTGAAATTGACCTTTAAAATATATTCCAAATTTCAAATGTCTTTAAACCCCTCAGTGAGCACCATTTTTCAATTTCATATATTGTTTTCTTTTTTAGGAGAAGTGGGACAAAAGATGGGAAAGAGCATTAGAAAATGAATGTCAGCATGTGACATATGCACGTAGTGATAAAGCAAAATCTTGCAAAAATTTACCTGGGCATTCTAATATCCAATCTTCAGGCAGTTACAATTTCCCTTAAGCTAAATGAAAATGTAATAAGACTAACTAAAATGTTGCATTTGTGTCTCACCCTTCCCTAAAGTAATTCAATCAATCAGTTTAGCTTCACTAATATTCAAATGTTATCTGAAACTGGCAATATTAAAGTTCAAGTACTCCTCAGCCTCTAAATACATTTAAACTACCTTTATTAGAACATGCACTTTCTTAAATTAGTATTAGTACCTAAAATTGGTTGTGTTTCTAACTACCCTTAAAGGAAAACATAACCTTGCCTGCAAATGAGATACTGAACTGTGCGTGGAGGCAGATTTCTGTAACACAGTGCCTAAGACTGAAAATGTGCATATTATAATGCACTGATGAACTTGTGTGCTCACATTACTGTGCAAATAAGAAAATATAAAAGCACATGGTGCAACTTCCACCCAGCAGCATTTGCATCCAGCTTTCTTCCTTCCATCTCCCTGTCCCAGGAAAGGGAGGAGAGAGGACCTGGAGGAGGGGGGAGAAAACTCCCACCTCCCACAGGGTATCCAGGGGAAGGACTGCTGAGGAAAGGAATTGTCTCCTAGGCCAGAGGAAATCTGATGTGGGTTTATTAACATGGCTTTCAGTTGTGGGAAAGCCTGGGGAAAACTTGTCTGGAAAAGATGTCTCATGAATCTCTCACCCAGTCTTCTCCCTCACAGACAAGTGTGTGGTCTTCACACAGGACCACTTATGTAGATATGCCTCTGCTCATCCTTGGAAGTGCACCCTCAGAGGAGGCTTTGCAATCTCAAGCTAACACAGCCCACTTAGATTGGGGTGGGAGGGAGGGATAGAAAGCAAGAGGCAACTGTACCCACAGAGGGCCCTGGTCTGTGAAGAGCTTGCTGCTCTCAGGGGTTGTTTTGAGCGCACAGTAGGGCCAAATGTCTGAAGACAGGCACAGCTCTTGCTTTACACACAGGTCCTGGGCCCCTTGCCTGGTCTCTGCTCTGTACTATCAACAAAACTTCCTGCAACCCTGAACAAACCCTGGGCCTGAACCTCACCTGGCAGAGGAGACAGGGTATTACCTGCATGCTCTGCAAACCTTCGTAGAATCAGAGAAAGTTTTGGGTTAGAATGGATCTTAAAAATCATCTTGTTTCAACATCTTTGCCATGGCCAGGGACACCTTCCACTATCCCAGGTTGCTCCAAGCCCCATCCAGCCCTTCCTTGAACACTTCCAGCAATGGGACAGACAAAGCTTCTCTGAACAACCTGTTTCCAGTGCCTCAGCACTGTCAAGTTTAGTGCAGACCTTTTCCTACCTGACCAAGAAGGTGCTGACATGCCAAAGGGATGCAACTTCAGGGGACCAGCTCCAGCCTTGGGAGCCATGTAGGCAGTGTCACACATAGGTTGTGCAGCTCCATGACAGACATAAGAGAGGACAGCCTCACTGAAGAACACTGGGTTTGTGTCCATTTAGGATCCAGTCCATTATTTCCAATTAGGTTTGATGGAGGATTAATCCAATCTGGAGTGTCAGTGTCCTGCTCCCTGACAGCTGTTTACAGAGTGACGTGTGTGCTGTAACCTGCTGGCCCACCTTACCTCTCCTTTATGAAGAAAATGCCATGCAGAGCCAACCTTGGTAGAATGAAGACAAATGAAAATCATTGGAAATCTCATTATTGACCATCCAACAGCTTTGGTGAAAGGTAGAAGGTTTTGCTTTCCTTTGCACACACCTGGTTAGGTTGTGCAGTTTTGTTTGCATGTCCCACACTCTCACACACACATCCCCCTTCTCCTTCCTCCCTTCTAGGGGTGGTGAGATAATGCAAATAAATTGTTCTGCCTACTTTGCACAAAGGTTTACATATTGTTCTGTTGATAACGTTTTCGGTATACCTAATAGATGTAAGGGGGAAATATCTGTCTGTAGCACTTCTAAAGTTTGTGTATTATCTAACTAGCTCATACTGCTTTAGAGGCTTTAAGCCCTCCATAAGAAGTCCTTTTGCCTGTGAATCTTTTATGTTACACCTAGGTGTCCTCATTATAAGGGCTCTACTATTTGACAAGCAACGCTTGTCTCTACAGTCAGTGATGAACACAGCATGACAGGCAATGTGTGCCTCTGTCCAAAGCACTGAATCACAATAAAATGGTAAATTACCGTCTGTCATAGCTAGAAACTTCAGTGAGTAATATTCAATTCCCTATTCTACATAAGATGATGTGGTGGCGGGGGAAGGGGGCACTCGTTTGGTGATGGTGGGAAAAGCCTTTTTTTTTTTTTTTGAATCTTTGCAGTTCAAAATATACCTGGACACTGAGAAAGAAAGAAAAGGCAGGGTTGTAGCAGGAGGAAAAGGATGACTTACCGGCAAATGGAGTTATCACTAGAATATTTTTGGACAGCTTAGAATTTGTTATTGTTTAGGGATCATCAGGACAGAGATATTTGCAAATGGGACTCACTCTTCTCACTCTCTGGCAGAAATACGAAATTCAGTTTCGATTAAAATGCGATAATAATTGTGAGTTGGACTGTGTGTCACTGCTCCTATGAAAGGCCCCCATTAGAGAAGCCTCTATTTTAAAACAAGCCATTCATCATTGGAGTATAATTTCCAGTAAATATATTGTTTGTTCAACTGTATTGCTAGAGATAATGTTTAAAATTCTCTCCTCATATCTCATTATGAAATAATTGATAGCAACATGGCCATTTCTTTTCATTCGTGAGGCTTTTTTTGCTGTTGTTTTTCTCCCCCTCTTCCTTTAAGGCAAACTCTTGAAACAATCAATATCAGCAGTTTCAAAAGTGTGATACAATAAATAAATCTCTCAGACAATGACAGAGAACATCCTTATAATAAATTTACCATAAATAAAACTGTGTGTGAAATTCCTAAGAGCCATTTTACATGAATGCTTTCAAATTTTGTGCAAGGAGAGAGAGGAAAAGGAGGGGGAGAGACGAGGACAAAGATGTGTATTCAACAAATTGCTTCATTCTCAAAATATCTTACATTTGGCTGGCTGCATGGTGCATGAAAAGAAAACTCCTTCCCCCCTGCAGAAACACACTGCAGTGTTTGGACCTGTTTAATTAATATTGGCCTTGGTTGCCATTTATGAATCCTTTCCTTAATAAGACACATTGCTACAGCAGAGTTTGTAGCTTAAATGCTGTCTCACAAAACACTTTTGGAGTCTTTATCCTGAAATTTTGTAATAGACCAAAATTATTAATGACCAGCTGCTGTTGCCACCAAGATCCAACTTTCAAGTGACCCTACAAGAACACACCTAACAGGTTTAAATATCAACACAGATCTGAAATGTAGTTTATACCCTACATGGTATAGAACAAAATTTCCTATTCTACAGTCTTTTTTTTCCTATGCCACAATCTGAAATTTCCTGTCATGTTGAATTTTCTGAGAAAATTTTCCCCTCCCTCTCCTTCCCATTCCCTCTGGTTTTCAGTAAATCTGAGGCTGCACCAAGAATCTGGCACCCAGCTTTCTCAAGCCTAAAAATGGTACTTTAATTTAAATAGGAATGTAAGTGATTCTCTGAGGAAGAATTGAGCACATTGTTTACCTACAGAGATATTTTCCTTGAATTTGAACAAAGTGCTTCAGGTGTCTACACCGGAATAAAGACAGGCAGATTTTTGTGAAAGACTTGTGATCTGTTAGGATTTCATATTGGCACTGGAGCACCATGGTACAGAGGTGGTAATACAGACAGAACCAAAGAAAATGGCCTCCTCTGAATTCTAGGTTGAAATACTAGATTTTACAATTGCTTAGACAGAAATACTTTGCTGAAAATCTTATGCTTTCCTTCTGATTTGGGCTGGAGTATCCTGAACTTCAGAACTATTTTTCTGGGGGGGGTGGGTAAAGAAGAAATAATACATTGTAGGTGGTGTATGTTTTGTTATTAATAGTAATACTTGGCACTCAGATGTCACTTTTCATCACCAAAGCACTTCACATAATTAACTAATTCATCTTCACCATCCCTGCATGAGGTGGATCTTTTCAACTGAAGCAGCACAGCAGCTCATGTGTTCAGGACTGACTCTGCTCACAGGGATCAATTTTGGGTGAAAAACTTGTCCTAAGGACAGGGAGCACAGTCTTAGGAGCTTGTGCATGGATAAGTGCAGGTTTGAGACCATCTGAGGAACCTGATGGTGCATGAGTCCATGGAACCTGATGAAATTCTTCTGTGGGTCCTGAGAGAACTGGTAGGTAAAGTAGCAAACTCAATGTGCATCATATTTGAGAAGTTGTGGCAGCCTGGTGAAATTCCCAGTGACTGGAAAAAGGTAAGTATATCCTCCATTTAAAAAGGGAAAAAAAGGAAGTCTGATCTCTGTGCCCACAAAGATCATGGAGTAGATACTCCTGGAAACTGTGCTAAGGGACATGGAAAATTATGAGGTGATAGATGACAGCCACCACGGCTTCACCAAGGGTAAACTGTGCCTTCCATACTTCATGGCCTTCTACAGCTGGATGAGAGCCCTGGTGGGTAAGGGAAGAGTGACTGACATCATCAGCCTTGACTTGCACAAAGCATTTGATGATGACCCACAGAACCTCTTTGTCTAGACTGCAGAGCCATGGGTTTGACAGACAGGACACTCAGTGAATTAAGAATTGGCTGAATGGTTGCCAATCTCTTCAATCTTTTCAGTGTCCAGCTGAAGAGCAGTCATGGGTGGCATTCCTCAGGGGTGGGTATTGGCACCACCACTGGTTGACTACAGGAGAATTTTACATGAAAATACTGGCATGTGGAATCCCAAGAGACACCCCAAAGCTCTGCCTACCCATGTGGAGAGGGATATTGTGCAGAATTTCTTCTAGTGACTCCCCTCTCCAGGACAGTCCCTGTGTCCTGACAACTCTCCAGCCCTCTGGGTGCCTTGGGAGGGGCTGCCAGTCTCATCGGTTTTTCCACACCTACAAAACCTACATATCCATTCAGAGCCATTCTCTATGGGAGTGGGAGCTGCTGGAAACAGGGCGCTGCTTGACCCAGGTCTGTTTTCAGAATCTACACATGAGGAAGGCTCCTGTGAAATCTGCCTTTCCTTGTGTTTGGGTTGACACCAGCCTTTTTAAGCAAATCACAGTGACAAAGGGCAACCTGTGGACTCTGGAGGCTCCATGTATTTGTCGACATGATCATACTCCCTTCTCCTATATTTTTCTCTTTCCTATATGATGACAGAGCTTTTGCAGTACATTTAGGGTACTTAATGTACCCTAAAGTCTTCCCTGCCCTTTTTGCAATGGGAAAACCTCTGGGCCAAATACCTCCATCCTCTCTGAAAACAGTTTGGGAGAATTGTTTTAATCCTGGCAAGAGCAAGCAAGGTTTCAACAGAATTCAGCAGCTGAATTTTTTTGAATTCTGTTGAATTCTGTTGGCATGCAATGATGACTTCAGTGGCACAGGTTCTGACCATGCACTAAGGTTCATAACAGGCATCTCCCAGTGCTAAACTCTGGGAACAAACAGGCCAAAGCACTAGAAACTGGTTTTAGGTGACAGCAGAGGGCAGAAATTCCATGCAGATACCCTGCTGGATTCTCCTTTGTCCCCCCTGACAAAGAAGACTCACAGACAAATGACTTTTGCCACAGGCTCCACAGAGTGGCACCAAAAATTAGGCTGCACAGTCTCCCCATGGGTTTAGTGCTCTGCTGGCTGTGGGAAGTGATGAGTTTTTTCCTGGTGTGTGGCCATCCACATGTGCAGGGGAGGACCTCTCTGCCAGAAGGCGATTTTTCAGAACTTGCAATGAAAGTCAAACCCTGCAATTATTAGGAGTGGCTGTACTTAAAAGAGAGATGTAGAACACCCAAGCACGAGCTTGGATTTATCATATTGAAAGAACATAGTCCTTTTTCTATGCAGTTGCACTTTTTGATAAACGGCCTACATTAGGGTACCTCAAAGGTGCTCTGCATCATTAATTACCAGGGTATATGCTGAAGAGGAAGTTAATAAAACTCATCTCTTGCATGGAAGTGAGAAATCTTACTACCTGATGATTCCTGATGGAAGAAGATGTTTCTGAAACCACATGTGCAACCTTGTACAGGTAATAATAACAAAACACTCAAGGGAGTCTTTTATATCTGAGGATGTCATTTTTCTTTTTGATTTATAGGATACTAATGGCTTTTCTCCTTTCCTTCCCCTTTTTTTTTTTTTTTTTTTTTTTTTGAGCCAAGAGCTATGGTAAAAATCAACTGATGACGCTCAGATTCAGAGAGTAAAAGAGAAAACAGAACAGAATAAAATGGGACAAATAAGAGTCCCTCTGGGAGGAATGCCAGCCGCTAGTTTTGCTATTATTATACTGGAGAATCTTATAAAACTCAAGCCATTAATAACGGGCTCTGCCAGATATTGATAATTTATTCAAATTGTAGGTCTGGATTTGAGGGAGCAGATGTTCCTCATGCAGACACTTTCAGAAAACGAATTCCAAAGAAACAAAATAGCATTCAGTGCTATCAGTAGAGAAGAAAGGCAGTATTTTAGTGTGCAGTAAACATCTGGACTGCCTTCTATTTTTGTTGCTTCTCTCACCCCTGTTCTCTCCTAACCATGTACCCTTACTGCTGGGTGATTCTGTTGTTCTTTTTCTTCGATGACAAATAAATAAATAAATACTCTGCTTAGCCTCCTGCCTGTTTTAGAATAGATCATGATAGATTTCACTAGGAGTAATGGGACCTAACCAACCACATATCACTTTGAACAGGAGCAAAGCCTCCAGACAAGCCACCTATTAGGAACAGCAAAAATTAATTTTGATCGAGAACAATTATTTTTTCATTGTTTTGATGATGCTCTACCCAATATGGAGATAGGTTCTACCCTCCAGCAAATTCACAGCTGTTCCCACTTTCTTTCTTTCTCTCTCTGACTTGCTGGGTTGGAGGAAGGCTGAGTATTCATAACCCCAAAATCTCACTGTCACAGATGGTCCAAATTGAAGCAAGCTGTTCTATCACCTTCTCCAGTTGTTGGCTGCTCCATTTGAAACCACCCTCGACATGGTGCAACAGAATGTGCTGTGTGTCCAAAAACTGTTAAACATATTTCCTTGGGCACAGTGACAACAGCTGATGAACACTAAACTGCAATGCTTGCTACCAGTGGTCCTGCTCTCTCCAAAAAAGAAGCTAATCTCTAGGACCAAATCCAGAGGTCATAGTGAGATCATGTTGGCCAGACCTTATCCCTGGGAGATCACTTTGCTTTCTGCAGATCTGTGTGGTTCTGCACTGTTTGGAAACATAAGTAGACCCAAGATTGCCAGGGGAGCTAGGACGGTGGTCTAATTTTCAGCTCTTTGCAAATGACTGTACAGAATTACATTCCCAACCAGTCCCATTTTACAATTCCCATCCATTTCCAGCCAATCTCATGCAATAACTTGTCTTCCAACTGGTTGCACGTTGCCATCTGTCTCTGCTCCTGACTGATCCCAAGTTGCCATCTGCCCCTGGCTGGCCTTTTTTTCGCTATACCCTGTTTGGAGAGGCACATAAATGATGATGCTGAAGGATGTCAGTCCTTCAGATTGTCTAGTCCAACCCCCTGATGCACACCTGGCTTTCACAGCCTGCAGAGACCAAGGCACACCCTACCCCATCACACATGCAGCCTCCCTGTTTGCAGTAACTGCTACAAAGGAGTGTTTGCCAACAAAGGGAACCAAAGAAAGATTAGTCTAGGGATCTACAAAACAGGATGTGGGAAGTACCAGGGAAGGAAAAAAAAAATCACAAGCAATTTATTTGCAAAGGGTGTGCAGATGCAGTTGTGGGTCACTAGACATGGCAAATAACCCTACAACTATTTGAGTCCCTCTGTTTGCTGCCTGCTTCCCATGCCCATTGTCTGCAGTGACAGGCATCCAGGGAAGGCTCTTGCATGGTAGGAGCCTAAAAGTGATCATATCTAATTTCCCTTCAAAGCTTGAGTTATGGCTTTTGAGACCTTTTCATTAAGAACTAGCACTGCTTCTGAGGCTGTCACTCTCGGAAGTATTTTCCTTTTGTGAGAGAAACAGAGCGTAGCTGTTGCAACATTCCTCTGGGGTAAATTGTCGCCTTTTTGTCTTCCCTATGTTTAGGTGACAGCAAAAACCTCCAAGTTTCACTCTGATGGTGACAGCACTTCACAGTTCAATAGTAGAAGGCGAATGGAGTCATCAGTTCACTTCCCATCCTTTGCAATGTTGCCTCGGCCTCTAGTGCTGCATTTCCCATGCATGACGTATGGAAATGTGTGGAAGAATCAGAGCTTAAAAAGTGTCTTCTAATTTTTCCTATGCCCAGTTACCAGCTGCCACTAACTTTGCAAACTTTATTGACTACTGCTGTGTCTGGTGCTAAGTATCTTCAGACTTCATTCCAAGTAATAGGAAAAAAAAATGAGGGGCAATCAGCTAGTTCCATGATGAATGAAGCCCATGTCACTCAGAGAAAATGAATATTTCTTTGCAATAATGACCAGATGGTAGCAAGACTCAGATCCAAATTAAAACATGCATGATAAATGCCAAGAAAACACAGAAAGACAAAAACCCAACCTGGAGTGAAATCTCTCTATAAATCTTTCCCCCCTACAACACAGGCACTTCTAATGGGAATTAAATTATTAAGAGATGTTGCAAGGAGAATACAAATGTGAGACTCTTCCTCCTTCTTGGAACTTTTTGAAAGAGTATTTCAGCACAGCCAGCTGGCTTTTCTTCTCCATATGAGACAGCACTGGGCTGAATAGGATCTTTTCATGTAGAAGCACAGGCAAAATACTAATCCAGAAAATAAATTATACATTGGAGTTGGCATAGAAATAGCATATATTTTGCCTTCTCTAGAGCTGACCTATGGAACTCCTTGCTGCAAGAAATTATTGCAGCTGAAGGTCTTTGAGGACTTAGAAGGGGGTAGTATTCATAACTACATGATCTTTAAGGTCCATTCCAACTCAAACCATTTTATGATTGTCTGAGTCTCTGATTTGCAGATAGTAATAGCATTCAAAATTATACTAAACAGAAAAAATGCGGGGAGTGGTTTTACAATATCTTATTTCCAGGTGGGCAGTAAAAGTCGATTTCTGGTGTTAGAAAGAAATGTTGTTATGAAAAATATGGGGTCTGCAATTTTTTCTGGTATTTTTTATGAGGTATATGGTATTTGAAAGTGCTTTGATCATGACAAAGGACAACAAATAGTGCTGGAGCTGAACTAATATGGAATTTGCAGGGATATTTGAAGGAAGTCTGTGTTTTAGCATCCTCCTGTATGTCTTTTAGGTGAGCCAAACTTAGCCTTTCACTGTCCAAAAAATCAATAACCTCAGAAACTTTACTTTTTAACTTCTTGTTTCTGATCCTGCATGATCCCTTCTCTGTCCTCTTCCTTCTATTCGCAGATCTCATGGTGACACGAAATAGATGGTCTCTCAGGGGTCTGTCTGGCCTCTCCCTGTTGGCATTGACACATTTTCCCAGCACTAAGTTAATGAGAAATATTAAATTACAGAGGCACACACACACTTTAGGAAGAAACATGGTGTTTGATCCTGCCAAACTGCCAAGCTCTACTTAAAACCGATAAAAAATGTTCTTCCCCAGCAAGATGTGATTAGCTTTTATAACTGTGCAGATTGTACAAACACACAGGAGGGAGCTTTTAAATATCATTGATTTGCCTATTTGAAATTATTAATTTCAAATTCGGCTGGAACAACCTTTGCTAAATTACACTGTGCCAGTGGGAGTTAGAGGACCCACAAGTCTAAACTTAACTTTAGAATGGGAGGAGGGAGGGCTAAAGAATAAGAAGAAAAAAAAAACCTGAAACAACTAAAAGTCCATTTAAACTCAGTAGGTTTCCAGTTAATTACATTTTCACACCTATCTCAGTAGTTACAGATGTATTTATAATGTATGCCTGCCTCTGTGGTTACTGAATACTGCATTCTCCACGGACTCTAAGAGCCAGGATTTCTTTCCTACATCTAAAAGACCTTCCATTTTAATTGCAGTCACATCCAAGTACTGTCTGGGTTCAATTGTAATGGCTCAAAGTAATTTTCTTCACTTCTCATTTCCCCCCTTCTTTCCCCCTCTCCCCTCCTCCCCTCTCCCCATACAAAAGGAACAGCTGGATATCCTGTGGGGAGACATCACTGGTGTCTGGAGAAGCACACATCCACTGTTCGACTGTGCAGTGTGATAGATGGACTCAACCACTCACCACAATATTCTCTCCCCATCCTCAAACATACCTCAGCTCTTTTGGATAAGGATAGACTAATTCATCCTCTCCACAGCTCCTTTTCAGGATGAGAATACACCCCTTTCCTCTCTAAAGAATTTCTCTTCTTAAACCTTGCCCGAGGTAGAACCTGGGATCTGCTCTCCAGGTTGTAGGTCCCACAAAAAGGGCCACAGCTGAGATTCAGCCTTTCATCTCCTAGCCACAACTTGTGTCCCACTGCTCTGTAGAGCAAAACATGTTCCTCCAGAAGTCAATTGCTCTGTCTTTTTTACAAGGAAATGAATTGTCACCTGGAGTGACTTTTCCTCTCTTCTGGCTTTTAAGTGAGCCATAGATGACTAACCCAGTCCCAAATAAACTTTCACAAAATTAAAGCAGAACTTAAGAGGCTTGTCAGGGCCATTTGATGAGGCTGTTGCTGAGGGGAGGACTCAATACGAGCACACCTCAGTTTTACTGAGCCCTCTCTGTTCCTGCAAAGGGTTCCTACACTTTTAGGGTAGAGGAACAAGGACTGGAGACAGACAGTTAAGCAGATTGTCTCTACTCCATTATCTTTCCTGTGTAATGACCAACTTTTTGTGGACTTCACCCCTTGGGCCAGAAGTCCCCAGTTCTTCTGAGAAGTACTGGAGGAGAGCCCCATTATTGCACTCTTTATCCTATATTAATTTCCAAATGTATTCACCTCTCCAAATATCCTGCATATTCACCTGTAGCCATGTGAACAACAACTTCCCTCTGGAATAAGAGACACTGAATGACAGTGTCAGGTCTGAAACAGCCCAAAATTTTCTCAAGAGCTTTGTAGAAGAAGCTCTCACAAAAAAAAAAAAAATATGTTTATCATAAACTGTAGACATATTTTAGTTGTAGAACTAGGGACACTTTCTCATCTTTCCTTCTCTACTGTACACCCCAAGAGCAGACATAGAGACAGACTAAAAAAATAAAACTAATGAAACAAATGTAGCTGTGCACCTAAATTTCTCCCCCTCAGAAAAAAAATGTCAGAAGAGGCTCACTGGAGAGAAACTGGTCATACTACTTAATGTGTGACTGGAGGGCTCTCTAGCATGCTGATGCTGAGGATGGGATGAAAACCTATTTGGAACAGAGCAGCATTCAGGAGATTATTCACAGCTGCAGCATAAACAGTGAAAATTTACTAAAGTATATAGGCCACCCAAGCATGCAGTAAATGAACTTCACAGTAATGGAATTGCCATATCCCCCTGAATTGTACCTACATAAGGCTACCCTGCTGTTCCAACAGCAAATTCAGACTAGATGGTAGGTGCCCAAGTGATTAGAATACAAGACAGAGTGAAAAGATAAACTATCTAAGTTGATAAGGACAGCGTAAACTGCTCTGACAGAGCAAAACCAGTGTGAGCATTCAAAGAGACAAATAGGTTCCAGAAGCATGGCAACAGCTAAGGTTTGTAGAAACACTCACCTGAAGTGATATCATACTTTCTGGAAAACTAACCTGTGATTGCTGTAAAAGGCAGCTTTTCATATGGTGTCAATCAGCATAGATGCGTTGATGTCAGCCTCTTTTCTCAGTGGTGTAATGTGCTATTTCTTTGCTAATATAACACAATATAATTTCAGACTTTTAAAAACTTCAGTGGAGTTACATGACTTCCATGAAATGAGGGTTAGGTTGACATGCTGCATATGCAGGAGGAGGCAGTGTTAAGATGACAGAAGCCACCTTAACCTCTTTCCCTGATGTGTGTCTGAGTGTTTGACTGCAGAGACACAGCACTACAATAGTGAGGTGTGCTCCCAAAACACATCAGCCCCTCCCAACCATTTCCATTTACAGTCCTCTCCCTGCATGGCTTGAGGAGCCTTATGAGCACAACCGAATGGAGCCTTCCTGCCCAGCCATCACAGCTGATCAGCGGGTGGCAAAACTGATGCAGTAAGATATTGGCTGGTTCACAGACATCACACAGGTTCAACTCCTTTTCTTACTGATTTTTCACTTTCTCCCTGATCACACTTTTATCAACAGCAGTCAGCATGAAGCCAGAGCCAGCAGCTTGTTGTTTGTAAGCCGAGGGAGGTCAAAACACCATGGCCATCTCGTTGTCCAAGGAGGCACTTTGGGCTCAGTTTTGCTTTTGTCCTTCCTATTGTTTTGTTACCAGCGTAGACTGGCACTCTGCCAGCCCTGACCAGCACTCACAGTCAATACCTGGGAATGGTTTGGGGTGTGCCATGAGCCATGAACCTTCCCCAGAAAACAAAACAGATGATGCCATCTGGCTTTAGGGAGAAGGATGTTTCTAGAAGTGTGGGCATGACTCACGCTGGTTCACTTGCCTGCAGAGAAATCTGTGGCTGGAGCACAGACATCCCTCCTGTGGCACTAACATCACTGTAGGGACTTTGCCTTTTCTTAGCCAGGGCTGTTTAAGTGAAGCACCTCTACTAAGATATAGGGACAAAGTCCTACACAGAGCGACTTACAAGGGGGAGGTGCCTCTTGATGCCGAGAACATCCTGCTTCTGAGGTGATGCTCAACCAAGGGGGTGGATTTTGGTGTCTCTGCTGCCAGCTCACAGCTCCTGGATGATGAGGCCAGGAGTGGTTGAGCAGGATGGGCTCCCCCTTGGAGGACAGGACTCAGCTACTGCCCTTGGCTTTGAGCTCTTACTCAGCAGAGGAGGGGAATGTGAGGTGGGAAAAGACAGCGAGGAGGGAAAAGCAAAAATAAACCCTACCAAACCAAACAAAAATGTTTTCTGTTCCAGTCAGGAAAAGAAAGATTGAAAATGACATCAAGTCAGCTCTCATTGATTCTCTTTTGTTATAACCATTATATAGAGCCTTCCAATGCCTTATATTCTCCTGGCTGGCAAACGCTGTCTGAGCATCTTAACCCAGAGTTTCTGGGCCGCCTTCTCCATCTTCTCCTTTAAAATTATTATTATTACTATTATTATTTTTTCCTCATTGTTTTTAAATCACTCTCTATATAACAGCTGCTTTTCACATTAAATAACATCAGATGAGAGCTCACCACAAGTCAGAAGAATGAAACTGTCATCTCTAATTTGCCTGGCAGAAGCTGCGTTGACAAGAAGTTGTCTGTGGTTATTTAGAAATAAAATAATGCTCTGAGGAGAAGTGCAGAAACTTAATAGGACTTTAAAAACAACAGGAGCCATGGGGACTGCAGATGGTTCCTAGGCCTAAGGACTAAATAAACAATGATTTTATAGGCAGGAATGTAGCCTAGGGGAGATGGCCTCTAAAGAGATGTTCACACATATTGTGTCCAACATCATTAGACTGCCCGGTGGGAGCAAACGTTCGGCAGTTAAAGACATTTTGAAAAGGAAAAATCAGCCTCAAAAGATGCTTTAAATGAACAGGAGGTGGAAGAGCAAGCCGTCTAAAGAACTTCGCGCAGCTAAATGACTCACCAAACATCTGTCTCAGGGACCAATAATTTGACACTGATTGACTTACTGGGTATAAAATATATAGATAAATGTAGAGGAAAAAGAAAAGTAAAAAACATCCAGAGGGGAAGGTGGGATTTGCTGCGGAAAAACAAGAGGTGGAGGTTGGTGAGGAAGGGGGGATTGGGAGGGGGA
This sequence comes from Cyanistes caeruleus, assembly GCF_971803275.1. NCBI lineage: Eukaryota > Metazoa > Chordata > Aves > Passeriformes > Paridae > Cyanistes > Cyanistes caeruleus. The sequence continues at coordinate 74,460,862 of NC_141732.1, forward strand.
GGTGGGAGATTCATAAATAAGTAGCAATAAAGGCAGCAGGGATGAGCTCTTTCAAAGGTCCAGAACACACGGTTTGTATTCTCTGTCTCTGAGGTTTCATTTAAGCCTGCCACATCTGAGTGCAGAGGGAAAAAAAAAAGAAAAAAAAGAAAAAGGACAACCTGATATTCACTGATTGAAAAAGCAAACACAGGGACCAGCTTTGAAAAGGATCCAGTGCTGCGATTTTGAAAATAAGGGCCTTGAAACAGCAAGTGCAATCTTCTACCCAGGGCTGCTAAACCCTTTCTGTCAAACCATTTACATTTATAAGGCCTTCAATCATGTAGTGGTTTTATTTTTTTCCCCTTTCCCCACTTCCCGCCTCCCACCCCACCTCCTTTCTCCCTTTCTTTTCTGCAGAACACTCATTTCAGACTCACTCTTTTGTTACACCTGTTTGCAAGTGGGTATTTTGCAGTTAACTTCAGCTGGCCTCTTCATATTTATGGCTTTCAAGAAAGGCAGAAGGTGGGGTGAGGGAGTGAGCCAAGAAAGGCTTTTTGTGAGGAATGTGGTAAATTTTGCATCTAGCATTTTTTGGCTGGAGGGTTTACTGCAAAGAAAGAAATGTTGATGTTGCAGCTGCTGCTGGAGAGACCTTTTTCTGCTATGGATTGAGAAGAACAGTGAAATCCCTATTGTGTTAAAGCCAAATCCTTATTTTGGTATCTTGACAGCTGTATATACAAATCTGTTAGATTCCACACATTTTCTTGTATTAATTACCTGGGAATAAGATTACATTTCTAAAATAGCAAATTCTATTTTAATGGGAAGGAACACTTTTCTTTTTTTTTTTTTTTTTTTTTTTTTTTTTTTTTTTTTTTCCCTTTGGCAGCAATGACAAAATACAACATTTTGACAATTTTCCGAGATTTTGCTCTGGATTTTTTTTTTCCCCCAGATGAAAGACACTGTTTTCAATGATCTGGCATTTCCTAGCAAACTTAGTAACAACAGAAGACAACCCAAGCCAAGCAAAATACAATTTAATGGAAAATTCCCAACCCTCACACTGGACAAGGTCTGCTTTTGTTATCCAATCTTACTTTCCAGCCTTCCCTTGGAACTGGCAGTTTAATTGATGTGAACCAGGCTGACCTGCTTTTTTTGCTCATCTGAGGGTACTTGGATTGTATTCTGTGTCCCTTGAAGCAGTAGAAAAATAGCACCAGTGCTCTTGAAACTAACAGGATGCTCATCACCTTGGGTTTGTAAGACGAACACCAGATAAAGAGAATCAATAATCTATCTCAGAGCAGCAAAAACATCAGAGCAAGCCCTTCCACACAACCCTCAAAGGCTCACAGTGAGTCACCATCAGCAAATGCGGATCTTGTTTGTGCCTCTCACGCTATCAGGATAACACACTAGAAATAACACTGCTATTTAGATCTTGCGTAGCATTTGTAGGAGGGAAACAAGCCTCTCAAAGCTCTTGGCAAAGGTGGTTGAAACATCACTATTCCCATTTTGCAGACTAGGCAAAAGTGTGACCCTCATGAAGGGTCTGTGGGTCAAGCTGGAGACTCCCCCTGAGCAGCTCAGTGCCCCAGTGCCCCTACAAGCCCCCTGCCACCACAGACATCAGGGAGGTGCACAGCCTCCAAACCCTCACCTCACCCATTTCACAAATACTCCATTCCCAGGAGCCAGCTTTAGCCATGTCAAGACAGAAAGGGTGATTCCTAACACCAAAGGTCCAAAACATCTCTGTAGAGGAAGCAAGTAGCTGCTCCTGATTGAAATGGGCATTGAGGAACAAGCTTGGCTCTGCTCCTGCTGCTCAGTCACCATCTCTGCATGTGACCTTCGTCATCTCACCTAAACTAGTGTTTTCAAACATGGGTCCCTGAAACTAAATGTCTGAATCCTTGCTCAGACATCAGAATAGTTGGCCATCATCTCAAAGTTGCTAAGCAACCATGGCTCATACCGGAGCTGACGGGACATGCAAACACACAGTGATACCACCTTTGGCAATCATCCCTCTGGTCCTTAATACTGAAGAAATTTGTTGCCTTTAAGACCTGAGGATGAACTTTCTGACCTTAAATTCTTTGTGACTCACTCCTCCCTTCTATGGCATAGTGTTGGACCTCACTGAGCTTGGGCAGCTCAACTGCAGCGAGTCTGCCAAACCCCCCAGACTGCTGGGGTGAAAGAAACTGCAGCAGAAAACAGGCAAAACAGGAGGGCAAAGCAGGCAAGAGCAAGTGAAAGCCCTGACACACAACAATGCAACACTGGAGCAGTGCAAGGCACAAGCAGCTCCCTATTTTTCTGTGTCTGTGATATATAATTAAATCCTTGTATTAATAATTATCACCTAGCAGACAAAACCCCGCTAACTTCGTATGCTGATGCAGAGTCCTATAATAGGTGTTTGGAAAGCCATGTATGGGGGCTGGGGTGGGGAGGTTCACAAGCAGCTATGAAATTCAAAGAACATCTGGTGTGAGAGTGACTACTCTGGGGTCTGGCTAATAGGTTTATTTGCAGCTGGGCAGGCCGACTGACCAAAATGCAGTGTGCTAAGACAGCTGGTGTCTGAGGGAGGGAGCATCACCCCCAGGCTGCTCTTGGGAGGTATGAGGGTGTGTAAACAAGAATGCATGGGTCTGTCACCCTAAATACCTAATACCCTAAATGAGGATCAAAGAGGTCGTGGTGTAGACTTTGGTGACACAAGGTGCTCCATGTTGGTTTGCCTCAGTGATTGAGAGAGGTCCCAGCAGCATTTACTTTAACAGCCACCAGAAAGTCAAGAATCTGGGTATTTTTCATCTGGTACAAACCTCTGAATAGAGCAAAACTAAACATTTCACCCATCAGCTTCTATGCAACTGGTTCACCTCTCTTTAGAAGAATGTTCAATGGAAAATTCTGTCCATGGTTTCTTCTGTTCCCCCCATGGCTTCCATGGAAATCAATGAAGAGGATCTCACAAAAGCAGCTATGAGGTCAACTCCTGTCTTTATCAGTATTTTGTAGAGTTAGGAGAGAGAAAATTCTCCATGGTTCAGGTCAAGAAGCTCCTCAGTTGAACTGGGGGCAGTGATGAGAAACAGGGATTTTTGAGTTTGCTCCCCATCTGCTGGGTGAAGCTCAGCCCCATGTGGGTGAGGAGGGAGGTGTCTGGTATGAAGAAGGAGCATGGGATACAATGCACATCATGGTGCACCATGGTCAGTAGCAGGGAAGAAGACAAAGAATTGTGTCAAGAAATAAAACAGGATGAGGAACATGATTAGAGATATTATTATGGCCCAAAGAAGAATTGAAACACTTGGATTTGGTCCATCCCAGATTACCTGGAAATTTCAGTGGGATTCTTGATGCCTTGCTCATCCAGCACTTTTTCCTAAACTCATATATTCCTTCATTGTTATTAGGTTTTCTGTCTGCTTTTGCCATGTCGACCTTAAACAGAGTTTAAGAGGTTCAGGAATCTCAAATAAATTACTACACCACTATTTCAAGAGCACCAGATGTGAATGAAAAACTGAGTTTGCTGGCAGAAATTTGGGCAAATTCTTACTGTTTGCAGATTCCAAGGCAGGAATGTTCAGTTGCATTTCTGTGTGTGTAGCTCCTGCTCTCAAGCCTGACCCCACTCTTTCCCTCCCCTCTCTTCTAGAAAATAAATGAGGATATATTCTGATGAGCAGGGGCAGGAGGAAGCTGTGACATGTAAAATGGCAGTCTCTGCCAGGCTGTGCTTGCACAAACATCCCCCCCCAGCACTTGTGAAGGGGACAAAAGTGGGAAGAGAGAAAGCAGGAGCTATAAGCAGCTTGGCTATTTTGAGGTTCTGTTCCAGGCGAAACTGGTGCTAAATTATTTACCAACCAATTGTATGAAGGACTCAAATCCAGTGGCATCCACATGTGGCACTCATAACCTACTAACTGCATTAACTCAGCTGAGGGTTAGGGGAGATTTGAATCAAAGTAATGGGAAAGAAATCATGTGCTGAAGTATTTAGATGTAGTCACTTTTCATGCTGCCTTGATGCCTAGGGACTCATCTTCCCCCTTCCCTGGCAAGTGTCTGCAGCCAGCTACTAACCATCGGTGCTGACAGCTTCCAGCTCAGCCAAGCTTCCATTTTGGAGATCGAATTTGCAGAGATGCAGCTGGGTCCAGGAGGAAAAGAAGAAAAATAAAACCAAAAAATGCAAACAACAAAATCAAGAAAACAGACAAAGAGAAAGGAAACTAAAATAAACCCACCCCCAGTGCTTTGGGGACTATTTGAATTAGTAGCAGAGGGCTGGCAATGGGAAGGGGAGGTCTGTTAAGGGTCTCCCAACTTTCCCCAGATGATTCTGCTAACCAGCTGACATCTTTTACTGGATTACAGCCTGATGGGATGGGGAAACGAATATGAATAGTAATAAGGCAGAGAGCTGGAGCAGTTAATCTGTGAATCAGCCAACTGCTGCAGTTCTGGAGACAGACACCCTTCCCCTTGACTAAGGGAGGAAGAGGAGGAGGGAAGGGATCTTAGAATTTGGGAAAAAATCGGGGGATTGGTGACTACCTTTCAGACACCCTCCTGCATTTTACCAGTACTAGAGAGCTGCTACACCAAGGCAGGACTTTGAAGGTGTAAATTCAGTAGTCTATCTCCATTAGTGACAGGCTTTACCAGCACTGTGTGGTGAAGGGGAGGACTGAGCATGGGCTCTCCCTTGTCTTTGTTTTCTGCTCCAGAGCTCAGCCATGCTGAGGAAGAGCAATGTGAGTGAAACAGTGAGAAGTACAACATGATAAAAAAGGCAGTATGCAGAAGTCACAGAGGTAAGGATTAGGATTTTGGCCATTGCTGAGTTACCTGGTATACACTGTCAGCATACCTTTTCTATTATTGTGCACAGGGGGAAGTCCTGACCTTGTAATCAGACAGCATCTCAATGCAGATGCAATGCAGAGGATCCTCAAATGGGTGTCAGAAAGCCCCTGGCTTTGAGAGTGAGCTTCATCCCATGGATCACCACTCAGACACTGCATGGAGTGGTGCTTGGTGACAGTGGTGCTGGGCAGGGGGGGCAGGTTGCTTCTGCAGAGCCAGGGACAAGATCTTCTAGCTAAATCCTGGAAGTCATCATATGCTCAGCTCACATCTGGGTGCTGTGTTACAGTGAGAGGGGAGCTTTGGCAGAGACACTGAGGTCACATCTCTTCTGGGAATGGTACACTGGGAAATTTTTAAGCTCTTTTTGAGCAGCTGTCACCAGAGGCAGGTAGGACAAGGGAGCTCTGGTCAACAGTTTGTCTGAAGGACACCAGTGCTGAGGATGTAGACCTGCACCCTGGGGCAGTCAGTGGTTGAGGGATGGGATGGGAGCAGGCACCTCTCACTGAGCCATCATTACTGCAGCCTTTTCAAAGCTGAGCCTGAAATCTTTATTCACTCCCAATACCCTATGCAATGTGGAGTTTTTATGTGTCAATCATTGTGACAGTTTCAAAGGGCAGTGTTTACTCTCACTAGTAAGAAGAGTCAGGATCAGACCTTAATGATGGGAGAGGAAGGAACCAAGAATTTCATGCTGGGGTTGAAAGCTCCAGACATAACAACTGGTCTGGTCTTCCCACAAATCCAATAGTAAATGAAATCTAATGGAATTTTTATTAATTTTATCCTGCAAATGTTATCCTCTCTTGCATGACATCTCTACAAGACAGATCAATACACATCTCTTGTACTTTGCTTAGTGTAGGAAACTGAGGCATGGCCAGGAAGAAGAGGGGCATGACTTGCTCTAGGGAGGTTGGATCCAGACTGGCATTTTAACTTCAGCCCTGGCACAGGAAGGTGCCAGGACTGACTGAACTCCCAGGAGCTGACCAGTGTCAGCTGCAAACTGGGCTGCCTGGGGGATGAGAGAGATGCACTGCAGTAACAGGGAGCAGGGAGAGCCACACCTGCACCTTTACCCCAGTGCATTCAGCAGCAGCTACAACAACACATCTTTCAAACTGCCCAACAACCCTCAGCAAATCTTGTTTGAAAACTACAGTCCGTTCCTGTCTGTGTGAATGATTAATGCTATGGACTTGCACGTACAGACAAGGGCTCATCAATATCCTTAAATGGTGATGGTTCTCGAATGCTTCACCTAATTTCAATGAATTTGCAAACCCCATTTCGTTTTACTTGAGCGTGTCCCCCAAGGGCTTACGTTGTGCAGTTTCTCTGAAAATGTGTTTTGCTTTAGATCTGTGCTTTGGAGCTGGTTAACCACCTACTTAGCCTGTCATTTGGGAAATTTGGGGTTTTTTAAATAGTCTTAAATCTTATCAAACCACGAGTCCTAAATAAAATTCCTTCTGCTAACTACTAGTCATGAAGTCATTATTGGAAAGGGCAGCTGGTGGAGGATATCAAAGCTGAGCTCAATGTTCCTATTTGGAGTGGACAGCTTTGTACTATGTTTAATTTGTGTTTTCCTATATCTCAGTTTTCAGCCTGATCAGAGTTTGACTTTCCTGTAGAGTGAAACAGTTTATTCAAAACCATGCAGACCTTCTTTGGTTAATAATAATAGTAATAATAATAATGATGAAAATAATAATAATAATAATAATAATGATGATAATAATAATAATAATAATAATAATAATAATAATAATAATAATAATAATAATAATAGTATAAATAATACCAAAAAAAACAGTGTTCATGGGCATCTCTTAAACAAAAGGAAGCATTTAAAATCATGCAGGCACCATTACATTCCTTTAAGCCAACACCTTATGAAAGCATGGTCTAAACAAAAAACCCAGAACTTTTAAGTAGAACAGATTCCTCATATATTTTAAATTTCAATCATCCTATCAAGCTGATTAAATAAATGGAAAATTGGTGATTTATTTGGCTGTACTCCTATAGGTATATAGGAGGTACAGGAGGTGTATAAGGTATAAGGCTTAAGGTGATAGGAAAACTTTAAACACATTCATTGACTGGATGTGATGAAAAACCAAAAATCAGTAGAGAAGGAGGTACAACGCTATTTCAGTCTTTCCTTTGGACCACCTTGTTTCTGTCTGACCTGTAAGCCATTTTTGTGAACAGACCTCAAAACTGCAAATGGAACAAGGTTTAATTCACACTGGAACTGAACTATCTGACTTTTCATAATTTGGGGTACTGAAGAGAATACAGAGAAGGGCAACAGAGCTTGGGAAGGGAAGGTTCATGTGAACATCAGGAAGAATCTTTTCATGCAAAAGATTGTCAAACATGCTTTTCTAGGAAAACTCTGGAAAGTTCTGGGATCACCATGCCTCTAGGTATTTAAAAGGTGTGTAGATGTGGTGCTCAGGGAAATGGTTTAATGGTGGAATTGGCAGTGCTGGGTTAACAGTTGGACTCAATTATTTAATTTTTTTTTTTAAACTAAACCAATTGTATGATTTTCTGAATCTATTCTAGCACAATATCTAAAATACTGGATATAAACCCAGAAAAAGAAAAGAAAAGAAAAGAAAAGAAAAGAAAAGAAAAGAAAAGAAAAGAAAAGAAAAGAAAAGAAAAGAAAAGAAAAGAAAAGAAAAGAAAAGAAAAGAAAAGAAAAGAAAAGAAAAGAAAAGAAAAGAAAAGAAAAGAAAAGAAAAGAAAAGAAAAGGAAAAAAAAACCTGTTCAGATCTGAATTCTTATTTCAATGTTTTCATTATTTTTGGCCCATGTCTAATCATCTCCAGCACTGGTACCACTTGGAACAAGATCCAGTAAAACCTTTGCTCTTCATACTATCAAATCTCCATCTGCTGTCAGATATCATTCTTTAATTTTGTTTTACCCCTTGAGAGTTACAATTTGAGTAACAAAAGCTGTAAAAAACACAGATGAATCATACAGGCAGGTTAGGGTGAGCAGCTCTTGTATTAGTCACAAAAGCCTGAAAAATGAGATGAATTATGTGCATGCCAGTCGTTGGGAGAAGATTCATTAGACTGCTGGGCCTTGAGCTTGGTTAAAATCACGCCCTTCTAAATCACCCTGGAGAGGTTTCCTGGTGCTGGAGATAATTCACCAGAGAGTGACTGAGAGCACTGAGGTCTAGGCAGGCTCTGACACGGTCAGCAGTATGACCTTGGAAAACCCATTTCCACCTCTGTGCCTTTGTTTCCCCTCTCATCTTCTCTGTGCAGCCTGTCAGAATCTGCAGATCAAGAACTACTGCATCTTATTGGGTGTGAGTACATTGCTTGGGACCCACAAACAACTTGCAGAGAGCGCCTGGAGTTGCTACCAGAAGGCAAATGGTACAGAGCCCACACAATGCACAAAAAGGCAGAGAAACCACCAACTACCAAGGCAGGATTCCCATTGCAAAAATCTTTCAGAGTGAAGATGTAGTGAGGGAATTGCATTAGTCATATGAATTAAACTGGGGTTTGATTAATCATCCCAACACAAACTGAAGAGAGGGAGAAAAAGGTAAGCTAAGTTCTTACCTGCCATACAGAAATGGACACTGGCCCAAAAGATGCAGAAATTTTACAGAACTTTCAAGGAGCAACAGATATACAAGCCAGAGGCTGCATGTAACCAGCAGTCATGATGCAAGAAGCTTATTGAATGTTAAGTATAAACAAATACAAAAAATGAAATTAAAGAGAGAAAAGAGTTGAGATCAATACTCTCTCAAATACCTGTCTTATCAAGCCTGGCAAGTTGATTGCAGTCCAGCCAAAATGACCTGCCGTGAATGATTCCCAATCCTTTTCTCCTTCATTTTTATTTTTTCATTCCTGAACTCAGATAATCTTTTATTGATATGATACGCGCTTGTAAGAACAATGCTGCAGAGATAGTGGGCTTGCCTCATTTCACAGGCAATGTCATATTCAGGACTTTTGCATCCTGCCCACCAAAAGTACAGAGTACATAGGCAGGATTTTCAAAGGACTCAAACCCCAAACTAAATAAGCAAGAAAGGTTTCTTTGTGCTCAGTGCTCTTAATCTGTATTGGGGGATGATCTGGCTCTTTGTTTATTACTTCCACTTTAACAAAGGTGAATCTGAGGCTCAGAGAAGCTAAATTCAGTAGGAAAAAAAAAAACCACCTTGTTGTCACTGAACATAATTAGTCACCATAATTAACCAGCAAGGGTAATTAACTATTGAGGCTAGGGATGGGGAAACCTCTCCCATGCTATGAGACTTTTCAAGGCAATTAGATACCTCTGGCTGAGCCATACGCTGTGGGACAGATGCAAGAGTCACTATCTGAAATTCACCACTGTGTGTGAGGCCAGGAAGAAGTGTCAAAGGCTACTCCTGCCTTCAAACCTCCAAGGAAGAAGTGCAAAAGTTGGAGGTGTTGTCGCTACTTGTATCAGCCCTTTGTTTTATACTCCCAGTACAGGAGACCAGAGCTTACCCACACAATTGCAGCTCCATCTCTTTTCTGACTAAGGAGCTGCAGCTTCTATACAGAGCTGGATTTTCTGAGCTTTCCGTCCAGTTTTTCTCCCTTGAAATAGAAAACAAAACAAATAACTCCTCCCTGCCTCACATCTGACTCTCCAGCTCAAAGGAATTTGGAAAGGGATGTCAAAGAAACCTATTCAAATGGCATTATTTGGAAACAGTAACCAATCTGATTCAAACTAAATGATTGCATGAATGCTTTACATGTATTCAACAACCCACGGGCCATTGCACCCTCTAATTGTATGAGTTTGACGTGCTGAATGTTGCAAGGCAGCATCATTGAAACTCCAAGGAGCTGCACAAGGTCTGAAGTACTTCAGACCAAGAGGATGTTTTGATTTGGTTCAAAATCATGCACAGAAGTCATGGTCATGGAAAGCCTTGTTGATCCTGTGGTTGGCTGGATGTAGGGATGTTTAGGCAGAGATGGCAGAGCAGCAGCCTACAGTCATTAGTGTTGTCAATACCTTCCTCAATGTCCCTTTGCATATAAAGATGTTCTTCCTCACATTGTCATCTTCATCAAATTCACCATTGCTCAAAATCCTCACCATGTTGTCAGTTCCTTATGCAATCCCTTTTTACCCTCCAACTATGACCACTTAGTCACCTTTAACTTCACTCACTTAGCAACACTTGCCAAATGGAATGTGTGGCCTCCTACACTTGATTTGCTGTCCCTAAAAGGAGCATCTTGGGCCTGCAGGTCTAACATCTCATTCAATTTGGCCAAAGCATGCTGAGATGAGCCAAAGGACAAAACAATTGTCCTTCCTGAGAGGGCTACTGGACTGGGGATCAGATTTTTCTTTTCAGTCCTCTCCTACCTTTTAAATCCTTTAATCTTCCCTCACTTAGGATGAAAAACAGGAGTGAGGAAGTCCATAAAATTATCACAGAAGCTTGGAAAATAAAAGAAGCACTAAGAAGAACCTGATGAAGATGATGAGGTTATTCTAGGAACAACCCTTCCCCAGAAAGAGGCCTGAATTTAACCAAGACACAGGGTGATGAGCTCCAAGAAAGATACCAGGTGGCATCAGTGCAAGTTTTTGTAAGAAAGGCAAATGCAGAGAGCTTGGGATCACACCTGATTCTATTGTAGGGAGTTATAAATATGCCTGTGACTGAGCTAAGATGGTATTACCAGTTTACACTGTCACTGTTGCCCAGTGGGCTGGGTAAGATACCCAAGAGCAGGCTGACTTCAAACGCAGGTGTCAGGGCCCAGGAGCACCACCCAGCTCTCAGATGCATGCACAAAGGGTAGGACACGAGCACCAGTCTTCGAAAATCGGTGTAGACTAAGATTGTATCACCCTGCAGTCGTCATCCTTCCAAATATAGAATGGGAGTCGCTGAGAAGCTCAGCTTGTCTCTGCTGCTGACCTTTGCTGAGTTACACAATTGGCTTCCTGAACTGAAGAGGACTCAGATTCGCAGTTTACTATGCGCCAGCTGTCTCCACTTTTATGGTTTGTACTTTTACTTTATTATCTTTAATTTTCTTCTTCCAACTCTTGAGTGTGTATTAGAAAGTCAATACAAAACCTATTCCGGCCTTTTATTCTAAAATAACAGCACTAAGCTTGTTTATTTACAGTGAGACAGATGATATTTGTGACAGCCTTGTCAATAGTTCAATGGCATGACGCTAACTTTTTTCTTTAGACTCAAATGCACTTTATTTATGTGTGTTTGTCTGTCTCTCCAGATTAACGCTTGTTTTCCACAATCAATATCAATATTCTCCAAAGAGCTAAAAAACTTCTCAGACAACAGTTGGTAAGCAAGGCATTTGGCCTTTGAGCACCTCACCCTAGGGTAAGAACATGCTGATTCCCACGAATGAAGGGTCAGCTACCCTGAATTTGAAATTTTCAACTTGGCTGAAGAGGACTGTTTGGCAGCTCTTACCAGCCTTCAGAGATTTTTGTCTTTCAGTCCTATGCTTTAGTCTAAACTGTATGTCTTTCTGCACCTCAGTTTCCCTCTTGTGAAAATGGACTGATGTAAAACAGTGCATTGGTACAGACTATCTGTCTGTAATATACAGATATTACCTGATAACCCCATCTGTATTTTCAAATTCTAAGTCTGGGGGTGAACAGAGGATCTGCATATACCCATTTTTCATAAAATCAGTGGAAAATGTCTTTTAGCAGAGGCAACACCATGAAGCATTAATAGTGTATGTAATAGTTTCCCTATGAAACTGAGTGTTGGGGCTAAAGCCAGGAGAATGGTTACTCATCTGAACTGAGCAAAACCCTCAAGCCTGAGGTGAGGAGTGGGTGATTCAATTGAGGATGCTCTGCTGGCTCCCCTCTTCCTGGCTGATATAAGGAAAATCCCCAGCACATTTTGTCTCAGAGCCCCAGAAAGCTGTGATGAAAACTGGGGCACTTCTTTTGCTCTCTTTATCCTTTTTTAGGTGCAGGTTATCCATGCCTTGCAAATCCCAGACAGACAGACTCGTATTTTTATTCAGACCTGGCTAGTCTTTGAGTCACCAGTTATGGCTCTGAATTTTATTTGAACACCTTGAAAAAGAAATTAGAGTGTTACTTAAATCCAGTCCATTTTCATTCCACATGAAATCTATGGAAAAAATTGTCCCCATAACTCAAGATAACGCTCACTCTAAGTCATCTGACTTTTGGGACACCTTACCCTGATGTCCAGTTTGAACATAAACTATACCTTCCTAATCTCACTTGCTCCTGCATACTTTTCCCTGTTCTACCCAGCACACACAAGGATTTTTGTCCCATCTGCTAGTCCAGGGCATCATTTTGGCTGAAGTCTGTCTTAGACCAGTGACCTGCTCTCAGAATTTTCTCAGGGTTTTGTGTCCTGTAGGAAGTGTTGCTCATTGCTGGTAAGCCCAGAAGCAACTGCCCTCTGGTACCAGCTCCAAACAGCTTTTTGCCAGCTTCTGTAAGGACACTGTGGAGGGAAAGTGTGCAACAAGGGCAGAGCCAGGCTGTGAATTATTTTTATTTTTGATCTCTGATTAGTGGTAAAGTGGTGCCTGGGAATAACGTGAACTGTGGAACTCAGATGTGGCTGGATGATTATTTCCCATCTCCTGTTGGCCCTAAAAGTCGATAAAGCTCTAGTACTGCCCTTCCCTGAGATTCCTCTTTCCTCTCTATAGCAGTGTGATTAAAATACCCTAGTTCAGGTCCAGCCTATTTGGATGGTGCCATGTGCCTCTTCCCCATGGATTTCTTCACTCTGGCTGCCGGCCAATCAAGTTCAGCAATCTGATCAGCTGCATGATTTAATGAACCCTGCTTTCGTGAGGAAGGGCACATTCTTTTATAAAAACTGGTGAGCTATCACATTTCACAGGATGACCTCTACTTTCATAAGATGATGGGAGAAAATTGGTTTTGGAAATCGAGGAGGATTGCATCTTGTGAAACGGAATCCAGAGAGTGACACAGAGACCACCTTTCCATTCCACTCCATTTAATTTTCAGGTTTTGGTTTTGATGGGGAGCTAAATATAGTTTGGGTCACTAGACCAGAAGCACAAATAATTAACAATGAAAGAAACCCCTCTCCAGCTCCACTCTGTGAAACTCTCACAGCAGATGTACTATGCTCAAAGGTGAATACAGAAATAAAGATTGTCCTCCACGCTCCTGCAACAGCAATCTTTGAGGGGAGAAGCGTACTTCTATTAGCAATATCCTGCAATGTTCTGCTGCTGCTGGTCTTCCCAAAAGGCAGGTTTGGAGTGGCAGAATGCAATGCAGTCATCGAGACTTGGACACAGAGACTATGTCTGCAGTCCAAAGTTTGGGATCCATGGAATTTTCAGGGTGCTATCCCTAATTCTTGAGGGAAAGGGCAAAATATAGTTTATGATTAGAACAAGTAGAGATTAACTTTGAGAGTTGTTTAGAGAACTTAAGAAAGATTCTCTTTCATGAGGTCATAAACTTGATGCTCTAGGTTAAATAGAGTCTGACAGGCATGTTTGTTCAGGATACATTTATTACTGAGCTATCCAGGGACATCCACAATTACTGTCAGGACTCGTCTGATGATTAAAGAGCAGAATGAGCAAAACGGAAGATTAAAGGCGCAGACCAAGGAGCAGTGATGTCTGTCTTCACTGAGTATACCCAACTGACAGGAGAGTTTGAGCCATTCAGGAATCTTTGTGGGTGTGGGTGTGGGTGTGTGTATGCTGAAATTTGCTGTACATTTCTTAGACAGTGACTGCCCAGCTTCCATAACCTTTTACACATGTAACAGAGCACCAAAGGGCACAGATCCCATGGTCTTCACCCTTGGTTCTTCAGAGATCCTGCTGTGAAGAATTTGGACACTAGCAGGGACTAGTAGAAATGCTGATCAAATATCATCTTTTCTGTGATGCCTTCTGTAACCCCTACAAAATTTCTCTTTTTACTTTTAATATTCCTGGCAGAAAACTGAAAGTGGCAGAAGTACATTAGTTTCTGCTACCTAGTGTATTTCCCCAGTATTTTCTGGCTTGCAGTTTACTCTAATCCTTTTGCTGTGATGCACTAAAAAGGGTGAACACTTTTGCATGGGTGTTGTATTTGCCTTATACTGGAAGTGCAATGGCTGGAGCAGAGAGAACCTGCCAGGTACCATTTGAAGTGGAGGAAAAAAGGTTTTCCTTGTGTGTGTTCATTCACTGTCCCTGCAAAGCCAGACCTACCAGGACTTTCTTCTCCTGGGGAGCTCCCTGAAGATGACTATAAGTGATAAAAATTTCATTTAAAATGTGAATTTCTTGAAATGTGTATAAGGGCCTGAAAGTATGGCAACCCTTATATAATCACCTATATAGGATCCATTCTGAACAACCAAAATGAGAAGAAAAATTAAAGAAATAATGTTCAATCTGTAAACTGTGAAGGGAAAAGTGGTGTCCCAAAATTTTTACCTCTGGAAATCATGAGATGACAATGGAAGAGAGATGTTTTCTAGTACAGCTTGCAGCTGAGACAATTTAGTATATTTTCACCTATTCTTTCAAAAATCCTTCTCTATCTCAATAGACATATTGATGCAAATACATTCGAGAAAAAAATGTGGGGATACTCATGAAATGGCCTATTATGGACATAGTATATGAAGGGCCAGATTATTTAATTGTCTGCTAATACCTACCTATTAATTCTTCATTCCTCAAGGAATATTTTCCCTTTGTCCTTACCTAGAATGAGCCCGGAAAGCACCCTGCCTGCAAATGGGTTTGAAACAAATAGAAGAATAAAGGAAAAAGAAAATCCATGTCCCTGAAGCCTCTTCACCTGTGAACACTTTTCTTTCTGTGTGTGCATGGCTACATGTACTACAACTTTATGACTGCACTGGGTTCCCTGGGGGAGCTTCAGACTCTCTTAATGCTTATGACCACCAGTCAATTTCCATCTAGAAATAACCTCCATAGAAAAGATGAGAAATAGGCAAGGAGAAAACAAATATTCATTACTCTAGGAGTTAAAGAAACATCCATTTGGGTTGCACATCTGTAAAAGTCCAATAAATTGAAGGCAATGCACATAATTATATTACAAGCCAATCTGAAAAAAAATGATGCATTCCTCCAGAGCAATTTGCTATTGTTGGGGTTTAGAAAAATTCTCCCTTCCTGCTGCTGCCAATGGGAAAAAAAAACAAAAAACAAAACACAAAAAAAAACCAAAGCAAAACCAAAAACAGAGAGAGAAAAAAGATACTTCTTTTTTTGGATGTTGATGATTAAATAAAAGAACGCTGAATGGCAATAGTCATTAGACCAGCAGGAGGAATAAATAAGGAACATCACTGGTAGTTGTAAATAATGGATGCCGTTTTGAGCACAAAGCAACACATCTGGTAATTATTCTCAATTCCACTCCAATTGCTTTGATTTGGCGGTGCAAGGTGCCACAATGAATTCTGCCTTTATTTATTTATTTATTTATTTGCAAATCAGTATTTAATTGTGAACTGTCTCAGAGGAATCAATGGGATTTATTGCTTCTGCCTTGTGAGGTGTGAAATGTTTGCTATTACTGAACAATGGACTAGTTTTTAATAATCTCTGCCTAATGTTCTTTTTGTTTGTAATAGGGTTGTTTTGGCTTGGGCAAAAGTTGCTTTTGATCCTTCCCCTTCTGTTTTTGTCCCCTACACTTTTTGTCTTGCTGCTAGCACATGCTTATGACTGCTTATTTGATATCTTATTAACATTATTTCCTTTATTAAAACAGAATTTTAACAAGACTACTCTGTTAAAGCCTCTTTATGTGGCCTTCTGCAAATTGCTCTTAGGCAGAGGTTTTGGAGGGGCACATTTGGATCTAACCAATGTGAATTTCAGTAACCAAAAAATATGATTTTGGATGCCCATTCTTAGTCCTGATGCTTCTTTTCCATTAGGATTTGTGTTTGCATTTAAAAAGAATCCTTTCTATCTAGTCCTTCTTCTGGAATTCAAGATAAAATCTCTTTTCTCCAAAACAAAGGATAAATGAAGAAGGAAGAGCTTTTCTTATCCTTTTCAGTTGTTATTAGAAAACTTTTTCTTTAAAGTAATTTGGAAGAAATTTTCATTTTTAAATGAAAACGGCTTTGATTCCTAGCATTTGTGGCTGTCCCTTTCCCTTGTCAGGAATTTCAATTTAATCTTGCACATAGTATAGCCAAAATGACACCAGAGGTGATGGTGACTTGGTGACTATAATACCTTTAAAATTTCTCTGGGTCTTGGCTTCTTATCTGTGACACAGTAATAAAGGACTTTTTTTTTTTTTTTTCCCTTTTGAGTTGTCTGCTGAGATTATAACCATGCCAGGACTTCTCTTCTATTACAGTGCTTACAGTACTTAGCAGAACAGGGACACAGTCACAGTTGCTTTCTCCAGATGATACTGTAATTACCACATTAATTTGTATAACAACCTTCAATCCTCTGGCTGGGACACTCCTTCCCTTGAGCCACACTTATTCCTGTACTAAGCTGACACATCCTCCCTCCTAAGGATAGGACTCAGTTTGGTTGAGCCTGAAATCCTTTTTTTTTTTTTTTTTCTTTTTTGGAAAACAGTTGTGGTGGGAGGGAAAGGATATTTTATTTTAATTTTAATGAGCAAACCGGTTTTCGTTGCATTAGCCTTACTTTAAAACTAAACAAAGAAACAATCCCCCCTCCTCCAGGCCTGTAGCGCGTCAGTCTGGAGCTGATCTCTGGGGAACCAGAGCCCAGGTGGCTGCAGGGACAAACTCCCAGACTGGACTGCAGCTCCCCAGGCTCCTGTGGAAACCAGCAAGTCCCAGGAACAGTCTCGGGAAAGCAGAGGGGAGGACGCTCCTGTTTTCCAGCTCTGCTCCCCTGGGGATGACTGGAATGCTGCCTCGCTGAAAGCCACGCTTGTGCGGAGCAGCAAAGTCGCTGGCGCTGGGCACAGCATCCCCTCTCCCTCAGGTGGCAATCACTGCACGTTCAGCTCCGCCGTGGAGCCGAGCAGGCGAGCTAATTAACACAATAAGTCATAAAGAGATGGTGCCAGTGGGGAAAATGGATTTGGGTGAGCTGTCTGTGTTTGTACCCTGCGCAGAGCTCTGTCACAAGACTGTAAGTGTATGATTAAGAATGACAAGTGTTAACCCCTCCCGTCCTGGGGTCTCTTGGCTCTCTTGCTACAGTGATTTCACTCCATTTTCTTTCTCAGAATTACAGCAATTAGCAACAGAAAAGACTTATTAATTCTTCTATCCCACACACTCACTCTGCTCCCTGGATGGAGTAAAATGAATCACTATATTCAAGCAGTTCATTGTCCAGCCAATTTTTAAAAGTCTTGAACAAAGAGGATTTCTTCAGAAACCTGTTTCATTGACTAATGGCTCTCTCTTAGCCTGATTAACTCCCATATTTGAAAGAATAAAATTTGGGGGGGGGTGGGGGGGTGGAGGGGGGTGAAACAAACATTTTTGTAGAGCACTCACCAGATCGCTCCTTGGGGCATGTGTTAACCCTCTAGTCAGCAATCCTATGTGGACCAACACTCTCTGTTCTGCCAAATGGCTTTGGTTTTATGTCCATTTGACATTTTCAGATCTGACACGCAACTTCTGATGAACCACAGAGGCAAAACTGGAATTTACGCTGTTGAAAAACAGTTGTGTGGTAGCTGCTTTGTTCGAAACAAAAAGAAATTGGTCTTGGGGGTGTAAAGGGAGGAAAAACTCCAGAGAATGGAAATCACAGTCCTGGTGCTGTTCCATCAGCATGATTAAGCTGGGCTCAGGGATGCGTGTGGCTTGAAGACCAGAGTCATACTTTCAATGGGTTTTTGTTATGTATTACAGTAGATGAGTGTGTGGGAAGGGAAGAAGGGAAATGAGTGTTGGAGAATGGAGGGAGAAAGTATTCAGTTTGTGGATCCAGATTAATCCAAACTCAGAGGCTCTCAGACCCTTATTTCCCCCTTGGAGGAAATGAGGATAAAGACATTTCTTATGAACAGCAGAGCCAGAGGATCATCTTTGATATTATTTTTCTTGGAGCGAATGTCCCTGTTTAAATTCTACAAAATAATAATAATTGAAGACACACAGAAAAGCTAGGTAAATTCCATGCAAGCAACCCATTGGGAATGAATGCAGTGTTCAAGTAATATTTGGTTTTGCATTTGCTTTACTTCTTTTTAGCTAACATACTTAAATATCCCCTGAAGGGAAAAAAATATTAAAACCTACAGCTGACATAAAGGAAAGGATTGAAAAGAACACCTGACTAAAGTGGTTATTACTATTCACCTTGATACACACTCTCACACACACATAGATATTAATCCTTAGCAAGCTCTGTACTAGCAAATACTCTGACAGTTGAGAGGGTTCCACTTCAGTAATAAGAGTTTATTGCATTTTATCAATAACAAAATCAAAATTGCCCAGGATTGTCCTTTCAACTCCAACAGGCATGTGTGCACTCAGACATTCTGTAAAATTTTGCAGGCTCAATGATAGTCAGAGTGGTGTTGACATGATCTGTACTTGGTGTCAGGTGAGACCTTCAGGTTTGTTTTTCATCCTTGCCCATGAGAAAAATGAAAATGAATATTAAAATGAAAGCCTGATCCTGGCAAAAGAGACAAATCCTCAACCCACACAGAAGGAATATTTTTCTAGTTGATTATAGAAACTGAACAGTTTGGAGGAGGGAGATAACTATGCATTTTACATAAAAAATAAGGAAATAAAGATTTTCACAAGAATAGATCACTCCAAAAATTTTTATCCAACTTATTGCTTACATCACCAGAAGACAAAAAACTGTCCAAATCAAGGAATGTTGCCCATCCCAGATTCAAAGTGCTCACTGATTCTAGACCTTAAAAGTAAGCCTGATCAAACACAGCAAAAGCCAAGTGAGTAAAATAATTTTTTCCAAATATCAGCTTAATTTTATCCTTAATAAAGCAGCAGACCTGGAAATGAATGCAACCTTCAACTGCAAAGGTAACTAATATAGGTCATCATGGAGGAATATGTAGGGTCTGGGGCTGCAAGGCATGACTTTAGCACTTGAGCTGGAAAACAAACTATTTCTGCAGGACTACTGCCAAGAGTGAAAAATAAGAACTATTCAAAGTTGTTCAGGCAATCTGAATAAAATTTATTGGAGGCTTAAGACCATACTAAAGCCTGACCTGTAAAAATCTAGTCTCAAAAATACTAAAGATAATTTAGGCTTGGTGAATAAGTATTCCCAATAAAAAAATGATGTGCTTAATCCAATATCAGAATATGTATGGCCAAGCATGGCCTGAAGGAATTTGGTTGCTGTGGTACTGCCCCTGTTTTCCTGGCTCAGTCGTGTGTTCAAAGACTCTTGGGCTGGGAACTGGGAACTTGCATGGAAGGTATAAAGGAGGTTTACAAATCTTTCCCAAGGCTCCAGGCTCCAGGCTCTTCCCCTCTCCACGCTGTTTTAGAGACCTCTGCCAGGTACTGGATGGCACAAGGACTTCATCTGCTATATGGACCCAGATGCATCTATGGTTCTGTCCCCTTACCACAGAACATCTCATGGGGTGGACACAGGTGGTGGACAGTGACAGTGGTGGACATTACCCTCGTTGCATTCCAGAGAACAAGACAAATAATACTATTATTTTAACATCAGCTGAGTGCAAAGGTGATTTCCCCTTTTTGCTGGCTGTTTTGCTACATGGCAAAGGCTGTAATCTGATCCTGCTTGGCTGGGACATTGCTCCCAGGTCATTCTGCCCACAGAGAGGCTAAGCTGAAAGGAATCAAAAGGCTTAGATAACCCTGCAAACCTCTGTCCTCCCCTTGGCTTGTTTCTTCAGGAAGTACTAGGGACACTTGTGACAGGCATTCCTCAGTGAAAGAATCCTAAATGAATCAGTCACATGTGATTCCTAGCCTGATGTTTCACATGAGGAAAACAACATTAGGGCCAAATAATTGCACTGTAAGGGCTGGTGTGAACAATGGTCACAGAAAGGGGCCTACCTTCAGAAAATAAATTTCATCTTCTGCATAAGACCATGTTGGCAACACCTCCTGCTGCCAAGCTGCTCTCTCTAGTCTGGTTCCCCACTTGGCACACATCCTGCTATGCAGAGGGTGGTCATGTCAGGAGAGAGCACTGTGCACAATCCTTGCAAGCAGAAATGTCCTCCTGGTGGAATTGTCTCCTCCTCCCTGTCTCTTCTCCTGTTTTCTGCTTCCATTCATTCAGGAGGGACAGAAACCAGCCTTTTTGTTCAGCTTCATCCTATTGGTCTTCCATACATATAAACAACTTCTCTGGCAGGATAATGTATACCAGAGCCTGCTCTAATGTACCCCACAGTAAATCAAAGTGACTTTTAAGAACTTATGTGGAGTTACTGCTTAGTCACCACCATTTAAAAAGAAGAAAGGCTGGTCCTATTCTTTTGCCTGCTTGTTATAGCTTCTAGAAATTATGGTGATATTACCTAAGAGAGAGGCAGGAAGGCAGACAGGCAGGTGAAAATATGAAAGAAAGGAAGAAAACCAAAACCAAAAGAAATAAAGAAGCTAAGAAAAAAATAAAATACGGTATTGTACTTCCAGCAGAAAAGAATATAGAAATGAAGCCTAAGAAAAAAAAAAAATCCAATAATTTGACAGATTGAAAATAAACCCAATAATTTTTCTGTAAAATTGCCACTGACTTAAGATATCTAAAAGGGCATAGGACCTGAACAATGCATGTGCACATACAGCCCACAGTGTACCTAGTTATGTGCAATCCACATATTCAAATTAGTGTGATTTTCTTTGAAAGGAGGAATTAAACTGACTTTTCTTTTATCCAGAATGCTACAATGAGAACAAATAATGTAAGTACACTTGGAAAAAAATTTGATCTACAGAAATAATAGGATAGAGAATTTTCTGGTGCTCCTGAAAAGCAGTAACTCTGACATGACATTAATTTTAAGTTGTCTTTCTTTGAAACATAGGTTTCCATATGGCTGATACCAGCTGGAGGTATATTCCAGTTGTTGCTCAATGCTGTTCTTGCAAAAAAAGTTTATATATATATATACACACACAGACACACACACACACATATATATATATATATATAGCCATTTATTCTTTGCACATTTTTAGCCAAGTCATATCAAATCTACTTCAAAATACTTTGTTAGAGACAAAGATGTTTAATTTGTCTGTAGAATATTGCTCTGTATACTGTGAACACTTCCATCCACATACCTCTGTCCACAGGTATGTGTGGGTAATGGCCAGAAATTTGGCATCGACCCAGGAAAGCACAGGGATTTCAGAACTAAAGCTGAAGAGCCATCTCTCCTGTTGCTACATGCACTGCCACATATCTAGAGCTTTTAAGGTCTGCTTCAGAGTGTGCCTTCCTGTTTTAATCCTAGATGCTTTGAGCAACAGCTCAGTTTTCTTTTTTCCACTGAACAAAGGGGAAAAAAAAAAATCAACGTTACTAATGCAAAAGGGTTTGGAAGAGGAATTGAAACACTCTGAACAATGTTAAATGAAATTAAGATTTGTTCACACACGTTTCTTAATCCTGAAATCTGTTTTGGAGACAACCTGAAGATATGATTGAGTAACAGACACCTGTTTATTTTGGAGTATTACTTTTTATGATGCTAGATAGAAAGATTTCAAAAGACTGTACTGTTTTTCTTGTTTCCTTCAGGTACTCCTCACTGAAAAGCAGCCACCTCTGATGTTTTGTTACTTGTTAAACATCGTGCAGAAACTCTCCCCAGTGGCTTTGGCTGAGGAGGGAAGGGAAATGCAACTAGCAGGCTGACTTTTCTGCTGCATGAAGCATTGTTGAAATTAGCAGAAAGGAGCTAAGAAATCTGTCTGACATCCTGTTAAAACCAAGAAGCTGTTACTACAGGAGGCCTCTTGACAGGGTATCAGAGCTCACACACTGAAACAAGTTGCTTCATGGGCAGCCGAATGTGTAAACCCTCTTGCAGTGTCCCTACCCCCATGAGTTCATTGATGTCTAATAAAAGATGGGCTTATGAACACTAATGAGAACCCTCTGCTTTGCTTGGCTGCCTATTTTCATGAAATTTATAGGAACACAGTAGCTTTGGGACTTCTTCCACCCCATCAACAACAGGTTAAATTACCCTGTGGGTTCAAAGCTCAGAGGAGGGACCCTTGACAGATTGACTGATAGATGGGCCCAGACATGCACATACAAACAGCTTGACTGTACAAGAATGACTTCCTTTGGCAAGAAGGAGCAGGGATTTTATTGGTCCTAGCCAATAGACTGGATAACTTACAGCAAATTGCTTCATTTTGCCTTCTGAAGATGCTGCTTTAATATCAGCTCAATGGCAAAACACTTTCTGAAGTTTTAAGACATCTCTGTAATGTCTCCCTGGGCTGAGTGTCCTTGCTGAACTTGAGAAGCTATGATACCATCACTGGCACAGGTGGCACAGCTGCAAACATGCTGAAAACAAAGGTCTGGAAAAGAAGGAGAGCTTTTCAGAAGCATGTCCTTCATTTTAAAGGGCAAGACCAGGACTTTGAGAAGCCAGACAGTTTTTCTGAAGCACAATTCTTGTTTGTGCTGCAGGGGTATTTACTGCTCTAAGACTTCCTGGCATTTGGGTGGTTTAGGTAGAACAGATTTACATGAAAAGGGGGGAAAAAATTCAAACCTCCAAAGGAGATTTAAAAGGACAATATCCAAACTCACTGTCTGTCTGGGGGATTTTATTTGGTCAGAGCTGTTGCCGAGCCTTTTGTGACCAGATATTTGTACGTGTTCTGCTGCATGTTTGCACGGCTGCACGCAGGAGATAATATAGCTGACAGGAGAGTGGTGATGAATTCCTACAGCACAGAGGATGCAGGGAGGTCAGGAATGGGGCTAGACCCTCTCCAGCATGATAGTACCACCTTTTCCTTTGTTTCCAGTAATGCCAGCAGCAAGGTGTGCCCCATCCACAGGCAAGATGTACATGGGTGGGTGCTGTGGTGCTGACAGGCTGGGCCCACAGGGAACTCCTCTGAAAACTCCCCAGCCTTTGCACTCCTCTTCCCTCTGATTCACTTTCTAGCACATTTACAGAAACCAGAAGACTCATGAAAATCTGGGGGGAGGAATGAGGACAAAACGAATGAAGAAGACCATATTTAAGTAGGGCGCTGAACAGGATTTAGAAGACACGACTTCATCTCCAAGATGGGTAGTGATGTGCTGTTCCCAACCACATTAGTCACAGTTCCTCAGTTTCCTTATTCATGCTCTGAGCAAGGTGAAGAGGCTGATTACATCTGAAGGAGGCTTTGAGAGTCACTGACAGAGATGCAGAAGTGCTAATATTATCTACATCATCCAGCAGAGCAGCATCCATTTTAAATCCATCTTTCTGCCCTTCTTCACTATCTGGATAAAGATGAGGCACTTTATGCTACTGCTACAGCAGTGGGGATGGGAAGGAACTGCAGTTTCACTTTGCATCCAACTCTCTTTTTGTCTAAGGTTAGGAGTGGGTATGTTCACAACAGGTACAGTATTTAAGAAATTTCCATAGGAAGCAATGTCTAACTGTGGAAAGCTACAAGAAATGCAGGGCAGAAAAAAGAAGAAAAAAACAACCAGTTGGAAGCATACACACACGGGGAGAAATCCTTCTGTAAAATTTCTACGCCAGTTTCTACTACCCTCAACTTATTCTTTTTAACACCAACTTGCCAAAATAAATGATAGTTTGCATTTTCAGTGGTTGCTTTTTTGGCTCTAACTTTTCCTCTGCTCAATTTCAGCTCTAAATACATTTGCAGGAAGGGAAATGAATGTGTGCCCTTCCTGGTAGCAAATCCACTAACTGTCTCTACACTTCATCAGGCTGTGAAAGGCAGACTTCACACCGTGAGAAACAGTCCAGGATAAATCAGCCCATTCACTCTCTTCATTCATCTTTTAATGTCTTTTGCATGTGTTCAGATTGTATCATAGGGTAGATAATGCTGAAAGACTCTTCAATATTCGCTTTTAATTATTGGCTGTTACAGTGCTCAGCTTTCAGTGAGGGAACATGATAGCTGATGAAAATTCAAATAAGCAAACACCAAAATGATGGCAAGAGGATGCCTAAGACTCAGATTGTTCTGGAGGAACACTTCCATGGTGGTGTTGATCCAAAGCCTACTCAGACTCCAGAATTCTGATTCTGAGAGGGTTTTGAACCAAATCCCAAATAGTTTCATGAGTTCACCTTGGTTTCAAAACCTACCTCTGTAGACTTAGGAATTTTTCCAGCGTAGAGAGAAAACCTTAAATGCATGCATAACCAAACTGGCTGCTCTGGTAGCAGAATGTCCTGCTGACAGGCAAAGCAGCTGCTTGCATGTAGAAGACAGTGTTGGGAGACTAGTTCATGCATCTAACTTGTCCTGTGATGTGTGAAAAAAGAGCCAGACACAGTCACTAGAGTGCACATCACAGCTTGTCAAAAAACCCTACCAAATCTAAGCATTTATGACCTGCTTCTGCAGGAGTAGCTGATCATTTGGATTATGGGCTCTTAAACTGCAATTTTTCAAGGATAGCAATTGGTGAATGTGAGGATTCCCTGGATTCCCATCTTTACTCTGAAGGCAAAACATATTTCATCTATTGGCTCTGATGGCTCATACAACCACAGTGGGTCAAACCAAGAGTCATGTATCTGTTCATGAGACAGTGAAGAGCTATTTTTTGATTTAAGAGTAGCAGAAGTGTGTCATGCACCACTAGGCCTTTCTCTTTTTCAAGGTGCAAGAGAGGGCAGTTTCAAGCAATCTGCTTGTCCCAAGCTTAGTGTGTGACAGAGCAGCCCATGGCATTGCCCTGGTGTGGAATCAGGAATAGCCCTGCAATCCATCTGTAGTTTTTCCATGCATTTGAGGGCAGGATCTTGAAAACAGCTGCTAGGAACAATGGAAACCTCAGGGTTGGATTGGCCTCAGAACTTTCTTTTGAACACTTCATAGGCAGGAGGACAAGCTTATCAAACAAGAGTCATGTGAAGTATAATATTCTTCCCTGGCACTGCTAAATAACAACACTTGTGATAACTCTTTCCCATTCTGCTGACTGAAATAGCAGCAGCAGGTACCTATATTCCCACTAATGTAATTCTTTCTCCTGTAGGCAATGGAAAAGGTCTCACACAGCATACTGCCTTGCATGCTTAATCTTCACTGCACACTGAGCTACAGGGAGGTACAGATGTAAAAAGCAAGCAGTGATGTCCCAAAGGAGCCCAGAGATATGGCCAAGGTAACTCAGGCTGTTAGAGACAGAGCAGACACTTGAACAAAATGTTCAGGCTGGATCTTTAACTTCTTGGCTGTCCTTTCCTGCTGATAACAGAAGCAAATGACAGAAGGAGCTCAGCAACATCCACCAGCTTAGTAACAAACATTACTATGCTGGGAGACTGGATGGATGAGGCAGTCCCAAAGCATGGATGTGAACTAATGTCATCAGCATTGGTATAAATAGGGTGTCTGCATTTAATTAATAAATAATAGGCTACAGTGCTAATCTCCTTCTGCTAACTTTTTCTAAAGGTGCTATCTATTAATCACACGTCACTGCCAGCCTGGTCACTTCTTTTTTTAGATTCAAGACAGAATTAAAAAAAAAAACCCAAAAAAACCCAGCTAGAAATAAATGGATCCTAAATACAGCAGGGCAATTGAATAGCACTGCCAGCGTTATGATCCACTTCTGATTTCAATCCTTAGCTACAAGTTTTTCTCCCTAAGGACGGATATAATACTTTAAAGAGAGAGTGAAAGCTTGCGATGTTGTTAAAGGTCACCACATTACTAATGTCTGCAAAATGGAGGATTTCTCTCTCCTGATAAGTTGCCTATGGAAATTCTGTCTCTCCACAGTGTCTGCAGACATGCAGTAACAACCATTTCCGTGGTCACTGGCTGAGGCAGATGAGACATTTCTTTTGAGTTGGACCCAGCATAACTTTCTGGAGAACACTGGACATATCTCACCACCGTGGCACATGGTCAGAACAGGAAGATGGAAACTGAAGAAGAGCCATCTGTGTTGGTATGGACATGTGGCAAGAAGGAAATGACAGCACTGGGACCACATAGGAGGAGGCATGTATATTACATCCTCTGAATGGGAATACCTGCTTTCCAGGAAACTTCCCTTTTATTGTTCTGAATGAACTCCATTGCCCATAGACATGAATATTGCCACACATTCAGTTTGAGGAGAATTATACTGTTGTGTTTTTCCAAGGGCCTCTTTAGAAAAATCTGGCAAATTTTGCCCCAGGAAAAGATTACCCCTTGTTTTTTTGTTGGGGAAATTGGGGAAAACATACTTATTTAGGTATTTGATGGAAAAATATATCCTACTTGTTACATGCAATTGATCACTGAAATGTATTCTTACTAATTGAATTGAACTATTAAGAGCTTTTTAGAAGGTTCATCTCTGCAATTCCAACCTGTTTGATATCAAAGTTGTACTGAAGCCTCTAAAGAGACATTCTCTGGCTAAATTTCTTTATTCTTCAGTCAAATACAAGGCAGAAGTCTCAGCACAGATCATCTGGGTGAAATGTTACACTCCGTTTATGCAGAAGGTTAAATGAGATCTAATGATTTCATCTAGATCTAAACCCCATTCATTTCATTTTTCATCTAGACAGAAACACCAGAAGGATGGTTAGTGCTCCAGAATTTTGGCCTTTCCTCTCAATGTCCAAACTTCAAAAAGGAAATATTAGAGGCTCTAATAAAACCCCCTTGCCTGTAATAGCAGGGAAGAGTGTGGTGTCACACACTGAGATCAAGGAGAGACAAGGACAGTTCACTGCAGATGCTGGATTTTAATTTCTATTGTGAACATGATTTTTTGACCTCTGTTTTGTTTTAGGTGGCCTTGGTCCCTGTGAAGAGCCCTCTGTAAAGATGCAGTCGGTATTTAGGGACATCGATATCCTTGCACCCTTGTTTCCACCGCAGTGCCCACAGACCTGCCTCTGTAGCAAGTGGCATGGTGGCGTAACAGGCTCCTTGTTATGTCCCTCAGATATCTGCTAAACCTCAGGCTTTTTCTGCTAGGAGGCTTGTACACCAGAGGCAGCTGTTTGGTGATCACGTTCACCAACCATGTGGTGTGAGAATGTAGGAGAATGGTCCTTGTCAAGGAGGAGGCTCTGCTGTTGGCTTAAGCTCTTGTGTGTGTTATTCAGGATGTCACTTGCTTTGCATCAGAAGCTGTGTCACCAAAAGGAGCTTTGCTTGTAGGCCATCCTACTGTTTTCTTGCTCTAGACAGAACCTACCTCCACAGCCCCTGACCTAATCTACTCATTTCACTCCTAACTGTGCAACCCAGCACAACACATTTTGTCACACCTGGGAAGACATTGCATGACAACTCTGTATCCAGACACTGTCTCTGGCCATCTTTAGAGACTAATTTTTCAAGGAAAAGACGACCTCTGTCTGCTCTGTGTCATACAGTGAACCTGGCATCATCATTCCTGGCTGGTCCTCTAGGCATGCCACAAGAAAGATAACAAATATTTAGATTTCTGATCCAGGGAGTGGAGAGACTGTGTTGGTTTAGTCCAATCTCTAAAGTTATTATACTCACACAGTCTTCATTCCCCCTTGCATGTGGTTCTGGCCCATTCTTCCATACCTCTTTTTCATTACCTATTCATAATAATAATAATGGTCATAGTCACTATGGAAAAAAATCCCAAACAAAGCAGCAAGAACGCAACACATCCAGTGTACCTTACGTTGTGGCAATATAATTTCACCTTAGTTAGCTGTCTGCTTGGAAGTGTTAGTACTTTGTGGTTTGTAATCAATGCATCTGGCCATTTATCAGTGACTCCAGAGATGGATAAAATAAAGATTTTTTGGGAATTAATTACCATTCATATGGCAGTACATGGGCAGGAAGTATTTTATTAACTATCAATTCCTGCATTCGAGGTTTGACCCTAAGAGAAAGCATTCCCTCACTAAGGGAAAGCATAAGACACTTAAGTTACTTTTCCCTTATTTTTAACAGTCTTCCAGTCCTGTTCATCGGGCAGTCTCAGCTTGTTTTATGAAACAAACCTGCCCTGGCATGGAACATGTTCTCCTCACTTTCCACAAGCATCCATAGGCTGCTTCTCCTATGGGAAAAAGACAGAACTGATTCCATCATAAACGTGTAAGGAATCAGCCCCACAAAGCTGGCTCCAACTATTTGGAAGAACATCATTATTTGGGGAGATTTTCAAAGGGAATATTTAGACACCCAAGGCCCATTGACTTTATGTGAGATTTGAGCAGTGAAACACATTTGACACTTTTGAACACCTCTATTTATCTAACCAAGTTATTTCTGTGGAACTAATGATTAGAGAACCTGAGCACCTAATAATCTTTAATGCATGTATCCTTGCAGCACCAATATTATTTTATAGAAGGAAACTGGAGTCAGAGCAAGATGTTCGGCCAATTTTACGTGTATATTCAGACAGTCAAAGGTAATAATAGTCACCAGATAGAAATGGAGTGAAAATAATAGCCTGATCCTAAGTAACCTCCTCAAGGTCGAGGAGAATATCTGTGGCAAGGCAAGAATTTAAGCCTTAGTCTTCCAAGCTGCAGTCTCTTGCCCTGTGCAGATCTTTCTCTTCCTCTGTGCAGAATCAGGCTGCAAGACTGTCCTTAAAATTGAAAAGAAGGGAAACAGTCCCTCACTAATTGAAGCCAACTGTTTATCCTCCCTGGGGGAAAATGTTTCAGTGCAGCATTGCCTTGAAAATTACCTCTCTACAAATGATATTACAAGGGACCATATTCATTTTCTATCGCAGATTCCAAAGCAAGCTGCTTTTAAAGATAAAAATATTATTCTTAATTATGAAAACACATTTTAAAGACACTGATGCTACACACCACTACTTTTCATTTCAAGTTTTGGGGAGGTTTTTTGGTTCACTTTCTGTCCTGAGAATGTGAGTGATAGCAAACTAAAATACAAGAAGCCCAAATGGAAACTGACTTTAAAGAGGAATTAAAACTGATAATCTCTATTGCTCAGGCTGATAGGGATGCAATCCCTCCTATTCTTCCCCTGGTATTATGAAGCAAACATATTAATGAAGAAAGATACCTTTTCTTTTTAGGACAAACCTGCAACTTCTAAAATCCATAGTTTTTATATAGCAATTGTTATTCATAGATCTTGCCTAGGGTTTCAGAAAAGTCAAGTATCATCCTTCATATGATACAGATAGAAAACTGTGGCCTGAAAAGGTGAAAGTTATGATTCATCTTACCTCTCTTTAGGTGTCTAAAAGTGAGATATCTAAATCTAAGTTAATTGCCATAGGTTCATTCCTGATTCAGTGAAGAGAGAGAGAAGAGAAACTTTGAAGTACCATTTATCCGATCTGTCTTAGGACAGGATAAATCATAGTCTGGAAGCTCCTCTCTCTCTCCACTGTCCATAGGAGGAGACTGGATGACTAACTTAGCCTATATACTTAATATTTTTATGATAAAGCTAGAAAAAAAATGAATTCTGCCTGAAATAACGTTCTAAGAACAGTGACATAGTAGCCCTATTTAAAATTTCTTCTGTCCCTAAGCCTAACACCCTAAGAGGCCCAGATTCTGGGTAGAAGCACTAGATACAGTTTACTCACAGAGCTAAATTATTTACATAGAGAGGTTTTCTGCCTCCCAAGCTGATTTCATGTGCATACTGCAGAATATATAGCAATTGGAAAATGCTGGGTATGTCACGAAGGAGAGTTTCCAGTATTTCCAGTCTTGAACCTTCTTGCAAGCTGTGATGTTCTAATCTGAGATTTTAGCAGGCAAGAGGCAAAACCCTCCCCACTGAAATTCCAACCCAGAGAAGAGAGTTTGTCTGTGTCAAAACTGGGCTGAGCCAATGAGTGTCAACAGCTGAGGGTACTGCCCATGGTGCAGACATTTCCTAGCTCCTGCTTTCCAGAAATACCCTGAATTACACTAGAGTCAAG
The DNA here is from genome assembly GCF_971803275.1 of Cyanistes caeruleus. Classification (NCBI taxonomy): domain Eukaryota; kingdom Metazoa; phylum Chordata; class Aves; order Passeriformes; family Paridae; genus Cyanistes; species Cyanistes caeruleus. Next base: position 74,490,949 of record NC_141732.1, read on the forward strand.
GCTATTCAAAAGCCTACAATAAATGACAGTTGAGAAGAAGCAGGCAAATATCACAGAATATTCTGAGTTGGAAAGGAGCCAAAAGTCCTGCTCTTAAGTGAATGACGATTATGAGGCTCAAAACCACAATTTTGGCATTATTAGCTCCACCATCTAACCAACTGAGTTTATGACAAAAAAATCCACCACTCACCATCTTCATGTGCTGAACACTGGATTCATTTTATACCATGGACAGCAGTGTAGCCATACTAGGTCTGAAAACAACAACCTCGTTTACCCAGATTCGAGGTTTCAGAAATGGTTAGGTATTTGATTGACATTGATTACACTTGGGGTTAGTTGGATAAACAAATGCACATTAATTACATGTGTATGCCAGATTCATGCCACTCTAAGTTGCCAGAAAAATCTGAAATTTACACCTAGAGTAATCATGGAAGGCAGGAAAAAAAACCTCTGGCTCCCTTCTTAGATTTTTTTGTTGTTTACTATAAAATATGCCTCTTTGTAAAATAAAGGAAAAGAACCCATACAAGAGGAGTAAGGACAAGCCCCTCACACCTAACAGGTTGGTGACTGCATAGGGGTTGTTAGAACAACACTACTCCAAGGGCTGGATTTGGACTCATTGTAAGAACATCTTGATTCTTTGTGAATGTCAGACCAAACACTCAAGGAAAAAGCTTGGAAAATTTCAGCAAGCAAATGAAATCTCTAAGGTGCGAGCATCAGTCACCCTTACTTTATTTAACATGGGCAGAAAAATGGCCCATATATTTTTTCCCCTAAAATGTTTCTTTGAAAGAACAGCAAAACATGCCTTACTTTTTTTAAAAGGAATGCCTGTGTAACCGTAACTAGAAGTTCATCAGTGGAAAAAATACATAATAAATGGCTTGTTATTTCGACTCTTTTGTGAGACAGGTCATTAGAAACTTCATTTGTCTACACAGATTGCACTTATTCAGCTGTATTCTAATAAAATGCACATTGCTTCCAATAAAGGGAATGCATTTGCTATTGATGTGCTATAAACTACTATACAGAGAGGTGTTATTATATTCCTGTGTAATAACAAGCCAATTACAGTGATCAGCAAAACCTTTACAATAAAGTCAATGCACAAAGAGTGATTATCATAATGCATTCTAACTGTTCAGTGCCATAAATGCTTTGCAATTAATTGTGGAGCATATATATAAATGTATTATTAATGCCGTATAAAACCCCATTGACAAGCAACCTTTACATTAAGAAAAAGATACTGGGATTGTTATGTGTCCCCGAGTTCACCTAGGAGGCTGAACTGTATTTACAAAGGTAGAATTTTTTATAGGATTATATTTTTTATTTCCTCCACTCCTCTCCTTCCACTTCTTTTTCCATTTTGCCCTGTTATTGAAGAGAACTCCAAATATCACTCTGCAGTATGAGGGCTCTCGATCACCCACTGCAGCTGATTTTTGGCGCTGTAGAAATCCTTCTGTGTACAGCTACGGGCTTTCATTGGTGCCTTAACCCTTTGACACTGGCAGCCTTTGCATGAATGCCAAAGGCACTATCTACAAGAAATGAGCAAATAAAAGCATATCACAGCTCAAGCAGACAATAAAGGAGGGGTGTGAAGGAAAAGGGAATCAAAGTTACATAATTGATCAAAAGTTCTGTCGTAGCAAGAAACAGAACCAATATAAAACATCGAGGAGATGAGCTCCCCAGTCTCTCTCTCTTCCTTCTTGTCAGTAAATTGCTAGGTTACAGACACTTTATGGAAAATGTGCAATGTGGTTTTTGGATTTTGGGTTTTTTTCCTTTTATTCCCCTAATATTTGATTTTTAAAAGGTTGTCCTTAGGACATGTGCTAGAACACAATATCCTGTGGATCTTTTCCAGTTCCTATTGATGGGCACACTTCCATCGATTTCAATCACCATGGGAAGGGCAGATGTGAACAAAAGTTTGATGTCCCTTATATTCTTTCAGCATTTGACTGGGGAATGGAGCACATCAGCCTTCAGCAGAGTCATCAAATATAAAACACTACACATGAGGATCTGCTGAAGCCCTTTTTCTCACTCAGAATTAAGTTTTAACAGAGAGTGGAGAGCGTGAATGGGGTCATCCATGGCCACTTTGAATTAACTGATCCATTTGCATGCTGGTACATTCTTTCTGCTTGAAAATACAGCTTTCTGAGGACAACAGAGTGGCAGCTGTCAGTAGGGTCATGTAGTGCTGAAATTCCACAATAAACCAAGAGGTTTTGATTTACCATTAACTGCTATCAGCACCACAACCAGGTACAGCTAGAAAGATAAGATTTCCATGAGTACTAAAATGCTTTTTCTAGATCAGGTTAATTCAGGGCAGAAGAGAAAAACACTGCATGTCATAAGACACGCTCAGACCTGAAATAAAATTCAGTGGGCACGTTCTCAGACTGATGCTCAAGTTTGTGGGATGCCTTTAGTGGCTGTTTGGTCCTGTGCCCAACTCTTTCCCCAGCCCTTGACAAGACAGACAAACAGGCTTCAAGGCACTGACATCTCTCCCAGTACTACAGCATGTCCTACAGCCAGTCCTCAGGAGCCTTTGACAGTGACACCAAGGTTTGCTGCTGCTCCTGACACTTCCCCAGCCTCTGAGGCAAGAAAGCTGCCTCCCAATTTAATACCAAGATCTTTGCCTAGGTTCTTGATTTTTCATTTTATCTTTTTTTTCTTTCATTCATGAGCTCATCATCACTTTCAATAGACTTTTTGGATAGAATATTAAGTTTATTTTTAACCAGTCATTCCTTCTCCTTACTGTCCGCACAGACATACTGCAATTCAGCACTAGTGGGTAATATTTGATATATAATTAATGGAGGAAAAGATATTTAGATTTGATGTGGGAGCATTTTTTTCAAATGCCTCCTAAAAGAAAGGTCAAAACCAGCTCACCAGGTTTGGGACAAACCTCTGGAAGAGGAGATGTATGAGACTTAGGAGGAGGTTTTGACATGGAGTGAGAAAACTTTCAAATTGCAAGAGTTGACAAGAAGGGAGAGGGATGCTCTTTAATCTGTTGTAAACACTGAGGGAAAGAAAGGAGAATATGAGGCCCTGGGTGTAGAAAATTATTTTTTCAGAGGTCTTCACTCTAGACTTCATACAATTTAAAAATGCTGCTCTACAACTAGTAATCAGTAGTACAACACTTTCAGCAAAAGCTGGGATTTATGTGTGTTGTGACCATTTCAAGTCCCTGTCTGTGCCATTCTCTACCTGAGCTACAAAAGATCAGTGTGAGCCATACTGCACTCAATGGATATGTGCTCATTGTGATCTTTTGCCCATGTCTGAGATGGGAGAACCATATAGTCTTCCTAAATAGTTTGCCAGTGCCAACTCAGTGCTTACTCCTGCTGAATGAGTGTGTAAACCATTAGAGAAAAAAAAAGAGAAAAAAGTTGAGCAGTTGAGGAAAAAGCTGTGGCAGGCCACAGAAAGGTAAATTGTATGGATTACCACCTTGGAAGATGATATTCCCTTCACCTGCTCTGCAGAATCTTGGGTGGGAAGTCTTTTTAAGGTAAACACTTGGACCCATCTAGTAAAGTATCTTCCAAAGAGCTTGATGTTACAGGCAGCAGATGTGGATCAGAACTAAGGAAGACATAAGAGCTGCAAAGGTACAACTCTGACACGTGCATAGCCCCAGAACCCAGGGCTTGCACACAGGCACAGCCCAACCTTCTGCAGGGCAGAAGAGAAGATGCTGATCTCTGTCAAGATTTCCCTCTCCTTTCTTGTCCTTAAATATCTCCTTCAGAGATTTTCCGGTCTAAAGATCTGAGAAACCAACTTACTCTTTACAAAGGGCTTCCAAGGAAGAGGGAGATCATTCCATGTGGGACTGTCATACCAGTGTGAAGCCAAATTAAGATGAAGGTAACCAGTGTTACTTGACTGCAGCACCTAAATAGGCCTAGATCTGGGTAGTACCTGGATGAAAAACTTCCTGAGAGGTTTTGGCCATCTGCACAAGCTGTGCAATTCTGATGGGTTAAATGGAAAACTAACAGCTATCAAATAGTTACTGGCACCTAGGATAGATTACTCTGCCACCCACAGCAGAGAGACAGCAAGTTAGAAACTACCTGCATGAAGTAAGAATTAGACCCAGGCTTTGGTCCCAAATGAAAACTGGGCTTAGAACATGTGGAGAGGCCATTCTGACTCCATCATCATTATTAAGTTGATGGAAGTGTATAAAAAAAAGCAGAACATTGTGCATGAGCAAGGCACACTGTTCTGCTATTAACTCAAATTCAGTTCTTGAACATTTTGCTCTGAATCCAAAACAATCCAAGACCACATCCAGGAACAGGTAGAGAAAATGCTGCAAGTTAGCTGAAATATGAAGTCCAATCCCTCCAGCTGCCAAACAGCAAAAAATGACACAGCACACACTTCCCTCAAACATGCACGAAAGATAATCTTGAAAGCACAGGCAGAAGCTTTAGCAGATTTCTTGCATGCAGAGAACACTGCAATATGATACACCACAGCCTCTCCTGTAAACCCCTTCACACCCTCTCTTCAGGACACTACACCTTTTCAATTCTAAACCACTTTCTACTTTTCCTTTCTTTAGTCCAGGAGCTTTCTATTTCTCTTCCATAAAATGCTGGAGGACCCCAAAACCACCATGGAGCACATTTTGTTAGTGACATTTACAGTGAGGCAGGGCAGCACACCGTGTGCATCTTTGCATGCTTTCCTTCACGGACCTTCCTCTGTCCTTTGAGAGGAATGTGGGAGCAGTGGAGCATCTAAGCATCACTAACGGACTGCAACTGGAGCAGCAGGAGAGTCCTTTCCTTTTAAAAAATGTTGCTGCCTGTGCAACGTAGTGGGACCTTGGGGCTGCGTTTATCATAGGTTAACCCTGCCAGCTGCAGTGAGAGTTGCCCAGTGAGAGCTGGAGATATTGTGGATGAAATAAGAAATGGCTCCAAACTTTTGCCCCAAACCACAAAACAGACTTGAGATCATTCTCCAAGTTTGAGAAACTTTAAATGATGGATATCTGCAGGCTATTTTTAGAGCTTAATATCAGACAAGGAAATGAGGAAAACCACCTCCACCAAGACGAAAATATAACAAATTCTAACAGTTTAGTTGAGATTTTTGATGTTCAGAATTTTGGTGTGTAATTCTAATTTACATCCCTAAAACTGTATTGGACTAACTAATCTCTGGCAAAGCAGTTTCCATACAGTCAAGATAAAATTTGGCCAAAACACAGGCCAATGAGGGTTTATAAGATATGCTTAATAGAGCTAGACTCAATCTGATTTTTCAGAACAAAATCTGGACTTGTTCACTTTCTATCACATTCTGTCAATTCTGTTAGTGTTAAAATCTCTATAAAATCTCAAAGGACTCTGACCTTCTCATCAGGTATTTGAATCTTCATTAAATATTTTATAGAAGGAGCACCCCTACAGAACATTTTGTATCTTCACTATGCACACACATACAAAAACAGGCAGGAATGTAAAACATAAAATCTTCCCAGTAATTTAGACTATTTCTCTAGAGAAACATATTGAGGACACATTCATTTCTTTTTCCCATGGGATTAGGCAAATGTAAATAAAGCCAGTTTTTGCTTAAAAGGTTTTCATGCTTTGTCTTGCTCGTAGTACAATATAGAGATTAACAAACAAAATAATAAACCCAGAAAAACTATTAAGGGGCACTCAGCATGTCCATTTTGGTGGGCTGACTGTAATTTTTGCCAAAGGATATGTTGAACACTTTCCCAAACTTAGATGGTTTAAATTCTAGCTCACACACACTAAATGCTAACACTCCCTTTCAGTTCAACTGAGAATTAGGACATAGGGAGGGTTAAAGACCAAAAAAATCCAGACTCCAGAACAACAGGAGAAGCTGAGTTGAATCTGGTTGAGGGAGAGAATAAATTTGTGACTCTCATCACCTTTTACTTGTGGAAAAACTTCCTGAAAAATTTGAAGATTCGTGTTTTAGCAAAATGCTATTATTTGTCCCCAAAGAAAGCACAGTCTCACTTCCTCAAAATGCTGCTCACCTTTTCCAGTAAAATCCTCCCTGCAAACTGCAGTTTCAGAGGACACTGCATTTTTTGTTAACACTGTGGCCTGGCACCAGAGTTCCTCTTAATCTAGGATGTGTATTCCCCATAATCCAGAGTGTGGACTTTGGGCAGACCAAAAACTTGTGCTGCGTGGAAGAGCTGCTTCATCTTCCGAGCCCCTCTCCTCCCCCGTGTCCCATCCTGGTACACGGACAAGGTATAATAAGCTACAACTTAAGTTTCTTTGTTGTTTAGGTTGACCTTTATCTTGCAGCCCTAATGAAGCCTTTTGATGTGCTCCTAAAATACACAGCCTCCTTTTTAGCATTCTGTTTGCTGTGCCTGCTTTAACCGGTGGGCTCTTGAAGAACGTAAGTTTTCATACAATGCCTCCCTTGGGTGCCAATTGTTCTTTTCTCCCATAGCTGCCCTTGAGTCATGCCGTCCCCAAACATCACCAGCCCAGAAGCAGCTTGTCAGTGGGGAATTAGGACAACGTGTCTTTCACACCAATGATGAGAGCACCCGCCTAGCCTCTGCATTATCACCACCCCTGACAGAAGAAATATGGGAGCAGACTGGATGGGAAAAGATGAGGTTTGTGCGAGATGGGGAGATAATTAGTTAAAAGACAATGGGGAGGGGACCATGGGTGTGATAATGTGGATTCAAGCTGCCACTGGAGCCCTTTGCAGTTCAAACCACCGCTACTGAAAGCAGCTGCTCTTAGCAAAGGGGTTTGAAAACCCTTCCCAGAAAGCCAGGCATGTGTTCTCTATTACTGATTTGCATTAAAAAAAAAAAGAAAAAAAGAAAAAAAAAAAAGAGATTGGGAGCTACATACCCTGTAGGCGCACAAAGCAAATTGGCCAGCCTAATTATTATTTTTTGGTATGTCTAATTAAATGGACAAAAGGCCCTCCCTTCACTCTCGCTGTCGGCAGGAACTCCACTGGAATGTGCATAATGTCCCCTCATTTGCCCAGGCAGCTGAGCCTTTCCGTTTTCCCCTGGGAGATTGGCATTGACAACTGCCCATGGCTTACCCAATTCTACTCAGACACAGAGCCAGATCATCAGACAGGGAGGGAAAGGGGAGGAAATTGACCTGGTTCTATTAAAAACCACTGGACAATGCTGTAGGGTGTGACATGTCTTCGTTGCAAGTCAGATATATGCCCTGGTCCTTGAATGCAGAACTTGCCAGATCCCATCAGATTCTTTTAACCAAATTTTCTCAAATTTTCTTTAGAGAGGCTCTGAGAGTGCAATATTTATCCCTGAGATTTCTGGTCTTTTTCCAGCACTCAGTTCTCCTGTTGTTCAATTATATGGCATCACAGTCCTTCCTTACAGAACCTTTCTAGACCTGTGGTTTCACCAGCCTGTAACACAATTCCTTTAACTACAAGCTACGTACAAAGTCTTCCAATGACTTGAGTCACTGGAGAGTTTCAGCCTCACACTGACACAGGCAAAGTCCCTGAAATCCACAGCTTTCAAATGAAAAGAGAGAGAACATGGTGCCTTTTGTCTGTGAGGCATTTTTCTCCTTTTAAGTAGCTGCTGCCAGAGATTTCCACTAATGCCAGCACAAAGATAGTCATCCTACAAATGAAGAAGAGTTTATATTTATGGTGGAAATTGAAGAGTTTTCAGACATAGAAGAGCCACATCATTACTAAATGACAAAATCTACTCCCACATTTATCTGATACATAAGCACTAGAGGTTTTTATGGAAAAGATGAGGAAAAGGCTCTCTATTCTTCTCACAAAAAGATAGGGATGGAGAGGAAGAGAACATGTCATTATATATATATGTATGTGTATATATATAAATGTACAGATACAAGAAAAAAATAGCAGGATGGTAATTTATCCAGCATAACAGACCATCTCACACTCTCTCAGTGATCTGTGTGTTTGATCTGACAAACAGGCTCCTATTAGAAGAATACGGTGAAGTATCACCACATCAGTTCAGGTAAAAAACCTTTTACAGGAAACACCTCATCACTGGTGATCTATTGAACAATCACTTAACAAAGCCTTCCAAATCCACTGTGTAGAATGGAAAAGCAAAATACCAGCTCCTGATTTCAGCTACACCTGTGCAAATCCTGAATAACTCCCTGGGTCTGAGAGAAGTCTTCAGTTTCCACAACAGGTTTATCCACATAAGCTGATACAGGTGCAGAAAACTCCGCCAGCTCAGAGTTTGCTTTTTCCAGACGTAGAGTTGCTTCAGTGCAAGCAGAAACAACATGGTTAGAGAAACCATAAAATATCTGCTTTATCCTAACCAAATTAAACTCCTTTACAGCTCAGGCTGGCAAAGGTCTGAAAAAAACCCTCCATTGTTGTCCACTGCTGTTAAACTTTGTTAAGTCAGTGTCTGATGCTTCAGTTCTTAACGAGGCAGTTATTTGTTTCTCAGGCTATCACTGGCACCTGCCTGCCTTTTAAAATCAAATAATAATTGAATATGAGGAAAGTGTGACGAAGTAAAGGAGATTTAATAAAGAGAATCTTTGCTGCGGAGGGAATTTCTTTGGCAGTGATTACGTTACTAATTGATCAGCACATTGCCTGAGAGAAGCCAGAGACAACAATTATATTTAGCACTGTGGCTGAAAGCAATGCAGTCAACTACCTCCTCGGCTTTCGCTGTCCGCTGGCTTCACCTGGATCGGTCTGTTCATCTGTAAGGAAGAACAAAGACAGGCATGTAATTAATGGAGGAGTCAGACATTCATATACAGAGGCTTGCTTTGCTTCTTTACTGCGCGTCATAATTAGCACCAGTATTTACTCCGCAAGGGGGGGAAAAAAGCAATTAGTAAACAAAGAACTAACCATGGAGTGCAGGCTGCAGCTTGGTCTGAGGCAAATAAATCAGTGCCACTCCTCTTACCTGACAGTGGCTTTGTTGAATCACATTGGGAGAGGGATCTGACTCATTTCACACAGGTCATGAAATTTTAAACGTCACTTTTAAAATTTCTAATAGTTTCCTCTGGAAACACTGGTACGTGAGAGAAAAAGTGCCTTGTCAGAATATCAGGATCAGTGAAACTTAAATTGCAAAAATTTCTTGAGATTGGCATGGTGAAAAGGAAATTGAAATACTAATTCCACTTCTACTGTTAGCTCAGTAGGATATTCATGTGTAACATGCAGCCTCCATTTCAAACTTGGGGAGAGGGATTTGGGTCTTATTTATCCACATGCTTCAGGAGTGCTGCATACTGAGAATTTTCTGGGAGTTGAGGACCAGATGTTCTTCCTATTGCTTTTTCACATATCCTTTTCCTTCCTCATATCACAATATATGTAAGTTTAAAAACCTTGCCACTGTGCTGTGAATAGGTTTTCTGTTATTCAAATTATCCCTCTCACTCAACAAAATCATTTGGGACCATCAGTATCCCCAGAGCTTCTCACTCCCAGGAGAGAGGGCAACAGATGCTCACAATGTTCTTCACTGGCAGTCCCTAACATGACTGTTCATGGGTGCCTGAAGAACAGGGATGAGGATATACCACTCCTGTCAACAGCCAGAGGTGCAGATTGGACCAGAACCAGCTAAGAATTTAATCTGAAATCCCCTCCCTGCCTCATACTCCTTGTCACACACAGCAATCAATACCCCATACAGATGGACTATTCAGAATATCTTTCTATGTGTGACCACCTCTGAGCAGAATGAAAATATCTTTTTTGATTTGTCAGCCAACAAAGAAAGTACACGTTCAAACAAGCATCACAAGGAGCATGAGGTCAGAAGGCAATAGGAATCTCCTAACATATGTCTTCCCAAAAAAGTCAGACCACAAATTGGCTGATGAGTGTCACGGGATGCCTTCAGGGAATAATATCCATCTCTTATTTGTGGCTAATCACGGTTGGGCAGCAAGGATATTAGTTTATTTCACCTCTTTTTTCTTTTTTTTTTTTTTTGCCTAATTTTTGCCTTTTTATTTTTTATTTTTTTGGAAAGTGCTTCATAATAACTTAGATTTATTCTAATTGCTTTACACACATATTTAGTAATAACAAGTTATCAAGCTGGCTGACAAGTAGGTTAAGATGATGAAGAGCCTAGCAGATCCTGCTGTATTGCTGTCTCCAGAGGAAAATGTACTTATCCATAAACTGACTGCAGCTAGACTCACACTCTGGAAGAGAAGGATCCATGGCTACAGATGCTACTGAGCAGTTTCTGCTCTTCCCTATGCCTGTATCATCCAACAAAATCCAGACAGCTGAAGTGTTAAAACCAACAAAGAAAGGTAAGAATTAAACATTGTATCAGCCCTTGCTTCTGCCACTGCAGAGACCTGTTGCTCACATGGGTACCACAGGATATTAGCAGGGCAGGGGTGATACACGGAGCATCAGCAGGACAGATATCCTGCCACAGGGCTCCTTGACACCCGTGTGAGCAGCTAGCTCACACGCATTCAAAGAGCTGACATCAGACAGGTGAGGAGAGTATGTAACTCCAAATGTACAGAAAGTGTAAATTTAAGCCATTCTTAAGCTTGGTGTTTGAGACATGAACAGCCTTTTGCAGTGCCAGTTCCTCCCTATTGTTCTCTGCCTGTCCCTCTTTGCATTTAGACTTAGCTGAGATGATCCCTGTCTTTGTTCTCATGTGCAGGACAATGAAGCCAAATTACCCAGCTGCTTCCCTCAGCTGCCCAACCTCTGACTCTTGGTGTTGGCAGCAGGTTGGTGTTGACCATCCATGTACCAGTGTCTGACTGAGACCTGGTTACTTCCAACACTTGCATCCTTATTACAAATTATGGGTTCCTGATGTGGACCCTACGGCTAATCCAACTCCTATGGTCAGGGGAGGGGGGTCAGTGGTCCCTGGTGCTCATTCCAAGACAAGCAGAACCTGCATCCCAAGCAGTCAGTGAGAGAAATAGCCACAGAAGCCAGGAATTTATGGCAGGTGTGCAGAATTCAGCCTTGGGAGGCAAAGTCTGGAGTCCAAATGGACACAGCCTTGAGGTGCAGAACATCCATAAATCTACCCACATAGGTACTGATCTGAAGCATGCTAAAATCCATGAAAACTTGCACTGAGCTCAAGTAACTTTTGGATCCAACCTTGAAAAAATCTACAGACTTCATCCTTCTTTTTGAGTTGAATGAAGTGAGTTTATACAAGGCAGAGGACATTATCAGACCCTTTGGCAAAAATGAAAGGAATCAAGTATTTGTTTGGACTTTGATTGTTTTTTTTTTGGTTTGGTTGTTCTGGGTTGCTTTTTTGGGTTTTTTTTGTTTGTTTGTTAATTTATTTTGTTTTGTTTTTGGTGTTTTTGCTGTTATTGTTTTTGTTGTTATTGTTTCTGTTTTTCTGAGCTTGAGGAGTGAGAAAAAATAAGTCAATCCCAAAGAAAGATAAAAAATAGAGTGAAGGAACAAGCATCCAACAAAGGAAGAAAAAACTGGGGAAATTAATAAGTAAAAGGCTAGTGTAATTTAATGTACACTATGATTTATACACTTGACAATTTCTTTATAGACCAAAGAGAAAGTGCTGCCTGAACGGAGCCCATAATACAAATTGAGATCATCTTGACATGAAAGACACCAATTATAGGGAGAAACACTGAGAGGAAAATAATTAAGTTTCCTTTCTCCATCTATGGATTTTTTTTTTTTTTCTCACAGACACTCTGGGAGGAAGGACTTGTCACAGGAACCAGAAAAGGGCTAAGTGGGGAAATAAAATGGCAGAACTTCCTCAGTCTGGGGAAATGCTTTCCTGGGGAGAAGGGAATTCAGATATTCAAGTTCCCTGCTTATTTTTTTTTCTGGAAATTGCCATAAATTAAGTGGTATGAAACCAAAGTTTATACCCCAAAATGCAGCCTTCTGAAGAGTGTTTGGGTAAATACTGAAATGGACAGCTTTAATATCTGTCCTGTCCTGGTGTATCCTGAGAGTGTGACAGGAGAAAGAATATTTGCCAGACAGAAAATCTGATTAATACAATCTAGAAATCAACTTGGGGTCTGTAGAATTACAGATATGGCTGTAAGGTGTTATTGAAACCTGTCACTGGAGGGCTTCAAAAATTATTTGGCTACATGGGAAAAAACCTAGGGCAGGCTGACCCAGCATCTGAACTGGTAGAAGGAGTGAGTGTTCTCTGTTAGGCTTTCCTGTAGGATGTTCTACGTTCCTGTCCTTTCAATGGTCCTTCTTTCCTCTGCTCATGGGTGCCCTTTGTGCTCTCATTTGAAATATGACCATGCCTCCTTGTTCTGTGTTATCCCTGTTGGGATACCACTCAGAAAGGAGTAAACTGTTTTACTATTTGTTAGTCTCAAAAGCATTTCTCTCCTCTTTAAATTCTCTACCATCCTTTAAGACCTGACTAAATTTTTTTATTCTCTCCATAATATGGAGATGTCTGACTTTATGGTACCAGAATGCTCTATAGTTATAAAACCATTATAAATCAGGACAATGTTTATCCTCATTCATGATTCAGAGTCCCATTTGGCCAGGAATTTACTTTGAAGTGCTTTGCTCGACTACAATTTTGTAGCAAAGATGTGCTGAGGACCACTGAGACACAAAGATTTAGGCAAGAGCCAAATAATTTAATTTGGATCTCTGGTTACATATATAGGCACAGTCTTCAAAGAAGTGGTGAGAGAGAGGCACACCAGAGTTTTAGTCACAACTGTGCTCCCTCTGTGGAGTCAGGAAAAGCCTGTGGCTCAGGCTCCCCATCTGTTCTGGGAAGAAGTACCACTGCAGCTGTGTGTAAGCCTATTTCAGGAAAAGGGGTTGTGTGTCCTTTTCCCACAAATGCCATAAATATTTGTGTTGATGGTGGAGCTAGAACTTCATGTGCATCACACTTCTCATTTTCCTGTGATTCATTGCATGTTCCTCTCTGCTGAATATCACTTTTACTATCACCTTTTCAAACCTTAGGCAAGGTGATCATACTTGATATTCTTCATATCCTTAATTTTGGATTGTCCTTCCTTTTTTTTTTTTTTTGCCAAAAAACAGCCCATCCAAATTATGCCAGAAGTCACCGTCTCACACCAAATTGCCACTGCCCCACCTACCCCCACCCCAATTCTCCCAGCAAGTAGAAACACAACATCATTTTTCATGTCCAATTACAGCCACTGTGGTGCCACTGTTAAAAGACAGCGCAGGTACCCCTGTCAAAAAGGGTTTGAGTTACAAGAAGCGATGAATTATAGCAAGCCCTTTTTCAATTCTCCACAGAAATGAAATGTCAGAGCTTGCTGCTGTATTTTTCTCAGCACCATCAGCTACAGGCCACTGCAGGAATTAGACAGGGGACAGACGCTTTTCCGCATCATGATTTTTCTTTTCCTAAGGTTGTCGTTTTTTTTTCCCCCCCACAAACCTTTTTCTGCTCCCTCTGGCTTTGATATTAATTTAGAGCAGGTAGAAGGATCACCTGGGAAAGAAGAGTAGGAAGAAGAGACAGAGGATTTCTCACTGTCTCCATCTTTCTTCCTCTCACTGTTCCTGCTATCCTTTTCCTTCTTTTCTCACCCACGTTTTCATTGCTCATCAATGTACCTTGTGTTTTCAAGTAGATCTAAAACTCTACTTGAGAATGAACAGAGATAAAAAAAAAAAAGAAATGGGAAAAAAAGAAACCCTGAAAAATATGGAGATATCCTGAACAGCTTAAAATGTGCTCTGAGACAGGAAGAAAAAATGAAAAATGAGTAGATTACTGAAGATGAATTAAATGCCACTAATAGTTAGGAAGATCATGACCAAGAAGACAGGTATGTTGGAGATAATCTGCTGGTTGTGCTTAAAGTTGATGTCATTTCAGGAGATAAAAAGTTATTCTAGAGCTTGTATGCTTTATAGGACCATGGAAGAATATTCTGGTGATCATCTAAATAATAATAATAATAATAGTAATAGTAGTAATAATAATAATAATAATAATAATAATAATAATAATAATAATAATAATAATAATAATAATAGTTTCACTGTCCTTAGATGTCTCAAAAAAAATTGAATACTCCTTGAGGACATACTGGGGGCTTTGGTTTGTATCAAAAACCATGATGAAAGGATTTCTGCTGCTCAGGTTTCCAGAATTTTCCAAAGAATGTAGAAAAGGAAGAAGTGCTAACCCCTGACAAGGCCTGTTTCCAGCTCTCTGCTGGGTTTCTGTGTGATTCTGGACACATCATTGCATCTGTCTCTTTCTCAGCTTTTTATTCTACATAAGGATATCATCATGTATTATGAAGATGGTTGATGGAAAAAAAAGTATCTAAATTCTGGTTTCAAACAAACTAACAAACTTCTAATCATTTCTATGCTTGAATTATATGGACAGACATAATAGCAAGTACCAAACTCTTCATGCTCAGTGCTGTTGTGTTTAGTATTGTTCAGGCATCAGCCCCCTAAATCAATGATGAAACTCAGCTGAAACCTAATCATGAAGGATGCCACCTAGCAGGTCTTCGCAAATGTTAATTGGGCACTCCTACATCTCTGTAGTTGCTGGTTAACTTCATGAAAAAAAAAAAAAAACCATCCTAGAGCAACTTCTTCCCTAAAAATAATATTAGTTCTTGATGGTCTCATGACATATGATGTCATCAGCTCAGATGTTAATTGGAGCTAGGAATAGTTTAACACCTGCTCTGAAAATTTCAGAAAATATGTTTACTATTTATTTCTTTGGTGCAACAAGATTTTCTTTTTAAAATCTCTCTCCAAAACACTATGAAGAATTACATTTTACCATTTCTGCCAGCAGAATCTGCCATGAGTCTTTTTTGAGTCTGCCATGTGCACAATAGTAATTCCTCTGAATTCAATGCAGCTATTTATGTGAGCAAAGGTATTGGCAGGAATGTGTTTGTAGGAGTGGGTCATAATTTTTAAAGCATTGAACAAAATCTGCCCTGATAGAGGGCCCTAAGGAAATGCAAAGTATATCAGTGTCAAAGTTGGAAAAGCCAGGAAAATCACCTACAATTGAATTGTGTATGTGTAATTGCAAAGTTCAAGTAAATCACTCTGTACCTGATTCTGAGTGACATAATTGAATTACAGTGATCTAAACTAGATAGCCATAAGCATGAATCCAAAGCAATCTCCTTTCTCTGAAGAAAAACAACAAAGTCAGGGCTCAGGTGCTCAGCTCATGGAAATTTCTCCAAAAGCTACAGAATCTGGAAGGTTTCTTCTCCACAGTTTAGCTGTGCAAGTAGACTCCTGTATTTGTCTATTTCAGCTGTAATACATAGAGAAATCTATCCCCATGGGAATAGGGGTAAGTGTCGTGTTTGCATGGGTTGATGTGTAATTACACATTAACCACATTTACTGTGGGCACTCCAGATTGATACAATGTTGGATTAATGAAAGAATAAGGAAGGGAAGTATTTTAGAAAGTGTTTAAGAAAACAAATCAAACTAAATCACATAGGTTTACCTTGCTTGTAATGCATTTCCTCTGAAATGACTATCCCAAACCTCATTTTGGTAAAGGACTCTTAACTCCTTCCCACCACCCTCTTCCCCACCTGTTGAGATGTGCCATGGATATGCACACCAACAGATGAGAAGACCTGAAATGGCAATGTGTGAAATATGAAAAAATACCCACTGAAGGGTCTGACCTTTCCAAATCAGTCAATGTTCTGGTGCCTACCCCTGAGAATGATCGCTACCGGCCATCCCTGCTCTCTGAGAGTGTTTTCTATATATCATATAAAAAACATTATAACCCATCTGTCTGACTATTGATTCATCTTTCTCCTTTTCTCCTGTGTACAGATGAACCTAGAGGGGCTCCAGTTCAGTTCATGCTCACGTTCACAAGTCTGCAGCTCCAAACACAAAACTTCTTCCTCACAGAACAGTTTTGAGTTTGAAGAAACTACAGATCTTGTAGTAATAAGCAAATAGAGGCTTTCCAATACAAAAAATAATTTGGTTTGTTCCTGGGGTAGCTGAGCATGTAGTGTTCAATCTTATGGTGTCTCTGGTTTTAAATGAAGTGGTGTGGGGTAAAGGGAGAACTCAGTCTTCAGCATGTTTGAGGACAAAATGCAGGATGCTTGGAATGAAGCCCCATTTTCCAAAATGAGAGAGGCAGGACTGACTTTTTGCTTCTTCTTTTTATTTATTTTTTAGTATTCATATCTTATAAATATTGTTTCATATGCAAATCTGTATGTGAATGAGACAGCAGGAGAATCCTGTAAAGTTTTGGGCAGTCACACTGTAAAAATGGTGTTCAACAGGTCTATTTTCACTCACTAGACTGTGCTGCCACACAGAACCTTAGTGACTAAGGACAGAAAGATGATGTCCTGATCACCCAGATGGGTGTTTATTGCACCCATGGATCTTGCTTGGCTCCTGCACTTGACCTTTCTTTCCTGGAAACGAAGGGTGTCTTGTGGATGAAGATGTTTGAAAATGTGTCTGTAGCCCCAGCCCCCTCACATGAATGAGAAGTCCCTGAACACTTAGTGAGTACTCTCCAGCATGTAAAGAGTACCAGGACTGGCCCTCTGGTCATGCTAAGCTACATAGAAAGGTCTATTTCTATGTGTATCCTGACAGCAGATGTATAACTCTTGAATGAACATGCTGCTCATTAAATCTCATTCCCTGCTGATACAATGAGCAACCACAATGTGAAGTTCTGTTCATAAACACATCAAATTCTAATATAAAACTAAGTCAGTCTTTTGCTGGCCTTTCCTCCCTTCCTCCCTAGTATCAGTAGGGAAAATTCTTCCACAATCCCATCTTCTAATTTCCCTCTTGAGTTTATTTCAAGATAATTTGAATCCAAATTTGTGCCCATACACTTTCTATTGAAAATCATTCTTCTCTATCCCTAACTTTTTCAATTGTATTTAACAATACAAACTTAGCATGTATTGAGTTGAAAAAGACCTCATTCTCTTTCAGCCTAGGCACTGTGATCCCAAACTCCTTCAAGGCAGACCGACAGCATAGTTATAGAATGATGGAATCATTAATGTTGGAGAAGACCTCTAGGATCACCAAATACAACTGCTAATACAACACTAACAAGCCCACCACTAAACCATGCCCCTAGATGCTCCATCTACAAGTTTTTTTAACACTTCCAGGGATGATGGCTCCACCACTTCCCTTGGCAGTCTGCTCCAATGATTGACCACCCTTTTGGTAAAGAAATTTTTCTTAACAACCAACTTCAATGTCCCCTAGCACAACTTAGAGCATTTCCCCTTGTCCTGTCACTTGTTACGTGGGAGAAGATATCAACCTCCACCTGGCAATGATCCCCTTCCAATTTTAGAGTGACAAGGTCTCCCCTGAGCTTCCTCTCCTCTAGGCTGAGCACTCAATGTCCCCCAGCATATGAAGGCAGTCCATCATCACAGCATTTAAATGAGTGATGAGAACACGTGCTGAGGGTCCTGGATCAGTGTGTGTTCAGCTAAGGTGTTTTCAATTGTGGATCTGCCTCTGCCTGCACCTCCCAGCCGAAAGCTCCCCCTCAGACCTCACATCCCAGGTCCCATAGGTGCTCTTGGTGTTATTCTGCTGCTGTCTGTTGGGCAGGTGGGGTGTTCTCTGCATGTGGGGAACACCATGGTCACACAGAGCCCAGGGGATGACTTGGCAAGGACACGGGCAGGACAGCAGTCAGGTCAGAGAGACAGTTGTACTGCTGAAGGCATTGTAGACATAACCCTTGTTCCCTCACTAGGAGATGAACATCTGCTCTTGTCTCTCCCTTACCCTGAGCCCATGACCTCTGGCTATTGGAACTTTCCTGCTGTGCTCTTCCCTCACTGGGGTTTATCTCTTCTTCTGAAGCAAGACCCAAATGTTGCCTTTGCCACTAATGGTTGCTTGGCTTGACTCTGCAGACTTTAGGCAAGGCCAAGCTCCATTGACTTCAGTGCTTTGAGTGCAAAAAGACCTTGGCCACCTTCCATCCAAGAAGATTAGACCTTCTGTGCTTGTAGCTTTGTATGCCTGGCCACAAAGATAAGAACCACAGCCAGCCCTTTTGCCTGTGGAGAAATGCTTTCCACAGCACTGCCATTTAACAAACAACTGAGTAAGCTGTGTAAATTAACTAGCTGCTTTCACCCACTGCCAGGACCATGAAATACAGGCTCTCTCACTGATCTAAATGTGCAGGTAGCTTCAGAGCATGACTTTAAACACAGCCTCCCCAAGAACTGAAAGAGGTTCTCACCAGGTTAACACTGCAAGCTGGGTTTAACTTGGTACTGGGCTAGATGCATCATGAGCCAGAAAGTGTTTTTCCTCCACCACTGGTCCTGCTTTCAAGGCTAGTGTGTTCACTCTCTTCCTCCTACCCTAATTTCCCTTTTTCCAAAGGTTAAAGCCACCTGCTTGGTACAGTATAACAGAGAGCAGACCATTACCTGAGTTCTGGACCACAGGAGGCCCAGACCTAAAGCTATTACAAGTACAATGCCCTGGCATTTCTGAAGCACAAGAGCTTCCAAGGTTTATCCCTATTCTATGCAGGTGTTATGGTTGTGCTCTCCTTTCAGTTTTATTAACAAACAAATAAAGTTTAATATTTTTTTTCTAGACAGCCTGAAACAAGTTACATTTGAGCAGAAGAGCCCCCAGCAGCCATGCCACCTTATCCACTGACTTGTCTAAGCTGGTTTGAAATCACACTTCAAATTAGATGTGTGAACACTTTGTTCTGATGATAAGCCCCTTTAGCTGTGCACTGGATCAGGGCTGCAGCTCCTGAGCTGGCAAAAGGAAAATAAAAAATAATTTTACAAAAAAGAAAACAAACAAGGAAAGACTCAGAGGAAGAATAAGATTATCTTAATCTTGATAGTGCCCCTTTAGAGAAAATCTTCTGTGAAGGGACTTAAGAGTATTAACTTTTTCTTCTGCCCTCCTTCACAGCTAGGAAATGCATACAGTGTGATTTTAAGCCCATCCAGATGCTCAAGTTAGTCCTCAGTTTCTATAAGCAAATGAATAAGCACAAGCTGGAACCTTGCAAATTTTAGTAGAGCCGTCAAAAAGGGGAAAACCAAAAATCCATAGGTTCCCAAATATTTTTTGAATTGGGAAAAGCATGGAAAGCTTGAAAAGACCCCAAACACTGAAACAAAACCCCAAAATCATTCCGTGTTTCAGACTCTCAGTGCAATTCTCTGTACCAGTTTTAGGTATCAGGCCCTCCAGTGCAAAAGGAGCTACCTCTCACTCCCATCTATGTATAACTGGTATCATCTGGTCCTATGTTTTGACAATTATCTGTAACATAATTACCAGACTGATGAGTCTCGCTGATTAATTATGCCATCCTTCAAAGTTGATCTGGGTACTTAAAATAAACAAACACCCTGGTTGGGTAACAAAGGTGATTTTCTCCCTCTGTTGCAGGCAACAAAGGCTAGCAAGCTCATTCCACTATGTAGGGATGTGGTCAGAGACTCACAGAGATTGGTTTCTGATCTGTCATTCATTTGGAGCTGCTTCTCCTCTGGTCCCTGACCGCACCCTGCCTTCCCCCCCCTCCTGAATGATAAATATTTCCCCTCTGCTGAGAGCTATCCAACAAAATTAGTGTCTGATACTAATGCTTCACTGATGCTGTCCTCCTCTAATTATGCCTAAATATTGCCTTTCTTTCTTTTCTGCTTTGAACAACCACTTTTTTCTTTTCCTTTCTGTTTTTTTTTTTTTTTTTTTTCTTTGCATCAACATGTACCAAAGCATTAAACAAGACATTCCATTAATTTCTTCATCATCATAACTTAAGCCTGGGACATACCCTTTAAATATTCATTCAGCTATGAAAACTGGGCATTAAAATTTTAATAATGTCAAGCTCATTTGAACTGAGCTCCTGGGGGACTATTACGATACAATTAGAATAAATATGATGATTGATTTGGTGTAAAGGTTCACCTGTCCACATGTGTTAGTGGCCAGAAGCAGCGTGCCACCTCTGGCACCACAGCCAATAGCTCCAAGTTATTTAAAGTTATTTACTCCCTCCCTCATCACCCCCATTCCCACTTGCTTGAGAGCTTGACCCCCTCACTCCCTCACACAGAATGCCCAGCTTGGATTAAGCTGGAAGAGGCAAAGCAGAGGGGCATCACTAGGAACTGCATCCAGCAGCACTCTCCTCCTTCCACCCCCTGCTTGTGCTTTGGCTGACGAGGGAGCGTTGTTCAGACACCAACGAGTTCAGCTATAAACTTTCATGGTTTGGCCATGAACCTTTTGCAGTGTGTGCGTCTGAGCTCCTGGGCTCTGCTGCTCCTGGGTAGATGGGCAGCAAGCCCTAAGCAACACTGACGTGTCTGAACCAGCTCAGAGGAGAACAAGGATTGTCCTTCCTAGCAGGATCTGTCCGAAATCACAGCGCAGAGAGAGTCTCTGAGGGGATGCTGAGAGTAAAAAAAAATGCAGAGGGGGAAACTGAGCAGGACATCACACTGCTTAAGGAGGCTTCTGTTTCAAATGCAGGATGTTCTCAAATGCACAGGCAGATAATTAAAAGATTTTGGTCCACTGGGTGCTGAGCATATTTGAAAATTTGGGCCAGATTGTACTTTCTCTCTCTGCAGTGTGAATTGGGTGCTACATGGTGTAAATATGAAAGGAGATAAAATGGAGCCATCACCACTGAGAACAATCATAGAGCTTTTTTTTTTTTTAAACATCTACTTTAAATAAACTACTCATTAATTCTTCGAATAAGGGCAAAATGCAAACCTCTCTGCATTTAAAGGTAACCCTGATCCAACCCTGCTTGCAAGCACTGCCAGAACCTCTAGCTTTTGGGGCTTTACAATCAGTCTCCTGACATATGGTGCTTCCCTTAAATCTTCAGCTTCTGGACCTGAGCAACTTTTTAACAAGAATTTTAATTACAAAATAAAAGGAAAACCTTAATGCTCAACATATCACTCAAAGAAAACACTCAAAGAAAAAAAAAATTGAAAATAAATTTTCTCATATTTATATTATCTTATCATGCAAGATTGCTTGAGATAATTTATGGTGATGCATCTTTATGGTTGGCAATGTTAATTATTAGAAACATTATTTGATTTTCATTGGTTTCAACTTCTTTTTTCCTCTTAGTATTTTGCTAAAAGTATAAACTGATCCAGAATCTGTCTCTTTCTTTTTCAAATTCAAACAAAGTAAAGCTCCTTTTCCAATTTATTTCTTTATTTCTGTAGTATTTATTTCATCTTTATTTTTGTAGTATTTAGTTTTAATATTAACTTTTAGCAATACTTTGCTGTTATTTACTTTTACAGTCCTACCCCTACCCCTTCTAAAAAAAAAAATAAAAAATTAACTCAACCCATTGCACATTACAATATGGAGACAATAAAGGGAGAAAATGGTCACTTGGTGTTGATTTTCTCTGAAGGAAATAGCAATTTGGGAAACCTTCTTACTGTGAATGCAGACTGTGGAAAGATATGGCCTTTTATGCTTTTCCGAAGTCTATTACCTATCATCTCCTTCCCCACTAAGTTTCCTCCATGGAAAAAGGGGTTAGACAGTAATCTTTACCTTCAGGGCCCATTGTGAGGATTAATTAGATACTATTCCTGCAAAATTGTAAAGTTTTAAGATGCTATATGAGCTCTCACTGTTATTATAACATGCCATACCTGCATAACGTCTACCACTGCAATATTACCCCTTGGTTGTTCAAGACTACAGAACTGCTGCTTCTAATTGAGTTAATGGCTTCATAGGTTGGTAATTTAATAAAACAGACTGCTTAAACCAGCAAGGTTTTGATTAAATGGGGTGTGTGCAAAGGGGAATTTATATTTGTTAGAAGCTCTATGAATCCAAGGTAGAAGGCACGGAAAATGCTGGTATAAAAGTCCCTTACACAGAGAGGAAGGGAGGACAGAGCTGAAAGCCATGGAATCATGGAAAATCTCGAGTTGTAAGAGACCTATAATGATCACTGTAGTGTACCTAACACTTGTCTATATGACTTGGAGCATTGTTTAGATGCTCCTTTAACTATGACAGGCTTGGTGCTCTTTTGAGCCTGTCCCAGTGACCAGACACCCACCTAGTGAAGAACCTTTTCCCAGAGTTTAGGCTGAACTTCCCCAGACACAGTTTTATTCCATGAGGGAGCTAGGAGGTCAGCATCCCCCTCTCTGCCCACCTTGAAGAAGCTGTGGGCTGTTTCACATCCTGCTACAGTCAGGTATTCCGGGCTGGTCTCTGGGGTATGCAGAGGTGTGTGATGGTGTGCACATACAGATAAAGCACTGTGCTGCTGCCACTGCTGACTGAGACAAGCAGATCTACCTTAGATATCATGTGCCTTGCTTGACTTCAGAGAGAAATTCAGTTTTTCCTTTCCAGCTGGCCATGCCCCCGAACTTAACTCTAGTACTACAGAAAAATTTGGAAGATTTGGGGGAGAACTTATCTCCTGAATGGAAAGACTCAGCTTGTGCTGAAATCACAGGTACATCTTGAAATTGCCTTTCTGAAGTGAGTGCCTGGCCATGCCCATGCAGGGGAACGGGCTGCTTGGAGACCTCCAGAGGGAGCCCTTGGCTGCCTAAATTTAAACAACTAAATTATGCAAACCCAATTTCCTAGATGGAGAAATTAAGGATTTACTCCGGGAAGCCTGCTTCATTAGGTACTTAAAATGTACTCAAAAGTTAGTTACTTCAGTACACAGACTGGATCGCACCTCTGACTTCAGTGATTGTCTGTCTGCAGTGATTTTGGACTGCAGGAGCGAGCTTCCACTGCCTGCTGGAGTCAGTAGGAGAATATTGCCCTGATCTTGGAAAAGCAAAGGAAAGAATCCCTGCATTGTGACACTTTTCTGTAAATGCCAATTCATAGCTGCTCCCTTACCACGGGTCAGCGCCATTGAGAGTTAAAATTTTATTCTTGCATCCTCTCTCAAGTGCTCCCAGTCAGGCAAATCTGAAACCAAAGCAATCCTTCCTTTCATCCCTCTGTCCCTGAGAAAACAAAGAAAGCCAGGCACAGCGAGCATGGCTATTTTGTGTATAAGGAACAGCACCCACAAAGCTAATGAGAAGTTTTTATGGCTGTTTGAAGAGCACTGATAGATAATCAGGAACAGGTCCAAGTTGCAAAGTTTCACCTGTCAAAAGCTGGGCAGAAAGTTTCTGTAATAAGGGCCAGGCACAAAATCCAGATGCTGACATAAACATGGACATCTTAGGAGGGCATATGGCAATTGTGCAAGTGGCCGGGGTTATACCTGGCTCAGAAATCTGGCTCTGCTAAACAGGTACTCACTCCCATCTTCATCTGGCCCAGCCAAGCCCACCTGCACTTCCAGAGGCCTTCATTCAGGTACAGAAAGGTGTTGGGGTCTCATCAGGGGGGGTGGGGGGTGCTGCCTGACCTTGTGGGTCCAGAGGGGCACCTGGGGCCAGGCATGAGCCCTGAGTACGCTTTTCCAGAAGGGTGACCGACACTTTGTGACTCCAAAGGACCTGATGTCAGCACTTTGGAGGGGAACAGCTGGCTCAGCAGAAAGAAAAAATAATAGGAAATTGGGAAGTCTGACATCAGATGTTTTTCCTTCTCCCTAAATGTTGTGCTCTACTTTGGTGGCAGGTTATTGGTCCTGGTAGTTAGTCTCTAGACTGCCTTGTGGCAGGGGTCAAACTGCTTAATGAAAATTATCCTCTTCAGCCTTAAAATCTGTGAACTATGCTGAAGTTCATGAAAGGTTTGTGCTTTCCTGGAGCCTCAAGTAAAGACTCAGGACAATCTGCTTTTTGGCTCCAGATATTGTGCTTGTTCCCCACAATAATCCTATTTAGAGGATCCTCAGAGATGTTTTGATTAACATTAATTTCATGCCAGGCCAAAATGCCCCTGTGACAAGCTCCATTGAGCCAGTGCTGAACAAAGGAAATTCAAAATTCAGCTCCTTCACGTGAGGTGGGGTGTGTGTGTGTGTGTGTGTGTGTGTGTGCACGTGCACTTTAACTGAATCATTTATGGTCAATAATGCCAGGTTATTATAGGTCAATAACTTTCCATTATTCACTAGCCTTGCTGTGCTCCCACTGTCAGGCAGCACAACGGCATGTTGGCTCTTGTGAAGCAAAAAGCTCCTGATGGGAGCTTTGGAAAAGCGAGCACGAACACAGCTTGAGCAGAGAAAAAGAAAACAGGAGAGGGAGAGAGTGTGAAAAGTTCTAGTTGCTCTCAGGAGTGTCTTGGGGAATGTGTGTGTGATACACTCTCTATTTCTCATACTTGCATGCACACTCAGCCCTTAAATTCATTATTCCTATGCTCCCAGATGGTCAGATGTGAGGTAGACCCGGATCCCAGGCCTGCATGACCACAGAGCTGGTCCTGAGCAAGTATTATCTCTTATTTAGGTCTACAAGGTCGGGCTTAATGCCACAGTAGCCTGTGGGTTGTCTGAGGTGTGTGTGTGTGTGCACAGCTAACTCTCACAGCTGCCTGCTTTGTCCTGGGTACCCGGGAGAGGAAGAGTATCAGGATTTTTTCAAGTCAGGGTGCAAATGCCAACAAAGAGACAAAAATGAAGAAATCAAAGATTGCAGGACAACATGAAAATTACACTTGCCCCTGCTGCACTGGTACTAATGCTCTGCCCTGTGTCTCAGGAGGAAGGTTGTCAGGAGTCTGGAACTGCAGGCATATGTAAATAATAGTCTGTCTCTGTGGAAACTGCAGGAGGCAAAAGCCAGCCCTGTGGGTTGGCAGAGACTCCTTGGTGCTCCTGCCGAGGGTCTGAGTGTGCTTCTCCCAACCAAACATTTTGAGATGGCAATCTGGGACATGGGAGCTGTGGGATGGACTCATCCCTTGTAAAGGACAACCAGTGGAAAATTAACTTCTGTGTGGAAAGTGGAAGTGGCCAGTAATTAAAAGCCTGTGAGAGGACACAAGGAAGAATAATGCTATTTTTTCACTGAAAACAGGTTATCTAAGATTTTTTTTTTTTGCCTAAAAAGCCTTTTTAGCCCTTTGCTGAGCAGTGCATTGGCCCTAATTCCAGCTAGCACTGAGATGATGCCTCCTTCATAAGACATCTTGGCACTGATCAAGCTGCACATGTGAAAAACTCAGCCTGGGAGAAGATTGTCAGCTTTTCCTGATGTTCCAGGTAGTGGCCACTCCTGGAGATAACATCCCTGGCAGCTTTGGCTTTTTTAACTCCCACCTCTGCACAGCTGCCATGGGCAAGGAGGAGTTAACAGGAGCTCCGAAGAGCTGGTCCATTTTGAATGTGAATAATGGGAATACTCTCCTTCAATCGGTATTCAGCACAGGGATGTACAGAGGTATAAAGTTAATCACTAGCTGGGCCACCCCTATTTCCAGAAAAAGAACTTTAATACCTTCTTTATCCAATGAAGTACCATTGTTATACCTGCATATTATGAAGGGTTTATTAAACCGGTGATAATCTATTCAAGATAAAGTGATCTGTATGGCCAACTGAGCACAGATCAGACAGAATGATGGGAGGTTATTGTTAAAATATGCAAATTCACATCCTATTGAAATGCAAACCCTCCAGATAAGATTTTTTAATAAATCTGGTCTTTTTTCACTGCATGAAGGTAACCTAATGTTTATTGACTTCAAGACCATATAATGGAACGTAATATCTATTAGTCAGATCCTTGCCTCTCTTTCGATTACTGGAGGTACATGTTCTGGCTCCCGAAGAATTTTTGTTTTATAGTTTGGTACAAAAGAAAAGAGATTAAAACCCCTGAAATTAATTAACTTCTTTTTTACACAAAGCCCCCCTTCCTCCTCAAATGCTGTCATTAGTTACTCAAGTAAAAGGAAGCAGCTGAGAAAGTGTCCACTATTTTCAGCGTTAGGAAAAATAACCAAAAGGAGAAAAGCTGCTTGGGAGCAACTGTATAGCACAAGACATAAATTAAAACTTTTGGATGCCTTCCCTGGGTTTACTATTAGCACATCAGAGAAATTTGAGTGAAGTTTCATTTCAGTCTTCTGTAAAATAAGACTATGAAACAGCTTGACCTGAATTCTGTATGTGTGTTTCTGTGTATAAGACTTGTTTAAGGCACATATTCAGTGTGTATTTATGATTTTTGGGGGTGGGGGAAGGCAGGTGGTTACAGAATCAGACACAGTTTCAGATACCAAACTGCCAGATGAAATAAAAGCTTTTATTTTAGTGAAATGCCAACACTGTGATAGCAGAAGTTGAGAACCTATTTCTACTTAAAGGTCACTTCCCCTCAAACCCTGTAAAATTTACAAGTTGTTGTAGATTGATCTGAGATTTGGTGTGTCTGGTGAAGGTGGAAGCTTTGTTTCTGATTCCAAAATGAAGGTCAACAAAGTAAAATTATCCTGAAATAGGAGCTTCCCAACTCCTTGGAAAAGCTCTGCCCATCTCAAAGAGACTTTTTAATGTTGCTGTTAGGCACTGCCAGATTTTTGTGGTCAAATCAGGACTGTGATCATGTCTAAAATGGTCTCACCCACTCAGAGTTTTATTCCAGCTGGTTCTTGGTGGACACAGAGTGGTAGCAGTGAGGCAGGTAGGGCTGGGCAGGGTGAATAGTGTCCCCTGTCACTGCAGGGGATGGGGCAGGCAGCTCAGCTGTGGGCACAGATAGGAGGAGCCCGACAGGCAACAGAAGATGTGCCAGTCAGGGTGTGCAAAAAGCTGCCTGCACTTGGTTATCTGGAGCATCTCTTCCCAGCTGCGCTGTTCTGCCCACACAGGGCTACACAACAGCTCACGGATTGACTTTTTAACTATGGCCAGAAACTTTTACAGGACTGGTCCTCCGTCCCATTGCAGACCTCTGGCTGCCAGCACAGCTGAAGAGTAACCCAAGCTAAACCCTTCTGGACACTGCCTATGAGGCTGATGGGGATGGGCATGAAATGTGCTCCCTGTCTGTCT
Source organism: Cyanistes caeruleus (assembly GCF_971803275.1). NCBI lineage: Eukaryota > Metazoa > Chordata > Aves > Passeriformes > Paridae > Cyanistes > Cyanistes caeruleus. Next base: position 74,518,088 of record NC_141732.1, read on the forward strand.
GCAGTGGGAACAGCAGTTTCCATCCCCAGTCTGCACTGCTGCCAAAACACAGACTCTCAACCCAGGCACCCTTCTCATCAGTCACTTCATTGGGTATACCACCAGTTACAAATTAGCACTTAATCAAGATAAATCCCATAGGAAGGATACGGATAATATGCAATGCATTAAGCCTGCAAATTAAGATGGTCTGATTTAGCCCTGGCTTTAAAACTCCCAAGCTTGCATTAGGACTAATGATGAATGGATGTACGTCCCTGGTTGGACAGGAGCTCTGTCAGGACAAGGCTGCCCAGCAGCGACAAAGCCAGTGCTGAACAAGTGCTCTGCTTAATGTTCATTAGGCCTTCCACACTGTCCCTGCTTGGGAATGTGCTTTCCCTTGTCATGGATGGCTGTAATAGTGACACTTCTCCAGGATCTATTGACTTATTGGTCCTGGAGTTCATTAATAAAACCTAACTGAGGGCAGTGGCTGCTGGCATAATTTGCACACTGATCAGAGTGGGGAAACTGAGGCACACAGCATCATATTTGGAAAGGCTGACCTGTACTATGTCCAGGGCTTTCCATTCACTTGCTCTAAAGAGGATCCTGCATGTCACCTTGCTCAGGCAATCTCAATCACGCTTGGGAGTCTCTTGTTCTTTCACTAACTAGCTGCAGGGACATAGGTGGCATTTCAGCTCTGAAAGTGTGGCCCATGCTAGTTAAAGCTCAGTGGCCTGAATTCTCCTAACAGATTAGTGGAGTAGCACAACAAGGAAACTCTTCCCCACTCCATCTTGTGGGCTGCAGCATGGGTGATGCTGCAGGATTGTACCTCCAGACATGAATACAGCAATAGCTAATGAGTGTTTTGCTCTGAGGTGCAGCATACTTTGCAAATGGAGAGTGGAAGGCTGCTTCTGTCCCTCTGTGACTGGGAACTCTGGTTAGCCTCTCTTCCTGCCTCAGCTCCTGCAAGACCTGAAACAGCTTGTTATCAGGCCTCACATCTACTATATATAGTCCAGAAATTAATCTCTGCGTGAGATCAGGGAAGAAGAAAACCCTTTATCAGCTTGTTCACCCATCAAGGTCAGGGTCCACATAGGCTGGAGTTCACCAAAGTATCAGTCCTTCAAAATGCAGGGGAGCTGCTATTTTAAGGGAGGATGTATGTGATGAAAGCTTCAAGAAGAATCAGTTTTAAGATTCACAGCTGGGGAGAATCAGCAAATGGCTATGGCCTTCCAAGGGTTAATGGGCTTTGTTCTGGCTGTAGGAGTAATTTGGGGAAGGAAAATCCTTTAAAATAACAAGCACGGCAACATCTGTGGTTTTAAAGATACTTTTCTCCAGATTTGCACTAGTGTTCAAACTTGTCACAATAGGGTATCTTTCCTGGATGTCATACTGCACTTATTACTGGGAATGACTACTTTCTACAGTGTGTCTCTACTTTATGGCTTTTTAAGATATGGATGCTGTCATCATATTCCCCAGAGATGTGTTCTGGTTCATGGAGAGGCTGTTTTATATAATCTCCCGTGAAAGATTAAAACAACAGCAGCAGATACAACAATAATACAACAACACACCACCTCCTGAGAAAAACTATGGAGCAGTGGCACAAGCAACAAAATCTCCTCACCCACTGCAAAGTAGCAGGCTTAATTCATGTGGTCAAACTTCACTTTCCACAGGAAGATTACATCACATGGATTCCCAAGAGAACCATGCTCTCACTCTGTCCTGGGAAGAGCCTTCACCAAAGCTGCCATTTCTCCACTGCCCTCATACTCTACAGCATCTCCTCTCTCTTCTGTACTGACATCTCCCTGCTGTCTGTCCATGCAGCAGCTCAGACCAGGTACCAGCGAGTGGAGCTCTGCCAGCCAGTGCAGCTCCTGCAACATCCTTCCTTCCTGGGCTAGAAAATGTAAAAATCTCACATTTTATCCTTCTCTCTGCTCTCTGCTCTTGGCAGAGGAAACCCCAATCAAAACAAAACGCAGAAGTCATGTCAGGAAAGAAACCTGGGGAGAAGGCCCAGTACCAATTGATAAAACACTACTGGTGAGTGCAAGGGATTACCCTGGGGTACCTCACTCTGTGATCCAGGGTGTCAGCTTGCCCCAGCCTAAGCTGAAAGTAAGAGAAACTGTGCCCATCCAGAGATGCACAGTAATTTGCCAGGAATTGCCAAGGCCAAAGGTTATCTTACCAGGTGACTTTTTCATTTCCAAACAGCACTTTAAGCTACTTATCAATAGCAAGAAGGTTGGTGTGAAGCTTATGCAAGAGTAGAAAGGTATCTTTTTTCTTTTCCTCTGCCTTTCTTTTATTTACTTCACCTCCAAGATAAGAAGCCAATAGCTGTGGATCCAGATCCTCCAGAACAAGAGGGCTTTGTGATGAGTGAGCAGGATTAAGGTGCCTACTTGTTAATTTTGATAATGCTGAAGATAAAGCTGAAGGAACAGGATATGTCTGTGCCCTAGGGGTGTGTGCATTTGTGTTTGTGTCTTTCTCCAGTTTGCTGGCCAGAGAAAAAGAGGCCAAGCAGCAGAGGTCTGTGTGTGTGCTTGCACTGGACTGTAACATACTTCTGTTTTCACTTCAAACCCAGATTAGCCCCATGGATTTGAAAATTTGACCATGAGCATGTGAGTTAAATCCTGAAGGAAAACTGTTCAAGCCGCACAAACATTGAAATGCAAGGCTGCTGATGAGGGATGAGGGAAATGATGTAAAATGAAAGCTAAGAACCAAAGACTTGCAGTATAAAGGAACTGAAAGAGAGAGGTTGAAAAACTCTCATAAAAAAGAAGTATAACAAGTGCTGTCATGGATGATTATAAGGGTTTGAACCTGTCACCCACAGCAACAAGAGCACTGGCCTTTCTCACTTGACCTGAGGAGATAATGCTGTTAGCTGAGGTTGCAGAGGGCAGGTGATGTGTCACTGTTCAAATACAAAGCAAAGATGTCCTTTCACTCCAGATAATTAAACCAAAACATAAGCAAACAAGGCCTGAAGTTCTGGAATTGCCTGGCAAAGACCCTGAAATCCCTTAGGAAATGGTGCTGGACCTTCTCATCTTGACAGCATCTACCCATCCTTATGAAATACTATTATCTTGAGGATATTCCATTCCCTAGAGTCCGTTTAAAAAATACCAGTCTAGACACAACCAAACTACACCCACAGCAACATCCCAAAATGTCCTGTGGTACTTTACAGTACACTGAATTCATAAGAAATTTGTGCATGGCATTGCTGAAATGCAGTCATTTATAGAAGATAACACAGCAAAAGCCATGTGAGAAGGTAAGTTCCCTTTTCAGAGGACAGGACTGAGCTGATTATAATTTCTTTACCTATTTTGTGCACTTTCTGTGAACAGTGAAATGGTTCTCTATAGCAATGAATATTCAAGAAAACCCCAAATTTCCAAGACATATATTCAAATATTAAAGGTAGATGAGTACTCCATTTTCTCACAGAGATGTGTCTGCTTATTGAATTGGGAAAATGAAACACATTCACTGTATGATTTTGCTGATCAATCACAACTCACCAAAACAGCCTGGAGAGTGAATATGCGTAGATAATAAATCAAATATGCAAAAAGAGGCAGAAAATGCAACTTATAGCTAAGAATAATTACAAAGAATAATTGAATTAACAATTAGCGGTCATTAATATAAATTCTTTAGGATGAGGAAATAGACGAACCAGCTATGAATATATTTAGCCTAGAAATTAGGAAGAGGATTATCTCTCATCAACAATAAGCAGTCCTAGCCTAGATGGAAAAGTGAGGAGCAAGATATAAGATCATGTTTAAGATGAACCTTGACAAGTTCATGCAGTGGTAAGGGATCAAAGCTGCTGATCCAGGAAGGTTTTACACTACTATGTGTTTCTGCCTTTTTTATATTTCTTTTGATTTTACGCCAATGCTTTCAAAGCAAGGGTGGCTCTTGCAACACTGTTGTCAGTGCTGAGGATTGGCTTAGAAATAGCTCAGATTCTGAATTCTCCTCCATTTGAAAGTGAATGTTGTTCAAGCTTTCATACAAATATGGGTTGATAGAAACATAAGTTACATTTAATTATTATTAAGGTGAATCAGCACCAATTCACATGCCTCTAAAGGCAGGAGATTTAGGGAACCGATTAGCAAATGTTGTTGTTGTTTTTTTAATGATAAAAATATTGTGAGAACTGGCAGAATGGCTCAGGAGTTTCAGTTTTCAAAACCAGTTTCCAAAAACCTGAACAAAGATGTTTTGATTATCTCTTCATCTGTTCACGATACTTAGTTTTCTCATTTGAAAGTCAAATAAGCCAATGTCATTTGAAATGAGAGACACTGCCTGATGCATATGAATAGGAGTCAAGGATTTCTGCGCACACTGGTTCAGAAAGCTGCCAATTTGTGTGTGTGCAAAAGTAGTCACCACCCTCTTGACAAAGCCACTGAGTTTGAATCAGGGACCTCTGGAGCAGTGGGCTCCAGATCCACAGCTCGTCTTGAAAGGCTGGTAGGTGCCAGCTGGAAGCTTTAAAAACTCAAATCTCCTCAGAACTGGAAAGGATGGGGCTCACGGCACACTAATTTCTGATGTTTTTAATTTCCTTCACATATTTTGGGAAGGGACAGGGAGGAGGCTTAGGAAAGGAAAGATTTTTTTCAATCAAAAAAACCTAAAATGAGCAAACTATTTTTTCCAGTTTCTGGAAAACATTAAGATTATTAATATTATTCATGAAGAATGATAACATTAGTAAATACAAAGCAATTATTCTTTTAGTTAAAAGCTGATTTTCTTTCCTGAACTAGCCTCCCCTGGTATTTCACCAGTACCCAGACAACTTTAACTTAAATAAAACAGCAATAATAAAGGCATGTATTTCATAGAATTTATTGCCTAAGAAAAGCCATGTTTCATACCCAAATGTTCCCATTTTCAATCAACATTTTTTCCAGTGCTGAGCTGTGTTTATATCTCAATCCCAGTATTGTCTTTTATACTTCTGTTTCTCTGCAATGAACATCTTAATAACCGTCCCCTTTCACAAGTATTCAATTAATCACAAACTCTTTCAAAGATGAAGAAAAGAGTAGCAACCTTGAACCCTAAATATTTACTGTGGTGTCTGGATATCAGCTTTGAAGTGTGGGGATTACATCAAATGTTGCAACATTTAAAATCCAGGGATAGGGATTTGTGGTAGAGAAATAACCTAATAATCAATACAGCACAAAAAATATAGATGGATTGAGAGATAATTCCTAGACTAAGGATTCATAACACCTTAAAAAAATAGGGAAAAAGAAAAAGGAGGAGATGTTAAAAAGGGAAAAAGGAAATACCACTGAGATGTGTAACAGAACAGCCCCCAAGAATAAGGCTGCTTTAAGACTTCTCTACAGGCATGATTATTCCTGGCTGGGTGAAAAGCCCCATTAAAAAGCTTTTCTGCTCCCTCCCCTGGCTATGGGATACCATCCTGAAGAGAAATCATTGACAAGCCTGTCTTTTTCTGAAAGGGTTAGTCAAACAAATTGTCTTTCTCTCCAGAGCTCCTCTCCCTGCTTCTGCCCTTTTGTCTTTCTCTTTTCTTGTTATAGTTAGAAGTGAACATTTTGGCACGTTAATTAAAAATAGTAATAGTTGCAACAGAGGAAAGAAAAGGAGGGGTAAGGTGGGGGAAGCAGAAGGGGGATGGTATCTGCAGCCCTAATTAATAGAATTACTCTCAGTTGAAAGCCAGTCTGTTGAGGACTCTTGTCCTTGAGTAAACAACTCCCTGTGTCTGTGTATGTATGTGCATATATATATAGATAAATGTACATGTAAACACAGCTATTCTGTTGCTTAGCAGCCAGTAGTGTCCTTTCATGAGAAAACAAAACACATGACAAACAGTCTCAAAAACACAAAGTTCCATGAGCATATTTCTTTTCTCATAGCTATTCAGACAAGGTGGAGAGTGGCCCTGAAATTAATGTTTCATCCAACGGACAAAGGCAGAACTAAGCTAATTGGATTCCCATCTGTTCCAAACATAGTCTCAACATCACACAATAACAATAAATAATATGGTAATCATGGCTAACAATTAATCTTTTAGTTTAGATATTTTACAGGGTGCTGGATGGATCTTAATTTCACACACACGTAGATTGTTGTCTGAACACATCCTCTGGACTAAAAAGGAAAAAAAAATAAAAAAAACAAATCATAGCCTAACCAGTCACGATCATGTTGCTTTTTGGGAATATTTCAGGAGAGCAGAGGCTGTCTGATCTAAATGCCTCCTATAGCCAAATGCAAACCAGAATTTAACAGAATCTAATTTTGATCTAAACCCCAAATGTGAACAGAACTGTCAGAGGGCTGTGCAAAGGACACATGTGCTCCTTGTTTAAACAATTTCTGGGATGAGGAAGCACTGCATAAAACTTTCCCACTTTGCCTGGGGAGAGAAGCAGTCCCCTGGGACTCAAAGGGACTTGAAGCACACCTTTAACTTCCTCCTTCTCTCTTCATAGTGACTTTAACTTCACCATTCTCTGGTTAGGTATTTTAACTTCAAAATTTATAAAACTGCAAAATATTTAACTGCAAAATTCGGGTAGCCCCAAATCCCGACTTACAGTTCTGTGTTGGTGGTGCAATTGTAGTTTTAACTCAGGACTTTACAGCAATCCAGGTAGTAAAAAGCAACGAAAATCTGAGCAAATTTCTTGCAATAAGCCAGTGATTACAGAGCCAACATTCCCTGATGATGTCCAATTGGGCATGTCACTGTCCAGTCAAGAAACCCTGCTGCTGGGCATTGTTACAGGAAAACTTACACAGTCACCCCAAATCCAGCTGTGACCTCAGGGGCTCTAGGTCTGCCAACAGTAATCTCCCCAGAGACATTGCATATCTCTGTGGCAGAGGTGGATATGGGATCAAGATTTTCCGTGAACTTGTGAGCTTTCCCGCACATCTGTGTAAACTTTTAACATCTAAGCAGCTGCTGGCATTGAGGTGCCTTACTCTGCTTTACTACACACTCATCTCTTTTTGGCCTGATTCCTCAGCAGCTACATTCTCTGCTCACTACTTTTAATTCGTGCTGAAGTCAACAGAGCTATGGAAGAGAAGCAGAGCTAAGCCATGGAGTTGTTACTCCACGCCAGTGTGAGCTCTTAAGCATCAGCTACATCCCAAATGTGGAACAGCCCCCCTTTAGTGGTGAAAGAAGTGCTCTGTGTAAGGCTACAGCTGTGAACAGATGGATAGATATAAGGTGACGTGTGGAGCTGGAACAACCAGTTAGTAAAGTTTATAAAGTACTTTGGGAGTCCATCTGGATGGATGGTACTTTATAAATGTAAGGCCATTATCAGTGCCTCCTAACAGTGCCCGACCATCACTCAGCACTTTTCGGATAGACAGTTAAGGAAAACACATAAAATATATTCCTCAGCAGATATTTCGCCCAGACTCTTTTGCTTGTAATAGCAGAGAGATCTGGGCTTTTATTTGTACAGAACATTCCCATTTGCAGTCACAGGGAAAAATCCACAATAGGTCAACCCATGAAGCTGTTGGATTTGTTATGTTTGAAGAATGAGGCTTCACAGCACAGCCCTGGAAATAAATGAGTGGTTTGGGAATTTGCTAATGGCAGGTCTCTTGCAGCAGTAGGGGACAGGATAACTAAAGGGATAGTAATGGGAGAAGCACAGGTTATTTTTGTGGTGGGTTTTGGTTTTTTCCCTCCCCTCAGGGGCACTACCCAGAATTAAATTCATGTTGGTAGCAAATGAAAAAAATAGATCACCATTCTGGTGACAAGGGGTGCCGTGTGTGAATATTGCACATGGGCAGCAGTTACACAAAATGCTCATTTTCCTTGTGGTCGCCCTGACTGTCCTTGGGAGTGTGGCTGTGGAGGAAACTGGAAGCTATTGCTCCTGCATATGACTTGGAGCCAAGCAGGATGATCACAAGGATCTCATTGAGACTCCTCCACAAGGTCGTGACGATCTTATTCCTCACAGCACTTCTTTGGCTAAAGAAATCTGGGGGACGGGTGGGTGGCTGCATTCTGGAGAAAGCCTCTCCTCTTGGGTCTTAATCACCACTTAGTGTGAAATCAAGCTGTTTCTTCAGAGAAATTTAGTGTTTGAGCTCTATGTTTTTTTCATGAAACAAATGTGGTGTCTACGGAGAATTTTTATTTTTTTTTTCCCTTCAAGTCCTGAACACCCCAAAGATTTCAGTCAGGAGATGCTGCCAGAGGAAGTGTATTTTCATTTCCTATGCTGCCATCGTAGTCTGCTGTGAGATGGCTTCCCCAGACGTCCTAAGCCTCTCAGGATACTTTGTAGGCAAAAGTTCCCATGATGAACTCCTTTTTTCCACTATGACTAGAGACTATTATATGCACCATATCCATGGAGTCTAATTTAGGATTATGGGGTATGGAAGAAGATATAAGCATCAGTTACCCAAATTGTTATTCACAGCATGGTGGCCTTTTAAAGTATAAATAAATATTTATGCATTCAGTTATTATTTGTCCTAGGAATCAAAATATTCCATGGATAAATTTTAAGGACCTCACATAATTGTTTTTGTCAACTTATTTTTTTTTGATGAGGAAAGGGAGCATAAATGAAATTGTTTACATTTTTACTACAGACCTAGATTCTCTCTATTTGTGTTGCTTCTGACATGGTATTTAAACCCTCATTAAGAGATAATGTTGCAATAAGCTGTTTCCATGCTCAAACTCAATTTCCAACTGCAGTATCTTGGAGGACTGGCAACAGAATTGGCCACTACTTATAAAACCATCTTTTGGGGCTTGGGGATCAGTGCACTCGTATCTTCATTTCATTTTCAAAATGTGGACAGGCTCATTAACTGTCAAGATGATGTCAGCTGAGATGAAGACAGTAACTTCTCAGGGAGGTCTGCCACGAGAGACCAGCTTGAACTTGTCTTTTGACTTCTAAAAAACCTGTCCATCTGCCTTTCATTAGCCCCAGCTGAGGGATGGAATAGGGAGGAGCAGACCTATCCTGATAATAAGAGAGCTAGACATGTGGTCTAGTCTTGACTTTTTGGAACATTATTGCATTTGAGTACTGGGGGACTTTATTGCACAAAAGTAGATGGGAGAGCAGACAGACTCTAAGTGTTAACAAAGACAATCAGTCAAAGCAGTAAAGCATGAAGAAGGTAACACACACGATGGCCAAACTCTCACAGGTGCAGACCCATGGTAGGAAAGGCCAGCAGGAGGACATTTGCAGAGCACCCACAGGAATATCAGTATTTAGGTGCTGAGTAAAGTCAGTGTAGCATAAAGGAGCTTGAACACCCAGAAAAGCTATTTTGATCCCACAAGGACTGCAGGAGGAGTAGTGACAGACTATATACAAGATATATACTGTATGAATGATTGCCTCCAAAGAGTACTAGGACAAAGAGAAGGAAGTCAAGGTCAAATTATTATTTTTTTTTTTTCTACAGGAGCCAGACAGTTCTCAAATGGTTGATTTGAACAGCTCTAATAGAACAATGTAATTAAAACCCAACAGTCAGTGCTCAGGGAACAACATTGCTGAGTCGCTACCAATGTCTTGGCAGGTGAATATGAAGGTTCACACTGTTAATGACTAGCATTTGTAATGATTGCTTTATTTCTTTTCAGCAAATGTTCCGTTTCCTAAGGAACTCCAGGATGGAGATGGGAAATTGAATCAATGTGCATTTTGGGCTCATGCAAGGCAGTAGCCTTTAGCCTGAAGAAGATCAAGCAGATATATTTCTGCATAGATAGGCAGCGCTGGACATTGCTGTTTCAATGACTTTCACACCTGTGTCTATTAGACTCATTAATACTCAGCATTTGCATTGTAAAATGGATTCTGTACCCTCCTGTAAAGGCACAATTGCCTGCTCACCATCAGTGTCACAACCTAGGTCTCAGATTCAGCAAAGGGCTTCAGCTTTTGCCTCATTTCAAGCATGGGCACCCACCTTATCCAGCTCAGCACGACGAGAGCGTGTGTTGGACGTGCAGCGTGGGGCAGGGAGGCAGCAGATGGGGAAACTGGCACAGCAGACACTGACACAGCATGGAAGTGTCACAGACACAGCTACGTGTTTTTTGGGTTATTTATACCTGTAGGGATGAGTGAAGAGGGACTGAGGGAGATGGGGGGGAAGCAGGCACAGGAATGACAGGAGGAGGGAAGGAATGAAATCAACACATTACATGTCAAGAAAAGTTCTCTAAAGATTCCCCAGTCAGATTTGGGTATTTTTTATTCCTTTTTATTTTTATTTTTTATGATACTTTCATTCAAGTAACATTCAAGTGGGATAATGAGGCTGTTTGCTAGCAGACATGCAGAAGTGTAAACATTGGAAGAAGACACCAAAGGAATAGGAACAGAAAGATGGAGAGGATGTCTTTTGGGATGACAGTGTTCTACCAAAACTAACTGTAATATGTGGAAAAAACCCTATTTCATAACAAGCACCTGCTAGAGACAAGTGAGATACTCGAACAAGAACGTGAATGTCCCCCAGAAAGCTGAGTGCATCCTACTGTGCACAAAACAGGTAGTGCCACACTCAGAACCACTGGTGCTATCTGATTAAAGCATATTTTTTAGCAAAACAGAACAGGAGCTGCAATCATCTGCCTCATGATTCCACCCTGATCCCCACTGTGCACAGCTTCTCTAGGTCTAGGAGGCAAACAAAACCTTCACTGCTCTGTCTTTTCAAGACTAAGTGCTCTCTTCAAATTACTTGAGAATGGATTCTGACCTTGTGCCATGTTAAATGTGAAGTCAAGCCAGTGAAAACTGAATGTTGATACCATCATTGGGAGTTCACCCAGTCATGGAATCAAAAGTTACTTCTTGCTCCCTCAAGGTGAAAAGAGAAGATTGGTAGTGCAAGATTTAACTGGGAGGGTAGGGAGGACATTTCTCTCAGGCTTAAGAAGGCAATGAATATCCCACTGTGCATCTTAGAATCACAGAATCATAAAATGGTTTGGGCTGGAGAGGACATCAAAGATCATTTCATTCCAGCACCCTTGCTGTGGGCAGGGACACCAACCACTAGACTGTGCTGCTCAGAGCTCCCTCCTACCAGGCCTTGAACACTTCCAGGGATGAGGCATCCACAGCTTCTCTGGGCAACCTGTGCCAGTGCCCCAGCACCCTCCAGCTCCTCTAGCTCCTGGAAAATGCTGAGCACTCTCTTCTGCAAGGATTGGCTTCTTCAGGGATTTTCTGATGGGATTGACTCATGCTGGAGGTAAAACCGAACTAGTTCTGATTTGCTTTTGTGCCCCAGAAGCAAATTCCCACCAAGGTTGTACCTTCTCCTTGCCAAGAGAAGAGTGTTAAATAAAAGAAACAAATATTGATGCAAAAAATTATATACCCTAGATAGGTGATAGTAAGGAGAAGAGAGGGGAGTGTGGGGAACACAGGGGAGCCCTGCACATCCCTCATAGGGGTGAAGAAAGGAACTGAACCAGTGCAGCAATCCACAATTTAACACTCTCCCTGCTAGATCAAGAGGGACCTCTTTGAGACACAAATGCCAGGAACTTGTTTGCAAAGTACTTCAGCACTGACCCCAAAAGCTCCTGGGAGTGTGCTGGGTACACTTTGGAGAGCCCTGCTGATGCCTAATCTCTGTGTGAAACCAGCTCTGATAAAGAGTAACTCTGGTGGCCAAAAATGATGCAGCGATTTTCAAGCAGACTACAAGCTAATCCCCGGGATCATGATTAACATGTTTATTTTGCTCAGTTAAACAGATTCTAATGTCCAGGGCTGGGTTGTAAGCATTGCTAAGAACACAGTCAGTAAGCCGCTGCTTTGGGTTGCCTTTGGTGGTCTGGATGGCCTCACCTGACTCTCTGAAAACACTGAGATTCTAGAGAGTGAGAAGGTGGGTTTCTTCCCTTTTACTCTACATATTTATTAATTTATTTCTTTGATTTCCTGGAACTAAAATCTGCTGTGGTCTCTCATTGAGCATTCTTCCTAAATATAAGACAACTGTTCTTTGTAACTAGTCAGCCACTGTCCTAGATTTAGGCAGCATATTTTCCCTCTCATTTCTCATCTAAACAAAATTTTACAGGCTAGGAAAAAAAGCTTTATTCAATAAGAAGTAGAAGAAAAGAAATAGTGAAAGATGGAGACAATAGGTCCTGTCCTCCTCTTGTCCAGTTTCTGCCAGGTTCTGTAGTAAAGGTTACCCATAAGACAGAAAGTAAAATGAACTTGGCCTATAGCACATTTGTTTGTTCTCAGAAGAACAATTAAGCCACCTGACTTTTAAATAATAAGCAGTTCACTAAACAGCCACTAATAATACAGCACACTTACCATCCATATCAGGCATTTTGCAGCTGAATGATTTGTTCTTATATGACTTATATATTCCTATATTTGTTCTTATATGACTTGATTTACTTGACTTGCATGTCAGCTTACATGACTAGTTGGGGGCCTGGGTGTCCCTTATTCCCCTTTATCTTTATCACCCTGGGGTGATGAGAGAAGAGGCAATAAAGACTGAATCAGCTCTCAGGAAAAGCACAAAGCAGAGTGATATCAGGACAATCAGACCTCATCTAAGGGTCATGAAGTGCAGAACAGAAAATGTTCTCTTGTACTTTCTGCAAAACACCATCCTGCCTCTGACATAGTCCAGACACTTCTGAAGCTTTCCATGTCCTTTGGATACCTTCCCACTACCAGCTATCAGAGTGTGCTGCACATGAACAGTCACTAATCACATCAGAGGAAATCTCAGCTTAATTCGAGTATCACATGCACTGCCAGGACCTTTCTTCTCATCTTTGGAGACCTGGACAAAACAATATCTCTGCCTTCTCATGGCATCTGGTAGCCACTGACATCTTCCATGGTCCCTGGTGCTCTGCACTGTCATCTCCTGTGCTCTGCATTCCTCACCATCCATTTCCTGTCACCCACAGCCAAATGACTCAAGGGTTACAGACTCAAGGAATGACAAAGGCAGAACTAATCCTGATTTGGGGCAGGATAATCCTGAAGGCAGGTTAAACAACCTTTGTGTCACTCCATATTTAATCATTTCATGCCTTATCGTCCCAAACAGAAATTAAGAAATATGTTCCAAGTAAACAGAAAAGTAAATTGAAAATTAAGTTTTAGGGGGACTTGAATAAGTCAGGAATTTGGTCAGCATCCAGAACACTTTCTGGAAAAAGAAATGACAAAAGAGCTTTGGAAATAAAGAAAATAGATGGGATTTATCCTTGTTTCAAAATGGTATGTTTTTTCTTTTGAATTGAAAGGAAAAAACTGAACTAACTCCTGAAGAACATTTCTCTTAAATTCAGGAAAGTGTGGCAGTACTTTTACTTTTCCCTTCGTATAGCTATTTTTTATTTTGTTTTTTGTTTTGTTTCATTTTTTGTTTTGCATATTTATTCATTTGTTTGTTTGGTTTTGGTATTTTTTGTTTTGTTTTGTTTTGTTTTCTTTAATTTCCTCTCTTTCCTCAGACCATCCTCTCTCTTTACATGACAGGATTTCTGGAGTGGGGAGCACACCACATGTTCACACCATTCTCCACATTTTCAAACCTAGGAGTCACTGAAATATCTCTTTAAAGGGTTAAGACCCTAAGTTGATGTAAACACAAAAATTGCAGAAGACAGGTCCAAGGAAATGCTAGGCTTCAGCCCCTGCTCTACACAGACGTCTTTGTCTGATCATAGGCAGAAATTGGTCTTTAGTCTCTAAGAGAACAGTGCCATGACTTTTCAGCACAGCCAGGAATGTCCATGCTGTCCCTTTGCTATCCTCTGTGTTGGGTATGATATGCAGCAGCTCAAAGGTCTTTGTGGCAGAGAAATTCCTTCATGGACCAAAAGATTGGTCCATAACTGCAGCCCACTTATCCAAAAACAACAGGCTGAAGCCTGTACACTGAGATTTTGAGCCCAAACTCAAGTGGTTCAAGTGCTCAGCAAGGGCAACAGTCCAGTTGGAAGGCAAAGTCACACTCAAACCACAGTGTGTTGACCCTGTGGTAATAAATCATTTAAATGAATATCTGAGTAGATAGGTTTCCATTAATCAAGCATATGACTTGGAGAACAAACAGCCATTGAAAACATCTAGACAAGCTTGGAAGAGTGCAGCTGTTAGCATTGCACACTACATTATCACCATATATTTAGATTGTTATTAAGTGAACTTGAAGTAAGGCATTCTCCATTTGTCATTTTTCCCCTGGTGAATTCAGCTACCAACACTGATTATTTTCCTTTTTTTTTTTTTTTTTTTTATCTGAAAATTTGTCTATTAACTTTTCAAAACTTATTAATCTGTTTTCACTTCATTGGTAGCAGCTTCCCCCTACCCTCTACTTAGCTTGTTAAAACTCAGAGTTGATTAAATATGACACAACAGTAAAATATTACATAAGCTCACAAGAAAATTTTTATTTCATTATCACCACAAAGTGAGTCATCTTGAATATGACACTGGCTTTGGCTCCATTTTCTCTCAGTTTTTTGCTCTGGTTTTATATTTAATCACAGCTTTTTTCTCCCTCTCTTTGCACTTACAGTTTTGTTTTTCAAATCCACAGCAGAACGATCCAACTTTGTTCTTACACTATTAATTAACACCACGCTCTAGTTTCCCCCATACTTAAATGATGAATAAGGTTAAATTCCAGACAATGTTCTGTACATTGCCATCAATTAACAATTTTCGAGGCAGCGCTTCATTAATAAACACTGATCAGCAGAGCCCTTGTGTGGAGTGCATTGGAGCTCAGGAATTGTACCTGAGCTTCTCTAATATGTGAGCTGGCATGTGTCGTGTGGCTGAGCGTGTGCACAAGTGTGTACGTGTGCGTGTGTGAAAAAAAAATCAATGCAATATCCTAGGAAACTCATCAGCACATCATCTCCTTAAAGGTTAATTAAGAATTTGAGGAAGAACAGAGGGGCTGAAGCAGAGGTGATGGACATCCGTGTCTCTCCAGATCATTAAGTACTAATTAGGTTTGGAAAGTCTATTGAGCTTCCTTGGTCTCATCAAGCCATGTGATGGTCCCTGGATACCTCAGTGTGAAATGCCATCAGCACTATATCTCCCTTTATGAACAGGATGCACTTCAGTCTCAGGTGTGCCTGCTGTCTCTCACTCCGTGTGTGCCTGTATTCTTCTTTTGGTGTGTGTCTGATTAAGCTATTTATTTTATACACTGCATAAAAATTGCATGGAGAATACAGACCCTTTCAGAATCATGTGTAATGCAGAATTTTTTGCTGGAAGGCTAATGAGACAAACAAATAGGGGGTTAATAAAAGGGCAAGAAAAGTTTCTGATAGCTGTAAACTCAGAATGAGCAAGGAAAAGACTTTTTCTGTGCTTGATTATAATTTAGGGAGGACTTCCAAAGTGGTTTCCCTTTACTTATGTTTCCTGAGTTCTAGATGGAGGTGGGTCAAGACAGGAACTGTGCAGCAAAAGCTATTAGACCAAGACCCCACCATACAGCTTCAAAGAGACCATAATATGTATTTTGTTAATTACCTCTTTCAAAACTGTTAGCAAGAAGTTCTGCACAGCTAAATCCCAGAAGTGGTGACAGGTTTCTTAGAAATGGTTTCCATGGAATGTGAGATGCTGTTTCAATCTTAATTTTCCTCTTTTTGGTATTTTCCAGCCAACAGGTCTTACAGGGACAGATTTTTCTTGGGATGTTTCTTTTAAATTGGATTGGAAATACAGATTTAGATGCTCAGCTGTGGACAAGGATCTAGCAAGCAAACCAATCTGTGCCTGAAAGGGACCTTTGAGGTGCCCAGAGACTGAGTCAGCTCTCAGTGCTAATGTACAAAGTAATTCAAACCAGATGCCAGTGATCAGATAGATTCTTCTGGAAACCAGCCTTGATGGCATTATTAGTAAAATAACACAGCTGGCTCTGTTATGAGTGTTCCCTCAAGGTAACTCAATGAAATTTGTTAATTCTAGTTTTTAGGCAGTCTTAAGGTAGCAGAATGGCATAAAGCTGCTGAAAGGTAAAGGAAGAATAGGCCTGGTACCACTTCAACACTGTCAGTCCAAAGACAGTCTAACTCAGAAGTGTGCAAGGGATGTCTTCCTCATATATAAAGAGCTAACCCACCAACTATTTCCTTTCTCAGCATGGAGAGAAGAATAATGTGCCGTAGACATTAGCACTCATTTAATAAAATTATACCATAAAAGTTTGTCCTCTGTGCTGGCATTTTCATGGGACACTTGGTAAAAGGAAGGATGGTGACACTGGTGATAGTCACCCTTCCCTTTTTGAGCCCCAGTGAACTTTGATGACAAACGATGGGATGGAAGTTAATGGTTCACTGGCTCAAACTGTTGCCCTGCCAATACCATGCTCTCAACATTTTAGTTATTAAGAACAAGTCTAGTTGCATTAGCAGCATCACTGGGGGGAAGGCAGCAGTCTGGAAACCACTGAGATGTGGGTTATTTAGGATGTATCTGGAATTTAAAACAGCTGCCTCCCACTCCCACCACTACTGCCACCCAGTTTTCAGCAGGAGATGGCTGAACTGAAAAGCTACCGATAATGTTGCAACTTGCACGTCTGCTCCAGAATATCAAGGACCCCTTGATAAACCCACTGCAATGCCTGGAGCACTTCATCTGCAGGCGACTTGCTCTCTTCAATATGGAGAGGATTGCCACTAATCCTGGCGCATTACTGTTCACTTGACAGAAGTCGCCTGAAACAACTTGCGTCTGTTCTTGTCCTGATTTGCTGTCGGTATTTATTAAGAGCAGTGTGTTTAAAATGGCACACATTGTAGCCTGAAGATAACATCTTAAGCTTCCTGCCTATACCAACAAAAAACCAAACACCCCCTTCCTGAGAAAATCTTCTCTGAACACTGTCATGCCCCTCTGTGCTCAGCCATGTTGATGCTGTTGCTTCATCCCCAAGAGGTCCCTGCGAGAGCAGTGGTGGTGGCAAGACGCACCTTATCTCTGGTTTTACTGATCACCACTCCTGAGCTGCTCTGAAATGATTTTAATATGCAACTGAAGTGATGGAAAGAGAAATATGAAGCACTCAAATCGTCTCTATTTCCATGACTTCAGTAAAGAAAAATGTTAAACTGACAAAGTCTCTGATTCTCGATTAACGAGTGAGGCCTTCATGTTCCTCTCCTTTCTGTCATGACTGAACATCAATCTCCAAGGATGTAGAGATGTAATATCTTCTCTGAACCTTCAGCCTTAACCACTGTGCTTAAAAGTAAACAAGATTCACTATAAAATGCTGAACATGGTAATGGTTATGTGATATGGGGTTTTATTTACTAGGGATGTGGTCTGATTCACTGTCACTGACTTGTCAAATTGACTGGATCTGCATAGTTTGACTTTTCACTTGGCAAAGATGGTGAAACTTCCTCTCTTCTGATTAAAACTTCCCCTCTTACTCCAACTCTGACTCTGACTGGTGTCTGGACAAGATTGTAGAAGTACAGTAAGTCCTCAGAAGAAAAAAAAAAAAAAAGACTGCTGGTTTTGCTTTGCAACATTTCCCAGTTTACAGCAAAGGCTCTGCAGTATTTGTAGATGAGTTGGTGACAACCATTTCTCCTGGCTTTTGAGATCTCTTGGTTTCAATATCATCACAGACAAGGAAACATAGTAAGCTTAAGTAGCAGAAGACAGTTCTCAAGCACACAGGCAAACAGAATCTGTTTTTCTGTCTCCTACACAAAAATGGTGATTCTTCTGCCAATTCAACTGACATACCAAAGAAATAAGTCTGTGAGGAGATGGGTAATCAGATTTTCTTTAAACTAGAAACATACTAGAAAACAAAAATTATATCTCTCTGTGCTTCCTCTAAAGGCCCTTGAAGATCTTCTCCTGCTAAACTTATTTTGTTAGAGTACATAATTTTCGGACATATCAGGTCCTTAAAGACTTATTTCTTCTATTCTTGGGTGGGCAGTATGCTCAAAAATATAGCATTCAGCAAGCTTGTTATTGCTCTTTTTTGCTCCCAGCACATTGGTCTGATGAAAAATTTCATCACTTATGTGTGTGAAGCATGTGTGTGCATGTGTGAAGGCATACATATGCATAAGTCTAGCATATTTTAAATCATTTTATATGTGTATATATCTATGTGTGTGTGTATATATATATATATATATATATGTGTGTGTGTATGTGTTTGTGAAGAGAAAATACTCTTGTACCTGGTCTGGGTGTTTCTGTACGTTAGGCAGTGTGCAGATAGAAAGTGATGTGTGTTAAAGAAGGTTTATTTTGAGGTAACATTCTTGAACAGCAAAAGGAGTTAATGTGTAGTGTAAATCTTCTGATCTTCTTAATGGACTAGAAGACAAACTGGTGGAAAGTCTTCCTTTCTGTCTTTAAAATAAAGGATAGAATTGCAAAGCAAGGCCCTGCACATCAACTTAGTTCATGCAGCATCTTAACATTTGTCTGGGACATCTTAAATGTTAACATCTTAACATTTGTCTGGGACAAGCAACATTAGGTATGGCAGACAGTAATGGTGCTCTCAAATGAGGGACAGATGGCTGTCCAACACTGACACTGCAGGTGTTCAAGACTTTTAATTCGCTTTCATTCAGTGGACCTTTTGCTCCCCAATCCCTTGCTACCGCTGTCAAACTTTTCCAGAAGCAAGAAAGAGTGTGGGGACAATGTGATAGAATTTCAGAAGGTGATAGAGTCATTTTTTAATCCATCGGGGAAATTATGCCATCAGAAAACAACCTGCTTCACAAGCAAATCTCTGTGAAACAGGTGTGTGCACTCTCTGTGTGTAGGTGTGTGGGGCAGTGGTGGAAAGCTGTGGATGCAGGGGAGGGGAACAGGAAGAGGACTAGCTAGTAAGATCTGGGCTGGAGATGACAGAAATGACAGCCAGATACCGATGGGATGTAACAGGGTGTCTATAAGACATAATGCCTGTTAAAAATCAGCCTCCTCTTGGTTTCATTTGAAAAGATTGGATCAGAGAGGGACACAAGTTCTCTGGCACCACAGAGAATGTCCTTGTGGAAGTGGATGAGATGGAGAAGAATAGACTAAAGGCTCCTTTGTACTTTTCTTTCTTTATGAATTCCTGCAAAGAGCACAGTGCTTGAAAGCTTTGAACATTTAAAGTTACAGATGGAGATGTCCCTGTCAGCATAAGGCAAAGTCCTTGGTAACCCTAGCTCTGGCCCTGGGAGTGGAAGGTGAACTGCACTACTTTTGTGCAGTGATGGTCTTTTCATTGTGATGGTCCTTCTGGGAATGCAAACCTGCATATTTCTGCAGGCCCCTGTGACAGCAGGTACTCCTCAGCATGGCTGATGAAAGCTCAGGTATGGAGTCACCCCAAGCAGCATTTCCTCTCAGATTTCTCTTGCCTGTTTGTAATAGACTTGTTCAATGCTGGCCACCGTGTCACTCTCACGGAGTTAGAGAGCTGCGCAGGGACAGGGACACTCTGCCTTTGCTGGCTACAGCACTTACAAAAAAGCTTCCTATCATCCCTGAAGACAAGAAAACCTGTCTTCCTAATGGTTTGTACTGTTAGTTGTGACCTTGTTTGGATTTTCTGGTGTGCAGTGAGGGGTGTGCTCCAGCATGTCCCCTCTTTATGTGTAAGTGGGGGACTCCCAGCTCCACGTTGCAATGTATTCTTATGTAGAGGCTCTAGATCTAAATCCCTGCAGGCATCTACTCTGCCTGAGGAGAGGCAGAAGAAGAGGGAGGAATCATAAATTGATATCTTGAAATTTTGATTATTTTTAAGGAGGAATCTCCAAATTTTCCCCCCCCCAACTTTTAGAGACACAGATTTTTCAAGATATCAGGAAATATAAAAAGAATTTCAAAAGCATCTTACTAAAGACAGGTTTGTTTGGAAAGATACTTTCAATTGAAAAATAAGAATGCAAGTGCTCTCTTTTGACCATCTTTTTTTTTGACAGAGTTTGCATTGAATTGCAAGTACTAGATCTCATATATTTCACCTTTGATGAAATTGTATATATAAATGAGCATGTTTCTTTACATTCACTAAAAATAACTATATCCCCTCATTCTGGCTGCTGGGGATGCTAAGCTGTCCTGCTTCTCCAGGGACAGGCAATGCTGCAAGGGTATATTCCCACCCATACAACCAAAGTGCAGAACATCCTTCAAGAATTGTTCAAGGAAATTGCATAGAACATTTTGAAAAGTCATATTCTTTACACTACATATGAGCTAACCCAACTTTACATCAGCATTTTGTCCGTGATCTCTGGAACTTTTATTTTATTTATGGGATGAAAGGAGTCATGATTTGGTCAAATTTAAAAGTTCATATGATTTTTAGTTTTCTGCATTAGGAACAAACCTCCCAGGCCTCATCACTTTTGTCTGTCTTTAGCTGAGGTGAACAGCCTGATTCAAATTTTTGTAAATATACTTCAGCTGGTCTCTGAGAGGTACTCCGCACTGCAGAGGAATGAGTCACGTTGTTGCTTTCACTTTTACACTGGGGATACTGCTCCTGCCAGATCTTGCCATTTACTTGGAAAACTAGTCAGCGTTCCTTTCATATTCCAGATTGTCATCCTTCCCTTCCTTTCCCTTTCCCCCCCTCCTCTACCCTCTGGGAGCTGCAGGACAACATCTTTCTATTGTCCTGCAGAGACAGACCTCAGCTGAGTGAAGTTGCCTGATCCCTAGAGAAGGAAGGAAGGAAAACAAACCCGCAGCAAAACAAAAACTGTTCCCATTCACACCCCAAACCTTGAATATTATTCCTTTGTGCCAGCTGCACCATCATACTAGTGCATTCTATCTTGCCATGATTTTTTTGGTGGAGAGCTGCCTATACAATCTGTGAGCACTGTTGGAACAGCCCAATTTTACAAGCATAAAGTATTATGATTGCATTGATTTCCATCATAAATCATATTTTCCATCCTCTGTCTCTCTTTCCTTGCACTGACTGAATTAAGCCTTGGTGTTTTCTTTAGCTGCTGCCAGAGCTGAAGCTTGAGATGATATTAGGGTAATGATGATAAATTTTAGCCTCAAGCCAAACCATTTCCACATTACAGATAATGTTTTTTTCCAAATAAGTTCTGTTATTGGAATCCAGGACCTACCACATCTGCAGGCTCAAAAGCTGCCTCAACACAGTCTCTTTGCTGTAATAGGTTTATAGATTTGAAAATTTGCTCTAAACAAATAAATGAGAGAAGAGAGGAAAAAGAAATGAAGGATTGGAGGATAATCAACCAGAAGAAGGAGAAAGAGGGGAGAAGGTAAGAGGGAAAAATGGGGAAAAAAAAGACAAGAATAAGGAAAAGAAGAAATAGAACCATGAGGGGAAAAGGAAATAAGGGGAATTAAATCATGCACACAGTAAAGTGATAGCCAGCTGTGTTTAGGAGCAAAACTGGTTCCACAGACAGGCACAAGTGCCTTGTACCAGCACCAGGTACTGCAAGCATGCAGACCCAGGGCTGTGTGCTTCAAATTTCATCCCTGCCTTCTTACAAGACCATTCATTCCCTGTCATCTCATTTCATCTCATATAATCTCAGAAAGGTTTCTAAAAAACTATTATAATATTCCTGCAGAATTTCAACTGTCCCCACAATGGACCAAGTGGACTGAAGTCTGATCCAATCTTAGTATCTCTACTAAGGCTTCAGTCTCAGATGGTGTCTTACTGGTATAAATTATTCTTATTTTTTGAAGCTAGTACAAAGCAGGTCACCTTCCCACTTTTGTCTGAGGGGAATTCAGTCTGTGTAATCAGGCCTGAAGGAGAGTGTCCCATGCTCCAGAGAGTATAGATTCTGGGCACAGTGACCTTCAGGAGAGAAGCTGAGGGAGGCCAAATCCATTACTTGCTTGTTCTTCAGCCACCGTAAAGGGAGGCAGTTCACCCTTACACTGTGGTACCTTACAGGGGTAGCCCGGTATAACCCTGTATCCTGTGTCCCTCACTAATGCTTTTCCCTGATTTGGAGCATGGATCAATAAATCTTGTGCTCCCTCCGTGGCTTGTAAGCACATAAGTGCCTCTCTGCTCTGGTCCTCCCATTAACCTGCTGGAGAGTTTTTTGTTTGTTAGTCTGCTGAGTGAGTGAAGTCCCCCACAGAGGAGCCCAGGCAGAGATGTCTGCTTCAGCAGCAGGCGGCCCCTGGAAATCATTCTGGCTCAAAACAGTGCAGAAGTTCTGAGGAGCTCTGGTTTGGGAAATCACCTACACACAGAGATGCTCCAGTGGAAAAAAAGCACACCTTGAGTCCTTGCTCTGTTTTTCTCATGGTTTTCCCTGAAGTGTGAGACTTTCTGAAGGAGCTGCTTAGCACCTGCCACCAATTGTTCATGCAGGCAAACAGCAGTTTCAGATTCTTCATCCACCTCCAGCTGTAAGAGTGCACCTCATTAGCTTACAATGTGATGGTGGGATTCATCTGAAAGAAAGCAGGTATCTTCATGCCCCAGGCTCCAGAAAAGCAGAGGGATAATTAATGACCTGATGCATGCTCCTTCCTCTAGAGCTCAGCTCTTATTGTTGTTCTCAGCCCTAAGTCAGAAGCCCTCACTGCAACAAGCCTGGGCAGTGCTGAAATACAGCCTGATGCAGATGGTAGGGGCCAGCTCTGATTCTGACCAACATATTTACAGCCAGAAGAAGGGAAAAAATGGACCTGCAGATAGGTAGGCAGGTGGCAGGCAGTTTATTTCACTGGCAGAGCTGGAGTGCACTACTTCACAGGATGCTAAATGCAGTAAGTGGGGAGGAGAACAAATTTAAGAGGGAAGAAGGAGGCAGTGAAGCAGTCACTGCTCTTCAAGGTATGAAAGGAATACCCAGCACTTCCAGAGGAGTCTCAAAAATAAAAACACCCTCAGAATGCTGCCTTTGCAGGGTCCATATCTTTATTATTCATATCAGTCACTAAAGAGGTGCTTTCTCTTAGGACATGAGTCATCTGGGAAATCCAGCAACCCTGCTACATCCCTGCTGCAAGTGTGGGTTTGCAAAGACAGAGTGTCCTGTGCTAAGAGTGCCAGAAGATATGTCCTTAAAATTGGGCTAAATCATTCTACTTGCTCACCTTGTTTGGGTGAAGTTCCACTTCACCAGACTAACTGGTGACCCTGCCACAAACATACCATGAAAATGTACCTGGTGCCCTGCTGCTGCAGCCAGGCACACCCAAAATATATGCTGTCCTCTGTAATTCTTCAAGGCTGACTCCTAACTAGGGTAGTGCTGACTAACCAAATTGGACCTCTATGCAGAGCCTATACTCCTACTCCCAAGTCCAAAACTCTCTGAGAGTGCAGCAGATGCCAACAGACAGGGAAGGGCTCAGGAATACATTTTCCTCTCTGCAGTTCTTATCCCACCGTGGAAGAATTCAGCAAAGGCTTTACATGTGTCACTTCACTCATGAATTGCCTCCCTCTTCACTGTGCTCACTGCAGAAAAGGAGGGACCACAACAAAAATGTGGAATTTCTGTGCAGTAATGCACAGCTTACAATGCAGGACTCGTTTCAGTGAATGGATTGACTGCAGGGGAGGTCAGCAAGGTGGGCAATGACAGCTGATGCTGTAGCTGTGCAAACTGAAGCAGACATAAAAGCAAGCAACACATAGGCTAAAAGAATAAAACTGTGTACCTGCAGGTACCAGGACCAAGCACCCTAAGACAAGCAAGAAGTGTGGAGCAAAATTTCTGGAAACTTCACTTCCCAAGAAGGGCTTCTACACAGTTCTCCCTCCTCTGACTACAAAAGGTGGTCAGAAATAAAGGTACCATATTTGCCTGGTAAGTTTGCAGTAGGAAAGGCAGGAGTTTGATTGCCATTACCTCATGGACAAGGTACATAAGAGGACAAAATCACTCTCACATTTACTAACAACGAGTATTGCTGCTGGCACGAACACCACAGGGAGAAGGAATAGATAAAGCACAGAGAGCTGCCCCATCTTCCACCTTGTAAAGGAGAATTTAAAAGCCAGTGCAATGGAGCATTTATAGCTACTGTGACTGCACCAGGCAGCTTCAGTTTGCTGGACTGTGGTACTGGGACTGGTTTGGAATGAAAAGAAATACTAAAATATAGTCAGACTATTTCATGGGTGGTATTTTATTTTATTTCCTTTGAACAGTGTTTTGGTTTATCTTGTGTTTAATTTGAAGGATTGAGCAGGTTCCCAATAAGTCCCATAGTAAGGTCTACATGAGAAAAAACACTTTCAAAAAAAACCCCAACCCAACAACAACAAAACCCTTTCTTCTGCTGCTGCTGATAACAAGGCCTATTACTTCCCAGCCTGTGTTAGGTTTCAACAAAGTATAATCTCTCAGTTGCAAACAAGAGACCAAGACAGCTCTGTCTGGAGCTACCCTATAAATGATTCTGTCCTCAATGTTTTTTCTGACTGGAGAGGTGCCAAACTCCCTGTTCGTGTGGTCAGGTACAGGTGGTGAATAGTCTTTTTTGGCTGGTTCATGGGTAATTCACTGGTAGCTTGCTAGGGAAAACCAGGTTTCCACCCAATGAGGAAACAAAACTCTAAAAAAACTTGTGTCCTGAGGCTGATGTTTCAGTTCAATACTTTACCCCAATTTAGACACAGCAGATGACGTTCCCAACCTTGTGGTTTAGGTTTTTTTTAGCAAAACACCTAATCTGAGCAACAAAGATTCCATGAGGTCATATAGACATGTAGCATACAGGGAATCACACCTGTATGAGACATGGCCATTGCCTCTCCCAAGCTCTTGGTAACAATTTTCCCTTGACCTGCCCCAAAGCTGATGAAGGCTGACAGCAAACTGGAGCTCCTTGGCTGTCCAAAGTGAGAGAGAGCATCTGTTTAAACTGATGGGCTGTGAATAAATTTAGTCTAGAAATGAAGAGGAGACAGAGATGTGGAAAAGCCTTCCAAACCAGAACAAAGAATGGGAGTGATCTGAACAAATGCAGATGCCTATAACAGAGCCAGGCCCCTTTTATTCAATGGAGAGAATGAAGCATTGCTTATGAATCATCTCACCCTAATGAGGCATCCAAAATAGACCAGATGAATCACAGTCCAGAAACACCTATTTTTCTACCCATGCTGTGAGAGCCCAAGGTAACTGGTACAGAGATGTTTACACTGTAGGTGGTTAAAGTCAGGTGAGATGAATTTTTTTTAAAAAAATAAAAATTAAAAGTAATAAGCAGCAAGTCCCTAAAAGTTTTTAGGGGCAACAGAACACTTGCATGAAGGTTATCTGACACAAAAGGATACAATTAAGTGAGATGATGCAAGGAGTCCACTGCAGATCAAATGGGACAACTCTTGCAAGAATCTGTCAATAAAAAAACTTCTGTGATAGAAAATGCTTCCAACTATTGCTACAAAATTAGAGATGCTTTTCTTTGAAACCAAACCAGCAGTTCTCAGTTTATATTGGGGTAGGGAAGAACTGCATCTTCCCTGTTAATTTGAATTTAAAGCCTAAATATGACAACATTTCTCTTCTGTCTAATATTCCTGTATTGAACAGAGGTGAGTCAAGGTTTTTTTTTAAAAAAGGAAGAAGCAGACACTTATTCAAGAGTGACGGTTCTCTTTATATTCTTTTCCTCTAATTTGTCTCAAATATCACCTTCCAAAACTCCTTTCCCCTTGAATAAAACCAAGTTTCCACTTGGTGACTCCCGCTACCGTTGCCACCTCAAATCTCATAAAAAACCCACTATTGCTTATGAGAGGCTTCACTTGCCAAAACTAATGAGAAACAGTGGTAGGTGATGCAGACGAAAGATGAAGAAGCTTTTGTGTTCTGAGTGGCTTTTTTTAACAAAACCACAGTGACTGTTTTTACAAAAATCCACCAGGACCTCTGGTACAGTTTGGATCCAGAGTGCAGACAGCAGTGGATCCCAGAGCAGGTACCAGATAACTGAGCCATTAAGAGAGCCAGCACACATGATCCCAAAGGTATTGGTACCTTCTCCCACCTAGGATGAAGTCCTGCTTGCCTGCTTTTGCCAGGAGTCAGCAGAATTAAATCCCACTTATGACAATAGTGCTTGTTTTTGTTTTGTTTTGTTTTTTAGAGTGAGGCAACATCTCAGATCTATGGCCTGGGTATTCTGCTCTCGGTGTCTCTGTGTTGAACCTGACTCCGGTTCTGAAGGGTGGATTTTTCAAATAGCTTGAGAATTGTATTTTTTGGGGACTCTTTATCTCAATGCAAAAAACATCAAAATCACACATGGAGGACCACTGTGAAAAACATCCCAAGCACTCAAATTTGCACTTAGAGCTGAGTGCTTTTATTCAAAGTTTGGCATCATCACTAGGTGAGCAGATCCTGAAACCAACGACTGTGTGATGTAATTTCTTGACATGTTCATTTCCTTACATTTTTTCCTTACTCTGTTGTGTATCTAACATTCACAAAGGAATATGTTTGTGCTGCCTGGCTTGTCCAGCATTTCAGAATTCCTGCAGATTCCCTCACACCTCTTTCATCTTTCACAATAGCATGCCCTGAGCATGGCTCCTTTCTGACTCCACTTGTTCTGAAAGCCCCACGCTAGCATTGGTTGTGCCACAAATGAGATAATTCAAACACCAGGTTTTCATTGGAAATGGCATCTCTCTACATTCCATCAAACTAAGGACCTGAATTATCTGAGCCTGGCTTTCTAAATACTAATACTAATACTAATACTAATACTAATACTAATACTAATACTAATTTTTAACATATCCCTTGGTGCTTTGAGAGATGTGAAAACTATTTAGAAGAAGTCTGTCAGGGTTTACTGGCTGCAGGTGGCTTCAGAGTATCAATCGGGTCAGTTCAAAATTTAAATTATAGCATCACCCATAGCCATTCACTCCCCTGACATATGGACAGATGCTTATAAATTGTTCCTTTTACTTCTCTCTTTCATTTTTCCCCCTGCCCATCCTCGTCTTTGCAAGGTAATCGCCTAATTTGGGGAAAGCGTAACAAAAAGCAGGCCTCATGACTGAAGAAGCCACAAGATGGCATTATAGAGCAATTAAACGAGAAATCTATACTGGAATCTGCTTTCCCCCTCTCCGGCACAGGAAGGATGAGGAGCAGGGAACAGTGCTCGTTGTAAGAGGGGACAGGTGTTTCGAGCAGCCTCCAACACAACCACTATCCCTTCTGTTGACGGTCTCACCTGGTTAACTCTTATTAACATTTCCAAGATTTCAAATGGAAGCCCTTCAGGAAGCAGAGAGCACATGCCTCTACAGCTAGCCTTTGCTAGTGTTATTTTCCTACTAGTACACTGCTTTTTTTTAGCTGTTTTTCCTCCCTTGTTCACAGGTGTATGTGCTCGAGCTGGTGCTGCTGTTTTTGGGGTGTGTGTGGCAGGTCAGCCGGCCGTCCCCTGGCTCTGTGGGGGTGACACCAGCTGCCACGGTGTGTGCTAAAGGTGTTGTGGGCCTGATGGGCTGAAGGAGCAGGGAAACAAGGCTGTGTGTGGGGCTTGTGTGCTGTGTGAGCAGCTTGCACACAGACAAATCACACCGACACCCAGAGGTGACCCCACATGTGCAGGGCACGGTGCTGGGGCTGCCCTCTCTGCCAAACAGCAAAAAATTCCAGTGGGAAGCGCTGGGGAATGGTTGTGGGTGCAGGCCGTACTGTTTTGTGCTGTGCCAAGCTTTGTAGCTACCACAGCACTGTGTGGGGCCTGGTGGCACGGATCAGAGCCTGCTGGTGCTGTGCTGGGGTGTTCATCACCCAGGCAAGCTGTGCCTGTGTGGCCAGGCTGGACACAGCCGCGCTCGGCGGCGCAGCAGGCCAGGCCGCCTGTGTGCAGCAGCGCTCCCGTGTTCCACGTTTCTCTGGAGCGTGTGATTTACGCCTGCATGAGCATGGTGGAGGGCACATACAGCTGGTTTTGGGCAGTCACAGCCCACTGCAGCACGGGCAGTGGGGAGGGGGAAGAGGGGGACATGCAGCCGGATCCTGCAGCACTCGTCAGCTGTTGAGGGGTAAAAACAGGGATGAAAAGAAATCAAACCCCTTTGCTGACTTTCCTTGCGGCTCAGCTGAGAGTGCAGCACCTGCAGAAACAGCTGCTCACCAATACCTGACACAGACTAGCTTGTTCTTTTAAATAACATAAAGTCCCTTTTATTATCGTGCATTGTTACGGGCCAGGCCACTGAATGCATTAGGGCTCATTCCTCAGAGTATCCTGCAAATGAGACAGAGCTCAGGCTGCACATGTTTCAGAAATCAGCTATTCAAAATAAAAGCTGGGCTCGACAGACCACTCCAGTGTTTCCTTTCTTTTTCTTATGGTCATTGAGGGCAGGTACTTTATGTGGTGGCAGCTGATGAACAAAGAGATGCGGTAGTACAAATGTGGCTGTTTTGCAAGCAGTACTATTTGAACAAGCATGTAAAGACTGTTCTCCTTTTTCTTAGAAGTCATCTTAGTATTGTTATTTTTATTACTTCTTCCTACCACTATGTTTATAACTGTTACTATTATTAAATTTCTTCATAGTCAAATTGGCTAAGGGAATCTTAGATATTTTTTTTTATTTTTTTTTTATTTTTTTCTTTTTTTTTTCCCCCGGAGCTATAAAGAGCTAATAAGTTGCTGCACTGGGGCTCCAAGGAATTGATGAGAGATTATTCCCTTATGGATTACTCTCTCAGTTCTTTGTCCAGCTTAATTTTAATATTACTCATCATTGTTTCATATTTGCATTGTGCTCCAGACAGGGTTCATTCCAGCTCTGCATTTCCTTAAACATAAAACTCCCAAAAGCTTAAAGGCAGAAAAGTGCTCAGAGGTGAGGCTTTTAGTGTATGAGGTGTTATTTTTCTTTGCAGTCTGTACCACAGCATTGTTCCCTTGCTTTCCCTTTTGTGCCTGAATCCCTCTGTTTAGAAGTGCACCTGCACAGGGGAGCTGCTCCTGGGTATCAGATCCCTGACTGAGTAAGGTTAGTCCCTGTCCCCCACCAATCTGCTCCCTTGAGATCCTGCTACCCTCATCTAAACCAGTTTTGGTGCTTGTAAGGCACAAAGATGATTCAACATGTTAGTCCTGTAAAAAGCTAGCACCTCTTTTTAGTTTTTTTTTTCCCACTGGTCCTGGTAATTTCTGTCAATTCAGTGAGTGGACTTTGTCCAGATGAGAGAGATAGAGTGGAGCTAGCTTCCAAGAGTTTGATTTCTGGAAAGGCTCATGAGAATAGGTGTCTGAGCCCTTGGAGTGTGTTCATGTCCCATGAAGAGAAAGACACAGAGATCTCCTGCCACGGGCACAAAGACACAAGGGTACCAGAGAGCTAACACAGGATGGACAAGGGAAAACCAATACTCAAACACAGAAAACATACTGAGGGACAGTAGGAGAGCAAACTACAATGCAAAGAGCCATAGGGAACTACTGCAAATGGAGTGAGTTGTTTACTTTTTGACACCCTCATCCCATATGTGGGAGGATTCCTATGCAGAATCCCTGTGTTGCTTCTATGTCTAGAGTACTGCTGCTGCAGAACACAGATGTGATGTAGAGAAACAGCAAAAGGGAGATGTATGGGGAGCCGAGGTTCCAGTGAAATGATTCCTTGGCATAACAAAAAGAGGAAGGCATCTCTAGCTCTAAGAGCCCGATATCCCAGTTATTCATGTGATACGAAGAGACAGCTCTGCACAACGCCTCAGAGAAGAAATCCCCTCCCAGGAACACTCTGAGGTCCTGATTTAGCACAGGCTTAAAAATGCATTTGAGTCTCACTATCTGGAGTGACGCTCACTTGTGTGCGTACGCCATGGCTTTCAGAGCACAGCGCGCACCCGAGGAGAGAGCAGACGTAGGCACAACACAATTATTGAGCCTGCAGATGCAGGCTGCCTGAGAGCCTTCCCTTTAGTGGCTATCCCTTTGCTACACACAACCTGGGGAGACCTTTCTGGTAGGGTATCATCTGCTTCAGGCTGAAAGAGCCTAGACATTTACAAGGATGAGATGATCACCCTCGTACAGGAGATTTCTGCTGAGTCTCTTCCTTGGCTCTACTCTTGGGAAAATTCCTTTCCACTAGGCTATCAGCTACACTGTGAGAGAGGAGAGAGAGTTGAACCCTCTGTCTCCTAATACTGTGAAATTGGTGAGAAAAGACAGAAAGAATATATAGAGCAGAAGAAAGGGGAGTGACAGGGGTATATCTCCACAGCTCAGAGATTAGAAAGCACACCTTTGAGTGAGAAAGTTAATGCATTTGCTTTTTATCCAATGCTGATTTCATGCAAAATACATTCAGAGATTTATTTTTTTAAAGGTGAGTGAAAGAGAGGTTGGTCTATTCTTCAAGAACTATGTATATGGTTACAAAATAAGGAAGAAATGTTTTATGAAATTATTATAGAAGAGAGTGTGATTAGACAGGCAGAGAAAGACAGAGAGACAGACACTCAGAAATATAAAAGAAAAAGCCAGGGAGCTTTCTAGCTCTTAGGAAAGCTGAAAATTATGAGAAATTATTGTGTAAAGTAGTAGTTGTGTAGAACAATAGATTAGGGAGAAAGAACCCTTAGCCTGTCACTGGGAAGGAAAAGCAGCGCAAGTTCAGGATGCAGCGATGCATCTAAAGGATGGTTGAGTGGGTTAATAATGTCACAGTGACATAATCAAATTAGTAATGCTATCTTGGCGATGTGGTCTAGTCTATCAAGGCATTTACCTGCTTACATTGTTCAAAACAATGCCATTCTAGAGGCAGAGGAGTCCAGATGTCCTGGCCATCCTAGGCGGGCACACGCCGTCCCCTCTTACGTAAACCCTCACTGCAGGGAGAGGGGAGTTAATGGGGCAGAAATCACCGTCCAGCTCTCTCCTCTCTCCCTGCCTCCAAGCCCTGTGCCCTGGATGCCAGCTTCCAGCAGCCTTGCTGGGGCAGAGGTTCGGGGCCTCGCTGACACAGCAGCCTGATGTCCTCCCTGAGACAGCTCTGCAAAACGGGGCTGGCAGCAGGGAAGAGGCACCAGCCTCCAGGCATGGGTAAAGCCAAGGTGAGGGGGATGAGCGTCCCTGAAGTCCCTCCTAGAGGAGAAAGATCTGCCTAGGAAAATATCAGAAGCATTATAAAATACCTCCTTCCCTCTGATTCGTACCAAGCAGGGCTGCTCTCCCCCTCTTTTCTTTCCTCATCATCTTCTGTGATTCTCTGACTAACAACTGCTGTGTGGCTTCCAGCCTAAAAGCAAGGTAGCCTGATGGAGCTAAGATGAATCTAACTAGTCAGGGGGATGAGATAGGAATAAAGGGATAAGGGCTGATCTTAAATGGTGTGTCACATTAGCGACACCCAAAAGATGAAGCAGAAGAAAAGGTCTAGGGATGGATGGGAGGGGTGAATTAATTTCACAAGAATGGGTATGTCCAGGCTAGAAACTTGTACAGGGAAGGGAGAAGGAAAGACAGATTTTAAAAGGACAGTGACTGGTGAGAGGGGGAGTATTTTACAGTTTCAAAGAACTCATTTGGGCTGCTGCTTTATAAGAAGAAATTCCCATGTCTCACTGTGTCAGACTGAGGTTGAAATATGTTTATATTGATATAGTCATCTTCCTTAGAGGTGTTTCATTTCAATACATATATGTAGTGTATATATGCATGTACAGGTGTATGGAAAAAAGAGAATCGATAGTTGTCAGGGTCTTTTCTTCAAATATCCACAAACTAGAAAGGACCATAAAGGCCACTGATATCTGTGTGAGAAAAGGCTGGCCCCAGCCCCCTCCATCTGCTCTTCTCTTCCAGGGCAGCAGGAGGAAAAGCAAAGAAATGCAATTCTCCCTGTTCCACTTCAGTGAGGAAGAAGCAGCACAAAGAGTCCCTGTGTCTGTCAGCAGGATTCAGAGGTGTGCACGGGGCTCTTGGAGAAGGAAATAGAAAATAAAATCAAATGAGGCTTAATCCGAAAAGCAAACGTTTGCTGGGACAAAGCCACCACAGGGATTGTCATTTCACAAATTGTATTAATCTGGGCAAATAGTGCTTCAGAAACAGTAACCGTGGTGTTAATGTTTAGTTCCCCTTCCTGACCTTATCTTGCCTCCCTTACTCTCCCTTAATATGGGCCAAACCCTTATCACTTTGCAGCAAAGGCCTTTTCCTCAACAGGGCAATCATGCAAACCTGGAATTTGTGCACAAATCCAATAAGGAAAAGTGATGACTGAAATGTGAATTTTTTTTATTATTTTTTTCTTTTTCTTTTAATTTAACAAGTAGGGGTAGAGATTAGTGTCACAAAACGGGGCACCCAGATCCCTGTGGAGCAGTTCCTGCAGTTTGCAGAGGCTGTGTGTTGGTAAATAGGATTGTGTTATCACACTCTGAATCCTAGGTCCAAATAAATGTGCAAGCCTGAGCAGGTAGAGGGAGGCTTGGAAAACTAGACCATACGTAAGTGAAACACTGTAAGCAGGAAAGAGCAAGGAAATAATTATAACCAGGCTTGCAACACTTCCTACGCTCCTTTTTGGTCCAGCCAACACATTGGCCACCTGTTTGCCTTGCAAGATGCTTGCTATAGCTGTAGTCTTTCATTTCAGAAGGGAAATGAGAGGACAGTTTTTAGAGTTTTCTTTTTCTGGAAGCTGATGGAATCTCTCTCGATTTGCCTGCCTTGTTATCTCTCCTTTGGCATCTGGACACCTACAGATCCAAGTTTCTCTATATGGCTTTTACCATGAGGAAGAAGATATGGGAATTTCGGTTCTATGGGTGGAGACAGCACAGAAACAATAAAAGAAATTCAGCAGCTTTTCTCCTAATAAATAACCACCGAAAATGATACTGAGAAAATAACTTTTTGGCTTGTTATGATAAAAAAAAAAATCTACCAGACCTTCTAATTATGCCAGGGAGGTGGGGAGAATTTTTTCTTAATTTTGAAGCCACTAAATAGCATGGTTTTAACATTTCAACTCGCTCTCTAAAGCTATTGAGTTCGTGTTCTGATTAAGGGAAGCAGTGAACAAAAGAGCAGAGAGTGTGTGGGGGAAGGAGTAAAGGAATAAAAACTAGCACAGTGAAAAATCAGGCAGAGTGAAAAATATATTGAAACTGTGAAAATAAAATAAAAAAAAAAAAAATCATCCAGAAGTCTGGAAAGAGCAGAAAGTTACAGCACAGAAAAAAGCTATTCACTATGTCTACCCAACAGTTACCCCTAATCTTATCTGTCCTGCTAATTACCAGATTTAGGTGCTTGTACCAGAGAGGAAAATGTGTGTGGAATGTGAGCTCATGTGCAGGGCTTCTGACAACTCACACACACAACACACTGATTCCCCCCTTTAGCTAGAGGAAAGATTTATTTCTTTCTTCTTTTTATTTTTTTTATTTTTTTTTTTTTCAATTGAATCACCATCAGAATGAGCTGAATTACAGGAAAGACAAGGTTAGGCAGCTTTTGAGAAATCCAATAAAAAAAAATCCAAAGGAATCCCCAAACCCCAGAACTGCAGGAAATGTGCTAGTTCCTGTGTATTACATGGTTTCCTTCCCAACATATTAATGTCCAATACCCAGAAATATGCAATGGCATGTGCTGCTTTACCTTTTCTTCCTAAGGATTTCACTCAGCCTGCAGTTCTGTACAGTCTTCTGCATCCCCCTGGAGCTGCACCGAGTTTTGCACCCACATTTTCTCCCCTCTACACCCCAGTAATTACTAGTTTTGTTTAAACTGTGCTTTAGGATGTAAATGGAGCTTAAGCCAGGAAGGTGTGCAGAGGGCAGCTGATGCTGGTTTAGTAACGCGGTGAGGTAGCATCAGCTCGAGTGACAACTACTCATTAGCAGCTAATCCAATCGCTCCTGCTAATCCAATCGACTGGAGGAGCTGGAGTCACTGTTTTCCAGGAATGGTCATCTTGCCCTCTCAAAAATCCCAGTTAAGGGAGGGTTTAAGGCACACACCCAGCAAGTTCAGTCCGGGCACTGGGGGGGTATCTCCTGCAAACTGGCCTTGAATCCGTGCGTAAAACAGCAACAAGCCAAAAGTCAAGGTGCCCCGTACAGTCTCTGTGAAATATCACAAACAGGCTTCTCACTAGCTCACTCTGACTGCTGGGGATTGGAGCCTGGCTGGGAGCAGGAGGACAATGAGATGGAAAAGGGTTAACACACGGTTATCCCCTCCCCGGGGCCCCCACTCCAGCAAATTGCAATCCAGCCCTGAAAATTTTCAGCAGCCGCATCGATATCATTCCACTGTGCCTTCATTACCTCCTGATCTCTAAATAAGGGCCAGCTGGGCTCAGAAAACATTATGTGGTGCTGTTACGACAGACATAAACCACCAAAGTGGCATTTTGCAGATGAGAAGAACGAGCAAAAGCCCCGCAAAATCCTCTGCAGTTGGGTTTAAACGAGGGCTGTAACTTCTTACACATGTCCTGCTCCCAGTCTACAGGAAGAGGCTGATTAATCCTGCATGTGTTAGGCTGGAATATTGCATTACTGGAAGCAAAGAAACCCCTTAATCATATTGCTGGTTATGCCAGAGGTCTGTTTTCTCTCAAATGCATCACATTAAGAGCCATCCCTGGGCTAAAGCACCATCCCAGGCTATTTTTCAGGTTGCAGCACTACATGCAGGCTTTTTCATTCTGGCTTTGTTTTAAGGGGGTGACCAACTACGTTGTGGTTGACCTTGAGATAACCACAAGCAGTGAGGAAGTTTTGGGGAGAAGACAAAAATGGTATTTTATCACTTCCCATCTCCAAGAGAAATACAAAGAATCTGTGAAGAAGACCCTTGCTCCCAGTTTTCCTTTGCTGCTTGCAAAGCGCGGATGTGGAAGAGCTAACATCACACGTGGGACGGGAAGCAGGGCTCTGTTTCTCTCCTCATCTACTGTGCTTTTCCACGTGGACATGAAGAAAGAATTTCACAGGGAGAATTGCTGTCTGCACCTTCAGGATCTTTGTGAGGGTACAGCTCAATCCCAGCTTACAGGACATCCCCACAACCTCATCCTTTCCCAGTGTAAAGGTTGGTGTCATTAAGGAGAGGAAAACAAACTCTCCAAGACCACATTCACTTGGGAGATCTGGAGCTTTGGGAATCTGTAACTCTCCCCTAGGGACATTATGGGAGTGTACAGGGGAAGAAAGAAACTATCTGGTTGACACAGTCCCTCCCTAGGAAGCCCAGGGGAGCACATGAGAAATACACACATCTTGTGGGATGACACACAGTGCACCTGATTTCAGTCCCCTCTCCCAAAACCTGTGGGAAAGACACTTCTCTGTGCCAAGGAAGAGAGGGCTTGCTTCTGATACTGCAGGAAAGTTCTTGTTCTTTCTTTACACCACAGTAGCTGAGGTTCATGCACCTATGACTGGTCTCCTGAAAAAGCAGGATGTGCCCACCCCTCCAAAAAAAATCCTGTCCTTTCCCAGCTAGATCATTTTCAGAGATCCAACAACCAAATTAAAAAAAAAAAACACAAAAAAAAACAAATGAAAAACAAAACAAGCAAAACATCTCCAGCATGGGAAGTCCTGGCAGCAGCTTCAACCATTAAAAACACAGAGACAAGATCCGTGACAATAAATGATGTCCTGCAAAGCATGAAACTAAGCAGAAATATCTTTGGGGATGGCTGGTTTTTTGCACTCAACCCCAGGGAGGAGGAGGCGACAGAAGGAGAAGAGCCTCTGTTTGTACAAGCCACTTTGGACTTTCCCTTTGAACAGGGCACAGGGGCACTGAGTCTTACAGCCTTTTTAATAGGAGCATCTGCTCCTGTTCCCATCCCAGCTGGATGGCATCTATGAGTGTTTGCTGTTAGCGAGTCGTGCCATGTGTCACGAGGAGGGGTGTATCCTGGGCAGGGAGCACAAGCACATCTTGGAGGCCTTTATGCCATGGCAGCAGGTCCATTTTTTTGGCCTGGGCACTTGCTTGGGGGCAGCAGCTGCATTCTCCATCTACTCTGGAATTTCCAAATGGTAAAGCCCCCAAGGGTGGTTGTCATTAACAGGGTAATGTGTGTGCAAGCCAGGGTTTGGAGGGAGAGGGCTTCATTGGTAGCTTACTATTTTATTTTATTTTATTTTATTTTATTTTATTTTATTTTATTTTATTTTATTTTATTTTATTTTATTTTATTTTATTTTATTTTATTTTATTTTATTTTATTTTATTTTATTTTATTTTATTTATTTTATTTTAGTTTTTCTTCCATTGACATCTGGAAATGAGAGCTGTCTCACTCCCACAGACCCTCTGAACTCGGGCCATCTGTGGGACCATCTTTTCATCCCCCTCAGTGATGACCTACCCTGCAGGAGGTTGATGGTGATGGAGAGGGAGTATAGGAAAAGTCAAAGGGATGTCCACATGGTCAGTAGCAAATTTGCCAAAATGGGATTTTTGTCTATTTCATAGGCTTGTTACACAGCTCTTAACACTTTGGTAGGTGTTCACAGGGATAGAAATGCCAAAACAACCCTATTTATTTGCACCGTGTTCTCCTTATTCCATCTATGCGTTTTTCCTGTAGGAATGTCTGCTAGTAATTTGTAAAATGCTCACATTTATAGGGTGAGTGGAGACAGATGAAGTAGTTCACCCTATCCTACCCCTTGTAAAGGATTCAGAAGCCCCATGGAGACCTGCAGCAGTCTCCTCTGCCCATCAGCAGCAAATTTAACTGCCCCATCTGCCACCCCAGCCCTCCAACAGAACAGAAAGTGGGCCAGCCCTTACAGCTGAAGGACAGATCATACACAGACTACCATATGCAGTGGCTATTGCAGGGTTTAGTCCAAATGACTGGCATGCAAGAGCAGCCCCAGCATCATCGGCCCCCAAATCTGAAGTAAGAGCTTGCACAGAATGGGGAAGAGTTTCCGCTTAGTAAAGAAACCTTTTGCCTGAGGAAGCTTACTATGAGGTTTGTAAAAGGAGCCTGCATTGATTCAAGCTGGGTGTTAATAATAAATCCGGAGAGCTACAGCACTGGCTCCCCGCCACCCACCTTGGCGAACCCGGCTGAACCGAGCAGAC
This sequence comes from Cyanistes caeruleus, assembly GCF_971803275.1. NCBI lineage: Eukaryota > Metazoa > Chordata > Aves > Passeriformes > Paridae > Cyanistes > Cyanistes caeruleus. Next base: position 74,555,320 of record NC_141732.1, read on the forward strand.
GCACGTACAAGACAAACTCTGTAGGCTGGATACACAACAAGGTACTGTTGTCCCATCTGTAGCAGTGTACATGCCAGTGGATATCAGCCTAACACAAGGCGAGGAGGTACACGGGGAAGCAGTTGCTTTCCTCCTTCCTTCCCACCTTTTTTTCTGCTGTGAGCTGGGAAGGGAGTCTGGAAGCCAGCGCCGTGTCCATGGTGCTCCCAATAGACGGGCTTGGATGCAGCCAGCAGAAGAGGATGCTCAACATACGCTCTGTTTGTGCTACGGCACAGGGGCAGACGTTGTGGGACTGATGCAAGTGCTACCTGTGACGCCGACACCCCAAAACTGCCCACGGTGCCTCAGGAGGCCGTGGCACACTCTGGCAGACTGCGCTCCCACTGTTCAAACACCAGGAGCGTGTTTCCACAGGGAGCACACCAGCACCCACCCAAGAGCCAACACCCCTGCGAGGGCCGGTGTGAAATTTGCTGGACATGACCTGGTTAGTGTCTCGGAGGCCTAATTGGCATCCTCTGCGATCGGTCTGGCTCCGGCTGCCAGCAGAGAGTAAAGCGTCTCCTCCTGTCACAGATGGGATGGGGGAAGGGGTGACCACCGCGTGTCTGCGTGCCGGTGTCAGGGGATGGCAACAAAGGATGTCAGGAACGTGGTGCTGCCAAGGGGCTTGCATATTTGGCTTATAACCTGATGAGTACAAGGCAGGTGGCAGAGTCTATGTCATGCCCTGTGGGGGGTGGAGAGGGAAGGGAAAGAAAGGAGGGAAAAATAAGACTGGTGCAGATGGGAAGTGCCAGCTCTCCTCGCTGGAACAGAGCTGTTCGATTGGGAAACTCTGCCAGGGAAACTTGAAAGGACCGGGATGGGAGAAAACTGGTCAGGATCAGCAAGTGCCTCCTGGTCCTTTCCTACCATCTACCTCATTGCTATTTTAAAAACCTCATTTTGATAGAAAATTAAATTTAAACCCCTTCAATAAAAAAAATAAAAAAAATAAAAAAATAAAAAAAAAAATAGAAAAAAAAGAACAAGCTAAATCTCAGAGATTTCAAGTAAGTATGTGACATGGGTGTGTGTGAAGGAAGGAAGGAAGGGAGAAAAAGAGAGACAGAGATTAAAAAAAAAAAAAAAACAACCTAGAAAAAACTTCTTGGAACAAAACACACACGAGGTAATGCCAAAAACTTGAGAAGGAGAGTGGTTACACACTAATTTAATTCTCTAATCCCCCTACTCCTGTCACTGTTTACTCACTGATAAATGTGCAGTAGCTTCAGCAAGACAGCCACATTTGCAGAAACTGACAGCCTGACTCAGAGACTATTTACCTAAAGACCATGAATATTAAAACAGGTTTCCAAAAGGCCCCCGTCTTGAAGGAGAAGATTAGCATGGGGCCTCTTGCTGACAGACTCTTCCCTCTCCACCCCTCCTTCCCCCACTCCGTGATGCATCTCTTGTTCAAACACTCGAGAAGTATCACCTAGCTGAAGAACTGGAATATTGGAACAATGCCCTGGAGCTGTGCATTCGGCTTTAGCCTGACAGCAAAAACACCCTTCCATCCAAGACAAAAGTTGGGGTTAGATTTTTGGGGTGGGTTTTGCATTTGTGTTTTTTTTTTTTTTTTTTGTTGCCGTTTTTTAAATTTTATTTAATTTATTTATTTATTTGGGTTTTTTTTGGGTGAGGTGGTTGGTTCTTTTTGTGGATTTTTTATGGTTTTGTTTTGTTTTTTGGGGGGTTTGTTTTTCATGGTTTTTTTTTTCTTTTTTCTTTTAAATAACTGATTGAAAACAAAAATAAAACATAATTTTTTTGCTATATTCTCCCCTCCTTTTGGTAGGTGAACTATGAGCACAGAGTTCTTTAATAGAATTAGAAAGGCAACAAAATTACATTCCAAAGTCATGATCCTTAAATGAGTTTGACTCTATCTCCTATGATGGTGCACAGAATTCACCAGAAAAATAGAAAAAGAGTAAAATAAAACTAGAAAGGGCAGGGAAAAAGATGGCTTTGAAGATCAGAGGGAAAGCACAGTTTCTATAGGATGGGGAAGATGAAATGGTCTAGATACCCCAGCAGAAATTACAAAACAGCGTGGAGATCAAATTGATTTATATAAAAAAAATGAATTAAATGTCGAAAGGATTTTTAAACAGAGAGCTAAGATTCACTTATTGTAATACTAAAAAAGTTAAAACTATATTTGAATTCAAAGAATTATTGCTTATTTATGCCATATATATTTTACTGGAGGAGCTCTTTGCTACAGAATCTTCTGGGGACTAAAGTTATAACTAGGATTCAAGAAAACCTTAAGAAATTTCTGTAAACAGTGCAAAAATTTTCTTCTAAAAGCCTTGAATTGTTAGAAGACTGTTAGAAGAAGGGTAAATTAGCCCTGTTCTATTTTACAGTGGAGCTGAAGGGACAATTTATTTGACTTATATTTCTCTCCACATTACCCCTCCTCTCAGCTGGGTGTGAGGGACACTCCTCTCCAGGGTGAAACACAGAAACGGAGGTGTGCAGGGATGGGTTGGGTGGGCATTGTGTGTGACTCCCACCCCCAGCTAACACACCTCTGAGTGCCTGACACACCCTGCTGGAAGCAGGGACACCACATCTCTTAGAGTGGGTGACAGCACTGCACCGTGATGCACATATCCTGATCAGCACTGCTTGTCCCTGGAAAGTGGTGAACATCCTGGCTCTGGAGACAGTGACATCCAGTCTCCCTCTCAGGTGGGTGAACTATTCAGAAGGAATTTAGAGTTTGTGATTTCCCAGACTCTCAAGTGACTCTAAGGTCTCCTGATGTAGTTGCTCATCCGGCGTGGAATGACACAACCCTGTTGAAGTCAGTGGAATTATTCTGTTGGGGTTTCTTATCCCCACCTGAGGATCAGGTGTTTCACTGCAAGCCTTTGGGAGCACTACTGCCAACTGGATAATGGACAATGCTAGCACAAGGACGAGCATATTTGGCTTTGAGGGAAAAGGGCAGCCAGCGTCCCTGGATACCTTCCTAAGTGCAACCAGGCAGTCCATGCCTGGAAAACTACTGCCAGTGTGGCTGCCCCTCAGCTTTGCCTTTAGCAAATAAACAGACTTCAGTAGAGCAGTGCCAGAGGCTGCTGGGTCAGAAAGGCTTTGCAGACACCTTGTGACTGGGCATGTGAAAGGGTTAAACCCTGAGGCCACCTGGCACACAGCCCTTCTCTGACCAACATCAGGCTTCTGCCTCCACAGCAGTTCCAGAAACAACCACAGCCCCTTCAATATGCATGCCTCTCAGTTGCCATGAGGCTAAAATTACGTCTGCCCAGAGGAAGATGAAGATTCCTTTGAGCATACGGAAAGCTTCCCAAAGACGTGTTCAGAGGGGGTGGGGTGAGGCAGGAGACAAAGTGAATGGAAATCTTTGCTAACACATATGGAAATCGTTGATGAATATTTTTTGCAGGCTGGATTTGGTATCTTGTTTAAAAGAAGAGTTTAATTATAACCAGAGCTACTATAATGAACAGGCAAAGGTGGAGTATTAGGAGAGCTTCCTGGAATCGGAAATGCAACGTGAGCGTGCAGATGAAATGCAAGTCACTCCAGTCTCAGCATCTGGCCCCAGGACAGAGTGGCTTCTTCAGCTCTTTAGAGCACCTGTCTCTACAAAACCTCTTCCTATCACCTGGATTCACACCACTTTCTTTGGCAATCACAGGCTTTGAATAGAAGCTTGGAAGCTCTATCATGACACTAAGCATATATTTGCACAGGCAAATCAAGCCTACTTTAAAAGCAAATTTTAGTCCATGCTCAAAGGTTAAATAAAAAAATGCTATGAGGACTTTTAAGAACTTAAAAGTGTTTCTTGATGACCTCACAAGAAAACATTTTACTTTCTGGTATACCTAAAACAGAAGAGGTTTTGGACACTGTGGTTTTGTGTTTGCCAGAGCCTTGGAGTGGGTTAATGGAGGGAGGCGTCACTCCATGCTACATTTGTTTTTTAAATGCCTCTTCCAAGCATTCACTTTTAGATCATTGAACAGATGGGTCTTGGGTATGTCTCTCCCAAGAAGGCTGAATAGGTATGATTTTCTGTATTGATTGATAGCTAATTGTAGGCTTAATTATTTGGGAAGATCTCGTCTGCATGTTGTTTTCTCTCCCTTATATTCACATGTAGGTATCTACACGTGTGGAATTACAGCATCCTGGAAGTATAGTCAACATCCCCTTGATTCAAGAGGGTCCTGTAGTTTTCATGAAGGAGAGACATGCCTGGATTCCCAAAGGCTGGAAAAATCCACTCTAAGCCCCTGACCAGGTGACTCATCCATCTCACTTGCAGTGGGTGCTCTCCTGTTGTATGCCACATTTTGCCGGTGCACTGAAGTGCCCCAAACCCACTCCTGCTGAGTGCTTTGCCACAGGCTGAGCTGCTGTGGACTGCAGGGCATGTGCCTGTGTCTGTGTGAGATGCCACAGAGCCCCTGCAAGGTGATGTATCTCCCAGCCTGACTCCTTGCTTGGAGGAGCTCCTGTGTTGGCCAGAAATGATGCTGTGCACAGGCTGTTGCTCTCGTGATGTGCCTCAGCAGAACAATAACACATCCCTCTGTACATTTGTGTGCTCCTCAGGCACTTATGTACCTCTGATCCATGATAAGACCCCCATGCATAAAAATTAACACACTGGGAAGGGAGAAACTTAAGTGATCTGAAAAGACATAAAGGTCCCTGCCTTCCATTTAGATATTTTATGCCCAGTATAAGGAAAGAAGATTAGGGTCCTAAAGAAAAATTTAAACACATAAACGTTTTCATGGGTGTAGGAGGCTGTCAAAGAACATACCACCAAGACTCTGAGGAAATAGTTTCTGCTTTAACACCCACAACCACGCACTCATCACCCAGTAGACATGCAGACAGTCCTCCTCTTCCCTCTCCCTTCCTTCATCTACGGCAAAACCACACTATTCAAACTTTTCCACTATCAGTAAGAGAAGCTGCCATTTACACATTTACAGAGCAGCAGACACAACACCAGTTTAATGATATAAGGAGGGAAAGAAATAAGGAGCAATCTGTATATAATGTATACACATATATTTTAAATACTCAGCAGGAGAGACTCTGCTGTCAATTTAGTTTATTGGGAAATAGCTAAATATTAAAGAGAGATGGGGCTGATGGAATTGGATGGAAAGTTATATCTCTGAATCTATTTGTAATCACCTGTGTCTCTGCTTCTTTTCTCATAATACCTGCAGAGACATGACATACTGCTAGCTACCCCCAGAGCATCTTATAAAGAATGCAAGGGTTTTTCCAGCCTCTGGCACTCCGGTGGTGTTGGACTGGAGCACATGTCAGCCCTGATAAAGAGGAGGGAGCTCAGACCAGGCACTTCCAGTGTTTGCCCGGAGCAGGAATGTGTGATGGCTACTCTATGGGAGGGATCACAGTGTCAGCAGCCGTGGTCTGACTGACCTGTGTGGCTATCAGAGACCTTTAAACCTCTCCCTCCTGCCTGATGATCCACACTTGCTCCTTGCAGCTCCTGCACTGAGACAAACCCCAGACTCCTGTGCCTCCCAGGCTCTCCACGTGTAGGCACCACGTGCATTTCTTTATCTGTGCGCCCTCCCTTCCCTCATCCTTTCATAACAGCTCCAGATGGGTGTGATTAAAAACACACAGGCCTTACACACCTTCTGTGGGAAGTAGTTTTCAGCAAATCTCCCCAAATTACTTTAATTTTGCAGGTAGGCAGAGGGAAAGTGGATAAGACAAGCCATGCAGCACCCCCAATGATAAGAAGAAAAAAAAAAAAAGGGAACATAATGCAGATTTGCTTCTTATATTTTTCTTCTACTTTCTAGGCAACAGAGTGTCCTGTAATATTGGTATTATAGGTATTACTGATATTTTAAAAATCAGTCACAGCAGGGGAGTTGAGAAAAAGACTGAGAGACTTTCTGATATTTATTTTTCTTTGTCTCATACATATGCTGTCTCGGAATTATTTTTTGAGTAGGTACTGGCTATTTTTTTGAAGAGCTATTCACAAAGGTACATGAGAGGGACATTTCCTGGTCTGCAGCCAAGTGGGAGCCATTTGTCATCAAGGCAAAACATTCAATACCCTGTTGTGGTGGAAGATTTTGATCAGAGGAGGAGTTTAGCTGCCAGGATGAGTACTAGGTTTTAGACCCTAGTTAAATTCCTAGCTCTGCCAAGTCAGCTTGTCCTGTCCCTTGTCCTGTCCCACAACTGGCCATTGAGTGTTTTTCTGATTTTCCACAGTTTTTGAGGCAGTAGGTCCAGTAATGATCAAGAGGCACTCTACAGCCTGGCACAGGGAATACAAGCACCTAGGCAGGCAGATAAATTGTTTGTGTTCTCTGCCTGGAAGAGCATAACTTTTGCAGTTTGTGTGTTTTCAGTAGGAGCATTGGTAATTATGAATTCAGCCAGTCACTGCACTGTGCATATTCCAGAGTGGCTCATGGAGAAATCATTGTCTGTGAAAAATGATTCTTCTATGCAACAGGCATAAAAATTGAGTGCAAACTGGCCATGAACAGGCAGAACAAATTCAATTCAGGAGTCACAGGGCTATTGTATCCTGCACAATGGTCTGCTGTCACAGCTTTGCATAGGCACCAGGGACAGACATAGGAATCTTTGACTTAATTTTCAAATTATTTTAGTATCGCTTCCTAAAGAAAGGAGGGATTTTGTGATTATTCTATGTCTTAATGTCTATTTACATCTCTCTCTCTTTCCTCTTCCCTCATTAACTTTGAACCAATTGACACAGGAGTTTTCATCTACAGCTTGATAGACATGAGAGAAAGTAATCACAAGAAGCTGCAAGGAAATACTTTCTGCTGTTTTTTCATTTTCTGAGGAATATGTGCTTTTGAAAAACTTTCCTGGAAAAGTGGAGGTGCTTTTGAATATTGACCCCTCTCACCATTAGGTGCATAGTGAATAAACTGAGACTCTTATTTGAAGAAAGTTCTAAGCTAAGACAGCTTTTATTTGTGATTTACCTGGTCCCTGCAGGACAGAGCAGAGATCCTCTAGCCCTTTGCTGATTGGAAGATGAAGGTATGGAGCAAGTGTTGTCTCCAGTACCTGGTCCTAACAAGTTACTCCTTTAGTCTCCCATCTCTCAGGATGATATTGAGGGGTCTCAAGGGCAACATACTCTGAGCTCAGGCTTAGGAACCATGGGCTTAAGCTCATCAGAAAACCATCAGTTAGGTAGTTCTGTCTACTGCTTTATTGCTAGTTAGTGAAATAATCAGCCTGGCCCTTCAAACTCACTGAGTAATATAGGGCAATTTTACAGTCATCCTCATGACAGGCTTATGTATCCCTATGTCATTTCAGTCCTTAAGGCTGGTGTAAATAACAGTAGCCTTCACGCTGCTCTAACTTTTGTGGAGGAACAGCTTCAGCCAAAGCCTTGTGTAAAGAATTTACACAGCCCATCTCCTCTCTCTCTGTACACACTTCACTGGCAGACCAATCCTGACCTTGCAGCAGAACAGCCCAGTAGGTGAAGAACCAGCATGGGACTGAGCTGCAGATAAGTCATTAGCCATTTTCAGCTGCAAGCTCATTAATTTCCTTAGGTGCCTAAAAAATGTCCAACATCCGGACTTCTGTGCATCTATGCTCTGATAGAATGGGAGGTAGGAGGGAAGCACACTGCTCTGTTCACAGGAGGATGGAATTCAGCAGTGAGCTCCCATCCTGCAATGCCCAGACGCTGCAGAAGCGGCAGGGCTGCTTAGCACTGGTAGCCATGCTTATGCATCCTTCTAGATCCTTCCCTTGCTCCACAGGGAAAAATAAAGGCAGGGCAGAGCAGGCTAGACTCAGTTCTTAGCTGGAGTAACCTGAAGTAGGCTCATGAGCTTCCATTTTGCACCTGCCTGGTTCTGGAGTACATGATGAACTGTGCAAGCTGGGTGTTCCTCCACACTTCCAGGAAAAGCAGTCAAGCAAGAATTCAGATTAAGAGAAGTGTGCACAAATGTTTTCTTAATAATAATTAATACATGATTAATAGGAACAGATTTTCAAAATAAATGATTATAAGATGTCTCTATAGTATGCCACCAGGATGATGGGGATAAATGATGCCGAGACACCTGAAAGTTGAGAGCCCATTACTAAGCATTTATAAATGGGAATGCATAAAAATATTTATCCACGTCTTTCTGAAACATGCTTTAATGTGTCTTCAAGCAATTTATCAGCTAAAAAGTAATTTTCATTAATCACTTATTAATTATTAATAAAGTGTTTGTAAGTGTCACCTTAATTTAAAGTGCTTCTGAGTCAAGGTGCACTTCCCGACTTTCTCCTTCTCAAAGGAGATCTTTTTTCCCAGACCAGAGTCCTTCAGACTCAAGTGACCTTGGTGGATCCTTCTTCACCCAGCCCACTCTTGGCCTCCACAACTGTTAGGCTTGCAAATGGGACTAATTCATGTTTCTGGAAACCACAATTTGTCATTTCAGAAGGAAAGTAGATCAGATCCTCTCTCTCCATTTGCAAAGCTGGATGCCCAGACCTGGGAACGCAGCATTCAAATGTTTCAATTTATCATTACAGTGGAACCCTGAAGAGATCACATCTGCTAAGACCATAAATTGGACAAGATCCCACTTCAGAAGGAGCAGGCTCAGCTCGATATTCCCATTCTTGAACAAGGGACCAATTAGGCAGGCTTATTTACCTGCCATAAAATGAGATGTTAGCCAGTGGGAGAAGTCACTTAAGGACAACAACAACAAAAAGTCTTTCTGATCTCTCTGTTAGAAATGGCCAGCTTAAAAAATTCTACGTCTCTCTACATTCTCACTTCAGTCTGTAAGTCCTCTCTTCCTCCTGTTTCTTCCTTACTCTTTTCAAGTTAGTCGCTGCCCCTCTGCATTTTCCCTTTTGTCTTACACATTTTATCTTTTCTGTCCCTTCTCTCATTTCTCTTCACTCTCCTTTTCCTTATTTTTTTTCCTCCTCCTTTGCTCTCTTTTTTTTCATTTTTTATTTTTTTACACATGCACACATCCAGATAAGATTTAATTTTGAGCTTTTCTACTGAACTAGCAATCAAAAAGGTCTTACATCTTGGAACAGAACCTGGACTACAAAATGAGCAAATTGCTCACACCTCCTTCCCTTCATAAGATTTTACAGTGAGGATTGGATCTTCCTCTTGCCAAAAACTGGATTCAGGCCCCAGGAGACACTAAGGGGGAAATCTTCAGGCTTAAAAAGCGGTATTTTTTGCCTCTCCTTATAACTTTAAATCTGCTTCTTCTCTAGATGGATAATGGTGTGCAAGCATCCAGAGTGGAAGCAGAGAGAAGCAGACACACATCTGTCAGGGATGGTCTGTGCACATTTATCCTGCCTCCGTGCTGGGGGATGGATGAGATGACCTCTTGAGGTCCCTTCCAGATGTACTTGTCCATGAGTCCATGATTAATTGCCTTCATGATCTGCAGTTTATCTATCCAAAGAAATAAGCCTCAAAATCTCCTGCAAATACCTATCCTGTGGGCTAGCTGAGGATATTGCCCCTCCATCCTTGGAGTGTTGCACCCTAATTTAGACTCCACAGACGAGACATGTTCTGGCTGTCCCTGCAGAAAGGTATATCCTTTAACACCCAGCAAAGGAATTAAAGAATAAAGCTGATTTATCTCAGTAGACAAAGGAAAGAAAATGTAGGCTTTAAATGAGGAAGAAAATTTCTGTACTCTGCTTCCTCAGAAGACAAAGACAGGAAACAGGTAACTGAATCTTGGTGAGGATTGCTGATGCATTATTCTGCTTTTCCCAGTATTACTTCCCCACCAGTCCATGCAGGATTAATCTGTGTCTGCCTTCCTGGGGCAGTGAGATATGGCATGGCAGAGAGTACCACCATGCCAGAGGGGAGCCACAGCTGAGATGACTGTGACCCCTTATTTTTTTTTTCAATCAGAGGGTATTCTTTGCTGACACTGAAGTGATGCTCACCCATGTGAGGATGATTTTCTGTAGCATGTTTATCTGCATAAGGATGAACATGGGAAGTGGCAGATGTATTTTGCCAAAGTGGGCCAAATAAGGAAGAAATTAAAATAGTGGAAAGGAAAAAAATGATAACGAGGAAGGAGGAAGTTGGACAGAAAGCTAACAGGAGTGTCTTAGGAAAGAGAGATATGAAGGTGTGAACTTCTGCTTATCTGGAGATACAAACCTGAACACCTCTACCAAGACTACCAGATACCTCCATCTGATTTTTCTCAGGTATTTATTTAACACTGAGATTTATTTAACCCCAAACTCATCTTTTTCTCTTAACAGTCTGTTGTGGATCAGCACAACAGAGACTGTTGTAGCACTGACATGTGTTCAGGTATAATATATCCAAAGAGAATTTAAGATGTCTTCACTATAGCAGGGGAAGTTTGTAAGTAGAAGAGTGGCTTTTTCTGGATAAGCTGGTCATGCAACACTAATTTACTGAAAAGGTTCCTGGTTAATCAACAGAGTGCATGATGAAGATATTCAAGACTTAATGTGGCATTTACAGGTAGGTCAGACCTAAGGTATGAGGAGTTTTTTATTATCCTACTTTTTCAAGAATCATGACAAAAATAATGGAGGAAGGTGGTTTGGTATCACATTTTCTGTCCCTTCTGAATCATCAGAAATCAAACTGAGTTAAAAACCAGTAGGGATGAGATTCATCTCAGTAAACATAGTAACCTGTACCTGTGCATATCTCACCTAATCACCTTCAACTCCCTTGCTAGACAGATGAGAGAATTGGACATTTCCATGCACTTCAGCAATTCATTTCTTCCTAACATACGTATTTAAGACAGAGGTAGGGGAATTGTATTAGGAAAAAAAATATTTCATACATTGACCATAATGGGAACTTATAAGCAAACAGTTCAGATAGAGATTTCTGAAGCTAGATCAGGTTTCAAATTTGTAAGTTACAAATAAAGAAAAAGATATTGAAAGTATTTTCTCTTTCTACTTAGTTTATCAGAAAAACAGTGTCATTTTTATGGTTCACTTTCTTTAAGAGCTCTGGAGCAGAGATATGTTTTTAACTGAGTATTTCCTGGTCATATGCAAAACCTCACTATTTTAGCTTTCTATTTTTAAACTCATCTCTCATGACCAATTTTTCATTACCTTTCTTATTTCTCTCGTTTTCCCTGTCTCCTTCCAACAATCTCACCACTTGTTTCTCTACTTCCTTTTAATCTTGAATACAAAGAGCAGGTTGATCCCAGCTCTGGCCCTGGAAATGTCAGGCTGAAAATGTTACTCTTGGAGTGATTTGCATGCATTACAAAGTGACAGGTGACAGGAGCACACAACCTCGGCTAATAGATGATTAATGATGTGATGTTGGCCAGCACTGTTGACTCGTTTTCCTGCTCTTCGGGAAACTTCAAAGGCAGCTGGCATTTCTGTTGCCTTGTGACAGGCTCATAGGTGAGTGTAATTGTTTAGTCCATATGTGCATGGCGTAGAAGGAACCGTGGGCATGTTCATGGAGCACATTTTCCTCTGTGTCTGTGTGTGCATGAGGCAATTTGCAGGGCTGTATGCATGAGCTCCCGTGTGCTTCTGTGTGCATACCAGCTCCTCATATACAAACTGCCTGGTTTCTGCAAGTTGCTGAGAGCATCATTATCCAGCTACTGTATTCTGAATAAAATACCATGGCCCATTTGGGGTTACAGTCTAAAGGAATGAGGGAAACTCACTGGAATTTTAATCTGGATGGAGAAAAATCAGCCCTAAAGTAAACAGTATGTTTGGAAAGGAGCCCAGTAAATAGCAATCAGAACAGGATTAGAAATAGGTCAAGGCTGTAAAGTTGGATCTTTTTTCACACCCAGTTTTTTTCAGAAAAATTTGGGAGGCTTGAGGTCATTAAAGAGATTAAGGCTACTTCAAATTTCAAGCCCACCCAGATTTCAAGGCATAGCCTCATTTCTGATGCATACATTATAAGTTTGGAGTTCAGCTAAAGAAGCATCTGGAGTTTTCTAGAAGAATATTCTTAGGCAGGATCCTCTCAACACATATAGATTCCAATGTTTGGTTTTAAAATCCTTGTACTCAGTAAAGGTGAAGGAAATCTCATTTCCTTCTCCACACATGAACACCTATGCCTTCTGCCCTGGGTTCCCTATTCCCCAACCTACAGTATTCATGAATCTCTTTCAAAGTTGCCAAGCACTAGTGGAAAAACGAGGAAACAAACTGTAGACGGGGGTCAGGGTTTGCAGTTGTGAACGAGACTCAGCCAAATCAGCCTCTTTTTAAAACAAAAATTAGTAGTTCTCTGAATCAAAACCCTGCATTAAAATGTTTGTGTTCTTTTCTTCAGATGGAAAAGGAAAAGTCTGAAATTTGAGTATTCTTTAAACCAACAAATTTCTTAATAGCCAACAAAGCATGAAGCTACTGTAGCATACACCAAGGATGTAATGAGAGCTTAAAACAAACAAGTTTTTCCTTCCTTCTTCCAAAGGGAGATACAGACATTTTCATTTGGGAAAGGACAATGCAGATGTAGAAAGCTGAAAGTGCATGTTCCTAAAACCAGAGACAAATAGCCAGAGGAGTCCCTGAAAGGTTTGTATCTTCTGTTGTTTAGAAGGTGAACATAGAAGAGTCCCTGACTGAGATAAATCTTCCTGCACAGAATCATGTAAAATTGGATTTGAAAGGTCCTCAAGAAATCAGCTAGGTTCTGGGCAAGAAACCTGTCCTAAGCAATTGAAGGCCGTGCCTGAGCTCTAAGTGAGCCACAACATAGGCTACACTCAGCAAATCAGCTGGACCCAGGACAGATTTGATCTTGTGTCTGAGTGCCTGACAGAGACCCATCTCTGGGTGGTTTTCCATCTCTTTGGCACCATGGGGGAACAGGGCAAGCTGCTCTCAATTTCAGGCAAAGGCTTCAGTGCTTCTGAAACCATCACTTCTATTTTTTATTTTTTTTGTTTGTTTCCCTTGCCTCACGGATGGTTCAGTTTGTTAACTCAATCCAAAGACTTGCCATGTCCACTTCACACTTCCCAGCCCTCACTAACCCTTCAATTTACAGAACATCACCCACTCCAACTCAGTCGGTGCTCCCGACAGGGCAAGACACTAAGTGCCAGGACACCAGAAAGCAGAGAGAAAGGAAAGAGCTCGTAGGCTTTGATCTGTTTCAGACCTGTCAGATTAAGTAGGTCTGGAGGTTTGGGTGATGAGGCTTGTGCTTCATGCTTGCTTAAGCTGAATTACCTTGGAGAAAGCTGAACATTCCCTTGTGGTGAAGTCTGTGTCACCCTACCTTCCATCTACAAGCAGCAGCAAAAAACATCTCAGCACTCTGGGCTTTTGAAACTACCAGTTCCTAATTTGTGACATTTGTGATACTCATTTCTCAGAACTACAGGTTGGCCTGGGTAGATGCTGAAGACGGGTGTTGTTTCTAATGTTCCTGGAAACGCAGTTCAGTGTATCTTAGCCAAAGTCTGTTGAATAACATGTGTACACATGACTTTGTGCGTCAATGTGTTCAAGGGCAGCGCCAGAGTGACAGAAAAATGAAAAGAGCCAGCCCACAGAAAAAATTACTTTAGCTTTTCAATATTTCCATGGAACATAGAAATATAGGCACTATCATGATAGAGACATAGGTCTATTTGCTATATGCAAATAGACTAAGAAAAAGGGACCTGGCCACTCTACAGTACTATTGACATTTTATGTAATGCATTAACTAGTTTTTTGCTACTTAACACTCAGAAAGGCATCTTTGAATAGTTTTCAAATTTTTTTTTTTTTGTTACTGATAAGTGTTTACTTCAGGTACCCATACCATTCAGGCTTTTATTAAAAGCCTGAACATTTAAAACTACAGAAAATCAGTTTTCTTCCAAATGCCCTTTGTGAAGTCCAGTAATTTCCAAGAATAGTTATAAAACCAGAAGGAAACCAAGATGAATGTTTCTGGCTCACACTTGCTTTTTTTCCTCAAAATATTCAAGAATTTGCCTTCATTTTATCCTATTATATTAATGAAAATTTGAATAGCAACACTTTAGATGACTGGCTGGTGAGATAATCTTATTTTCCTTCAAGTGCTTGTCCTGAGCACAGGAGACAGCTGATTCCACACAGTCTTGCTGGTTGCCATTAAGAATGGAAATTTCCAATTAAAGGTATATCGTCTTAAGGACCTTTCTGGCAAGCATAAAAGAGAGGGTTTTAGTGGGAACTTGGTGACTGGTGGTTGCTACCAACACTTGCTACAGTGCCAGAGTCACTGTTCATCCACAGAGCTGTGGCCACCAGGGGTGGAATGTACTAACAGCAGCAAGTCCCAGTCCTGTTGTTTTAGGCATCAAAGGTTCTGGCACGCCCTCAATGGAATCACGATTAACTATTTGTGCTGTACAGAAGCTGGGTATGTAAGGAACAGTAATTTATTTCAAAGTATATTCTAAGTCTGTTAGAATTAGAATGTTTCTAATGTTATGCTCTAAGACTGAAAGGCTTCTTTTACGAATCCTTCTGCTGCTGTGGCCTCTGCAGTTTTGAGAGTGGAAGTGGAAGCACTGAAAAGCAATGGATTGCAAGCTCTGTAAACCATCACAGGAAGAGAGGTGCAACATTCTGAAGTTTATCCTGTGATCTCAGTCGCAGCTTCATGTGGCTGCATCCCCTACAACCCAGCTCCAAAGGGCTGCCAAAATGCTGCTCATGCCTTCTCGACAGTGCGTGTATCTGATCAATCCATTTGATTTGTAGGTTAGGATTAAGCCTCACAGTCAGACCCAATGATCTCATTGCTGCCAGCATGAATGCAAAATACTTTGAGCGAAAACAAGGGGATTGATCTAAAAGGACACAGGTAATTTAGAGCAGAAGTTGGGCTTTTGTGTATTAATTAAAAAGTTTGTTGTAACC
The DNA here is from genome assembly GCF_971803275.1 of Cyanistes caeruleus. NCBI lineage: Eukaryota > Metazoa > Chordata > Aves > Passeriformes > Paridae > Cyanistes > Cyanistes caeruleus. The sequence goes on from NC_141732.1 coordinate 74,570,350, forward strand.
TATGGGACACATCAGCTCTCTTGCAAAGGTTGTCATCTCTGTGCAGCCAGCCATTTGTTTTGTTTGCTTCTGAGAGAAACTTGATTTTTGTGATGGGCTATGCCTTTTGCTACTCTATCCTCTGGGAGAGAGGTCTGGTCAGATGATTAACATTATCTTCTCTCTTAAACATTACATTATGAAAATTGGGCAGGTTTTTTTTTAATAGCAACTGACTAATTAGCCCCACGTCTCATCTCAGCTGTCAAAAATCTCTATTCATTGACAGTTTACTTTAAGTGGTTCAATTAGCATAACAAATGACTCACCAAAAGTTCTGTAGGCATCCTATTGATTAATGTCATTTATCTTGCAAACCAGCAGTAGATGCGTGAGTTGCTCCTAACAATTATTATATACATTTATACATGTATATAATAAGTGCCTCTCAGAGAAGCAATGCAATTTAGGTGTTATTTGCAGACAGTTAATAGCAATAAAGGGCTTTCATCAGCAGCAATAAGATGGATGATTTCCCAGTTAAGAACCAGGTAGAAGACAGGGCTGTGTTTCCCTGTACTTCACACTGCATGCATCCAAGTGATATAAAGAACAGAAATTTCTGTGTCATCAGACTGAGAAGGATAGAGACTAATCAGGAGCCACAGAGTCTGTATTTTTGACTTTTTCCTACTGTTTGCACAAGCTTTTTAGTACTTCAGTATATATTTTATTAACAGCACATTATATAATTTTTTTGTTCATGCTTTTCATGTTCATGTTTCATGTTTGGGTAATGCACAGAAAGGAAAAGGGCTGGGTTCTTCCATTTTGGCTTCAAAGACTTGCCTTGAAATTTTGCTTCTAAAACTCTGAGGTGATTTTGAAGACCCAGTGTCCTTAGCCCCATGGCCAGAGCTGATAGCAGATCAAGGTGCATGGTACAGCAACAGGGCAGCTAATTTTCTATTTTAACAGGACCCTTAAATAGTAACAGTACAGCAGTACTGGGCAGGAGGGAGAGAGGAAGAGATTTTCCCCTCAACTCTGCCACTCACCTTTGACACTCACTTTGGCCTTACTTAATCTCCTCTCTCCATCTTTTTCCACCCACTTTGATTTTAATCCAGGCTGCTCATGAGATCTATGCAGTCCTTGCCACCAGGAACAATCCCTTACTGAATGTTCATGCAGGGCCTTTCCCTACAAAAGGTCAGAGCCTCAGAAACCCCATGATATAAAAATGCAACATTTCACCACAGAGAAAATTCCAGGTATTCACCAGTGGGGGGAAAAGTAGTCTCCTGTCAGTTAGAGATCTGATCAGATGGCAATGTTCTGAAATTTCTGCAGAAAGTTGTTTCATTCTGCCAATGAAATCAGAGATGGCCATATAGTACACTGAAAGGCATTAGTATGGGTGCCTCTGTAATCATAGTGAAAAAGTGTGTGTGTGTTTCAGTTGTTTCAAAGTGCTTCTCCTAGAGGAAGAATCTTTTATGACTGAACTCTTTAATAAGGGCTCTTCCCCCCAGTCTCAAGAGGGACAGTGCAAGCTTTAAAGAAAGTACAGCAAGTGCTCTCACTACTGAAGCCACTAGGAGTATATTTTATAAAGCAATATTAAAGAAATACTGAAAGCAGAATAATTTAATCAGATTCATGAAATCAAATACCCCCAAGGCAGCGATGAAGATGTAGCTCAACAGGTACTGGCATTTCATTCCATAGGAAGAGGAAAATTCATCAGCTTCTTTTTTATTTTCTTTTTTTTTCTCTTTTCTCTTTATAGAAGTAAAACTTGACACTAAGTAAAACTAAAGCCAAATAACCCTAGGACATGAGGATTAGTGCAAAGGCACCTTGGGCCTATATTCAGTTACACTCTGTCTCTTCTTGTTTGGGAGCTGGAAACTATTCATTACTAGGGAGTTGGAGGGAATGTTGTCAAGTGTTTCTTTAAATGGCTTTTTTTTTTTTTTTTTTCCTGATCACACGATCAGTAACTGGCAAAATATTTCATCTTTTCTTTCTTTACTTGCATTACGTTGCCATGACTGCATTCTCTTCTGGTAAAGGGCAGCACAGCAGACCTTTATCCCAGCCTGGGGTCTCCTCATGCTGCAGACAAGCATTAACAATAATTTATGAAAATCATCTTGAAAAATTAGCACTGGAAGAACACTCTAAAACTTGAAATTTAGTGTTCCCATGTGTCCTAATTTTCAAAAATCTCCTGCAAGGAAAGAGATTATAGATTTTGTTCTTTTATGCTGTTACTCATACACTCAGCTGATGGCTGATGGTTTTCTTAGAGTTGTTGCAGGAGCAGTGTTTTAGTAATTATGTAAGTGTAGGCTATGAAAGTGAGGAGCAAACTGACTTTGATAGCAACTCCTAATATTAACTAGGAGACCTTGGGAAAAGCTCCTGGAGAAGAAAAAGGTACAAATCCTTAGCATCTACCATGGTCTCACTGAAATACCAATTGAGCAACAACTCAGATTGTACATGTCCTTCAAATATCTCAGGAGAAGTCAGCCCATTCTCATTTGTCAGGTGCATAACTGAGGGATGAATTCAGCTCACTTAAACTGAACCAGCAAAATTCAGATAATCAGGTTTGTTCCAGGCATCTCCACTTGCTGTGTCATCAGTGGGGAGTCAGGTGCCCCATGCAGTGAATCATTCTGTGCTGCAAGAGGAGGCATCAACCGGCTCACAAAGGTGCCTGTGTCTCCCTATTGATGACAGAGAGAGCTTTGAATAGGAACCTAGACTGAGCACCTTCTCTTTTACTAGCACTACAATTAGCTGAGAAGATCCCCATCCTGCTATCTTCTCCTAAGAAACACAGGGGAAAGGGGATAGCAGAGAAAATGACGCCTTCACTTCACCAGGAAGACATGCTATGCAGAGAATCACCCTTCCTTTTTATATGGACATCAAACTGACTCTGCAGTGAGGGAATGGAGTTGAAACACCAAATCTGTGTGGTCTGGGTGAATGTAATTCACAAGGACTAAGGTAATCTGGAAAGGCTGAGCAAGTGCAGAGAGACGGAACATTTAGGCAGTGCACGATCCTGACAAGTGGCAACAATATCCCTGAGACATTTTGAAGAGTATGGAGAGGAGAGCATTCAGTTTACGATGCATATTTAGCAGCTAAAATATAGCAGCAGCACTGTCCTCTCCTGCCTCATGGCTTCTTTCTCTAACAAGGCCATCATAAATTCTGCCTTGAGCAAAGCAGAACTGATTGGACTCAATTTCTTCTTTAAAATACACACACAAACACATTCACTAGGGAAGGATATAGAAGTTCCAGGAAAGAGCCGTAACTCAATTGCCATTATAGAACAGAAAGATAATTAAGTAAATGTTGGCAGGGGATAGCATTGAATAACTTTAGCAGAATGAGTTCTTCCTTGCTTTGCCCTTTGCAGAAAATATACTGCATTCTCCTGAGACCCCACCCTAAATTGCTTTGGATAGCTTTCTTTTCCCTGAAGGAAATCAGTGAGAACAGGGCTGGAAGGGAGTTCCAAAGGTCGGCTTCCTTCAGTACAAAGCAGGATCAGCTGAAGCTAAGCTGGTAAAGATGGTTTTCTCTGCTGAGGGGCGGGAAGTCAGCCTGTATCCTGTATAGGTATGCAGTTAACCCTTCCCATATTCCTACCTGGAACTTAGGAGGATCCAGGCAACATCTAAATCATTTTGGTCTACAGTGTGGAGAAAAGAGAAGCATTTTATAGATAAATTAATAATAATTAACACATAAGTAGGCATCCTGAAGTGTAACTGGGTTCTGTTCATGCTTGAGTATCAAGAGTATAAGAGATCCAGGAGCTGCAGTTACTAATTAGTTCCAAGGGCAGATAAATAGCAGCTCTGCTTTTTATTCATCCCATGTGGTGATCCACTGGGTTTGTAGACTTTGGCACGTTTTATGTCTGAAATTTATCATGAGTTAGACAATAAGTTAACAGAAAAAGAAAAAACAAAAGACCCATCATTGTAAATCTTATAAGGCTGTACTTTTAAAACTAGAATATGAGAAAGAGCACATGTGATAAGAAAAGAAAGACAACAGAAAAGTAAAATGTTAAATTAGCATGTCTAAGTTCATTCTTGTTGAGGCAGATAGGTTTCAAGTCAGAGAGCTCCTCTTTAATGTCAGTAGGTTTTGGACAATGCATTTCTCCTTTTTGATTTCATTGAAAGAAAGAACCATGTGCAAAATTCTATCTGTATAAAACATATGCAGCCACCTCTAAAATCTAACTATTTAAAAAAAATCTTTGAAATATTTTATCTTACTGTCTATCATGGAAGGTTATTCAAGATTCTTGGTAACGAATCTTTGTCCAAAACATATTTGGCAATCTTTGCATAATCATGTCACTATATGTCATAGACTACACCTTCAAGAATCAACACATGATATGTGAAATGAAACAAAAATAGCAGATATCCTTAGAGTGACTTTGTTAAAACAGTGCTAATTTTTCAACCTTCAGAAAGATCAATGTAATATCAAAGTTTCAAACACATCAACAAAAATATCTTTGAGGGGGAAATAGAGATGTTTTCATTTAATGGGAAAGTTAGTACAGATAAATTTTGGGCTGTCACCAACACTGAAATGTATGGTAAACCTGGGATGAGAAGAAATGTTTTTCATGATTGAACAATCACAGGCATTTCCAGCCTTACATGACATCTTTAGAGCTGCATTTTATGTCTTAGGGTCTACTACGACAGCAGCTGCCCTGTGCTTGTAAGGGAAAGAGAATATAAGAAAAATGTGTCTGAATCAGAAAACATGAAAGCAGGACACTGGAAAAAACACAGACACAGTAAGAAGGGTGTGTATCTAGCATATGATTAATGTAATCTCTGTCAACTGGAACTTTAACATTTAGTATTTAGTTTAACCTAATCACTCCAACTCCTTCCATGAGCAAATAAAGAGATGCACATATCTCCGAAGAGAGATTTCTTTTGTTCTTAGTCATAGTTTCATAATATACAAGAAAAATTTTATTTTGTGATGGTCCTTCTCCTCCACTGTCTATAGAAAGGTTTAGATGACCAGATTAACCTTAGCACCTTACTTTCAGACATCTAAAGTTTGTGTGCATTGAATGTAATCCAGTAAGAGGTCTCATTTTAGCCTGTAAAGGGTAAGATAACAATGGTTGAAAAGCAGATGAAAAACCATATATGTTTTGTTTAAATACAATATTGGAGAAGAGAGATGACCTTAATATAATTTATGATTTATTATTTCAGTGCTACCAGGAAGCTTAAGCTGCCTAAAGACTCCACAATGTAAGCAGAGATGATGGATAGGAAAGGATGGAAAGTTACAGGAACTCTAGTAACTGAGATTAAGTGACTACATGAAGGTCACAATAGATGAACACTTTTTTCACCTGTGTATTATGAAGGAACAGATAGAGACAGTGCAACAATGGGCAGCTGAAGAGGAAAAGAAGAGTGCTGCACACACCCTTATGTTTCCCTAAGCATTTGAATTTAACCACAGCTTTCATTAGGAAAAACACCTGAATTAGTTGTATCAGGCTCCTTTTGTGGTTATCTCACAAAATAATGGCACTTCTTGAAAATAAGTCAAATTGCCAAGAGACTGAATTGCAACCTGAATGAGACTTAATACTGACCCCAATTAGGAATTCAGAGTCAAGTTTAAATAGAAGAAAGTCTTTATGAAGATTAGATTAATCGCCAAACAAATCATGAAATGGGAATCTTCATAATTTGAGAATCACCCTGTGGATACACAGGGTTTGGGCACAAAGCAGAGGTTTGCCACTGATTTCTGCAGAACATGGATTTAAGTAATATTGAAGAGTTCCAGAGGAGGTGCTCTGGAGTTTACAGATAGGATTACCCCAGGCTGTCTGATCTTGGGACAGGTGTCCAAAGGATGAATAGGACATCTACAGGTGGTCCAGGTTTAAAATAATCCTCTAGGAGAATCTAGCAGATGACATCTGTAACTGAGACTCATCTATCATAGTTTCTTAGTAAAGAAGAAATGAGGGACAAGATCTGCCAAAAATACATAAGATGGATCAGCCAAATTGTTTCTAAATGGTACCTTGGTCAGAAATCTCCACAGGGGGCCAGCAGCCAGCTGCACTGCACTATAAACTAAATGTTTCTGTTTTGGAAAAGAGTCAGTGGCAAGTGATTTGCATGAAACAGTTTTTTTCTTTTGTTGTTCTTGTCGTTGGTTTTGTTGCTATTTTTGTCTAACACAGAAATGCATCAGCATGTGAAATTTACAGAGCAAGTGCCCAGTTGCTGATTTCCAGTACAGTTTTTGTCTCCATACTTAGAGATTTTGCTCCCAAAAGGCAGAGAGGAGGGGGAGAGTAGCAGGGTAGAAGTGGTGATAAGGAATCCAAAAATCCCAATCAAACAGAGAGACTATCCAGAACCACAAATCGTTTCCATTTTCCAACATTTTCTTTCTAATTCAAGAATAGACATAAATCTGTGAATTAAGAACACCTGTGTTTCTCTTTCCTTGGAAAGGAGAACAGAAGATAGAACAAAATCTATGTTGAAAGCACTGAACTCATGAATATGAACAGGAGGCTGGAAGAAAAATAAGCCCAGGAATTCATGGATCTCGTCATGGTCTAGAGATGCTTTCAGCATATGTCTAGCATGCAGCAGGGTCTGGCAATTTTCCTGGTATTTAGGCTACTTTTGGGACTACTGTTCTCCAGCATGTTTGTCCTGGAGGATATTTTCACTGACATGGTGTGATGAAATTCCTATCTGAACACTTGCAGGTGTGTGCAGGGAAGGATCTGGCCAGAAACCTGGTCACTAGCCCAGCGAAGAACATCACTAAGGGGCAACAAAATGGCTCTGCCCCTCAGCCTGCTTTCTTCTAGGGACAAGCTGGGTGTGCTGTAAAAATGTTACACTAGTTCTGCATCCATCACTATTCAGGACTGCAGAGGTAAAGAGGAAGATCAGTTTTTTTCAAGGATCTGTCCCCAGTTCCATTCCTTCCCTCCCATGACAGAAACAGCCTTGCCAAACCCAGCAAGTCTAATCCTTGGGCTGGAAAACACTTGGGTGCTTCCAAGTTTTGCCTCTACAGAGGTTTTTCACATTTTTCACCCAGACACACGTGGATTTATGCGTAAATGCAATCACAGAAACATGTGGAATGGTTGCTATAAGGATAATTGTACAGGTAGTTATCTACATTAACATGCATCACTCACATGGATGCAAATAAATGTATTAGAAAGACAAGCAAACACAACAGAAGATTCAAAAAAGTTAAGGCCATAAAAGACCACAAGAAGGACACGAGAGTTCTTCTGCTTTGCATTAGCCAGTCATTATTATCTAAAGCAACTTCTGTGAGGCTGCACAAGAAGCTGAAATCATGCAGTATGATGAGAAAAGAAACAAGAACAAACCATGAAATATTTAATATCCTCTAGCGGCACTGATGTAGTCTTCAAGCACAGTGCATTAACACTGTTCACTATGCCTCCTAACTCAAGTGGCTGTAACTAGACCATGGGAGAAAAGAGGTGAACAGCTTTTACAGTCCTTTTGTACTGAAAAAGCCCCAGCTGAACCAAGGTTTGGCAGTCTCCTTAAAGAAATGTGTGGTTTGATCAATGAATTCAGAGAAGGGTGAGTTAGAGGCTGAGAAAACACTGTCCACAGGAAACAGCTGAAAGAATTGTTCCTGCTTAGAGTGCAGAAGTGAAAAATGAGTAAAAACATGAAAATAGTATTAAAGCATGTCACGGAGAAAAAACTTTGGCTCAGTTATGACAAAATTTCAGTTAAGGCATCAGATGATTTTGGCCAGGAAAGATTACATGTTTTAGGGTAAGATAGCTCCTGTCTTTCTGAGATGTCAATTTCTCTCTGCTGTTGGTGGAACAAGTTTAGTCAACCTCGCTAATTTTTTGTGTGTGATGATGAGCACTCTTTCAAGTCTTGGCAGCACTGCCTGAAATACAGGAGTTTAATGAATCAGTGCCATCACTGTCAGGATACCTTCTTTTTGGTATCTTTTCCCTGACTGTGTGCTTCTTGCCACAGTTAGACATTCTGCTAATCTGTGGATCTGTAGTTTGACCCAACAGGATTGTACACTTGTTCTTACATAAAAAGCCCTACCAGAATACCACTGAATTTATTTTGACTGATGTGTACAGCATAAACATGGATCTGTATTCTATTTGCGATCCTTTGCCCCACAGACAGGGCATAAGGATGGAACTCATATCCAAGAACCAAGAGCTACATTTTAAACACCCTGAAAATGACTCTTTTACCAAATGTACTCTTTTACCAAATTCATGAAATGTTTGACTTCTTGAATAAAATGATGGTTGCCAAGTTTGACATGGATTCATTTCCTACCTTTTAAAACATTCCTACAATCATCCATAGGTTTTGATGCCTTACAGTGGAAATGCTGCTGGAAAAATTTGGTTGTCTTTTAGATTGGTTTTTTTGGGTTTGTTTAGTTTTGCTTTTTTCTAGTGAAGTTCTAAACCCCAACCTTTTCTCAATATTTTTATTTTTTTGTATAACTTCTTTTTTCCTTGCTGTAGGAGAAACACATTTACAAGTTACTAATAGTGATCAAAGCTCTAGCATTTTGCAGGCCTCCTTGACCTGCCTGAAACACACTGCTTGAGCACATGGAAAGGATGCATGGACAGTGATCACCAGATCTGCTGCTCAAGCAGACCTTTTCTTTCTGTGTCTGCTGGTCCTGCGTGGGGGTAGTTTGTTTGTAACTCCACTCGAGGGAGACTCAGAAGAGTATGGCATTCACTGTAGCAGAAGAATCAACTTAAAATTCAAACACCTTAGTCTCAGCTGACTAAAGACTCTTCCCCCCTGGGCGCTCTCTTGACCATCCAGCCCCATCACCAAGGTGTGTACCTCAGAGGCTGGCAGGAGCTCCCAGACACTCAGAGCAGATTTGGTAAATGAGATCCAGTACTCAGACTGCAGGTGAGCTAATTCAGTGCCATTAGCTGCAGCCAGGACTCCATCTCCTCATTAGGAAAGAGATAAATTATGCAAAGTGTACTCTCAGTACAAGCGGTAATAACCGGCAAAGCCACAGAAAAGAGATGGAAGGAAAAATGGTCTGCAAAGTAGGGCAGAGCAAATGCAACACTGTCCTGGAAATTCTGTGAGGGAACCCTCATCCTGGGTCATCTCCTGGATGGAAGCAAAAGGCTTCACCTTCTTTGACCTCCGGCCAGCTGCAGTGACAGTCAAGCTGGAGCAATGGCTCTCCCCTTCTGTGCTTGCCCATGGTCCAAAGATCCCTTGCTAGTTACTCCTATTGTACTTTAATTTTTCATATGAAATCAATTTACATAAAACTCCAGAGCCCAAGAAGGAAAATACTTCTCTCTTATATCCCAAACAGACCCTCCACAAGGGATTCTTTTCTCTGACAACACCGCAAAGCCTGAGTTTTTTCCTGATGGCTGTTGCCTTGAAGCATGGCATCAATGAAAGCTCTTCTCTGGTATTGTGCTTATTTTATTTCCAAAAAATAAACCACAGCAGGGAAGTGACTGTTTGAAATATCCTACAACCACCCGAGCAAGATAAAATATCCCAGGTATGGGCAGAAAAAAAATAGTTGACATTAGCTTTGATACCAGACCCCTCTCAATCCTGGTCCCTGCAGGACTGTCAACATGGTGACCAACCATTCTGGCACCCTTCTGTGTGAGGGAAATCCTGCCAGGAGCTGGGCTGGACTCACATTAATTTTCTCCTGGCCAACAAAGTCTGACCAGATTGCAAAGACTCTGAACTCACGACCTTGATTTGTTTCCCCTCCAACAGCTTCCTGGAACGTTTGGTTTCTCAGCCTCCTCTCTGCCTCCTCCTCCTCTTTGCCCAGGAGCCGTCACGGGGGCAGATACAGCTCTGACAATGAAGCCTGGCTGTGGCCCAGGAGGAGCAGAGGATGCTGGAGAGGGTGGAGTCCATCTGCCACCCCCTCAGCACAGGTAGGACTGGGCTGGAAGGACAGCATAGCAAAGACAGACTACATTTAGCTGGATACTTTCCCTCAATCACTGCATTAGCTTTTCCTGATCCTATAGTTAAAAACAGCTATTTATTCTGTCACTACACGCTGGCAAAGATATATTGCACCAAGTCAGTGCCTACAATTATTATAGTACAGAAAACCTTTGCTGTAGCACGTTTAGTGCTGCTATTTATCAGGCACAGCTATTACATCCTGGCTCCCAACAAGGCTATACAGTTCTGGCACCCAGGAAGACAGCAGGTGCTCTGAATTAAACCAAGGCCCAAAGACGTTCCCTTCACCTTCCTCTGGCTTTCCTTAATAGCCTAGCAAGGACTGGGGGATATCTAGAAGAAAAAGTGTTGCAAGAAAGCACTTTGCTTATCTGACACTATGTCTTAGTGTCACAAAATACCATGTGTAGGGTGGAAAACATTGCTGTTTTGTGAGGGAGGTGACAGGATCTCTAGAAATTAAAACAAATTAGAATCCAAGTAGGTTATACAGTTCTTCTAGGTGCCAGAACCACAGTATTTAATTATAGCTGATATTTCTTTGTGAAGAATGCTTATCCAATATGAAATGCTTATCCAATACTAACTGATAACCAAAAATATTGCACATCATCCATCCATCCATCCATCCATCCTCTATCCAGCCTTCAGAAAGCATACTGATACCACTGCTACTGCTACCTCTGCTTGTCCATTCATACACAGTCTCAGGGCTCTGACTATATTTTTCATATCTTGCTATATCACTGAAACCTTATTCTATTATTACCAGCAAAACTATCTTGCCAATGGTCTGCACTTAAGATTAATTTGAATTCATGTCTTCAAACAGAATGGTATTTAAAAGGATGTTTCTTAAAGAATCCTCTCCAATTTTCTAACTTCTTGTTAGCAAACTGAAAATTCAACTCAGAAAGTCCACAGATTTATTGTAATTATTAAAAAAATATAGAGAAGGAAATGCTAGAGAATAAATGACTGATCAGCAAAAAAGGAATGTTTTCAGATAACTTCTTGAAAGCCTGCTAATCCAGAGTTCTCTCTCTCTCACTGTCACTAATTTTCAAAAGAAATTCAAACCTGAATCTAAGATACTTCCCTGATGATTTCTCAAGGAAAAAAAAAAAACAAAAACCCTCACTTTTTTTTAAAAAAAAAAGCCCCATGATTTTTAAGTAGAAAAACGTTGTCTACATTACTTTGATCAGTTCTTTCCAACATGTTTGCAGCCCGGAGTTGCCAGCAGCTACATGGAGTAGTGCGGGTGTGTCTCGGCGGAGCTGCAGAGAGCACCGTTGCTGGCGATCGCGCGCTCAGAGCGCCAAGAGGCATGAGGTGTCTGTCAAGTCTAGAGGCAGGGGCAGAACCAGAGCTGGAGAACTTCTACGAGAAGGCCCAAAGGCAGAGAGGACTATATTGGAATAGCTGGATAGGGATCAACGCTCAGCCGAGTGTGTGAGAGTGAGTAATAGTGCAGAATATTTTGGGTCACTGCTGTCAAGGATATTTTCCTTAAGAGGTTTTTGGGGTACTTTGAAATACACAGATTTAGCTTTATTCCCACCAGCTCTGAGCCAAAGGCATCTTTTTGAATCTGCTTTTGAAAGTCTTAAGCTTTCAGGCCTCCTGTTGGCAGGAAGCACATTGTCATTGTATTATGGAGCTGCTACTGACCACTGCTGTCTGATTGCCTTTGCAACGTGGGTAGAGGTGTTCCATGGGATTTGGTGTGATTTATTTGCTTGGGTTTAATGTTCCAAGACAACAGGCTCATTTTTTTTTTTTTTTTTTTTTAGAAGGAATAAGCACAATAATCAGATTGTGTGAGAGAGGATCAAAAAGAAAAGGAAATTAAAATATTCTCAATAATAATAGTAATATTAATCACTAATGCAAAAGGAACATTTTGCTCCTGGACATTGTTGCTGATGTACAGGACATCCACACTGAGTGGATCTATTGACCTGATATTCCTGCTTACTGTGCAAGTGGTACTAATGTTAGCAGGACTATATTTAAGAGACAGCAGCCCTTAAGAGGCATCTGCTGATGGAGCTGCAGACACCACCAAAGATTCATGCTACTAACTAGGAGAGGGACTCAGACAGTGGAAATAATTTGCTTAAAAGCATGTTGATTTGGACATCACTAATCTCAGCATTGATCTTTGCCGGCATTAACTTTGCTGTTAATGCAAATAACAGAACATAAGGATGCCATTAATTGTATTGATATAATGGAAGGCATTGCCCTTGACTTCAAGGCCCCCCTCTTTGATTTAGTGCTTGCCAACGACTCAACATTTTTGTCTCCTCTCCCCTTTTCTGCTTGTCCAAAATGATGTTTCATTCCCTTTTATGTTCCTGTTACGCTTGGAACATCCTGTCTCCACGTTCCACTCCTTCAAATGCTCCTGTCTTCCTGAAGGTCCTGCATTCACCTTCCCTCGTTTCCCCAAGTGCAGCCTCACAACTATAGCAGGAAGAAAGCAAGAGTGCATGAACACAACTGCAGCAGCAGACATGAAGAATTCAGGTTGTACTGCCAGCATGTACCAAATTCCCTCTGTGATTTCCTGGACCAAGAGGATTGTGAGCTCCAGGAGTAAAGGTTTAATGAGGAAAAGGCAACAAATGTGGCTTATCCATGGGGTTTTAGTGGTGATGTTGAATCAAAACAACGCATTTTTCCATTGCCCATTTACAAACTGAATACTGATTAAATGTGAAGGCACTGGAAGAGTTAAAAAAAAAGAGAAAATGAGGCCTTGAAACTTTATTTCAGAAAGGGATTTAAGGATGCTGTGTATGTAGCTTCTACAAAGGAAACTTAGGAAAACTTGTTCCCCTTTATTATTACCTATCAGAAGAAAAAAATGCCTGATGGCAGAGGGCATTTTAGATTAGAAAGTGAAGACATCACAGAGTATCACATTAGACAAACTTAGTCTAAAATTACAGCGTGGTTTATTTTGATTGAGTCAAATCTCTGCATCTTAAAATCTTTAAATCAACATTAATTTTCTACAAGGCATGTTCAAGATATGAAGGAAAGAAAAAAATAATTATACGTTAGGGAGAAAATTCTTGTTTTTCCAATAGAAGTGTTAATTTAGACCAGAAACTTAACAAATACATATGAGAATCACTTTCTCTGACCCAAAGACTTAGAAGTGTCAAAAGGGAAGACACAGGAAGAGAAATACTATTGCAGATCTATCATGGGCAACCACAATTTTCATTGAAGAATAGAACAAGCATCAATTAACTTTGCATTTTTCTCAGCCATTATTAATTGTTTGATTTCCCGAGGGCACTATCATGGTAGAAACTGGTATTGAGTGGATCTGAAGAAGTAAGGGTATGGGGAAGATGTCATATGTGTAAGTGGCTTCCTGTATCAGGAGGCCTCCAGGCTGTGTTTTTCAACCAATCACCACAGCTTTGTTTAAAACAGGGTTGCTGACTGTTTGAAATGCTGTCAACTTGGAGATAATCAGAGGCATAGCCTCTGGAAAGTAGCACATTGTGGGACTGTAAAAGGAAGCCCCTGCAGGGGAAAGTAGGAATAGTGTACGTAGCAGCATTAAATTGGCATCTATTTGTCAAAAACATCCTTTGCCACCTCATTTCTCCAGCAAAATATTCCACTGCAAAAATAAAACAAACCAAACCCCCGCCCCCCAAAAAAAAACAACCAGAAAACAAAAACCCCACACTCATCCTACAGTTCTTCAATTAACATCTGAATTGTAATCAACAACTTAGGAGTCAAGGAACCTTTGAAGAGATGAGAAATCAAAGGCTGTTTTTCAAGCTGAACATGAAAACACTGTGATGATAGTGGGATTATTTTGGAAGTACATGGCCAATAGAAACCTTGGAGGGTCTTGATCCATTCCAAATCCAAATCCCTTTTGGTCCCTTAATCCATGAAGCTTACTAGAGAAGTATGCCAGTGCTAAATAGTTGTGTTTAAGATTTGCAGCTGTATATACATGAACAGTTGTCTGTCATCATATATCTGTAAATTCATCTTCAATAATTACTTTGCACTTGCAAAGACTTTTTCTCTGCAAAGCAGCTGTAAAAATGTTAATTTTGAATAACATTTCTGTAAATGGGACATATTTATTAGCTCTATCTTACCAATTGGAAAACTAAGGGACAGAGGGTTAATTGAGGCTAGTTTTAAAAAAAATACCTAAATTATTTTAATGAAAAGAACACATAAAGCTGCAGACATGAACCAAAACCCACTTATAATCACAACCATAAAAAAAAACAAAAAAAAAAAAAACAAAGAAAAGAGAATTGCTGTCTCAAGTGTTTTTAACCCTAATTACAAGACAATAATAGTGTAGACAGGTGGATTATCACAAAAAATAACATGAATAGAGGTTGCTTTGTCCTTTCCCTGTCTTTTGACTGTATGGTATCCATATGGGTCTTAATGTCTCCTGATTTAGTGAAAGGGACAGGAATTTCCTGGTAAACTGAGGAAGTGAGTGTTTGCCCTCGATTTAGCCTTGATTTACTTCCATGTGGCTCAGCCACAGGTCCCATTTACCCTAAACTGTCATTTTTCAGTGTAGGCTGTACAGTCTGGGATGCTCCTGCCCAGCAAAGCAGCAGGATATTTGTAGTGTCTACTTTTTCATTATCACATGGAATACAACATGATCTGTCTGTCCTTTAAGAAGAAAGCCAAGCCACTCAGAAGGGCCAAGTTTCAGTCTGCTTCACTCCACCTCCATTTCAGCTCACTTCATGCTGCTTTAGCTCCACTTCCAAATCCAAGACCTGGGGACCCCAAATACGCCACAGATCAGTCAAATTTCAGTGGCTGCACAGTTCCTGAGGAGGAGGAACAGATGGACAAGAACACAAAGAGGCTGATTGCATAAATTCTGTTTCTTAAGAAACTGGACTAAAATTAGGTGTTTTAAAATCCAGATCGAGGGTTAATTTTGTTTGGAAGTAGGTGCCTGAATACTAACACATATGATTAGGACAGCAGCTGTTTCTGTTGGTGTTGTCAAAACCACGTTCTGATATACCAGGCCCAGTTCTAGTACCACTAGGGACTGTCATGTCATGAGATATGCTTTATGGCCATTTCCACTTCAGCCATGCAACCTGCTAACAGTAACTTCTGGTTTCAGTCAATTACTTTATAATTATGTTTTAAAATGTCATGTCTGATTTGAGCCAAACACTTGGCTTTTAGCCTCCCCAAGAAAAAATGAAGACAGTGATATGAAATTGCAATATTAAAAGCAGAACCTGTGCCATCTATAGATGCATTCACAATCCAGGGCTATATTTCTATATATAACTTGGGGCATGGTTCCACAGCAGATATCCCTTTATTGTAGAGTCCTCAGAAATTTCTAAATTTAAGTGCTTGAGAAACTATTCATTGGCAAAATATTAAGTACCAAAACAAGAAAAAAAATTTAAAAAATAAAATAAATTAAACCTCTGAAAATCTACGCTGTTAAATCCCCTGATCTTAAGTGGGAATGTCCCCAGAAATGGACTTAATTTAAAGTTCATCCAAACAAGAATTTTTGTTTGTAGAGATGAGAAGGACAGTAACCCCTGGCAGAGCAGTGGTGAGAACAGGAGATGCTAACAGAGGTTAGTTATATTTGGTGGTTATGAAAATAACCTCTTTCTGAAAGTCCAGAAAACAGCTGTCTCTCAACTCCCAAAATGCCAGAGACACTCCTTCTTGATTTCTTTTTCTCACCTATACAGATGAAAGGTTTTGCTCCAGGACAAATTTGCACAGAATTTTGGAGAAGGTGAGCTCCTCTAACACTGTCCTGGATATATGAGCATCATGCTACAGGGTCAGAAGCTGCTGCAAATCCCAATACAGCTGCCCCCCTACAGGGCTCCCCCAAATCTTTCTCCTATCAAATCCCCCAACATTTCCCACTATATGTCCTGGTATGAGTCATCTCTCATTGCAGGAAAAGAAGCTGAAATTCTCTTGCATTACTTAGATATGCTGTGTTAAGGACCGGAGCTGTAGTTCTGAAAATACCCTTCCTTTCACGTGACCGAGGTTCCCCTTTGCTGGGAAATCCATTGGGATTCCCAGTAACTCTACACTCATGGCAGTCACATGCAGCCCAAATCTCCACTGTGGCTTTGAAAAACCTACCCCCAGTGTTATTCCAACGTGGTTGTTTGTCTCCTTGTGAACTTATAATGATGACAGTGATAATGATAATAATAATGACTGACGCTTATATAGTACCTTCCATCCAGAAGGATCCCAAAGTGCTTTGCAAATTGATTTGTAAACAACTGCACACCCATATTAAACACTCCATCCCTATGCTAATGCATTGTTAATGTTGCAAATGTGAAGTGGCAAAAAAGATGGGAAGTGCAAAGATTGCAGCTTCGGGAGCAACACCCATACATCGTGTACCTTGCCTATGAGGGTCTATCATTTACAGCATCACCTGGAAAATGCTGCACGGCAAATAATGCTTCCCAAACTGAAGGAAAGGTGATCAGAACCTTGTGCATCTGGCCATGAAGGTAATTGGGTGGAAATTTTGCTCAGTCCCCTTCCTCAGGTGCTGATATGGAAAGCTGAGTTCTCTAATTTTCTATTTTTATTTGCTGCAATTGAGAAGGCAACATTAGATGTAGATGCCCAACAGTTAGAAGTAATGTGGCTAATGATGCTGCAATTGGACAAGGGAGGGAATGGAAAAAATCCTGCTGACTTCAGTGAATGCTGGATCAAACATTTGTTGAATAATCTGAACAGCAGCAAAATTCCACTTTCTACCTTTTTTCTACTTATTGTTGTTTTGGGTCGCTTTGTGTTTTTGTAAAGGGGAAAAACATTATTTTCTTTTTCACACCTTTTTTTTTTTCGAAACTCTGAGTAATGTCTTTTGGAACCAGATCTCACATGACAAGTTTCAGCTGCAAGGGGTTTTGCATCAATTTGGGCTGTGTTCCTCTGTTGATAGAACAGATCAGCCCAATGTTAATGGTGCAAATGGTGCTGTTTTCAATGCACAATTAACCAAGTCAACACCGTGATGAATAAAAATTAAAGCTGGCATCAGAGAAGACCCCATAGAAGTTGAAATCAGTTGTTCAGGTGCCTATGACTCTGAAAACATCCTTATCTTTCAACAGACACTTTTTGTCCCCCAAGTAAGGTCAAATTACCTGCATCAAAAGACTGAAATAGAAGAGTTTGAAGGAGAGGAATTTCTGTTTGAGGGTGAATGGATTAACAAAATCAACAGCTTTAACCTTTTTGACTCCAACCACCTGTGAGTTGCTTTTTTGGACCATCTGGACAGACAGGAATTTTTATTTTCCTTTTTTTTTCCTATTGGAAGATGACCTGCTTAAGAGGGTGAAAGTGCACACCAAAACACAATAGAAATTGACTGTATGCACAGGGCAAACACCCACCAGCTCATTGCTACAGCTTGTTAAAAGCAAATCTTAAAACTAAATCGTCTGTTGGGCCAGTCATTTCAAACATATTGGAAAGTAGATTCTGACCATGCAGATCATTTAGTGGCTCTGGCAGGAGTTTGGCATTAGTCTGGACTTGTCTGTCTGAGCTTCTGGCATAACTTTTATTGCAGGATAAATCTCTCAGCAGAGTGGGGAAATATAAGTACAATTTTATCTATCAAGTTCCTTAAGGCTTTTCTTTCTCTGTTTTGAAAGGATATTTCCTGCCAGCTCTGTTTATCTTCACACATAGATGGCACCCAGAGAAAAAAAGAAAAAAAGAAAAAAAGAAAAAAGCACCAGCATTATATAGAATATAAATGATTTACTCTGAGAAGAACTTCAACCTGTGTTTGCCTCAACATCCATATGAGCCCAGAAGGGTTCAAACTCCTTCCCCTGTAGTTGTTGCTGTCAAGGCAGGTGGTAGACTAGCTTCCCAAATATATTGAAATTACCCTGAGGGTGAATTGAGCTTATCATTTTTGCACCTTGAAGGCTTTCACTCCACCTCAAGTGAGACTCTGTGGTGGCTGGCTTTGCTCAGCTCTGGGAAAATAATAGTTAATAGTGTCATTTTGGAATTTCTTATTAGCAGGCCAGCAAGACTGGAAGGTTGACAGCACTATTAAATATGACAAAGTCTTCTTCAAAACACTGACTGTTTGACTGGTGGGAAGAAAAAAAAAAAAAAGTCAAGGCATGATTTATATCCAGGTGTACAAGTCACAGACAATCCTCTACATCTTGTGTCCACTGAATGATCGCTCATTTATAGTCAGCAGCTCATCACAGATGGCTCATCTTGACTCTGAAACTTGTTTGTGTGTCACCCTGCATGTTTTCTGGACAAACCAACCCCCTCATGGCCCCCAAACCATAGGAGGGTTTCCTCCAAAATCAAAGTGTTTCTAACTGATCCTTACAGCAGACAGCTGTTTATTCTGGGTGAAATTTCATGCCTGCAGTGGATGACTCCACTGTTTGGGGTAAAGATTTCATAGCTGAATTGATAAATTGGGAGCGTATCTCAAATCAGAAGGCCACTTTCAATTAGAATTGAAGAGTTTATTAAAAAAGATTTTATGTATATACCTGGGAGTTTTTGAGACACACAGGAAAAATGCATTAGGATTAGATTAGATGAGATTAGATTATAAACGCACAGACATAGAGGACCAGATGAACAGCCAGTTCAATAGCCTGTCTCAGACAGTGGTCAATACCATCTGCTTCCCTGAAACAGGCAGGGCACCCTTCAGTGGGCAGCTATGGGGATAACATACTCATAAGGACAATGTCTTCCTAAACCCCATTAATTAGAAGTTGGTTTAGGCATTGAAGCAAGAAAGCTTTTATCCACTCTGAAGCTCTGGGATTTTTTTTTGATTTTTTTTTTTTTAATCCTCACAATACTAAATCTGGATGTTCTTGCTACCTAATATAACTCTAATCCCATTCTCTCCCTTCCCCTCCTCCTCCTAAACTGTCAAAATTTTGGTCTCAAATAGTAGTTTGTTTGTGTATTTTTTTTTTAGCTGAAGATTTTGCTTGGACAGGACAGAGAAACTTGTCTAATAGCTCACAGCTGCTCCCCCCCATCTAAGAACAAACAAGGAAGAAGAATTACTTCAGAAGAATTACTGAAAACAGAGATGACCAATTTTTTGTTATCTGGCTGTGATAATTAAAGCAGACTGAAAAATGCCCTTCCATGTATTTTCACTTTCCACACTTAGCACCCATTTCCTTTATGAAACAAGTCTAGTAACTAAACCAGCTTGGAAGGGATCCAGGGGACATGTTTAGCATTCTGTATTTCAGACATCTTAAGTGCATGTTTCTTGGCTGGTGCACTGTCTTTACACCCCATTTGAATAATACAAGGTTTTATTGAGAGGAAGAAGAGGTGTTATCCAAGAGAAAAAGGAGATACATCAGCTCTGACTCATTCCAAATGCCAGTCCACTGTCTCATTTTACTGGATGAGTTGCATAAGGTCAAGAATGCAACCACAGGACTCGGAGGTAGAGAACATTTGTAGAATTTCTCCACACGAAGCTTCAAAAAAGTTTAAAAACACAGCAAAGTATTCTTTAGACAATATCGTATAATTGCCAGACAGCTGAGGTTTGGTTATTTTGGCCAATGCTTCCTGTTTGCATTTCACAGAACCTTGAACTTCTGTGAGTTTGTGGAAGTTTTAGCATTGGTCTGGGGGTCCCTAAAGAAATAGTGCGAGGTACTGTTCTTTGAGGCAATACTTTTTTGGTTGGTTCACTTTGTTAAAGTGGTATATTCTCTATCTTATGTAACTGTTAATTTAGTCACCTGTAAAACCTTAAAAATAATAATTTGCCTCCTAAGGAAAATAGTTCTGTATTTTTTTCTTTTTGTCTTGCAGAGTTTTTAAAGAAAAGCCCAAATATTTTGGTAAATGTTTGTTCCAACAATCTAAAGGGTACTTGACAGAGGTTTACTTTCTCCTCTCTGAGTAGTGATCCCCAGGTGGACTTCATGTCTAGCAAGGAATTACCCCTCTTAAAGCAGAAGAGTCAAGCAATGCAATTTAAAGAGTTAAGCCTACAGAGATAAATAAAAATACAAGTCATTTGAACTTCCACCTGGTGTTGCTCCGACATTTTTTTAATAAAAAATTACAACTCTCAAATGAAATACTTTATTTTAAAAATGTGATTGTACATGTTATGTTTGTTTATTTTTGGGTTTTTTTTTCCCTAGTGAATCAGGAACATATTTTCAGCAGAAGCAGTTTTGGAATTTGACTGCTGAGCTCCAGCTTTGAAAGGCAGGACTTCCCATCCTGCCATTTAATCATGAGGAGGTAGACAGGATTTAAGAGTTCAGATCCAGAGTGGTATAGAGGTCCTGGGAGATACCTGAAAATCTATACCCAGAAAGCATCTGAAGAAAATGTCTCTGCTTATCTATGGTTGCATGTATATGTGGGGTTTTGTTTTATTTTATAACAAGATATATTGGCTAACTGGGAGCATTTTATTAAAGAGAAAAGTCTGGGTAAAGCGAGCAAACTATTCACTGCCAAAATTTACCCAGAAGTACCTGTGTAATTGAATTTGGCCAGCTCTAGCAAGATATTTGATTTTCTATAATTGGATTGGCTAATGGGGGGAAGAGGGTGGGGAGAGGGAGGAACTGGAAAGTTATCTATCTCCCTTGACAAAATGATTCAGTGAGTTGGGAAATTTCTCTTCCCTCAGGGAAAGAAGGGCCAGATAAAAACAAGAAAACAAAGCAGGTGATAGACTGAAGCAAGAGGTAGAGCTGGAAAACAGGGCTTAGTCCATGGCTGTGTTACAGACTCCTGAGATGCTTGTGGGCAAGTCATTTAATCATCCCCTGCTTAAATTCTCCACCCTGTGCCTGTCTTATTTCATATTTTGAGTTCTTTGGGTTGCAAGTGCCTCGTGTGCTACATCTCATAGCAAAAACTCTCACTGAATGACCAAAAGCCAGAATCAGTAAGTGGATAAGGATGTAGAAAAGAGTTTTTGAGGGGCTATCATGTCTCCAGCATACATCTGTTTCTACCACATCACTGAAGACACATTGGATTAGGGGATTTGGGTGATTCATTCTGGGAAGTCAGCAGTCCTGGACATACCTGTCCAGCTAAAGTTCCTCTCACCAGAGATGGAGCATAGGGCAAAAGTAGGTAAGAAAGTTTTTAGTCATTCTAAATAACCCAAACTCCAATAATTTTCAGCTCAGAGGGCTCTTGAGAAGCAGTCTGTGTATAGTCAGCAGCCCTCACTGCATTCCTACATTCATCCTGCACGCTGGACCCATGATTAACAGGAAAAGCAAGGCAACCTCACCTTATCACACAACCCTGTGACTGACTGACAAAAATGAGACCTTTAGTAATATGGAAACTTTTCACCACAGCAAGATCAGGTGGGATGGGAGCAGAATTTGGCCAAGAGGATAGAGACAGACATCTTGCCTAACCTGTGTATACAAGTAATACTTTCATGCTGGCGTTATGAATGCATTAAGTTTGGCAGTATTGTGACACTTTTGGATAACAATATCTAGAAATACTCTATTGCCATCCTTATTCTTCATTAAAAATGCAACATTTTCATTTTAAGGGATTTTAAAATGTCTAATCAATCTTCTTTAAAACATGAGATAGATTTAAAGCCAAGACAGAATAAAATCTTTGGTTCTCGGACACAACTGTAGATTGAAATGATTGCTAGAGTCCTTTTTACTAAGTAGAGCTAGGTTTTCTAAAAAAAAAATTAAGTTAATATGATCAAGTTGTGTGTGTGTTAGCCTATGACTCTTTCCTGATTACATTATTGCATGATTCAGCTGAACAGAATAAATTCTATTTATTTTGCAGATAGATGAGCTATTACACTGAGGATTGTAAAACTTTTTGAAATTAAAATAGATGGAGGAGGAAGAAAGAACACATACCTAAATCTTTCTTTAAGATTTAATGACAGTCTTCTTCTAAGAACAACCTGTTGTGAGGGCTGGTTTTATAGCCTTACAAAACTGCAGCCTGGGTTACCCTCTGCACACCAAGCCTTTCCTGCCTGCATTTTGTAGGAAATTGTACCCTCCAGTATCAATATACATGAAGTCAACTTCCTTAATCAGTTTAAAAGCCTTTTGAAAATGCATTTTGTGGGTGTCTCACTAGCCGAATCTTTTATTTATGGCCTTGTACTGGGATGGTCATTTGAATTTTTGTTGTGAGTCCGTATTTTATTATGCATTTTATTTGTTTTTTATTGAAAGCTTTCTGAAGCACTAAGAAAGATCCTGGGCAAGTGATTGAATAAAAGCAAACTCATTTCAAAACCCCTCCCTGATTTTTTATCCTCTTCCCACTGCAGATATGTGCACACCTAGATTTCTTCCCTCTATTCCATAGCACTCACTACTGCTTTATTTTCATCTTCTATGAAAAGCTAGAAATTTCTCTTATTTCTAAAAACAACCAGCCATCATAATGTCAATAGATGTGATAGAAATTGTAGCAAGTTTATTTATTTTTTCATTGAACCTGAAGAAACATAGGAGACACCTTATTTTCCTGAAAGTTTAGGATTGCTTTTACCATCAGGTTTCTCTCTGTGAAAGAAATTTAATAAAAATAAAATAAACATAAGTTAAAGGATTTTTAGAAACTTTCCAATTACAAAGAAGATAATATTGAGATCATGTTTTCTCCCCTTTTTTGAAAAGGAATCGTTAATAAAATTACGAAAATTTTATGGGGGAGGAAATACATTTTTCTTGAAAAGAGAGTGGAAGAACAGTATGTTCTGTTTTCTAATTTGCTTTGTATTTTCTTCTGCTGTTCCCCATATACTGGCAATTCTTCAAAATGGGCTATTCCACAGACAGATGAAGTTACAGTGTCTGAGTCCATAAAGATACTTCCCACTCAGACTTCTGGCCTACTCTCACTTTCCTTTGGAAACTGATGAAAGGTAAAATCTTAAAGGAAGCCAGTGATATGTTCCAGAGCTTTTTACTACTGGCTGACCAAGCTACAGGAGTAAAATGCTATCCTGGGTTCCAAAATGCCATCAGTTTTGAACAGATCATCTGCTGATAGAGTTACACACAAATACAGGAAGAAAAATGAAAGACGTAGATGCCAAGGAGAATTTTCGTAAATGAAAAGTGTATTAGGTTGTAACCACCCTGGGAAATAAAGAAAGCCCTTTTATTTAGGATCTTGAATACTCACTCAGACAGGTGTAGAGGAAATACATAAGAGAAAACAATTGGCAAAATTGCATCCTACATCACCTGATATATCCTCCCAGCTCTTTTTTTACAGGAGTGTTGAGACTATAGGTATCTTCAGAATATGGCTGTCCACAGCCATGTTATTGGATATTTACTCACTATTAGCCTCACCACACAATTCCCCTTTATTCCAAATAATCCCACTTAGAGAGCCTTTTATTTTTATATTTTACTTAAAAGGCTATGTCAACACCCTTTACCATAGTAATCTGTATTATGTATATCCAGCTTATAAAACACTAACTTTATAGGAGCATCTTTTGCAGGTTCTGTTACCCACATTTTGTGAGTCTATAGGACCAATGACATGGCATACATGTTTTCAATGGTTTTACAGCAGTGATCTTATAAATTACATAACCTCATGATGAAGAGCAGAACAGGTGATTAACTGTATTAACCAAACACCTTTGACCAGGTCACCTGCACTCTGTGCACTGATATATCACCCGTGTCAGATGAACAAGCCTAAGATTTCAAAAAATGGTAGAAATGCTGAGAGATATATCCCCAAAGTGCACAAATCCCAGCATTTTCTTCAGGACTTGCAGCTAAGAGTCATTGATATACTGGAAACAGGCAGATGAAGTCTTATGTACTTTAATATCACATGGTCCAGCTGGACAAAGATCAATACATAGTTCATGTTTTCTCTTTATTACTATTTTTTAACATGGGGGAAAAAAAAATCTAAGGTTTTAAGACTGAACACCTGTAAAGTTGTGATGCAGTCTTTGTACAAAAATAAATGTTTCAATCTGACTGAGCTAAAAGTCTTGTAAGAACATATTTCTCCTAAGCCTTTTGCATAACACTTAGGTCAGGAGGAGCTTTTTACTCCAGGAGTACTACTTAAAGCCATGAATAAGATAGCTGCAGATTAAATATTCTTTGGAGAAAGCACCTTGAACTGGCAGGGGGTGGGGACTTGAACACTAAAATGATGATCATGCTGTCACCACACAGTCTGATTGATATCCTTACAAGATGAGGGCAAGCTCAAACAAAACATCTCCATCCCATTTTGGTAAAGCAGAAGCCAGGGTAGTTTTTAGGAAATGTCTGTATGTTTGTTTTTTTCACATGTGGATGCAACTGCACCTTCACTAATTTCCAGGCATGAAGGAATCTTTGACATCATAGATATCACAGCTCTGTAATGAATGCTGCTCAGGAGCAGGAGATAATATTTTGGGTTTGGTACCTCAAGAACATTTCTCCTCCAGGAGGATGGAGAGAATTTAAGTTTATGCAGCCAGATGTGGTCATTGAACAAAGATTACTTCATCTAAGTGAGTCACATTTGATATTCTCTGTAATCAACAAAGAGAAATGTGTTCTTTTGGGACACAATTCATTTGACTGATTTTAGATTTCAACATTAGGATGAGAGGAATCACATCATAAAAGAGTGTATTTCTCTCTACCGACCACAACAGAAGACCATGCTGATTAGCTCAGGCATAGGTAAAAAAAAAATAAATCTCTGCAGCTAGAGATGATGCGTAGCATGTGTGTATAGACAGACTGTAATGGGAGTTCTAGTAAGAAAAGGTGGGACAGGGGAGCAATTAAATAAAATCTCATCTTTTCTTATTCAAAATTTAAATATAAAATACGGCAAAGTGGCTGAACAAGAATTAACTGACAGAGCTAATGAGATGGGGGGAAAAGCAGTCGAAACAGAATGAGTGCTAGGCTTGGTGTATCAGGATTCCTGTGTGTACCTTGTAAATTTACAATGTCAAATTGACATAATTTGAAGGAGATGGCGGGCATTATCCTAGGAAAAAAAAAGAAAAAGCAGCCCATTTCTAATTTGCATATGCATATTTATTTATCTGATATAGCAGCAAATTCTGCTGTTCTCTGAGCGGCACCTTTGCATCTTACACATTTTTCCCCATTTGCACAATTAGTGCTGGCAGATAAATGTGCTGGCTGGTGAAGCATTCCCTTCTATACTTTCCCCTGCCAACAGCACAGGCCTCAGATATTTTGTTGAAATGCAAAACAGGAGCACATCACTGGTAGGTTAGCCTGCAAATTTGTAGTGAAACTCCTCTGTGGAGGATGGGGACACCTCTAAGGTGTACTCACCAACAGGGTGTACTTATTAGAAAACTTGGAATGGGTGCACTAGGAAAGTGACAGAGTGACCATCCCTAGAAGTGTTTGAAAAATGAGCAGATGTGACACTTCATGATGGTTTAGTGACAACAGTAGTACCTGGCCAGAGGTTGGACTTTATAGTCTTTGGGGATGTTTTCAAACCTTAATCTTTTTGTGATTCTACTTAGACTCTAACCTGCACTGGCTACAAGAGATGTGGGAGACTCAACAAACATGAGCTAAGCACATGGTGTGAATAGTGGTTAGGGCTGCAAAGTGGTTGTGTCCTAAAACATCAACAGCCCAATAGTTCAAAAACCAGAATTTCTGAGTTTGGCTTCCAGCTTTGATGTTTTTTTGTTAGTTTGCTTGAAAACCTTGGATTTCTCAAGAGCTTTCATTATTCACTAGTACAGCAGTCAGGTCTGTACTACAGGTTGCAAAGATTAATGGTCATAAGCTGCTCCTTATTGCATGTTCTCAGAAGACTCAAACACAAAACATACATTTCTTCATATAGGACAAGTTTTCTGTTGTGTTCCTCTTTGTCCCACTGCAGAAGAACAAATAAAGGATGAATAAGCTAATGGAGATATTATCTGTAGGGACCAAAAGTACCCCATGTCTTTTTCTCCTAGGCTACACAGATCTCTCTAGAACAAGGAAGGGATTTTCAATTAGACATCAAATTAACAAGACACTTCTGATGCTCCTTTCCTGCAGGAAGACATTAGTAATTTGTTTGTTCCAAAGGCACTACTCATATTCACACAAAATGGCATTTAAATGTTAATCGAGTCAGGGGATGGGGAGTGCTTGCCAATCACTACGCAACTTAAGGTCAAGGTTTTTGTCTTAAAGGAGGACTCAATGTTAATTTTAAATTTAAAATTCTTGACAGATAGCAGGTTTTCAAATGCCTGCTACAATCTGGCTTGTTTGATTCATTTTAATGAGTAAGTAACTCCTGGCAAAATGAAGGTTTTCCCATGTCTTCAAGGAAATGGAAGGGCAAAGAGGCACAGTGGACTAATCCTGCAACCACTACAGGGAACAGGAAGCAAAACCAATTTAGACTCCCATTCATCTCCTTGCTTCCCACATAGAGACCAAAAAGAGTAATTTACATTCCTAGGAACACTAGGCAATTATTGGAGGTTTCAGTTTAAAAGGAAGAAAAAAAGTTCTCAGCATTAAATTCAGCTTTGACTCTGTACTGGAGAAGCATTTTATGTGCATGTCTGTGAACATGTTTGGTTTTGTTGTTTCTGTACTTTGTTTTCTTTGATAGCTTTGGATTTTTTGGTTGTGCTTTGTTAACTTTCAGAATGTTATGGTCAGGTATTATAAGGAACTTGTGATCTCTTCCTTCCTTCTTTTCCCCCAGTGTGCCAGTCCCAGAATAGAGACAGAGAAGCTGTGTTTACCCCTGGCTGTTGCCAGCTGGATTTAGGACTGACATGTCTCTCAGGCAGTTCTCACCAGCACTGCACAGGTGTATAACAGACTGACAAGCCTCCCCAACAGCCTTGCAGGAGGTGATGGATTCAGATCACCACTAACTCAAGCTTGTAACCCCAATCATGTAGGAAGGTGTAAGGACTGTTTCTGATTAGAGAATGGAATAGAATGAGAATGGCTGTCAGTGCAATCACTGAGAAAACAAAAGCTGAGCAGTTGAGCAACCTGGTGCAGCAGTAGTAACATCCCTGCCCATGGAACCACATGATATTTAAGGTCCTTCCCAATTCAAACCATCCCATGGTTGTGTGCTTATAGAAAGGGCATGAAGTTAGACTTTGTGTTCAGGAGAGAAATATTCTTTCTGGGGTACAGTATGTGCAGTGGTAGATGAAGGAGGACATGGAGATCTCATAAGTGAAAGAGGCTGTACAAATGTCATACAACATTTCTCTGTTGATGACCTCTTCCATACATCTTACCAATGGGCTGTCAAATTAGCTGAAATGAACTTCAAATCAACTATTGATAGTAATATTGTGAGAGAATTTATTTTGATGTCATCCTACATCAATGAAGCTGTGTTCTGTCCTTTTCTGTATTTAAAACAGAGACACATACCTGCCCCACAGATACGTGTTGCTGGTGTGCAGATACAGATGGACAAAACTCATGGATACATGGCACTGAACCTTTCTGGACCAGTCCTTCCCTATCTTATTGCAAAGCCCCCTCAATCCTCCCATTAATTAGAGGAGTAGCATTTCCATGACTAACCAGGACACTTAATGGTGTGGAGCTGTTCAGATGCCCAGCAATGACACCATTGTTTTAGGCAGAGGGTATTTGAAGAATGAAGAGGTTTGACTGCTTTTCCACCATTTGACTTCATCAAAATGGAGAGAAATGGTGAGATTTTAGGCCTCTCCATGGAGCTATTCAGTCCAGGATCTGAAGCAACCTCCAAGAATATCAGACTCCTCTGTCAAATGAAATGAATCTGGACATTAAAATTGTACAGTGCTGGAGCTGTCAATTATATAAACACATAATCCTTGATAAAGAGTCCTTTGAACTGCCATCTTGACCTCTGCTTGTTTAGATAACATTTCACAGCCCCATAACACACATTTGTCTTGTTCATATACCAGCACCATAGGCACATATCCTTTCTGTGGTTATATGAGAAAACATGTTTTCTCTCACAGAGCTGGCATGCAGCTCTATTGAATTGAGTTGCTGAAAATCTCCCAGGCTTTTTAAAATATGAAGGTCAGAAAAGTGGTAAATCCCCATAAAACTAATCAAAATCAAGCACATGGAGTCAGAAGTAACCCCAGAAAAATGAGACATCCATTTTACAAAGTCAGACACCTTCAGCTAATGCAGAGCTGTACCCCAAAAATATAATGGCGTTATTTCAAAGCAGCCAAAATTCTTGAAGTTCCAGCTATGACAATCCCTGATCTGTGTGATGGTGCTTAGCGAGAACTTTCTATGGATATATAGTCCCCCTTTATTGGCTTTTATCTATTTATTTATTGTTATTTGTTTTATTTTCCCTTACTGTGCAATAAACTCTAACTCTTTGTACAATTTTGCCTTCTCATACTAGTACTTCTCTTTATGAAGTTACCTAAGTTCTTAACATTTTTTTATAGAATGTGTAAGTTCAAAAACACAGAAATAAATTCCTGGTCCTGAATACTTTCATTTATATATGACAGGCCACTTACTTCTTCTGCAGAGTAAATACCAGTAAGATGGTAGGATACTGAAATATGGCACTAGTAAGTGTCACCATTGCTATCTGTTCTTCATTTCTCTTTTAAGGAAACTAAAGAAATATCCCAGGAGGCCAAACTGACAAATAATGATATAAAACTCATTGTTTAAGGCAGTAGTAGAACAACTGCTTTGAATAAAATGAGATCAGTCTATGATTTTTCATTCCAGAGAAGAGGAAATCTATAGGCTCCATCAGATTTGGTTAGTTGCAGAAGCAGTTAAATCATGTCAAGCTCTTAATGTAATTTGAAACCTAACCATTGTGAGTTACCTACAAGAATTTCTAATCAGCACCTTCCCCATATAAGTGCTCACATCATATTCATGGCTTTGAATAAGCTTGTGTTCTAGTCTAGAACTAGACTGGAAATCAGGACAACACAGTTCCCTTACAGCTTGCCACCTATCAACTGTAATCTTGGGAAACAAATTTCTCCCACTGTCTTCATTTATTCCCTGTCTTAATCCTGGTTACATTTACTTGGAATTGTACTGTCAGTGGGGACTGTACTTGAAAAAATGCACACAAAGCACTGGACACAGTGGGATCTTCATTGTGATGGTGACCACTGGATTCCAGAGATTCAGATTAATAGTAACAGCCAAAGAAACTCTCCTGCCTCCCTTATTCCATATTCTCCTCCATCAGAAACAAACATGCAAATCAACAAACAGTAAACCAGGCTACATAAGTGCCTAAATTAAAAATGTAAGCTGTTTCTTCAGATTTTTATACCACAAATGGGATATTAAAAAAAATAAAAAAAATAAAAATGGGAGATCTTCAGATATTAAGGCTGGAGAATTTAAAATTCAAAGTGAAATAACCCCATTGTATTACTCTAAAACAAGAAATTTCTGCATCTGATTATTCAAACTCTTCTGTGGACTGTGGTTTCCCAGCTTATTTTAGATGTTCATAACATATTTAGATGCCTTTCCATGGCCAAAACTCATCCTGGTTTTTTGTTTTGTTTTGTTTTAAACATCCTAATATATATGTATTATAAACATCCTAATATATGTAGCGTCCTGTTGCCAGAAATACTATTACTTATTAAAAAAAAGAAAATCTGTGGCATTTTAGTCAGTATGTGAAAAAAAAATATTGTTGCTTTGTCTGGGGAAGCAAGAACTGAACACATGAATGCACTGTGCCCACTGGGGTCTGGCTGTACATTCATTATACAAGGTCAGGGTCTCACTTCCATTCCTCCTCGTGTAATTTAGGTAAAGCCACCACACAATGCTTGACCTTTCCATGGGACAAGCTCCCTGTGTCCCTCCTGACATGCTGCAGTAAATTTGTGTGTAATTAAACATAGTGTTCCAACATGCTGGGTCTCCACGGCCATCTGGCCTCCCCTCTCCGGCTGACCTTTCGGATTGAATCCAGCACAGACCACCAAGGCCGGGAAGTGGCTAGCACTGGAGAGCGGCACAGCAAAGTAAGGAATGTCTGCTCGGATTAAAACATGCTCCCTGCTGATCCCTGCCATCAGGAACAGGAGTCATGGCTGAAGGGTGGGATTGCAGCTTTTCTTCTCGGTGGAGATTCAGCTACACCTTGGGCACAAGGTACATCCAGGTCCCAGGTACGATGAGAATCCAGCTGACAAAAGAGTAAGTGGGGAAAACCAGATTCTTTTCTAAAGAGCTTGTGATCTCAGAAACCAATTCTGGGAGGGCTCTTTGCAGCAGGGCCCTCACAAGGTTACAAGTGTGGTTGGCGGCTTGTACTGATCTAATAATCCATCGGACAACATAAAACCTCTCAGTCGTGATGGTGGGAGGAGGAATGGCCAGACTGAAAATCCAGCTACAAGAACCTACACTCTCCCACAGAGCAATACCTAAAATCAGAACTCTGTCTGTAGGAAGCTGTGGAAAAATATAGTGATATGGTGCAATATGCCACGTTTAGAAATACAGCTGCTTCGAAAAACAAACAAACAAACAAACAAAAAAACCCTAAATGGTAATACTAGGCATCTAAAGGCATTCTCTGGAAGTTATAGATGTTGTTCTGGAAGAATTACAAAAGCAAGAAAATAATTCACAGGACTTGGTTACAGGAGAGTCAACTCACCTGTTTTCATTCCTCTATGTCTGTATTTGAATTAATCCTCTATTTTATAATCAGAGGAAAGAAACTGAAAATTCTACACATTTGACCAGTCTGGATAGCTGTGCTGGGTAGAGGTTTCAACCATTCAGGTTTGTAATGAACTGTTAGAGAAATCCTACCCCAACTTCTTTATTTACCCACATACCAGAGTGCATCATTGTGATGATATGCAAGGATCTCAAAATTCCTTAAGGGCCCTGAAAGTCAGGCTGTCTGTTCCCAGCTATAACAACCTCAGTATATTTAAGAGAAATGACCTCTTTGTGCTTCATTTTTTCTAATAGAAAAAAAAAAAAAAAAAGAAGACCGCATATGAAAATATGAAAAAAATATGTTTCTCTAAATTACAGAAGGATATTACCACCAGATCTGACTAGCATTGTCTAGAATAATTCAAAGTGTGAGAAGCCTAAAAATGAGCAATTTTGAAATACCATTCCCTCAAACAAATAATGCTGCAAATCTGGATACATTCCTTGTAAACATTTCTCTGCCATGACAGGCATTTAGGACTAAGATTAACTTACTGTTCGTAAGAAACATCATTATCATGCTGGTTCTTTTCTGCATCAGGAATGAAGGCACCACAAGGGAAAAGGCACTGCAATGTACTTTCAGACCAGTCTCCATCATTAGAAACTCTGCTGTTTATCATCACCTTCTCTCACAGACAGTCCTAACAAGGAAGTGGTGGTATCTTAGGCATCTAAATGACCTTTTGGGTTCAAGATTTTCAGATGCACTCTATCAAACTTAATACTAAAATCTTATCACATAACCTTCCCTCTGCTTTGCCTTTACTCTCATGTTATTAATTCTCAACCCCATCTTCCTTACGGCTCACGATCCCATTGTCCTCTAGAAGTTTCATGATATTTTCTCTGTTTTTATATTCCATTATTTTAATGGGGAGAGAAGTTAGATTTATAGGACAGTAATTGCCAGGACCAGGAGTAAGAAAAAGACCTATCTTTTTGTAGGTCATCCAGCCATTTCTATTGCCAGTATCTGAACATTCCTTCCTGTATATGTTGCCCCCTTTTGCTCAATGTGCCTTGAGGTCTTCTCAACTTTGCCTTTTCCACCCTTTTTTTGGGACACCATGGCTTGATATACTTCAGTGACAGTGTTTAATTTTTGATATAGGTTGTGAGTTTTTCTTTGCCTATTTTCTCCTATTATTCTTAGTTATAACCCCATGGACCATCTTAAATACCTCCTTCCTTCATAGGCAACTTTTCCCTTCCATTTTGTGTGTTTATTTCTTGTCCTCTTAATCATCCTTTAAGAAAAACAGACTTTCAGTACCCACATCCTTAAGATATAGAAGAGATGTCTCTGTCTCTACCAGTTAGGGTAATTCTTCCCTAAATCCACAGAGCTTATCAAGGTAATTTCCTTTTCCTATAAACACAAAATACTTAAAATGGAAAAAAACTTTACCATACAGTGTTAAGGGTGAGAGTATTAGAAGAAAAAGCTGAAAGAAAAGGTTTTACAGTGAAGTGACCTAATGCATTTAGTAAGCTTAAAACCATAACTGGGGGAGTTCTTTGGTATTGCTTCCTTGCAGGATCTTAGGAAAAGTGACCTCTGCTGAACTGGCCTCCTAAGTAACCTTCACTTGATCCTACATGGTGAATGCTATGCTGCAACACTCCTCTAAAAGACAGAATAAAAGCCAAGGACCTGAAAAGAAAATTAAGCACTTCAGGACTATTAAAGCAAAATACTGTCACTGAATCAAGCATTTGGGTTTTTGATCTGCTGTCCCCTTCCTGCAAATTAGCTGTTTCGAAGCTTCTTTTATCAAGGCTCAGAAATAAGCAAAATTCTCACTGGATGAAAAATCTGTTTCCTGCCCACTTTAAGTCAATATTTTGCAATTTCTAAGGATCAAAAATATAGGATTTCAACTCAATTACAGGGTGCAGATTTGGTTGTACTTTGCAACTGAATCTTCAGTATCAATACCACCATCATATTTCTCCTTATGTCACTGGGGTGCAGTGAGGATTTCTTAGTTAATGCCTGTAAAAGACCAAGAAATGCTGTTTAAATGTTATTCTTATGAGCTCTTTGGTTTTTTGGACTAGTTTAATTTCTGTTCAAACTGTCACTAATACTTCCTTGACCTTTTGATTCAGCTGCAGCACCTCTGGCAAGAGAACTCACTTTCGAGGCTGATGATATTTCATCCATTTGCTTTACCCCAGAGCCTGAAGCACAGTTATTTACAATCAGAATTAAAGCATTGGAAAAACGGGCTGTGGAGTTAGTTCTTCAGCCCTGGTCAAAAATCTGCAATAAAAAAATTGTCAAAAGAAGAGCCAGAAAACAGAGACTAAATGTGTTGGTTTTGAGTCCTTCTTTCCAACACGCCCCTTTTGCAGCTTTTGAGGTGGGAGGAAGAGATGTAAATCAAATCCAAAGGAGTGTTAGATAGAGTAGAACTGACATTTGAAGCTGCAATACCTTAAAGTCAATATCATTATCTCTGATATTTACTGTAGCACACAATGCTTGGATGAAATGGTAAAGTTCACCCATTCTTCCCGTACACACCACATTGTCATATGTGCTATTACAGACGTACTCACGTACACACACACAGAAATTAGAAATAGCTGCACCTAAACGTCCAGTGTAAACTTCCATCTAAGGACATCAGCTCCTCAGACTCCTCAGAAATATTGTGTTGGTGGGTGAGACACTTTTCAAATATAATTTGTCTTATATATATGGGTTATCTCACTTAAATGCCATTTCAAAGCATAAATACTGGTACTATTTGGGATGAGTGGCTGGTGGAGAAGACTAAAACACTAAAAACAGAGTGTCTGAAGGGGTCAAGTTATGGGGACTTGTCAGGTAGGTACAAGATAACAAGAATTTCACTTTCACTGAGACATCTGCATTCAGAAAGTCAGGACTTTATGTTTGTAGTCAATGGGAAGAAACAGCAAGCCCTGGAAACCCACAGTTGGGTTGACTGAGATGTGTATCTCAGGATGTGATAAATCACTCTCAGGAGAGGACAATTTCTCTCCACTGTCCATAAAGGGAGTCTAGCACAACTAGTCCAGACTTTGATCTCTCTCTTTTGGCCTTCAAATTTAGGACAGATGAGTCTCATCCCAGTTTTGTTTTGGTTTTTTTCTTTCTTTAGTGTGGAAATATTATAGATCTTTAATATGGAGGAAAAGGAGAGTATGGGTTCAAGAACTCCTGCAATTTCTTCCTAGCTCTTTAATGAAGCTCTGGAGTGATCTTTTGCAAACCTAGGCATTGAAATAATTGAGTTATTTCTAAACATATCCATCAATTTTCTACTTTACCAATGGAGTCTGCTGAGTGCCACTGAAGACTTCCAAAGGAAAAGCTTCATTCATTTAACCACTGGACCACTGCAGCACATGTCACAAAACTGTGTTTGAGTTGTCCTTTCAGCGATCAATACTTCATCCCACTTACTTTCTATGTCTTAGACATCATACTGTTATCTCACATAGTGAATGCTGTCTCTTTTAATGCAAATCTCACCTTGACACCACTTGTGCCAAGATGAGCTGTCCTGCACTGAACTCAAAACTTTCTTCTGCAGACACACAGGTCACAAACTAAGATTTCAGAAAATCTCTGGTGTCTCAGACAGTCACATCATTGTATTGCAACAATTTTGTCTCAGAACATACCCAAACACATGGAATAGTCCAAACTTTTGGTATATGGCTACTGCTGCTATCAGTGGGTAAAGGCTACGAGGAAACTTGTGGACCATAGCAGGGAAAAGGTTTCAACCTCCTGACTGATGACCTGAGAGAGAAGAGGGGTGTAGGCTGAGAGCAAATTATCCTGATGATTAAAGGAAATGACTGGAACAATAATTTATTTGAACAGATAGGAATTTTATGGCTGTTTCAAGGGATGCCAGTGTTTCTAGGTGCCAGAATACTCCACACTCCAAGAGTTTTAGTTTGGTTCTTCCAATAAATGGAAAAAAAAAAGAAAAAATAAAAAAAGCCACCCACAAAAAGAGCCTTCCCTTTAGGTTCTCAGCTTCATTATTAATAAACTCAGAGTTGCCTCCCCGAGAAATGACCACCAAGATGACGTAAACTATCCTAACTTCAAAAGGAATCCTGCTCATTTTCATGCCTTTGTAATTTTACATGAATTAAACACTTTAATGTGATCAAGAGGTGCATTCATCATGTATGGCATTATCTTGGGAGATGAAGGTATTTCCTTTTTTTCTGTTTTCTTGATGGAAATATTTCCCCTACTTTGCCATTATCTGCAGGTTTGGCCTTCAAGAATAATCATTTCTATTACTATAGCACGAGCTGTAGTGGAAATAGCAAAACACACAGAGTAAAAGAGAAGACAACACTGGAATAAACAAAAAAAAAATCATCCTGCAAAGCACCTTCAATTTTTTAGAGGGGATTTGAAAAGCTGTCAATTTTCTGCTGCAAGCTGACTAGCTCTCTGTACCTCTAGCCACAACAAGCAGTAATAATGAAGCTTTCCACTTCCTATTTCTTTACCTGAGCTTCTCAAAAGTCTTGACTAAATCTGAACTTGGAAGCCTGGCATCTGGGAAAGCTAGATAGGCTTTGCTATGAATTCTTGGCTGTTTTCAGGATTCATTATTAAAAGACATGCTCGTGGATGACAGGAGTTGACTTTTTATAGGACAGGGGGCCAGGGCTGGAGTAGACTTGTTTTTCGTGACAGGGAGCATAGCAAACTGAGTGGAAAATGGCGTTACTTGCCTTAGACACTTAACTCCAGTGAAAAGAAAATAGTCAGACCTCCTTTTCTTTTTTGATGATACCAGTGCTCACACAGGTGGTCTTTCCCCACAGTTCCCAGATCTCAGATTTTAATTTAAGGAGCTTTACTTGCTTTAAGTATGTGCTAAAGGCTGTTTAAGTTTACTCTATCCTTGCTTTCTCTTATCTATTTATAAAACACTAAATGGTTTTCTCTACTGGTAAGAGTGCCTTCTAACCTTGACTCATCCTCTAAACAGCAGAGTTTCTCTTACTTTCTGCATCACAGATTTCCTTCAAATCACACTTGAATTTTAACTTTTCCCTGAAAAAATGTAACTACACCTGGAGGTTCTGAGACTCAATTTATGTTTAATCTGTTAAGGATGCTCCACTTTCTCACTGCCCCCATCTTTAGGGAGATGATATTTCATTCACCCGACGTGTGACAATTTTTAGCTATTCTGGGACACTCATTGCTTGGAAACTGTGCTGCAAACTGTTTTGTATTTTAAAGTTCAGATTAAGGGGCATCAGGCCCCTTACATGATATCATTTTACTTGTAAGGAATGCAGTCTTGCTTTACTGCAATCATCTTATCCAACTGCTGACAATCCTACCAACCCACTCTGGAAGTCTGAAATAGTTTTACAAAGGGTTGGAAATTCTGACTAGAAATACATCACACCTCCTATAGGAGGAGGGATGTAGTATGGTCATGTAGCTCCTGATGCAGCTCCTGATGGAGTTATGGAAAGCAGAACCCAAGTTACAAGAAATGGAAGGTTTCTCCAGACCTCCTCCAGCCTAATCCCAGCACTACAGTCCTGATGCTTCAGGGCCTCTTTCCCAAACATGGGAACATGGGAAAAAAACAAGAACCAGGGCCTTCAATTTTTGTGCCAAGACTAAAGCCCATGCCTAATACCAAACATTTTGGAATCACTTGTCTGAAACTCTGCTTTCCTCAGAAAATTCTGTTTTCTTCAGAAGTCTCCCAAATCCCTGTGTGTGCTCTTAATCAGAAAGGAGACAGAATGGGTGAATATTCCAGTAAGCTCTCTTAGTTCATCCTGTAGCCCTTCCTGTGTTGAGTTAAAGGTTTGAGAAAGCTCTACCGGTCCCTTTTTTTTGGACAACGTGTGTTACTTTTCCAAAGAAGAATGAGACACAACAAAAGAGAGCCACAGGAGGGCTCATTACTTTCTAAAGCCAGCGATGAGCTGAGGAAAAGAGACTGAGCAGGCCAGCTGGCTGATGTTTGGAGACAGGAGAGGGCAAAGAGTGCTAAAAGACTCACCAGTGAACAAAGATCTAGTTCACCAGGATGTGTGGTTTCCTTAATAGTATTTTAGGTGACCTTTGCATTCTCTGATTTGGTTGCCCTACCTAAGAAAAAAAATCAAAGCAAAGGTATTTACTGGGCAATATAACTGTCTCAAAACAGATCCTAGCCTTGAGGAGCATCTTAGCAGCTTGATAGCTCCCAGTACTGTGAGGCCTTGATTCCAATTAAACCCATGTCCTACCGAATTTAGTGGGAATAGCATTGGTGTGCCTTATATGAAATTCAATCAGGTTTATAGTTTATAAATCTATTTTTAGGGGCTAATAAATAAATTACTTAAAGAAAAATCTGGCTTTCATAGCCAGAAAAGGGCCCCAAAACAATCCAGAATTTTAGTTATGAGAAGTGAAAAAAAGATTTTGTAGATAAAAGACAAAAATACACCTTTGGCAGCATTTTATTTACCCATTTAATTGATATTCGCTCTCTAAGCTGACGCATTTTCGTATCAGAGTGGGATGATCTATTGCTTAGCAAACAAAAATGATCTAAAGTAGAGATGGAAGAGATCTACAGGGACAGATTTTCAAGCAATTTACATGCACTCTTATATATACAAAATATGAGCACCGTTGCACACATAACTATACATGCAAGCCTGTATCTATGCATATGCAAATAAGGCTATTGTGCAGGGTATTATGCCCAATCAGCGATTCAATTGGTGCAATTAACCAATTTCTACACAGAACTCTTGTAGCTGGGCAGGCAAATTAATGCAACTGCATGCAGAGCTTACACCAGCATTTGTGTACCTAAACGTTCTGTGTCTCTAGCCCATTAAATAAGGGTCTGTTTTAATTAGACTCTGTAATTCAAGCCAGACCAGATCACAGTGTACTTGGGAGTCCAGTAAATAGAAACAGAAACATATTTTCTGCTCTGCTTTATCATTCAAAGATAGCATGAACATCCCCTTACCCCACCCCACTCCTTCCCTCAGATTATGAAATTGAAATCACAGCCTCTCAGACTTTAATACTGGAAAAACATTTCTCCCGATCTTCAGTCTTAATTTTCCCTCGCTTAACTTAATCTTATATCCTCTAGTCATCCTCCCACTCTAAACACCATCTCCCACAGAACCACAAAGTGGCTGCTGTGTTTGCTTAATTCAATTACAATATTTCTAGGAAATAAATTATTCCTGTGTGAAGAAAACAAGAGGTGTAGAAGGGGATCCTCTTCCATGGGTCTAGTTTTTGATAAGAGTCCTATTTTGACAAGTCTTGACAGGGTCAAGTTCAAGCTAAATTAACCTTGAGTGGCACCACTGAAATAATTATACCCTAAAATTTTGCTCAGTTCATCTCAAAGCCAGGCTTAAATAGGTCCTTGCCTGTGGATGGAAAAAGTAAAGCAGAGAAGAGGAAGTACCTTCCATGGAGTTTCATTGTAAGTCAGCAACCAAGAAAGAATAAAGTACAGATCTCCTGAGACCAAGGGAAACAACAAAATCCAGTAACTGAAAGGATTTTCCAAGAAATTATATCCAAAACCCCCTGTTCTTCAATTGGACCTACACTGGGAGGTCACTGCAAGCTTAGACTGTGTGAATAAACAGTGGACTGATCCCTGAATTCATCATGGGAGTCCTTAAATTGGTACAACTCAGCCCTCAGGGCTGCAAAATCCCAGAGTCACTTTGTTTGGAAAGGGATCATTTGATCCAAGCGCCACTTGAGCAGCGTCAGCTGGGATCAGGGTCCCTTCCTTAACATACATATACATAGAAAGATGATTTTTTTTAGTTTCAGTCCTTTGATAAATGTGTTTTCTGTAAGTAAGGGATGCTTATTTTTGTTAATGTAACCATGCCACAATAAAAGGGGAAAATATTAAAGCCTTAAAGGTAAAAAACTTGTCCAGCTGCAAATATGAGGTTTATCTATGTATTTTCCTTATATGGGTGATGGTGTTAAACCAGTATAAACTAGTGGTACACCACTGAATTAAACCCTTGTTGCTACAAAACCTGCTTTAGCTAATGGCTTAAGAACATTTTGCTTTATCAGGCTTATGTAATATTATGCTCTGCAGATCACATATCTTACAGCTGTACTAGAAGCACTTACTCTATGTTCAAGGTCCCCTTTCCTATATATCAAAGAGCACAATAATGAAGAATTATACTGAGTTACTAAAATATTAGAGAGAGAGAAGGAGGGAGAAACACATTTTTGCAATGTTTTGAACTTAGTGTCACTGGGATTTTTTTAATGCCTAAGAGGCAGAGTAATTTTGCTCTAGTTCCACATTAATTCCTGCACAATATGCATT
Source organism: Cyanistes caeruleus (assembly GCF_971803275.1). Taxonomy (NCBI): domain Eukaryota; kingdom Metazoa; phylum Chordata; class Aves; order Passeriformes; family Paridae; genus Cyanistes; species Cyanistes caeruleus. The sequence continues at coordinate 74,609,656 of NC_141732.1, forward strand.
GGGGATATTATTTTTTTACAAGACATTTTAAAACCAGGCCTGAAAACAAGCAAAATCCATTACTGACTTACAGTAAATTCCTAAAGGATTCTCTGTACTTCTCTTCCTACTTCAAAATGGCTATACACACACACACACACACAAACAGATTCAGCAAACGTGGCAGTATATTTTAAGATTAACTACCCTGAAGAAAATAAGACAAGAAACAGTAGATCCCATTCAGTAAATTTATTGTACTTCCTTAATTTCCAAACCTCAAAAGCACAATGGGCACTTACAGTGCATGATCATTTTTAATTCCTAGAAGGTGATTTAAGATGGGAACATTCCTAATCATGACTTCCAACAAACCATTCAAACATGGCCCTGTTCCTAGATTTGAACAATCTGGTAAGACTTGTAGCTTTGTTGAGGCTACATACTTAATATGAAATAGAATTAAACCTTAAAAACTATTCTTTGCCATGAAGCCAGGAGACATTAGTAGCTGAATTGTATATCTATGACAATATATATAGGCATATATATTTGAATAAATATCTAAAAGTATTAAAAATATATTAAAATATGTATCCATATATAAAAATATACAAAAATATACATGTGTTGTAAGATACTTCAGTAATATCAAAGACAAGCAATGAATAAGGTTTCCCTTAAATAAAAAAAAAGGAAAAAATGAAAGAAGAGACACAGTGTTGTATTTCCCAGTGTTACACAGGTAAGGAAAAATGGAGAACTTAGATATCTGCACAGTGTACAGACCCTGCCTATTGAGGCTTTTCACTGTGATTAAAGGGATTTGGATCAGATCCTAAGGAAAGATGTGGCTGCAGAACTGGGAAACAAGTTGGAAGGTTGGTGAATGAACCTCAGACCTTCAAAAGTCTGAGAATGTAGGGATGACTTTGCATACCTGATGGCCTTAATGCTAAAGAAACCCCCAACAAAACAACAAAAAAAGCAAGCTACAAATACCACAAAAGTTTTTATTTTCTAGCAAAACCAGTTTTGCTCATGGTATTTGAAAGTGCTGTAAGTTCTGCAAAGATACATGCAGGCGAGAACAAAATGGCACAAATATTTAATGTCAGCACTGTCTAATTCTTATCCCATGTGATTTGGCTTAGGTTGAGGATTACCCAGGTAGCTGAATTTGCAGTCAGACTGCCATGGCTCTTTGCTAGCAGTCAGTAGCAGGATAGTGAGCAGCACACTTTGCTCACAGAATGAAAGGCAGGGTAGATAACTGGGATTACAGATGGGAAGATGAGGCAAAGAGAGTTAGTTTTCTAGGTTTTGATTGCAGCTTTGGACACTCAGCTTCAGTGTTCAAAAGTCACTGATTGTCCTGACTTCTCTCTTGGCTCAGATTCCCTTTGTTTCTCAGAATCTGACATTCTCTTTTCTCTGCAGTTGTTTATGTTTGCTCCTTTCACCTCCAGTGTCCCTCTTTAAAGCATGCAAAATCAGAACCCACCCAGACAGATATTGCTCAGATTTTTGAGTCTGCCATAAGCACAGGGAAAATCTCCAGGGCTGGGACTTTAATTAGGAACCTGCCAAGTTTTTTTCCTCCAATGTCCACAGATGTGGCAAGAGGAGACTTTGTACAAGGGAGGGCTCTCTTGGATCCTTTGTCACACCACTCAGTGTGCATCCAAGGGATTGGGAGACACAACACATCCAAAAATATATGCACATATATAACCTCTCCCTATGTGCACATTTCACACTAAGCCAAAGTTTTGGAGATTAGAAGAAGCTGCAGTGAATTCAAGTGGCAACAGCAGAATAGAAAGGCATTTTGATGTCACAGGAAAGATTTTTGCTCTCTCTCCTACTACTTCCCTGTAATGTTTTATTAATGTACAAGCAAAATCTAAACAGCCACTGAGATTTCCCCATCAAAAGCAGGGGAGGAGGAAGACTTCATCTCAGTTCTATTTTTAAAGCAAGAGAAGGAGGGGGGACGTGATTTTATATTTAGACTTTCAGACAAAGAAAGGGAAGATGGAGTGAGTAAAATGGTACTTCCAGAGTACATCCTAGGTTAACGTGATGCTGATTGTGCTTCCCCTCAGTCTTATAAAAGATCCCTGGCTTATTCTATAAATTGCCGAGTCGTTTACATATAAATGCTCCTCTCTATTTAGCCACCTCCTCTTTTTTTTTTTTTTTTTTTTAACTTTGGACTTTGTATCATCTCCATCTATTCTACCAGACAATAAAACAGCTGAACTCATCACCAGAATTTATAGGCTAAGGATTTGCTCTGGTCACCAGCCTAGGGCAATGCAACAAAAAGAGATTCAGTCAGGTCTAAAAAGAAGGTACCTGAGTGTATGACAGGACAAAATTAAAGAGAATTATTTCCAGGGGTAATTCTTCTATAACTACTACCAGATAAATGCCTTGTATGTGCATGGCCTTGGATAACAGTTGAAGCTGGCTTTGTTGGGCTGATCTTTCGGTGTCCTGTATCCAGCTTTATTGGGAAGTGGTGAATGTGCTGCTATGCAGAAACCAAGTTGAAGTCCACAAACTGTGGGAGGTGTGTTCCTGTTCTGCCTTGTCCAGCAAAGTGCAGTAGGGCAGGAGGTTTAATTCTGGTGTCTGAGGTGTGTGTTACAGCCACACATCCATCAGCATACTCTGAGTCACCAAAAGGTCTTTGAGTACAAAGCCTTGTCAGAAAGTCTGTATGATCATTAGGGTGTGTGTCTGTGTGCTCAGGCACGTGTGGATACACACTGACTTGCGTATGGTTATGTCACATTGTTGGAGCGTGTTTTGCCTTGTTTGAAAGTCTCGGTGAGAGTGTATATATCTGCCTTTAAAAATTGCATTGCCGCAGCATATAAATATTTATATATGTAACTGTCATAAATCTGTCAGCTTGGCAAACGTATGAGTCGCCAAGGTAACTTTGGGAGATTTTTATTGAAGAACTCATAAGCTGGAGTTGAGGAATAGCTGAAAGAAATGAGAATTAATGGCTACTCAACATCACTATCATAAAGTTAGTTATCCCAAGTTCCAGAAAATGAAACAGAGAGCATGTTGGTAACCACAGGCACAGTTTAAGTATACCAGAATTGAAAAAAAGCTTAGTATTTTGACTAAAACTAAATCAGGGTACTAGGTCAATATGCTATGTGCTGCTGGGGAAACCTGGGCAGGGAAACATGGAAACCAAAGGTCATTTTCCTCCTGCACTACACTAGGAATGTTTTTGGAAGAGCTAGCAGAATTTTCAGTTGTTTTTTGAATGTGTGGCAATTTACCAAAAAATCCTTCAAACAGAAAATATCTCTTAATTGAAACCTCACTTGCATGTAGACAGTAATTTCTTTGATTGTACCATTTTTAAGAGGCATTTGGTGATGCCCTAGCTTTGCTAAGTTTTGGTTAAAGTCAGTGCAGTGGCATGATATTGCAGAGATGTCACCAGAAACCAAAAACATAATTTCCTGAGGGTTTGTCTACACAGGGAAGACTTTCCAGAGAAAGCTGGTGTCCTGCTGTCAGCTGGGGTAGAGCTAATTTTCTTCCTTGGGGTTGGTACAGCACTTCCTCTTGTATTTAGCATGAAAATAGCATTGACAACACACCAATGTTTCAGAAGTTGCTCACTGGTGCTCACTCTGATCAGAGACCTGCCAGGGTCCTGAGCTCTGCCAGCCAGCAGGTGCTTGAGGAGGTGGGAGGGAGCATGGCCAGGAGAGAGCTGACCCCAGCTGGACATCAGTTGACAAGTGGTGATAAACAATAGATATTATTATTATTATTATTATTATTATTATTATTATTATTATTATTATTATTATTATTATTATTATTATTATTATTATTATTATTGTTGTTGTTGTTGTTGTTATTGTTATTGTTATTGTTATTATTGTTATTATTGTTATTATTGTTATTATTGTTATTGTTATTATTGTTATTATTGTTATTATTGTTATTATTACTATTACTATTATTACTATTACTATTAGTGTTATTTTTCTTTTGGGGAGGTTGTTTTGTTTTATTTTGTTTTGCTTTGTTTGTTTGATTAAACTTTCCTTGTCTCAAACCACAAATTTTCTCACTTTTAACTCTTTTGATCCTCTCCCCCATGCTGATGGGTTTTGGGAGTGTGTAAATGGCTGTGTACAGCTTATTGTAGAGCTTATTGCTGCCAGAAGTTATCTATGAAAACTGGCCAGTGTTTATTCACCTGTGGCCCACTGGCCTCTGCTGGCTCACAAAAAATGTTTCATAAGGCTTAGTGTTCCTGAAAACTGATTTGATGATGATGATTATTATTATTATTATTATTATTATTAATAATAATAATAATAATAATAGTAATAATAATAATAATAATAATACATTCTGTGGGAGGAAATAAGACAAGATATTATTTAAATTAAAAAAATAAAAAATTAAATGTGCTTACACTTCCAGTGCCCAAAAAGTACACCTCTAAAATCTGAAAACACAGCTGGTGTTGGGTTGTTTTACAGCACTGAACACAACAGTAAGCATGCAGAACCATGGGTCTTGTTTGCATAGGAGATGGGTTTGGTAAAAATTTGGAGCAAATCTTCTACGACTGGGGAACTAGCAGAGCGATATGCAAGACCGACTATTTGAACCCTGAGAGACTGTGAAGAGACTCACCTCTCCAAAACCTCTTCTAAGTCTTGGGGACATCTCTGCAGTGGTGCAGAGACACCTACATGTAGTCAATTATTTTTTTCCTTCTATTATTACTATTATTATTATTATTATTATTATTATTATTATTATTATTATTAATAATAATAATAATAATAATAATAATAATAATAATAATAATAATAATAATAATTAAATTTATAAGACATTCACTAGGATGCCTGTTCTGTGTCTCAATACTAATCTCTTCAATGTCTCACAGACATCTTTCAGTTTTTGTTTCAAAACAAAATTTTGAAACTTGAATTTATTAATTTTAAGTACCTATTCCTCTTGGTGTCTTGACTTAAAGTAGCAAAAGAGAAATCTAGAAACTACGTAGTTATGTCCCTTTTTATATGTATGTATGTATATATACATGTGTATATATATGTGTGTATAAGTGAGTATATGTATGTATGTATATCTATCTGTGCATGTATATATACATATGCATTTTTAAGGACTTAAAGAGCACAATTGTCTGTCTCAAATACTGACAAGGTGTCGTGGTTTAGGGCAAATTTGGGAAGAAGCCACCCCAGGACACAAGGCTACAGAATGAAGTTGCCATAAGACAAGTCACCACAGCAGGAACTTGAGATAAGCACAGGAGGAAGGAATTTGTGATAAGAAGGTGTTAATTCCAGGCCTGGTGGAAGCACGATCTGTTTAGCACATAATGGTTAACACACCTAAAAATGATCCCCTCTGCATTAGGAAGCAGTAGGAAAGGAAGCAATGGCTCATACCCATATCACCCCCAGTAATGGGAACAGCATCTGTGACCACCCTGTGGATCCTTGGAATTTGGACTGGATAAAGATGGTACCCTCAGAAGAATGACAAGAATGACTCCAGAACCCCCATCACCAAGAAGTCCATGGTGGAGAAGGACCAGGGGGATGCTGATGGGTCTATGGGTTGTGAATACGTTCTGCCTTATCCCCCACTCTCTCTCTCTCTCTCTCTCTCTCTCTCTCTCTCTCTCTCTCTCTCTCTCTCTGTCTCTCTCTCTCTCTCTCCCCCTTCCCCCCTCATCTCTTTTTCTACTTCCTTCTATCTCTCTACCTCATATTTTTTAGATAAAATCTGTATGATTTACTTTGGCATATGGTCTCATTTTCACCTTAATTTGGGCAGAGGAATCTTTCACTAATGGGATGGATCATGACAGTATTTGTACGTACAGATGTACGGAGTTGTGACTGTATGTACACCCATATTCACTAGTACATTACACACCCACACACAGAAAGAAGCACATTTCTACAAGTTTGAATCCAAGCAAAAAGCTTTGATGGTCTGGAGTGTTGTTTATAGCTGGTGAGAGCCTTCCCTGTGGAAGCAGGACAAGAAGCCCAAGGATGCAGGAAATCTCCCTTGTTTTCTCCCAGCAGCTTCCTGAGCTGCAGACAGGTCCATGCCTCAGGCAGTGAGTTTGCCTCTGGTGACTGCTAAACCAAAATGCAGCCATGAGGGACAGATAGCAGGGGAATGCCAGAAGTCTCTGGGATTGTAACATTGGTCTCCACCTGGGCTTGCAGGGAACAAATACCTTTCCTGCCAGCTTGGTCTGGCTGAGCAGGGCCTGCCTATGTGGCACTGCAGGGCCTTACATGGGAATGTCTGGTCAGCAGGAGAGAAGAACTTCTAAATCTGAAACCACCTTTCCCCTTGATTCCCATGAAGTTAGGCTTTCTTACTATTTGTCAGACCTCTACCCCTTCTATGCTTGCCTTCCTCAAGAATAACTGGCCTATCATTATTTGTATGGAACAGAGATTATCTTGCTAGATGGGGAGCATAGCAGGGTGGGGGGAAGTGAAGATGCCTCCTGCCTGCCTTCTTTCTTTCTCACAGAAAAAAATGTTTCTGTTTCTCTGTGATGGAAAACAAAACCAAACACCAGACCCCACCACTGAAAAAGCCGAGGATGCAAGTTTTCAGACAGCAACTGAGCAGTGCAGCATTATATCAAGGTCGATTTATGGCATCCCAGAGTGCAGGACAATTCCTGAAAAAAAACTTGCAGTCAGGAAAAGTGACTCTGTAATGCCATCTGGGCTTTCCATATTTTATTCTCTCTCTCTCTCATAACATTGCCAGGTTGAGTTTGTTAAGTCAAAAATAATTTTTTTTTCATTTCCAACTCAGCTCTGGCACACTCCCCTTAAGGATGGGTCATGCATTATCTAACTCTTACATCACCTTAGAAGAGCAAGATTCTGCCAAAAAAAAAAAAAAAAAAAAGCAGTTTGATCGTTTTCATCCTTACACATTGTCTGTCACCTTGTAAACCTATGGAATTTCTTTCAGACAGAAATGTGAGGCTACATAAAATACTGCTTTGAACCTACTTCACCCAGAAGAAATTATTTTTACTAAAAGACATACAGAAAATAGAAGAATTAGATTATTTTTTTCAGATGTTTTACAGTTGAGTTGCATAAACCTGTTATTTTAAATTTTTTTTTATATTACAAACAGCTCTCTATAAAGTATAAAAATATTTAAATCTGAAAACTGTAAGACTATATCAAAGGTAAACCGAAAAATTTATTTTACTGTGATGAAACAACATACAGTTGCTATACTATCAGGGCTATAAGATACTTATTTTGATCAATGCAAAGATTTTAACATATTTTCCTAGCCACAAAAATTAAAACCAAGGAAAAATAATTAATTATTCCCTGTTACTTGTAATGCTCCAGTGTGGAACCATGAGAGGAATGAGAAGGAATCAACGTTGCAGCCCGGTAGGAAAAAAAAAAAAGCAATTTCTTAATTAAAAATTATGACTGTAACTTTTGTTGTCTAGAATTCCCTACTGAATAGCTCAGATCTTCTTCACTATGACTTCCAATAGCTACTTAGAAAGCTGGCCTCGACATCAGTACAATTATGATCTTGCTGGCTAGCTAGAGTGAAGCAAGAGGCGTCTCTTTGTGCATTGAGCCTTTAATTAAGCAATAATAAATGAGATCTACCCATAGTTCTGTGTGTCAGGCTTTGGCTTAGGAAATATAAAGACTGAGGAGCTGTGATTCATGTTCAAATATAATGCATGGTTAGGTAACATCCAGAGTGATCAGAGAGGGGAGCCAAGGTCCTGATATAACCCAACCATTCATCACTTATCAGCTCTAACCTCTTGACAATCAGAGCACCCCTCCCTCCTTCGGTAATAGGTTAATTAATTACCAATTTAGAAGCAATCTTACAAATCAGCTGTTGCCCTTGATAAGAATTAATTGCAAATACTTTTTGGGGAGGAACATATTAAATGGACCTTTCTTTGAAAGAAAATATCATCAGGAAGCAGATGAGGAGCAAGACTCCTTGAGTGGTTTCAGAGATAGGAGGATCTGAATCCTCTTCTGTGGGGATGTGGATGACAACAGAACTCATTAATTTTATTTATTGAGGAATTACCAAGATAGTGATAAAACTGTTCTAAGCTCATTTACAAGCCTCCAGAGCCCACCCAAGTCCAAATCCCTCTGAAACAGACAGTTCACCCACTCCTCCTTCTGGTGGGGGATTTAAGCGCAACCTATCTCACTTTCCACTGAAGTTAGCCAAGATTTTTAATTAGCAAAAGGATGTGAACCTGATGGAGCGAGTCCAGAGGAGGCTACAAAGATGATCAGAAGGATGGAGAACCTCTCCTGTGAAGACAGACTGAGACCTGGGGTTGGTGAACATGGAGACCAGAAGGCTTAGAGGGAGAATTTGTAGAAATTTCCAGTACCTAAAGGGAGCCTACAAGAGACCTGAAGAGGGACTTTTGACAAGGCCTGGAGTGACAGGATGAGGTGGAATGGTTTTGATAAAAAAATAATAATAATAAAAAAAATGATAAAGGGCAGGTTTAGATTAGATATTAGGAAGAAACTTCACTATGAGAGTAAAGGGACACCAGAACAAGTTGCCCAGAGAAGTTGTGGATACTCCATCACTGAAAGTGTTCAAGGCCAGGCTGAATGAACAGCCTGGTCTAGTAGAAGGTGTCCCTACCCATGTCAAGGGAGTTGGAATGAGATGATCTTTAAGGTTCCTTCCAGTATGAATCATTCTATGAGCCTATAATCCTGGGTAGGATTATTGTCACTCAGGTTTCGGTTTCTGGAAGGTAGATGTCTAGGCTTTTCCTTTAATTAGTGGAAATCTCTTCTGCCTGTTCACTCACACTGTGAGTGTCTACTCTGGGGTGAGATGAACTGTGGTGTAAAATTCAGTAACTGGCCTGTTCACCTACCCACAGAGTATAAATCAGCCTTGGGTCACATGAAGATATATGAAGATTTTAGGCAGACCACGCTTTTTTGGACAGCATTCAACTTGACCTTTTTACCACGCATAAACTTTTTCTGCTGTGTTAGTGACATTAGAGGCAATAGTGGAAAAGAGGTACCTTCCAGAATGTCTACTTTAGTATGGAAACCCTCTTGCAAGTGCTAGTTTTCTTCGTGGAACACAGAGGTTGCTTAGGGATATAGGGAATATGGTGTCTACGCTTGCTAAAATGAATCCCAGCCTAGGCAGTCTGGCTACCATCTGACCCAATGCCAAAGTTTCTTTAAATTTGGACATTTAATGTGCTTGAAAAATACTTCTGTTGGTTTATTTCACTGTGTTGAGACTGAGGTTTCATCATAAAAGACCACAAGCTTAGACTGATCTTAGCACAAAACATAAATACAAGGTCATCAGGACAGTAGCTGATGTCAGACTATGGTACTGAGCTCCACAGCCAGATCTTAAAAATGTCAGCCTCTTCTAGCTTCCAGAAGCTTTGAAACTGAAGACCCAACCCATCTGAAAAACCAGGTATCACAATCAGTGATCTAGGTCTAAACTGTTCCAGAGTTGGAAGGGCTTTTCACAAGTAGAGTAGTCTTCTCTAATAAGAATTCAAACTCCCTGGACCTCCTGATGTTTATCCATTACTAGAAAAATATATGCTTCATTTCCCATTCCCATTAACATGGATAGCTGTGGCAAAGGTGCCTGAGAACCAGCAGGTTTATAGATCTGTAGCCATATGAATTATCAGCAAGATGCTTCAAAGCCACTGGAGTCCGATATTTACATCTCCTGCACAGAGCCATCACGAAGTCTATGCATCACTTGAGTCCTACCTAAGCACTCAGCTGGGCTCTGCTCCCTTGGATCCTGTGCTGCAATGAGAACAACCCAAACTGTTGTAGCCATCAGCAATGTCTGGCTCAAATTTTCAGGCAAAAAAAAAAAAAAGAAGAAAAAAAATCAAAGATTGATTTTTTTTTTTATTATTTTTTTTATTTTTTTTTAAGCTGAGAGTTTGCTTGTTTCTTAGGACAACTACATAAATAAGAAGAGTGGTATATAGTAAAGTCTTATACCTCAATTATATTCTCTTATGGGGTAATTATGTTCTGAACTTTTCCTTCCATCACATTTTGATGTTCTGTTCGTCAGAAAGAACTGAAAATACTTGCAAGAAAAATCTGCTAAAAGAGAAAATCCCTCAACTTTCACAGACAAAATTGAAAGGAACTTTAACAAATAATCAACCTCCCTTCTATAACCTGAAATTAATAATGATTCCATAATTTTAAAATAGGAGATACTGGGTGAATGTCACTAGAAAATTACTTTTTGCTTTGAAATTGTGTTCATAACTAAAGGATGAATAAATGTAGTATGATGAAAAGAAAACTAAGCAACTTAAATTCATAATTTTAAAATATATTCACCTGATCCAATCTGATTTTTGAAAATGTTTATTTGCCACATTTTCCTAATTTCACTTCTTACCACAACTGGAACAAAAGTATTCAATCAAAAGTGAACTCAAAAACTCTTCTCCAGTGGTGAAAAAAAAAAAATCAATTCCCACCCAACTCTGACCTGCCGCTTGCCAATTTCAGATATATGCAATCAGAACATTATTTATCCATTCTGCTACTAATGAAGATTCTCCTTTACCTCAGTGGTAGAGTATGGTGGTTGTGCTGCAGGAAAACACAGTTTTTGAGCCTTCCTGTCACCATGAACTTCTAAGTGACCACAGAAAGAAGTGCAAGAAACACCAGGAAGTCACAGACACTAACAGGTTTGTTACAGGTTTGTTACAAGAGCATTTGCTGCTATGAATATGAACAGCATTGCTTCGATTTCTAACTGTACCATGGCTCCCAAAATGAGAATTCTCTCTCTGGAGCCATGCAAACCTGTTGTTGCAAGAAAAATGAATGGAAACTAGGTTTGTTATGTGGTGGTGTTTGCTTCTTTTTTAGCTGGATCAATACATGGGGCTGAAATTTGGCTGCTATATGTTTAGAGATTTCTTAGATTTTTGATATACATACATGTAAGAAAAAAAAAAAAAAAAAGTAGGTCTCAGATCCAAGAAAACCCTTTATTAGTTCTTGGGCAAGATTCAGAGTTTTGTTTCAAATTGGGAAAACTCTGCTGGTGAAAGCCAACATCTTTATGAGTCTCAGAGCAAACAGGGATGTGAAATTAAAAAAGATTTTTTTTAATTTTTATTTTTATCTGTGAACCTGTCCGAAACTGGAACATAGTCTTCACTGAGTGGAATCCCTGGAGATTCACAGTCCCTACCAGCCCTTCAGCCCCGCACATTCCTTACCAAATAGATGTCATACATCATTTCTGAAACTCAGACTGCAAATGGGAGCATTTCCTAGAGGCAGAAGTAAATGATTCCCCTGATATCTGTTTCTCATATATGGCATTCCACCACCTATTGTCCACTCCATGTGCTCCCTTCTCCCTGGAAATACCCCCAAGAGATGGCTGATGTCCCGCAAAATAACCAGAGAATGCATCTTTAATTGGGTCCAGAAGAAACTTTATTACCCTGTAGCTAGCTTCTTTGGTTTTTTCTATAACAAATTATCCTAATGATCTGACCCAGGACCAGATGTTAATTGCAATGGAAAGTAATCAATTTCCTTTACTGAGCGTGAACTCATTTGCAAGGTTAGTCAGTGAGCAGATATGGAGTTCTTAATGAGGCAAGAACCTAGCAGACCTTCTGGGTTCCTTGTGTCGATTCCAGGTTTACTGCATTGCACCCATTTTCACTCTACTCTTCTTCAGCCGGGCCACCCTATTAAAAAAAAACAAACTAGCCAAAACCCCCCCGAAATCTGTCTCTGATCACTTGGTAAAGGATGGGGAAAAAAATAATAATGCAACAACCAGAGCCATCTGAGAGCAGTAGATTCTGAGAGACAAAAATCACCCTCTGTATATATAAAAATAAAAATAATAAATATGTAAATCACACGGGAAATTATGGCTAACGGCATGTTGTTTAATAGAGGGTATTATTATAAATATGGGAGATGCTCAAACAACAAATTAAGCCTGCAGTATTCCGAAAAGGAGCTCAGAGGACGCAACCTAAATTCTAACTTGGCTGCTGTCTTCGGTGCTTCTGTGCTTTCGTCTGGGTTTTATATTACCACTGTGCACAGCTTTAAGAGGGAAAGGTTGGGCCATCCAGAGTGATAAAAATATAAAGAGAGGAGGGCGATAGCAGAAGGAGGTATTTAATCTTCCAGTGAACTTCTCAGAAGATAGTTTAGCAAGAAAAAGAGCTTTGGGTGGGATTGAGTATTTTCCATCCTGGGGAGGATAAGTGGTTGTGTGTTCAGCAGCCACCAGGATAGCTGTAAGAGTGCAACCTCTGGTGTATTTGCACCAGTGGAGCTGAAAATTGGAGTAAACACCATTGTTGTGAAGAGCAATTTAGGCTGTCTACCTAGGGGTTGTAGTGGGGCAACGGCAGCTACTGTTGCACATAGTATTTCTCTAGTCAGCCCTGGCTCTGTAAAACACCACTTTTAATTTTTAAATCTTTTTTTTTATTTAAGAGAGCATAGCCTTCCCGTCCAGCTCTCTCTAAATTTCTAATTCTAAATCAAGCCCGCCTGCTTTTAAGCTCAATTTTTGGTGTTAAAATCCCATATCTCCCATTTTATGTGTGGAAGTGGACCACAAATTTAAATCAAGGCATCTTAGAAGCAAAATTTGTTTTAAAATATTTAAGAATTAGCCCCACTGCACCAAGACTGAACTTCATATTTCTGTTAATCAGTAAATCTTAGCTCCGAAATCAAATAGTTTTTTTCTCATGGGGTAATGTTCTACAAAATACTCCAAGGTATACAAGCTAGCAGAACAATCTCCATCCCAAGGATATATGTGGACAAGAAGAAGAAAAGCATGCTACCAGGTGAGTGGTAACAAAGCCTGGGACAATCATTCACTTGCAGGAGAAGGCGTCTCTCATACACAGTCCCAGTCCAAATGATTCTTGGGATTCACATTTCTGGTACTGACAGTACCACTCCTGGGAGATGATCAAGGGAAACCACACAGGAGGCAGTGGAAGCAGGAGAGCAAGAGAATTCTAAGGGAGGAAGGATTAACCAAAGAGAAGGAAGGGGAAAAAAAATTCCAACTCCATAATATATTTTTATACATATCTGTTATAGCATCTAATTGCAAAACTGAAATCTCAGTGGCCCCCAATGGAGTTACATAAAGCACTAGTAATTTTCAGTGCATTCAGCTAGAAAGGGGTATTGAAAGGTGCATTCTGCACCTGTCTGCTTTAATAAATATTGTTCAGTAAGGGATTTTCTCAGTGAGGCCACCCCCATATTGTGCCCATATAGAGACCCCTTCAAAGTGCACACATCAAGTTGTTCTGCTACATCATGGACAGGGTTTGACAAAGCCTGTAGCTTCCCAATTTGTTTAAGGTGAGCACAGATTCTGAAGTGAAGGGGTCTGCCATGTGTGATGCATGCTTCTCACATGTATTTTCAGGGACAAAATCTGAGCAGGGTACTCAACATAAGGTGTCTTTCCCACCAAGTTGAGTTAATTAGGAAGGATGCTTAAAGAAGAAAATGTATCACCATTCTGACTGAGAAGAGCAAGTGTACATCAGCTCTGCTCACAGCTCTGTACATGCCCTGGAGTCATCTGAACTCTTGCAACAGGAGCAAACTTACTTTATTAAAGTCCTTTCCTAGCAGGTTTTCAAGTTCTCTTCTGGTCTGTTTATACATTTGAAGTGGAAATCAGAGGATCAAGTGACTGTCACAGAATTTGTGAGAAGCTGGGCCTGATAACTACTTGTGGTGTTGGCAGCTGAAAAATTTGGGCCATTGTGCTGAAGAAGCAGCCTTGGACCTAGTCAGAACCAGCCCTTGATTCCACCATACCCCTCTCTGGCTGAAACAGGGGACAACTGCCCCTGGGGCTATCAGGTACATGGCTGCTTTGGCCAAATTAATAACAGTTCAGTGAACATCTCAAACCTCTTCACCTGGAGTTTGACCTCCCCTGCTCACAGCTCTGCAAGCCCAGAGCCCGTTCATCTGCCTGTCAGACGCCAGCACAGATATCTGCATGAGTAATCACTGCAGATCCAAAACACTGCATGTGACTTAAATGACACTTTCTCCCTCGCTTCTCCTTTCCCCATCTCACCCAAAATAACAATGACACGACTGCTATTTTCACCTGCTCCCCAGAAGAGATATCCAAAAGCACTTCCCTTTCTACTTATCACCTCTCCTTTCTCCTCAGAGTCTTTCTGTGCGCCAAGAAAGAGATGTTGGGGTTTTTTTTCTGGACATTCAGCAAATGTGCCCTCACTTTTGTCAGGTTGCTTACAAAAAACTTTTCAGCAGAGGCTGTTGAGTGTTACCAGGGAATGCACTAAGTCATTAAAATAAATCTGCAAAGAAACAGCAGGAAATATCACAGGTTCATAACCTGCACCATGAACCCCAGACCCCACACAAACACATTTTCTTGTTCCACAGAGGGTCAGCTTTGGACAGGGTCAGACAAATTGAGCCAGCCTTATTAGCCTGGGCTCCCAGCCAGCGTGCTGGAGCTTGTGGCAGGGTGCAGAGGCAAGGTGTGGGTGGTGCAGGAGGTGGGAAATTGCAGACAGCATGGAAAGAGGCAGTTGGAGGCAGCGAGAGGAACCTGGGGTGCAGAGTGAGAATGCAGAGGATGCTCAGGAAATGAGGAGGAGTGGCACACCAGGAGATGGGGTCAGAACCAAAACAGCAGGAGCACATGGAGGAAGAAGTGATGGCAGCAAAGCGTGGATGGGGCCATGATGCTGGCTTTAGTCACCCGCTCTGGGGACAGCCAGTGTGCTGGTGTTCCCCCCAGACAGATCATTTAGCCAATTGTGCAGTGCTGCATGTGGGGAAAAAGAAACTTCTTCCTGACCCCTGCAGGCAATCAGTTTATGCCCTGAAGCATGAGATTTGATTAGCCTCATTATCTCAGCTTACATAACTGTAAACGTTATTAATGGTAATAAAATTATCTAGCCTGTTTTAATAATACAGCCACAGTATTTGTCTCGATGACCTCCTGTGGCTGTAAATCCCACAGGGGACTGGCACATGGCATAGTGGTTTCTTTTTATTTATTCTAAATTTACCAGCCATTAATTTCACCAAGTCACCCCTTGTTCTCCCTTTATGGGATGGAGTTGGAAGAAGCCGATTATGTCTCAGTGCACCTTTCCTAATGCCAAACACAAGTAACTCCAAGTCTGACTAATAACTTTGGGAGTAGACACCACCAGGCCTTCAAGACTTGGGATTAATCCTGTGTCCCTAGCTGTCAACTAATGTATTCCCATGATATCATGGGACTTGGCCCAAACTCCTTAAAACTCGCCATGCAATTAAGGAGATTTAGTATCCTGGATGTGAACTCATCAATTACCTGAAGCCTAAGCTGCAATTTCGGCTTCCAAGTGTCCCAAGGTAGCAAAACTTCCCTGATCTCTGCAGAGAGGCCTTTGCCAAGGGAGATGCAGCAGCATCATTTTAGATTTCAGCCACAGTATCTTATTCCATCTCTGATGTTCTGCTTCCCGCCTCTGCAGAAGCAACCAAATCACAGTGAAATCTCCCTCTCCCAGTGCGTGATATTTCCCCCAGAGATCTTTCCCCAGCACTTTCTTAGGCAATGCTCACATGGGAGATGGCCACAAGCTCTTCCTTATTTGATGCATGCTTGCACCTTACTATGAGAGGTGAAGGAAACACCTGCCTTGTCTTGTCTCATGCCGAGAAATAGCTGGACAAATCAAATAAAGAATGAGAAAATCACGTATTCCTTGTCTTGCCTGCAGCAGATTGTACCTGTCTATATAATTTTTATGGAAATTCTGAGAATCTGTTCCTGTACTCACATTTTTAAATATAAAGAATGGTATTATGGGACAAAGTTAGGGATAATTCTGAGAAGAGAGGAGTAATATAGAGTTACTATTCTATTGTGCTTCCATATGCAGTGCTGCACTGTGTTCTCGCATAGGATGTGGAGGGAAATCTTAACTTCAGCATTACCTTTCAGGAGCAAAGTTACAATGAGATAATTCATATTATCCAGACTATTTGTTGGGTTTTTTAAACTAGGTTTTGCCTGCTTGATAAAAATACCCAGTGTAAATATTTTCTCATTGTCACAAACGAGGCTATCCCTAAGTGACTAAACCAAAATGAGCCTGGCTGAAAGCCATCAGTAAGGTCAACAGGGAGGTTGTGCTGGAGTTTGGCCTAACACAATTCACATCTTCGGTTAAACCCTTCTGTTTCTTTTTCCTCCATTTGGAGAAACCATTTGTAGAGCCCTGCTGATTCAAATGAGAAAGCAGGGTGAAGCATTGCTGCAGCTTGTAGGAAGTTCTTCATGGACCATGCTGGGGGCAGGGGAGCAGCAGTGGGGTGAAGGATGAATTTGCTCTGCACACCGTGACTGCAGCATTTGCACAGAGGTTGCCATCCCAGGAGCTGGTTGTACTGTTTTCTCCTGAGGACACTACTGGCTTTCTGCAACAAAAGGTGTGCAAGATCCAGACCTGCTGTAACAAAACGACGCCTGAGGCTTCTACATGCTCTTTTTAGTTTTGGGGGGAGGGAGTGTGGGCTCCTGCCCGAGGTCACAGCTGCCAAAGGGTTGCCTCCCTTTCGCCTATTTGACCAGCAACCCTTCAATGCCAGGGCTGAGTCCTGCCAGCTCTGGCCAGGCAGAAAGGGGGTCCCAGCTCCTCATTAAAAGCAGAGAGGGACAGGACAGTTCCCACAGTCCCTGTCAGATTTCAGAACAAATGCAGGTCCAGCTGAGCCTTTTGGAGAGCCAGCATCCTCCGGGCCTTCCTTGTGCAAATGCTGCTCCTCAGTACCACCACGGCAGCTCAGATCTGTGTAGATAAACTCTCCAGACTGAAGGCAGAGCTGAATTCCCAGTCCACAGCATTGACCTACTAGTTAAGCACTGCAGTGCCGTTTGCTGGATTCCCAGCGTAAACATATGCTTTCAAACACAAATTGGGATTCTTCTAACAGATTAAAGCTGTTTTCCTTCCCTGGAAAACAGCCCATGAGGAAGGGAGCTAAAGGCTCGGCTGCCTCCCCATGATCCCTGGCTCAAGAGGATTTAATATTCCAGTCGCCAGCTTTCCATCCCCCCTTCCCCTCTGCCCGCCCCTTCCCCTCCTCACCCCCTCCTGCAGACCAACTCCGCTTCTGTGCCTTCCTCCTACCGATTTCCCTCAGGTCAGAAGAACTCTGTCATCAATCCCCCACTGAGACTTATTTCCAAAGATCAGCGCTGACCCAGAAGTCACTTGGCACCGCACCATCAGAACAGCATGTGCCGGCGCTGCTGAGAGGAGAATCTCGCAGAGACCGGATTCAGGATGTCGGGCCGTCTGCTAAGCACTTGTCAGGTTCCCGTATTTCAGAAAGAAGTCTTTATGCGGCTGACCTGGTGACTGGAGGGTGTATTTATAAAAAAACACACAGGGGTCAGGCTGGTTGACCTTGTTGTAACACCCTGCATTGCTGAGCAGGAGGGACAGGGCTGATTCCCACTGCTCACTGCTCGTGGCAGGAGCAGGGCAGGAGATTTGGACTTGGGGATGGGAAGGCAAAGACAGTCAGTGTTGGGGGTGTGCTGTGGGATGGAGGGCTGCTAGGAGACTGGAGATAGATGCATGTGAAGTACCAGATGAATTCTGCACCTGCCTGTGGGCAGAGGGCCCTGGGACAACGTGGAGAGGAAGGACCTACATGTCAGGGTTGATGTGAGGTAGGAACCAGGTAAAAAGGATTATTCAGCTCAAGAGCTGTCACTAGAAGTCCTTCACGACATAGTGTCATCTTTCCTGCTCTGGGACTTCCATTGCTGCTCAGTGGACTACATTTTGATCAGACACCTGCATCTGATAGAAGAAAGCCCAAGGAAAAGGGCCAAACAACAGCACTGTGCTGTGAATTTACTTGGCCAAGAAGCAGCAGGGCAGTACATACATGAAGGATAGTTTGTAAACAAGAGCCAAAATGTTGCTTAGATTTTGTGAAAGGAAGTAGAATAGAACTTTGTGCTACAGCTTGAAGAGGAGCTTCCTAGAAAAATAGAATGCACAGGGATACCTTGGTGTGGAGAAACCAGTCCTTCAACCTCCCACTTAGAAATGTCTGCACCCAGCTCATAATCTCTCAAGGCAATGTTATCTTTGCAGGGGAGGGAGTCTTCCTCACATAAGCATCAAGTACAACCAGCAAACATCACTCACACAATCTCTGAGGCCAGCGCCTGAACAAACTGAAATATTTTTTTCATCAGCCTAAATGCATCCCTTGGTGCCTGCCAGCTTAGAAAACACAGAGCTTTCCCAAATCTGGGACTGCTGGATTGCATCCTGCATGAAGGTGTGGGACAGCTGATCCCACAATGAGTGCAGGACAGATAGAGAATAGTGCTCTGCTTTGGATACACAAATGCCAGCCGTAAAGGAAACTTGTGACAAGATGTGACTGCTCTGACTATGCTATCTGAGACTGACCCTTTTCACTGCAAAGGGGGAATCTGTGACACAGAGCATCAGTGCTGACTTCATCAGTGTTTGCTGGTGTCCTTAAGCAGTCAGACACCACACAAAAGTTATGTTTATTCAACCAGTGTCATGGATGCAGATCTGAAATTTGAATCACACCTTTTCACTGTGGTTGGTCAGAGAATGACAAATGCTGTTCTGGCCCTATTGTCTGGGGTGAGCTAAACACATTTTTGTGGTGATATTTCCAGTTGTCGTACTCACAAATCTGAATTTTGAATCCTTTGAATTCTGTTAAATCCTCAAGGGCTTAAGCATTCAGAAAAAGGGAAAAGGCCACTAATGGGCGATGGAGAAAGAATTAAAAGGAGACACAACATAATGCATAGCTAAACACAAGCACACACAAACACACAGACAATCAACTCAGTCCTACTTTGAATGAAATCACTCTGGGAAGAACAATTCCTTTCACTCCAGGAAATACTGGGTGAATTTCTCCAGCCCATGTTATGTAGGTCAAAGCAGATTATCACAGTAGTCCTCGGGGCTTTAACATCTATGAATATACCCAGCTGATTGCTGAGCAGGCCTTTGGAGTGGCTGGGTGTAATGTGTGCTGATACTGTTCAGACACAGAGGGTGGGTACATGCCTGAGCTAAGAGACTGCATTTTTTTGGGTATAACTCACAATTTTCAGTACTGAGATGCTGTATTCTCATGACAGCATTTACTTACTTTCCCAGCCTTCACTTTTGTTTCTCTGCAGCCTGGGAAAGGGATCCAAGACTTCAGTGTCACTGCAGATCCATGGGACAGCATTGCTTGGCAGCAGCAGACAAATATATTTTCCTCCCCTTTTCTCAGGGCTTGTCTGACACAACATGGGTCCCACCCCAGGCCTGGTCAGCTACATGAGCTAGTTCACCTCAGGAACTCTTCAGCTGGACTCAATTATCCTTGTGGGTCCCTTCCAACACCAGATATTCTCTGATTCTATGATTGTGATCAAACCTGATGAGTGCTACGCTGGTGCAGCAGAGAGAGCACAAACATGCAGATAAGGGCAGGGGATGACATTGCCCCTGCTCATGGCAGCTGGCCATTGGAGCTATTTACTTATATTATCCAAACATGTCCTTCTCTGTCCTGTCTTAGGAGCTGTGGTGATTGATACAGGGCTGACTTCAGACACTGCTCCCCTCTAACCCAGCTAAGTGCCTCCACAGTGACGGCAGAAGGGCTGAGGACGCTTCCTTTCCCAATGTCTTGACAGAGGATGGCTCCAGCAGGAACCAGACCTGGCATCTGTTGCATGTTGCGTTAGGACCCCGGGCTGTGAGCTGTAGCAGCATGGAGCAGACGTGCCTTCTGCTCCACTGCCTTGTCTGTGGGGAGCAGCAGACGCTGGGGAGAGGGGGAGACAGGCACTGCTACAGATTCGTTATCATAAAACACCGGGAGCCTGGAGTCAGGGCACGGGCCAGGTCTTGAGGCGTTTTAATCTGCACTATCCCAAGCATGCTTCCAGCTAATTTTCACTGTTCTCTTCTCCCTCTTCCCTCTGCACATAAGGGCTGAGTTATCAGATCCTCAGTATTCATCCCACGGTACAGGTAAAACCAACATTAATTCTTTGCTCTCCCATCTCACAATTTCTGTTTCAGCACCTCTCAGTATCCTGGGAGACAGCCCTTCTACTCTGAGCTTAGCCCACAGGTAAATCCTCAGAGGTGGCTGTTTCCACTTTTCCTATGCCCATTGCTCTAAGAAAATATAATAAGAAAAAATAAAAATATGCCCACATTAGTATACAGAGAGAGCAGGGCATTAGGCATGCAGTACAAATGAGAGTACAGGAAGAGAAGAGTGAATGGTGAATGTTTATGGAATAAGTTAACAACTGGGAATGATGTTGCATTTTCCATGCAAGCAGACAGACAGATATAACATGGTCCCAATAGAGAAGAATAAATCCCTGTAGTTTGTGGCCTACTTTCAGCTTCATTAATGGAATAAAGGCCAGGAGGCATGATGTCATGAAATTAGTTTCCTAATTAAACATTGCCTTTGCCTCTCTTCCCCTCCCTTCTCTGGATGAAGTCAGTGACTTGTCTGGCTCAAAGTGCTTGCTGTTTGTCAAAGATTGAAGCTCCTTGTGAGCAGGGTGTTTAGATGTCTTTACCAACACCTCACAACTGCGTGTTCTGCAGTTTGAAGCCTGAAGACTGGCACCCTGGCTTCTCTTCTAAGGACTCCTAGAAAGCCCAAGAACTTCTCAGACATACTCAAGTTCTTTGGCAGACCTGCTCATGCAACTTTCTCCGAGAACCTTTGAAAGAAAGTGCTAGACATAGCCATTAAGGCTCCTAAAGTAAATTTGCTGGCTGGAACTGTTCAATGAACTAGTGCTTGCTCTGAATTTGTTCATTCATCTCAACTTTCCACATAAAGAAGGGTCAGAACACCCACCATAACTTTGTGTTCAATCCAACTGAGTGATGAGCCTGCCTTGATAGGTAGCAGGAGATTGGGTCTTTGTTGTCCTGTCCTCTCCTTATTATTACCCCACGTCCATCACTGGTGAAGAACCAGCCTGATGGTGAGATGGAAACCGATTAAAAGTATTCCTTCCCTCCTTCCTAGACATGTACAACAATATTGAGAAGCTGAGCCTCTGCCTCATAAAAAAAACGGCAGAATCAGGTTGTACACACCATCTCCAACCCTGAGAAGGGAAAAGTAAACCAAAGAAGGTTTCCACTAAAAAAGGAGTTATCCTTCTTTACTTTTACAATATGTTAATTGGTAAAGCTACCTCCATAGCTTGTTCTTAATGTAAGTGACTCATACACATAGAAAAAAGTAATCAGTATTTCCCCCTATTCTATAATTGTTTACAATAATAATTCCAGAGAAAGACCAAAATTCGCTATTATCAGAAAAAAATTGGACACAGGCTTCCAAACCAATCCAAACTTTGTGGCAGCCTAGTAGGTCCTGGTAATTCAATATTCTTAGACCAAATCCTTAGTTATAATCACAAGCAAACTATATCACTCTCAAGTTTCTGTGCATCCATCACTGGCCTGAACAAATTTTTTACTTTTTTCTCAATCTACAATATGGGGAGTGCACTGACCTTTCTCCCAGAAAATGTCCATGGCCTTACTTTGTCCATTCAGCTTAAAATGCTGCAAATACAGTATGGCCATGAATAATAGAGAGCCCAAAAGTAGATGTTGCCAAGAATGGGTGACTCAGGAAGTGGTTCAGACATATGCATGAGAACATTTAGCCCTGCAATTCATCAAATGTGGATGTGTTGCTCATATTTATCATTTTTATTCCAACACCAAAGCAGAGTCTACTATATTTATTTAAGAAGTTATGGCTCCTGCAGTTGTAGCTTCTTGAAGATGAACACACCCCAGTGTGAAGCCACGATCCCACTCTTCCTTCCTTCATCACTCAGGTGATGTGATGGGAGGTGTAGTGATACATCCCTGTGGTGTGGGGCATGAGTGGCATTTCAGGTGGGACAAGGCTCTAGTTTGCTCATCTTAATCTCCATATGTAGACCCCACAGGCACTGGAACCGCCCCAGTTTCTAATTTGTCACCTATGGACTCCCTCCTTCCCCTTAAATTCCACATGTAAAAATGGGGGGGTTCAGAAATGAACTGAACTGCCCTGAAAAGATGCATCCTTAGAGTGTGGCTGATACTCAGAGACTCAAATTCCCTTAGCCCCAGCTGTCCACCCCCACTTCATGAACCACGCTGATGCTGACAAACTGAGACACCAAGTGAGAGAGATGCACAAGGTCACAAAAGGAAGGGGTGCTGGTGCCGTGTGCCACTGATACAAAATGTGAGCGATAGCCTTAACCCCAAAGCAAACATCCTCTCCACTCTGCACCTCTCCTCCCCTCTCCCCCTTCCTGCTCTGCCATACAAGTCCCAGTGTGATACTACTACAGGGCATCCCTGTAATGTATGTTAAGTAGGTGTGTGTCTCCGGGTGCGCTTGTCTCCCATCGAGATGGAGTTATTTTCTCTCACTCGGCATCTTTTGTGCAGGTGCATGCTTTACAAACAGAAAAATCAGCACTCTGCAAAAGTGTTTCTGTTAACATTTATCACCCCTTCCCTTAGTCATCACCACAGCAGCCCTCCCGGGGGAATGGGAATGCTAATTCAAGGGAAGATGTAATGCCAGGCCATTGGGAGCCCTGGATTAGAACAACAACGTGAAAGAGAGAAGGAGGAAAAAAGAGAGAGACAGGAAGGCAGAAAGAGTCCTAAAGACAGAAGCAGAGAAAGAGTTGAAGTCTCATTCCCTTTTATTGCAGCCCCATGCTTTTTAATTGTTCCGCCTGAGTAAATTCTTCCTCTGTGATCCTGTTGTTAATGAAAAAGTCCATTGCGGTCACTCTGATGGCTTTAAGCTTATGCTTGTACAATGGTTTCTTGAATCCCAGAGCTGTTAATATATCTGGAGTGGAGCAGCTGCAGGGCAATCTATTTCTATGATAATGTGTATACAGAGGTTTTTTATCTTCTTTTCTTTTATTTTTTTTGGTTTTTTTTTTTTTTTGGGCACAGGGAAGGGAAAACAAGAGGGGTTCCTAACTGTAATCCTCTTTCATCTCCTTCACCTCTGATCCTTTTCCTAAACTTTCTCCTAAATATTTCTAGATGGTCTACCCAGAGCCCCAGGTGTTACTATATAACTTCAGTTTTGATAGGCCACTGTTAGGGCTGAGACTTTATCTATAACTGAGTGGTATAAAGCTCAGTGCTGCTATTGCAAAATCACGAGTGTACAATGGTTAATCTCTATAAAGGACTAGGCTGCTAAAATGAAATCCCAAGATATCCCAAAGTGCTTTTGAACTGCAGCAAAAGCTCTGGTTTGGAATTCTAGGAGGAAAATTATTTCACCCTCCAAGAGTTCCCATAGTACACAGGGATTGAAATTTGAGACCTGGAGTTTCACCCTATGAAATTGTAAAATGTTATAATATGAAATCAAATAATTTTTCAGACTCTGTCCAAAACTGACAGCACTCATGTCTGAGGTATCCATGTGTTGTAGTACCACACAGGAACTTATTATAATTTATGCCTATGTAGTTAAATTTCGTGCTTATTTCTCTATCACACAGGTTCATCAAAAATTATGTTCTCTTTTTCCCTTGATTCTGCTTTCTAATGAAAGTTTTGAAAATTGACATGAAATAAGAAGCTGAAATATCCTAAAACATGTCAACTGAAAAGGCACCAACCTTTCAGCTCTATCCCTCAACTTCTCCCTTTCAAAAGTCAAACACATTTTTGATGGGAAAAAATTAGCTACAGTTTTCTAGTACATAATATCCCTATTTTTAGCAAGAAGCGTAGTATAGTGAGGATTGCCCTACAAAGCTAAGCATGACGTGTAAAAACAGCACATTGAGACACAGAACTTTGCTGTATTATTTGTAGAGATCCTTTGGATCCAATTTGTATTAAAAAAAGGAGATACTCCAATTATCTGCAGCACAAGCAACCTTCAACTTGAAGACACGCAATATCTTCTTAAAACTCTGTTGAAAACAGAGAACCCTTTGCAGGCAGTGAAGATGTCAACTCATCCTCTTTTTACTTTTTAATATTGTCCAAATCCAAATAATCAAATCCTCAAACCTTTATAAGTGTTGACATCACAACCTCAATCTTGGTGAAGGGTGTGGCCAAAATACAGCAAAAATGCAAGCTGTTTATTTTTTTGTTCTTTGGCATACTATGAAATGGGTGATTGCTCTAACTTTCCCCTACCCTAACACCTTTATTTAGAAGAAACTGGCAAAGAAAGAAAATATAACAAAAAAACTTGACTCAGTCTCTCATAGACATACATTTGGGGCTAAAAAGGGCAATGGCACTTCACATATGTTCAGTGAAGAAAATAACATTTGGAGATCTTACTCAAAGAGTTTTGTGATACCAAAAAAAACAAACCCTTATATTCAGTATTAAACCGGAAGAGTCTAGCAATATATATATATGTATTTTTTTTCCTCTCCACTTCTATATGATAAGGCAAATATTCTTCTAGTAAAGGCAGGAAAAAGAAAGATTCAATGACCAGCTTCCTGCAACTATGCACTTTTTTCAATTTAAAGACAACACTGTGTCAGTGAAAGGTCTTGTTTGAGCAGCTGGAGACTTGAAGATTTACATTTTTAGGTACTGTATAATAGTTGGCCAATAAGAGCAACTCAGAAAATGAAGGGAAAATTTAATCTGAAGCTTATTCAAATACTCGACCTCTATTTAATTGCAGCCCAGCTAAGATCCTTAAGAGTGCTCTACCTGTCCAGTTGTTGCAGGTTATACTCTACTAATCATTCCGCATATTGAATTAAGTTGACACTGCATCTGCAATTAAAAATAAATGTGACAGTGCAAGGAAGCAAGAGGATCTTATTCAACAAAAACAAGCAGTGATTCATTTGTAATCTTTTGTATCAGGCATACCACCTTTACTGTAGTGAGATGTGCTACTCAGTCAAGTTTCTGTTGACATGTTTTGACAAAATTTATTTCTACAGGTTGTTTGCTTGATCCTAGAGAGCGAAAGATAGAGCCCTGCTGTTTTATACATTGTATGAGCTCCTAATAAGGAAGAGTGTCTTTTCCCTGGAGGACTTAAATTAAAAGAGACATGACAGAGAATAGCAACAGCAATAAAACCAAAGACAAAAGTTGAAGGGCATAATTTTCAGAGAATGCTTGGATACTAGAAACTTTCAGTGGCCAGCTCGTTTGAGTGTCTGGAAGAGGACACTGGAGTTTGCTGCAAATACCAGTTCTGGATAAGGGGATAGGACAGCTGGGTTTGCTGCTGTGTGGACATATCTCCTGTCTCCAAATGAGCTCAGGCATTTGTACCTCAGAGCCCCCTCTGGTGCAGACCTTGCTTGGAAATCACTCCCAAGCTCTGAGGTCACTTTGTTGCTTTTGGAAGACTTTTCAAAAAACTAATTCACAAGGCTGGGTATGATTTTTTTGTGAAAGAAACCAGGGATGGTGAATGGTGTTTGGTAGGATTGAGATGCAACACACACTTCAGGCTTGGGGCTCTACTTGTAGCTCAGGCAGCTTTCTCCAGAGGTCAGATTTTCTGCTCCCTAACAAAAATACAAAATCCCCTTTTAGAGTTACCATTGGAGACTGAAGAGTTTGGATTTAAAGGACAACATCAAACAAAAAATGATAAAATCATCATGGATCCAACTGATACTAATAAATCTGGCTAGTTTTAGGGCCAGGTCTTGGCACTCTAGCTGGATCAGATGGTTTGTGAAAAATATTTGTATTGTTAACCTACTTCTGTGTGGGCCTTGAGTTGAAATGGTGATGAGTCCAGGAAATATGCAGCTGTGTACAAGGAGAACAACCACTAACCCAAGCCCAGATAGTGTTATGCAGCCAACTGAGCCAGTCTGTTTCCTCCTCCAGAAAAAAAAGTACAAAATGTGTTGACTTGATGTCTTGGGGAGAAAAGAAAAACAACAACAACAAAAAGATAAATTTACAAAAAAAAATAATAAAAAAATAGACAAAAGAAAGAAGCTGGACTCACACCAACTCAGCTTTAACAAAGTCCAGGCTTGGACTCAAACTTGCTGCATGACAGAGATGAATGGAACAACTCCCTCTCCAGAGAGCCCTACCAGCACATATCACAATGGGACCAGCTGAACTGCAGATGCTTTGTAGCAGGTAGCCTTTAAGGACCTGGGAAACCAGCCCACTGCCTTATTGAGCTATTACCTCCTATACAAACATTGCATTTACTATCCACATCCCTACCAGAGGCACTGCAGTTTCATTCTGGCTTACCAGGTACAATGACTGCTGCTCCCCTCTCGATCCTTTTCAATTTTTGAGCTCCCCTGTCTCACCATTCCTGCTGTCCTCGGGAAAGATGGAATTGTGCTGCTTCAAAACCCACTGCTGTCTACAGATCAGTGCAAAACTGTAGGCACATGTTTCCATTTGGCCATTACTGTCTGCTCTAGATGAGCAAAACCAGATTAGCTTTGCTCCTACCAGAAACTTTAGACTTTGAGAAAGCAAAAACATTCCTGCCTTTAGTCTAAAATTAAAGTGAATGTAACTTTATACACTCATTGCAAAGCTATACTAAACACTGTGCCTTTTTAGCTGCTGCAAGAACAGCAAATAATAGTGCAGCTTGCATGTTATAATTTTCAATACAGTAGTTGCTGGCTCAGGCAAAGCAAGTAAAGGAGGAGGGGGGGCAGAAAATCCTAAAGGATTCTGGGTATTTTTTTTTTTTTCCTTTTACCTCATTAAGCTTTGCTTCCAATTACATTTTAATGATGCTTGATGTCTTCTGTATGCTAGCATTTACTGCAGTCTCTTTAAATTTAATCGTCTTGATAATGGGTTACTCTGACACTGCAAATTAGGGGCTGAAAGAAACCTTTTGCCACATCCAGAAAAAGCTGTATGTCCACTCCACAGCCTGTTGCTACTCAGCAAGAAATAGCAGGCTGGCATTGTAGTGTTCCTTCTGCCTCATGGCTTCCTGCTTCCTAAATGGTGAATTAGGATGAACTAATCACACGTGGAGGGTAAAGAGAAGAAAAAAAAAGGTTTATTTCTGGAATGTGGTTTTCTACCAGCGTGTTTGAAGCCACTTTGGGGCATGGGACACCATTCTGAGCAGCTTGTTTTCTCCAATTTCCTCCACTCTCACTGGGAGCTCTAATGGTTGGTTTCTTGTTGTAACTGGTATCTAAGGGGAATTTATGGATTTATTTTTGAAGATAGCCTTACCTTTTTCCAGCACCTCTCATCCTCATACAACAGGCATCTAGATAGTATCCACGCAAGCTGTAAACTCACAGCCTCATGTGGAAAGATGAAGAGTGTAAAATTAGAGGCTCATCACCCACATATTTTCACACTTGCTTGTGCTGTATTTTGGATACTGCTTTTGCTATCGGTTTATATGACTTCCCATCATCAAAACATCTGATCACCTAGCAACCACTGGGTCAAAACCCTTCCTAGGAGTTGAACATTTTCAGATCCCTTCTTATTCTAGGAGCACAAAAACAAGTAAAGAATCTGTAGGAAAATAAATGAACAGAGAAAAAGAGAAGGAACACTTGCAAAGTGAAAAACAGCAACTGCCACAAGTCGTAAGTAAATTCAGAGGTGTAGTGGGGTTTAGGTCAGGTCCAGGTTCTGCCGAGATCTAGAGTCTCCCCTTCCTTAAAGTTTAAAGTATTTATTTAAAAAGCAACTATGAGAAAAAAAGAAAAGTGTTTTGCTTTATGTATTTGGCTCTTAATTTAGAAACCGGTTACATTCCCCAGATTTCTTCTGGTAATTGTTCACTCTTCCTAATTATTATTTCACTAGAAAGTAACAGAGTCCTCAAACCACATGGTATCTTTGAATATATCAGTGGAACAGGTCCCTCTCCAGCCACAGAGACAAGCAGGGAAACAGTGCTTCATTAGCACATCTTGTTTGTCACTAGAAAAATGAACCTGCAGCTTCAGCTGGATCCTTACCTTCCGAGTGTTCCTCAACACAAGTTGCAGTGCCAGTGGTGCAATAGTGGTGCAATGACTCAAAAAAAGGGAAAAGCAGGGAAAAGACTCCAGTGTCTCTCCAGCTGTTATCTTCCACTTCTAATGGAGCTCAGTAGTGGAACAGATAGAGTGGGGAAATCATTCCCCTTCTCCATCTCATAACAGCATCTCTTCTGGAAAGAGTGGAATGTCACTGAGATGAGTACACAACTTTGGTTCAGAAGGTGGCAGGCTGGTGCAAAAAATGCAGATACTTCTCATTATGTTTACAGAAAGTAACTAGTTCACTTAATGGCTGTCCCATTAACGACAATAATTAAATAGATTATGGAAGCTGAACTAATCTAACAGCCTCTATGACAAAGACAAACATTTATGCTATAAGTCTGATGGATCTCTTTTTTTTTTTTTTTTTAACTTCTCCTTCATGGCTTTTTTTATTTTTTTTTTTCATGAAGGAACTGTTCTAGTATATCAAAGGCCTTAATTTCAGTCATCTCTGAAGGTCATGGTGGAAGAGATTACTCCAGATGTCCCTGTGGACACCCTGTTAAGCACCAGGCAGTTTATATCTACAGTATAATTCTCAATTAATAGCTGATTTTTCTAATTGTGACCTTAATAAACTCTAATCTGTATAAAATTGACCAAATTGCTTACTTTATTTTTTCCCAAACTGGGAGAAGGTCTCTACTCTGATCTACCATCTTCCCACCCCCATCTTGCCCTGCTTTCTTAAAGAACCATGAAAGCACAATGGGATAACTGTGAATAAAAATACATTTCTGAAAGTGTTTGAAATTTCTAAAATTAGTATGAACTTGTCTCTGAAAGTTGGCAATTTTTCAAGTGGCTTCATCCCTAGTTCTTTCCAGTGCGTAATTTTTACCTCCATTGTTTTCCTTCCAACTCAACTCTTTTATGATGAAATAAATTTAGAAAGGAGAAAAAAAAATTCCATCCATAACTCAAAAACCTTCTGATTTTAACCTTATAAATGAACTTGAAAGAAAATAATGTACATTACTGCCAAGATGTCTCTCTTACAAGCAAGCACTACTATTTTAGGGAAGCAGAATGTGCGGAAGGAAAATCCTGGCTGTTCTTCTCAGTCCTAAAATAACCCTTTATATATTTTTTATTTGTTTTTCTTTTTTGTTGTTCATTGGTTTTGGCTTTTTGCATTTTTTTTACTCAGGTTGCTTTTGTTTGTTTTTAAGGATCTGATTTAGGTTAAGAACGGCATAAAAACCTGATCAATATCTCAGGGAAAATGTCTCACTTCAAACAACGCTCAGCCTAACACATCTCCATTTGTTCAGCTTCCTTTCCATTTCAGTGCTATTTTAATGGGGTCTCCTCCCTTTTGCTCTAAAATAATCCCCTTACATCTTTAGAATCAATTTCTCAAAGGCCCCAAATGCCATCCTGTTGCTTCTCCAAAACCCTCGGAAATGGACTGGAAACCAGAGAGGGTCAGGATCTCTCTCCAGAGGTTTCAAACGCCCACTGATTCAAGCAGGCATTTGCTTTATTGAGGGAGGCTACTCTCCTCAGCACGTTTGTATTGCTGTGTAAGTGCTATGCCAAGAACTTGCACAAAGGCGTAAAATGTAAAAAGAATAAATGGAATATTTTGCCTAGCTCAGGGCCCCCAACACAAGAAGGATGTTGATCTGTTGGAGCAAGAGTCACTAAACTGACCAGAGGGCTGGAGCCCCTCTCCTGTAAAGACAGGCTGAGACAGTTCAGGTTGCTCAGCCTGGAGAAGACTCCAAGGACACCTTATAGCATCTTCCCATACCTAAAGGGACTGCAAGAAATCTGGAGAGAGCCTCTTCTTCTACATTTGTAGAGACAGCAAGAAGGGCAATGGCTTTAAGCCGGAGGAGGGTAGATTTAAATTAGATATTAGGAAGAAATTCTCTATGGTAAGGTTGGTGAGGCACTGACACATGTTGCCCAAAGAAGCTATGAATGCATCCTGTAACACTTCTCTCCTGCTTCCAACATCAAATTTTACCCCTGGGTTACTTTCCTGGCTTTAGAAGAACATGACTCTAATGAATGCAGCTTTCACCTGGGCTCAGGATCAACACTGATATGTGCAAGAAAAGTCTCTCTGAATCCATGAAACTTTTGCTTTTTCATCAGCTACAGAATTTGTGCTTACTTGTGCTATCCATTTTTATTTTACAAAAAACAGCTATCCCTTCCTATTCACAAGTGGGGAAGTTAAGGGATTTGGCAAAGCACATTAAATAAGTATGTGGCAAAATTATGACCAAACCTCCATTCTCTGTTCTCTGGTCTTTTTCCTCTGAGTCTTGCTAGGTGATAAACTGTTCTCCTATTACCTGTTGATCTAGAGCCTACATTCTCTTAATTATCATCTGGGCTGCTATTCCAGTCTAAAATAAATAAATAACTAATGAGAAAAAAGGATTCTTTCTACAGATTCCTACTACCTTGAGTCATCTTTTTCTCTCCACCAGCCCATTTATCATTCAGGGAGCATAAATAATTGAAAAGAATAGTACATAAAATTAATTGTAGAAAACACAGGCTTTTAAATTCTCATCTGCATTAAAAAATAAAACAGGGATGCTTGAGCACTCCATTTTGTAAAGTCACTTCCAGCAGACTTTCTGCATCTGCATAGAATTAGCCGCCAGACTTAGCAGCACCATTCATCCTGTGAAGATGTTCTTATCTGGCACCCATAGATCTATATCATAGGAAAGCATTAATTGAATATTTATTGACGAACAGAGAGAGGCGAGGAAGGCTGACTGAGGATGGAAGAAGACAGAAAGAGGGGGAAGTGAAGTCAGAGAGGTGGGAAGAGAAAGCTTATGCAGCTTTTCAGGACATACTGAAATACCCTGTTTCAGGAGATGGAGGCATACATAGGGCATCTGAAATGTCATGACTTTATAAAAGGGCCTGAAGACAAAGGCTACAACACTTTGTGCTGTTGCCCTCAGCACATCCAGGCAGGATGAACCCATCCAGGACATCCAGTAACAATGATCACTTCCAAGGGAAAGCTCTGACACCTGTCCTCCACACAAGGAATGAGGAGGAGGCCGTGATCAAACCCATCACAGGACCAGGCTGAATCCTCAACACCCTGCTTTACACAGTTTTCCTAAGGAAACAGGATTTACAGAACCATGCTATGCTTATTACCTATCTCCTTGTCCCATTCTTTCTCTGCCAATATTTCTTATAGCAGCTAAGCAATTTTAACCAAATTTGACAGAGTGAGAGAAAGAAAATTCTTCAAGACAAAAAAAAAGACATTATTTTCCGTGGATGTTTATGAGACTAGACAGCTGAGTGAAGGAAAGCTTTGTAAACCTCTTTTGAGAGAAAACTGAAGTATGTTCACCTTTTTATATTAGACATAGGGGAATCTACAAAAAGGATGTGATGAGAGAAAGGAGGGAGATTGGATAACACGGGAAACTGGGCCCCATTCCTTCTGCTGCACAAAGATGTTATTTACATCTCCAGCCCTTGACTGCCTTCCAGCCATAAATAAAGCAATACAACTGATGTCTGTCAGAAATGTTTTGTGCCCTTTCTTTTCTACCTCCACACCCTGTGTGGAGAGCAAAGACTTTGCTCTGAAGATTTTGTGGTATTTCTTATGGGCTTCTGTAGATGATGGGCTGATGAAGGGCAGCTGGAACAAAATTCTTCACGATACTGTGAAAAGAGGGAAAACTAGAAAGGGAAGTTGAAACTGAGATGGAGCAAGAAACAGGGAATAAGGAAGGGATAAGGTGTTAATGTGTGAATTCTGTTTGGGTCAAATAAATAGACTTCAGATCAATGAAATCAGGGCTGTCTTTGGCTGTCCTGTGAACCTGCAGTTGTGCCACAGGCTTTGTATGGATGTGTGGAGTCCAATTTTCTCATCTCTCAGGAGATGGGTACATGTAACTGGTTTACACATAGGTATAGAGGGATTTTGGGCTGGAGGACAGCAGCACAGGGATGATTGAGCTCATCCATGCAAATGCCATCCAGAGCCAGAATCAGAACCAGAACCAGGATGTTCTGAAGTAATTTACACTAATGATGGTTTATTGCAAGGAGTGATTGCATGTGTGACACCATGAGAGGGTAAAATAGAGGAAGACTCATGGAAATGAGAGGATGCACTAGGAGCCCAAGAGAAGCAGTAAAGTCTGCTTGAGATGTTAAAAACCAAGCCAAATAAAATACTCAAAAAGACAGATCAAGAGATACTCTCACATTGTCTTCACTTCACTGTGACTCTCCTAGTGACTTTCTGAATGTTAGTATAGAAACCTTTCCCCACACATTTGTTTTTTTTTCCTGGAAGAACTCCCAAACTTTCTTTCAGAAGACATTGAGATTCTCAGCTCACACACAGCTATTGACAGAAGACCTCAGGTTTGTTTGCACCTTGACTGGGAGTCAGATAATCCTGACAAAAACATTGCAGAGACACGGCAGCTTTGCTCTCGCCAGCAAACTCACTGATGTGTGGCCCAAGGGTGTGTGTGCCACTGTTGTGCTACTCTTAAATCTTTGTTTTTATAGTGGAGGCATAGCAAAAAGACAGATGATGCCAACTCCAGCATGGGGGGTACGTGCCTACCCCTTGTCTCTGCTCATGAGCCTCTGATAAAGTGTCCCTCTCCATGTTGTTGTCCATGGGCTCACTTTTGCTCAAAAATTCCTAAGGGTTGCTAGGAGGAAGGATGATTCCGTGGTTAAGGGCTAACCGAAGGCTCAAGAGATGTGGTCTTAATTCCCTCTGTGGTTTCAGGCAAGACACTTAGCCCGACATCCACACAGCAAAATGTCAAAACACTGCATTTCAATGCAGTCAGAGACAAAGTGCTTTATGGTGGAAATGCCAAAGGAAAAAACAAAACCTTTGTGTTTGGAAATTGGGCTTTTCTTTCCAAAATGCCTTTGTTTTAAAAAAGGGGGAAAAAAAAGTACCCAAAATGGGGGAAATTAAGCAAGAAAAAAAACCTCAAACAATAATTACATAAATTTCCAACATCTGTCTTGTATGAAACAAGGCAAGAACAAAGCATTTCACATTTATCCCAAAAGATATTACATTTTTTCCTTTGTTTCATACAGAATTTTTACATTTTTATTAAATTCAGTTAAATCTGAAGCTGGGTTTCTTCTTGTTCCAAACTGTAATCCTGCCTTGACCAACTAGCACAAATTTCAAGCTCCAACTGGGAAAGGATAAACTTGAGGAGAACAAAGAAAAGAGTTGACAATGAGATAATTTCGTGTTGTTTCTTGTTTTGATAAACATGTCATAGATAAACAAAAATAAGGCACGGAGACAAATCTAATAGGGGTGAGAGTCTCTTTGAACATATGTTCTTGACACAGAGATTTCTGAAAAAAGATGTAGTCTGGCTATCAGCCAGTTTCTCTGCTTAAGATGTGACAACTAATTAGCTGAAATGGGGAAATATATCTTTAATGCACCAGTTATGTATATGTAACTTGCTCTGTTTGTGTATCTGTTCGTTTTCTCCCTCTCTTTTTCTGACCCCCTCAGACTACTCACACGAGACACTTTAAAGGTCCATTGCTTGGTAAGATTTTGATCGAAACTTTCCTGTGGTGGTGGAGGAACTCTGGGAGGGCATTCAACATTTCATCCACAAAGCATTTAAAGGAAGAGAGAGTGAAAGACAGAAAGGAGGACAGAAAGAGAGAACTAAGGAATTCAGAGGGATGCATTATTCAGCACGCTTGGAAATAACCCTTTTCACTGGCTCCACTAAGCCCAAATGCCCTGGAGGTTTTCACTATCTATCTTTTTCCAATGCAGCTCAGAAAAAAAAGCTCACATCTGTCAAGATCACAGTTTCAAGAGTCCCAATTTATTCAGCTGAATGGGATAAAAGCGCCTGTTGGAAAAAGATTTGAAAGAGGGGTGGGGGAGGGAGACTGTCCAGTTCCTACATCTATCTTTCTAACTCTGTGTGTGTGTGTGTGTGTGTGTGTATAAAACACACTCATTCAAATACACACAGAGGCAAAGCTGCCTGCTCTCCTTCCAGCACAGAACTGTTTCTCCAACTTCACGCAGGGCAGTTCTGCAAATCTCACATCTGTCAAGAGCTGGCCAGATTTACATGAATTGACCTATAGATATGCAACCTAAGCACATATGGATATGGTATAAGGAGATATAGATATATACAGGAGGCTGCAAGTGTGAGGAGAAGGGAATATAAAGGAAAAGCTTAAAAATCTTGTTGACTTTTTTTTAATCTCTGCCCTTCTTGATCTGCTAAATGCTGTCACAAAAACATTTATTAATATGCAAATTCTAAGTAGCAATCTGGAGCCAGTCAGGTTGCGCTAATTTGCACATTAATATCCCTCTTCTGGTTTGCCTTTGCTCTCCAGCGGAGGAGAGGAGACAGAGGAATCTCGTGCTGTATCCTTTTAAAATGCTGCCACGGTGGTGGTCCAAAGTTTCATTTGAAATGCTGATGTACATTTGAAGAGGAGAAGTACAAACACCATCTAACTCAGATGCAAAAAACAGAGAGAATGGAAATTGTACAACAGAACCCACTGACAGATGCTTTCCCCCCAAATCCCTTAGCAGCAAAGAAGGCAACACCATAATAAAATTGCTCTCAAAAACTGGTTTTGGTGTTCTGATTGTTCTCTCCTGTGGGCTGATTGGTGTTTTCTGTGGCCTGGTCGTCTTCTGACCCTGATTTTCCTGTAGTTCACACATTGAGGGGAGAGGGAAGGGGGAAGGGAAGGGAAGGCAAAGCAAGGCAAGGGAAGACCATCACTCTAAGGAAGAGAAGAAAGGAGAGAGGGAAGACATTCCATAAAAATGTAATACCTGGAATTCTGTTGTAGCAGAATTAGCACGTAGCATGCTTATGATCTAGAAAGGGAGTTGATTATATAGTACACAGACTAATGAATCAACTTGTTCCTAGATACAGGTATTAAACACCTTAATAAATCGAAAAGTTATGGAGAATTCAAGAAAGTAAAATCTAGCCAATGATCCTAACTGCAAATGGCTCACCTCAGAGAGTATCTGAGCCTGAAATTGCAGCAAGGGTGCTGAAACTAATTAATAAAATGTTTTTGCCTTCCTCTTACACCTTTATTTGAACATGTACTTACAGTCACTATTGCAGAAGAAGCTGCTGGACAATGTGGAGTTTTGGTCTGCGTCAGTAAAGCTCTTAGGAAAGGTGGACTTTTGCTTAGGTGAATAAATATATGACAAACCCTATGAGTAATCGTAGGAGCTGTACACTGGAGTAATAAAGTGGTTGACCTGGCACTTATGGGCACATTCCTGCAACTTGCTTAGGTAACACTCCTATGTAGGGTGTATTTCTTCTTGGAAAAGGTGAGGCTGGGGAATTGAGTCTTGAATTAGTTATTATATTTTATTAAGGTAGCTGAAAGTTTTAGACTGTCAGTGTTGGGATATGTTTAGTTTAAAA
Source organism: Cyanistes caeruleus (assembly GCF_971803275.1). Taxonomy (NCBI): domain Eukaryota; kingdom Metazoa; phylum Chordata; class Aves; order Passeriformes; family Paridae; genus Cyanistes; species Cyanistes caeruleus. The sequence continues at coordinate 74,645,409 of NC_141732.1, forward strand.
AAAAATTGCTTTTACAGAGCAACTGAAACAGTGAAGCAATAGACTGGCAGATCCTCTAATGGTCTTTCAGACCTTCTTCCAATCTTATGTCAAACTAAAAGATTAAATAACTGTGTTCTTATGCATTCAGGCCTAAAACCAAGAGAGGACTGGTCTTGTGATGTGAACCTAGTCAGTCACCCCTAGTATAACTTAAATTGATTGAGATCTCTATACCCTGGACTTATTTCTCCAGAGACTAGGTTGAGACCTTCAGCTTGCTCCTAACATTTGATAACAGCCCCTTTTGCTCTTGACTGCCCTAAGTCAAATGTAGTCCAGAGACCCTGAGGTGAAAAGATCCCTTCCAGCCAACTTGATCAATAGCCTGAGTCTGTTTTGCGAAATTGTCGGGCAGATTTGCCAGCGAGGTCACCAAGTGTATTTACCCAGACTTTCATTCATGGTGTTGATTGTAAAGCTCATGATATTTTATTCACACTTTGAAAAAGCAAGAGTTCTGTTATGTACTGAAGCCAGCAGGTCCCTGTTGGTACAAGTTCTTCTGTCCCCATTAACAAATGTAATTTTCTGGTAAACTTTTGTAACATTGTATGCCTTTACTTTACACATATGCTTAAAGATACAAACAAGAGGTGAAGAAATGGATTCACTCATCTCATTTATAAGTACAGGGCAGACATAATGAGGATGAAACACTTCTTGTCTAATTTTAGTTACCTTGAACACAAAATATCTACTTTAACCTCTATAGTCATCTTAGCATGAATAAGGAAAATATCTCTCTTGGAAGAGATATATCCTATTCTGAGACAATTACCTGCATTGGGTGTGAGAGCAGAGGCACCTTTCTCATCACTGGCTGCAGAAGAAATAGAAAATCTAGTTTGGATTTCAAGCTTTATTTTGGGCAGTCTGAAATCTGATCATCCCTCCTTCCAAGAAGTAAAATGTCTGTGATCTTAATCCTAGCCTTCAGCTCATGAGGACCTGCACCTTGTGCCAACATTTATCCTAGTGCAAAGTCAATGTGAAAATGCCAGCAAAAAAGAAGGTTGTTGCTTTCTTTTCCTCAGAATTATGAAAATAGCATGGGGAGGAAGGTACAGGAACAACTATTGCTACTATGGGGGCTGATGCAGAGATGGTTAGAGCGGGAGGTGTCTTTGGTGACAGCTGGACCTACTGACAACACTCACAGACAGACAGGGGAAGGTGCAAGGTCAACCTGTAGATCACTGGAAACTAAGCACTTCCAATCCATTAATTAATTACACAGCTGGAAAGAGGGGACTGTAAAAAAAAGGTGAACACAATGACATTGCTGACAACAGGAGCCCTCTATTTATCAGTCATAATGAGCTTCTTCCGCCCCCCTGCATCCTCCCTCCCCCAGTGCTACAGCTGCACTGATGTGACTGAGCACTTGGGCTCCCCTCTCACTCCCCAGCCAGTCCCCTCCTTGCCAATGTGAAGGTGACTCAGTTATTCATATCAGTTAGACCTGGGGTATCTCAGGCTTCTTGGAGAGTAAACACCATCCCACTGATGCCACACATCTGCCTGCTCTTTTCTAGGGATCCTTCGCCCAACAGCTCCTTCCCTCCCCTCTTGACATCTTGTGCAATAAGCCCCTGGCTGGAATTGAAGGGCTAAAGACAAAAGTGCTACCACCTGCTCTGAATACTTGAAGCTAATGAAGTGAGAAGACAAGCACGTTGAAAGTAAAAGCTATTTTTTTTTTTCCCCCTGAAGTGGTACAGAATTAAAGCACTTGTTGCAGTAGATGCTGAGGCAACAAACAAAGTTCAGAAAAGTTCAAAAAGAGAAACCAAACAGATACCAATTAGTATCTGCTGAGCCAAATGACTTCAAAACAGGATGTCTTTACAACATAAATTTCAGTGGAAATGTTATTGCCTACTCTTGTGTTATGTCCCCAGTCACTAAACTGTTTTTATAAACAGAATACTAGAATAGATGTGTTCTCACCTTAATCAGACCTACCCTTAAGCTAGCATGCTGCTAACCAGCACCAATAGCATGTGAGGCACAATTTAGACTGGAGACAGTGCAAGCATTTGTTAAGACACAGAATTTTCCTTCCTGACTTGTCTAGTAGAATCCTCCACAGTGCCCTATTGCTGGGGAACAGCCTTTTTACATATAGGGAAATTGAGGCAGAGCCAAATGGTATATGAAGATGGGAAACCTGATTTTTTTCAAGACAGGACTGAGAAACATCACTTCCTGAGAAGTATACACCTTTTAGTTAACACAATCTTTCTCTTCCAGTGCCAATTTCATTAGGTATCTTGGAGTTCATTCTTGAGAGAAGAAGCATGTAACAGATCAAATAAGATGGAATATTTCCAGGAGGGGACCTGCAAACCCACAAGGGTCACCCCTTATGAACAGAAGAGTGGAAAGGTGTGGACTTGTCATTTAGGAGAGTGGAGCTGGGGTGCAGATGGTACAATTTTAATAATCTCCTCTCATTTGCAAAGTCTATGAAAAAGAACATTGCCTGCTACTGTCCCCTGCTTTACTCCACACTAATGGATGCCTCTGAACTAGCAGAAGTCGTTCCCATTAAATTCCTGCATTATCAGGCCATTACTTGACAGGGCAAAGATTAATCACAAACTTTCCGGGGACCATTTATTCCATTTGCCAATCTATCTCTCCCCGTTACGCTGCTTTGGTTGTGTTGTCAATTTTTCAAGTGCCAAGGAGTTTGGACCGATCCAGTTTTCTGTCCATCCATCTGTCACACACCTGTCAATCTGGTTCGATCTCAATGCGCTGTTTGCTCTGGGAAAGTCAGAGGGGGAGGGGAGGTGGGTGGGATGCTGAATGGTGTAGGAGGCAGAAGGCCTGTGTTTGAAAAATAAACAGAAAACAGATTAGCAGTCTGTATTAAATAGAGAATGGAGGATTCAGAGAAACCATAGAGGTAAAAGAGAAAATTTAACAACGTAAATTTAACGTCTCCCCTGGTGCTGCAGGCTGACTCATATTGTTAGTCTGAGAAACTATGAATGGGCTACCTCAAAACACCCGTGGATTTATGATTATAGTTCATTTTATTGTTCTGCTTGGTGTAGGGCAATGTGTGAAATGGATTGAATGAGAGAACAGATCTTTTAAGAAAATAAACTTTTAACTCAGTGGTCCAAGTCATTATTCAACGTCTTCAGAGCTTAGCACCAGGAGTGCTCAGGAAATGCAGCAGAGGGAAAGTGAATTGTACAAACACTTGAGAGAGGAGTTAATTACCCATCCTGATTTCCTTTTAATCGGTATGCATTAAGGCTGTGAGTTTGTTCGCTGTTAGCTTGGTTTTGAAGAGGACGACCTTTCCTTTCTAAGCTGCTCTCCCACCACCAGCGTGTTTGTGCCATGGCTAAAAGGTGTTCTCACCTCACTGGTGGATACCACAGAAGATCCTCCTACTGCTCAGCTCAGCTCCAAAATTACACCTTGTGCTTTGCCATGAAGTTTGCACAAGTTTGTGATTTGGAAATGGTCTTGGTTCTGAATAACAATCAGGGTAAAATTCATCTAGGTTCAAGAGTGATTTGATGGGACACAGTGGCCCAGATCCTCCCATGTATTTAAATAAGCTTAGAGTGTGACTGTCCTGAGCTACCACTGTAGTCAGTGTAGAAAAATTAACAATTTAAATATTTAGTGGTTGTATTCCCTCTGGAAAATAATGCCTCCCCACCTTTAAAAACCTTTGGTTATTATGAAACCAGTAGAAGTTATTCAAGTAATTTTCTAAAGCTAGGTAAGTTGAGAATTTAAAAATCACAAGTCCCTCTAGGATACATCTCTAGCTAAATGATCCTGATCTCCTGAAAACAGGAAATTCTAGATTTCAAAATTTGGAGCATCAGTTTTAATATTTGTAAGTCTTTTGGAATTCTTTTTCATTCACTTCTCTTTCACATTAAATTTTTAGGAAGCATGTGGCACTGAATATACTGTTCATACTATGATAATTAACCAGACTTTGCAGACAGGTTGTCTCCATTTCAGATGGGGTTTAGACATGTCTTCTTCAGAGCTGTTGTCCTCTACAACTGGGGGCAGCTCCCTCAGCAGGGACATGGAACAGCTATTGGTTCAGGATTGTTCATTAGCATGACAAAAGAGACCTTTGTTGTTCATTAGCGTGAAAAAAATTTGCAGAAACATCAAGTAACTAACAAACTCTAAGGAAAGATGGCAAAAATTTACTCCCCACAAAAGGCTGGTTCAAAAACTTTTCTATAAGCTCCTATGAAAGATGCCCAAAAAAGAGAGATGATGGTAAATTCCCACCCCTTTTTTTGAAAAGTGTCTTTCAAAAGCACCAGGATTGGGGGAGAATGAATATTTTTAATTCTATTTTTTTAAATCTTCCTCTATCTGCACAGTGAGAGTGTAGAAGACAAATTCTGATTTTTAAAATGCCTGACAGTAAAACTCCATAGAGTTTATGCTTGGGATCACCATTCAGAATTAGCCCTTAAGAATCTTACCCCTTCGTTTTTGCCTTTCCCCCATCTTTGATGAAGGTTAGAAGCAAGACAAAGTGGAATGATGTTCTCAGACAAGTTTGAAAAATCAGACCTGCCACCTTTATCCCATTGCTGTGGAGTGCCAGCTCCACTTTCATCAGCCCACATTAGAGGCTTCTCACCTTCAGTCCATTCAATCAAGGAAAACCACTGCAGGCAGATGGAATAGGACACTTGATCTAACAGCTACAGGAGCAGATTGGAGCAATCCTTCCAGCAAACACTCGGTGGAGATGGAAAATAAAATTAAAAAAAAAAATTTCCTTTTTCATTCCTACTAACAACCATTCCTCTCACCTTTCATCACTGCTTTGTGTGAAGTACCAGAGAACAGTGTTTCTATTTCTGCCTTGCATGAGAAAGATCCATTGTAAAATGAAGGAAAGTGCAAGGGACCTTGGGATATTTCACACTTGTTAGGAAACTTGCAATCAAGAATCACTTGTTTGAATCCAGATTAAAGTGACTAGCAGAGTCTACAAGAATATCGAGGCAGCCTGACTGGAGTCAGGTGGTCAGGAAGGTTCTAATGGAGAGCTCTGGAGCTGCCTCTGCTCCTAACAATGCACATCACTTTGCACTCTTGCCAAAGCTTCGGGAGGCCTGTGGGAGAGAAGACAACTAGATAATCACAGCATAAAAGATGGGTCCTTCAGGATGAGGCTGAGATAACCTGAATGTTTCTGGAGAAATGCAGCCTGTTTCAAACACCAGTCTCCAAAACTAATGATCTCAAACCTTCCATCAGAAAAGTAGGATATTTAAGAAAGAAAAAGGTGGACAGCAGTAAAATCTTCTTTAGAAATCCTTACAGAAGTACTTTTGGTGTCAAATGAAGGCTGTAGAGATGTACAGCTGTCTCCTGTCAGGTCCTCCTCCTCTGCCTCCAGGCTAGAACCATGAAAGATCCCGAAAGAGGCTTTCTGAACACATCAGAGATACCTGTCACTGTTTCCTTTCAGCTCTTCCTCTAACTGCAGGTCCCTTCCTCTCGTCTCCCTTTAGGGGCGGTTTTTGGTTTTTGTGTAGGAATTCATTTGTTTGTTTGGGTGCATGTTACCAATGAATCATATTTCTGATCTTCCCGGTTTCTCCTTAACAGCTGCTTCTCCTTTCCATTCAAAACTGACATTTCGTGCCTCTCAGGTTTCTTTTTAAGCATTCACTTCAATTCCAAGATGATTGCTACCTTGGTTTCTAAAGCAGACTCATTTCCCCATTGATGAGTCCAAGCTTTTTGTTATTAAGTATTTTTTCATCAGAAATGACAAAATTTTAAACTCTAAAGCAATGCAATGGTGAAAGTTTTATATTTTCACATGCTGAATAGGGGAAAAGACTATGAGAGTGATGTAAGATTCATCAACAGTTTAGAACAGGATAGGACTTTTACTCCTCTATCCCAGTATTAACAAAAAGATAGGATGCAAAAGCTTGCCACAGAGCTGAAACAGCAAATGGTGCACTAGTACTGCAGACACAGCAACAGGAAGAGGCAAAAGGTGTGCAGTTCCTTACTCTCTTACCAGTGCTGACTTCTAGCATTTATATTGCTCTGGTTAATATAACACCAAGAGTAAACTTGATTTCTGAGTCACTAGATACCCACACAACAAATGTCCTAGTGTGCAGCCACGCCAGCTTTGCTCAGAACAGTTAGAAAAAGTGATGCAAACTCTCTGTACAGCTCCACGATTTAGAGTGTCCGTGTGCAGCATTTCAGGAAGTAAGACACAGCATCATAAAATGTCTCTCAGTTGTACCTCACTGTCTCTACGGCTTGATTTCAGTGCCAAGCCAGCGTCATTGAAAACAGAGGTCAACAACTGATTGTGCAGGTGCCAAAGACAGCACAGAATAAGCCAGAAGACTGGGGAGACGTGGCTTTTTGAAAGACACATTTGTGAGAGACAGGTGCCTCACACAGAACAAGATACTGCTGATCAGCTGCCTGTGTCTTTCACTAGCAGCCTCCTGGCTCCTGTTGGGTTTCTACCCGTACATGTAACCTCTAATTTTGGAAATAAAATTCCTTACACTGATTAAAAAAAAAAAACAAACTAACAACAACATGTCGCTGTTTAATGGTTGCTGATTCCATAGTTTAATTCATTATTGAAGTTTCACCTTGCACTGAAACAATTAGGAGCACTCATATGATCAGTTACCAAGTCTCAACTGGGAGGTAACAATTTATGGCTGAGAAGCTGGAGGTGACAACTTCTGAAAGTGCCTTTCAGCTGCATCTCCCCTCAGTTGTGATAAATGTGTATAATGACGCAAATACATACTTAGGGAAGAAAAAGGTAAGGAAGAGTGATGCCTCCCAAGAATCACACCCGATGGTGCATGTTGATGTACAATGTATGTGTGTGCCATGTGCAATGGTGTATGCTGCATTATGTACTGCATAATAAATACTTGTGTGTGCTCTCGGGAAAGGCAAGGGCTGATGGAGAAATCTAAATTAAGTCCAGTGATCTATTTGAAGAAGTATGATGTGGGATAAAGCCATTAATAATCTGACAGTCACTGCAGGCTTGAGGTACTGAGGAAAAACACTCCATGAAGACCAAACATCAGTGAGAAAGGGGCGAGCAGCTAAACTAACAAGTGCCACGACAGAAACACACTCTGCCCCCATCCTTTTAGCTCAGCAGAGAGAGTTAAATGTGCTTCAGGATGGCACCAATAACCTTGCCCAGCCGTTCTTGTGTGCTGAGCTCCCACTGGAAACATTAAAATAGGTTCCAGCAGGGTGGGGATGAGCAAAGGGAGAGCAGGTTTCTCGTCTTCAGCGATACGCTGTTTATCCAGCTTAGCCATAAAGCAACGTAAATCAAGCATGTCATCCTACCTAATTGCATGTTCATATAGGACTTAATTGGTAATATTCCTGCAACCCAGCTCCTCAACCTTCGTGTTGCATTGAGTTCCTCTCAGAGACTAATGAGCTTTATACAACAACAAACATTTAGGTCTGTTGTTCTAATTCATTAACATAATGGGCAATACAATGAGCAGTTATGATAATAAACACTAATAACAGGCACTAGCGACACTTATTGCTAGCAATGCCAGGGCTGTATGGTGTGTTTGTGTGGTGGCAATACCTGATAAAAAGGGATACAGTCCTGCTTGGCCTGCCCTCAGTACCTACCCAGAGTGTCAATTCCATGTCTGCCCCCTGAAAGTGATAGTGCTACATCAATAATTACAGTTGTGATGGTAGTGCTACATCAATAATTACAGTTGTGATGAAACAGGACTGAAACATCACAAATAGTTTTTGGTTTTTTTTTTTTAAATTTCTTTAATGAAAGAAATTGAGAAAGGAATATGGGAGACGAACGGAACAATTTTTAAAGTAATTTTATTAAATACTCTAACCCAACCCTATAGCTGTGGACTTGGCTGCTCCCTGAAGAAACTTAAGCTATTCTCCTGTTTGTAAATGTGCTTTAGTATGTGCAAGAAAATGAAACATCAATAGTATGGAAATGTTGCCGTGTTTTTTTCCTGTTTTTCTTCTCACTCAAGTCATCCATCTTTCACTACAATTATTTTTCCATGAACGACTAACACTGTAATTTGCTGCTGGGACCATCTGGTCCCAAAATGCACATATATGTGCACACACAGACTTGAAAAAAGAATTAAAACTTCACTGGACATTATACTTGTTTCCTTCATCTTAGTCCACTCTTTACCAAACTCTTTGAGATTTTAATTTTATGTAGAACACCATGTTGCCGTGAGTAAATCTCATTCCCCTATGTATTTCTCAGATAAAACTATAAAATAATGAGGACCTTGCTCAAAATGTACTACCTGATACTGACAACCTTCAGAACAAACCCATACCCATCACTTTATTCCATTTTTAAGCTAAGGTCTAAACACATTCGGAAGTTACACTATCTGGTCCCTTCAAATTTTGTTAATTTTTGTCATCTTCCTCCTCTTTGAAAAATGGGAGAAAATGTTTTACAGGTAAGACAGACCTATAGAATCACTTTTTGCTCTTTGTCATGTTAAACAAAACACCTTGACTTAGCAGTCTATGCTTGGGAGCAAAGTGTCTTTTACCTTTTAACTTGATTCCTGAAAACGGTATCTCATTTACAGGACAGGCATTTTTTTTTCCCTCTCCTTTTGCTCTTCTATGAAGAGAAACTTTTCATTTCTACTGTCATCCTCAGGTTCTCAGTGACAGACATTTCCTGAGCAAAGAAATATAAGGCTACAAAAATGTATGATTTCTGAAATTTATGGCCAGAACTTTATCACAATGGAAATATTTTTTTCTAATTGAAGTCTATGCTGCTGTTATGACACTAATTCAATTATTCCTTATATTACATTCATCATCATTTTATCTTCTTGTAAAAGAATAATCACTTGTTTCCCTGACATTGGTAGAATTGACTTAGGAAGAAAGGGGTGAATCTGCGCTCTAATAATGTCCTTTTGCAATTAATCATAAGAGCAGTATTAAAATACAATCATAGAATCATTTAGGCTGGAAAAGACCTTAATATCATTGATTCTAACCACTAACAATAAAATAAAACAGAATAAATCCATGTGGAGTAAATATTAAAACCCCAAAGGTTTATAACAAAAGATTATGCAAAAAGCCTTCTAACAGTTTTACATAATATTCCTGAGAATCTGGACACCTCTTTGGAACAGTCTGGGTCAGAAATATACTGGAGTTTAGAGAACAGTGAAAGCTTTTCACTGTGGTAAATAAGAAAACCTTTAAAACAAGTCACAAATCACCATCAAAGATTTCTGGGTGATGCTGAGAACCTGTGATATGCAGTGCAAGGCATAAAAAAATGTCTTGTGCTGGAGAAGCACAATCCATTATAACTCTGCTATCCCTGATGGTCCCTACATATGTCAGGAGTCTGTAAAATGACTCAGATTTTCCACGTGCTTCCTGCCAGTAAACAGTGTTTCTATACAGGCAATGACTTTAACTATGGTGGGAGTTAATATCTGTAAGGACATGAAATGACCACTCTGTTGACAGTCTCAGATATTTATCTTCCATGCCTGTGACTCATGCATAGCACAGTTTCACCCATATGTTTGGCCATGAAATACCCTTATTGAGTAACAAAATGCTGAAGGTACAGCTATTTTTCGCATAAAATCACCAATGACTCTTTTCCTATGAACCTCCTGGGTATTAAACAAGCTGAGGAGGTTGGTTTCCTGGCTTAAAAGATTCAGAGAAGACAGGGAAGAGCGTCTCATCTAAGGTTTTCAGATTTTAAGCCTAACCTCTAAGCTAGTCATATAAGGCAACATTCTAATCAATAAATAGTGATCTGTGCTTCCATTAAGAACATTTATTCCATCCTAAAGTTGATTATATCTTAGAAATGCAGGTAATTGTTTTTATATGTCTTTTCTGGCCTCTTTAGTAAGGAGAAAACCTAGCTTAGCTCCATAGGAAAATAGGAAAGGCACCTACAGCAATGCTTTCCCTGAATCTCTCCCTTTGTGTCTCTTGTAGGGAACAACCTCTTCCAGGAAGGAGTCACCTTTTAATGTGATTTCACAATTTGCATGAAAGGCCTCTTACAGCCATTGTCATGAGCATGTCATAACAGCCATGCCACCAGAGATACAGAGACTCATCAGTTCATGAGCCACCCATTCAAAAATCTGCTTCTCCTTCTCACAGCTGAGGTGTGTGCATGCCACACTTCCCCTGGAAGGGATTGTTTCCCAACCCTCAGTCAATATTTTTTACTGACCTGAAACAGAAGCAAAGCTGTGGTTCAAGGAGAGAGCTTATTTCAATTAATGGGGTATGAGGATGGGGAAAGACATGTTCATTTGTAACCTGGGAATTCTGAGGGGTACCTTTGTCTCTGGATCAATACTGTGGGAACCACAAATGCCTCTGCCATGCTGCCCTCCCCTCGACAAAAACATGCATCATTGTTCTTTCTTTCAGGTCTCCTTTCTCCTGATCTCAGAAGCTTTTACAAATCTTACCCCTTCTTATCAAAGTAAACTACTAATGGAACTTGGTCTTGGAGAAAGGAGACTAGGGAGAGAAGTTGATTGTTTTAGAGAGGAAAATTATCCTCTGCTTTCTCCTAACACATTCCTTATTTTCCACCTGGAAAAGAATAAGTTCCACTTGAAGAAAATAATATTAAATAATATTATTTTTCAAAAATATCAAAGGATGAGGATAGAACTCGTCAGTAACTTTGAATTCCATCTTTGGCAATCTCACCATCCATTTATCTGCAGCTTGACTGTGAAAGATGTATTGGTGGCAGTTCACTTAATGATTTTAGAACTAGTACTGCTGATGCCCCAAGCCAATTTGCCATTAAACAGCAGCGACTTGGAGCCTTTCCACTGTACAGTCTAATTTCTGAAGGGAGAAGAGATGGGAATTGGTTTCTCTGTGTGCAATGAAAAGTTGATTCTCACTAGTAAAGATTAGAAATCTTAACAGATCTACAGTTTTGTGATGTATATTTTAGAGGCATTTGACATTATTCAGAGTACAGGTCCATGACATACAGAAATGGAAAGCTAAGCCTAGCCAAGAAGTGTTAGCTGCCACAAGAGGTAGAAAGCAATATTTATTTATTTATTTATTTACTTATTTACTTATTTATTTAGGCAAAGTGAACCCTAGAGTTAGTCCTCAATACTGGCTGTAGCTAGAAATCAATCTTTCTAGACAGCCATGTAACAGAGACACAAATGTAACTTAAGCCTTCAGATAGGATGTCTCTGCTATAATTGCCAATTTGTGTGGACATATGTTTTACAAATGTTGGTCTGTTGATGAAGCCTGGTGCTCTTCCCACACCCTTCCCAAAGGACCCTGACCAAAACAGTGAAGTTATGTTTCCAGAAAGTAAATGTGTTCATTCAGAAATGCATTTGCTTCTGAGGACCTCTAGATTCTTCAACTACAACTGAAATTTTTTCAGATGCCTCTTGCCAAATTTGCTTAAAACATGGCAGCACAGACCAGCTGGTGTCATTCCAGACCTCCATCAGTGCCAGGCATAACACCCATGCCAACAGTCCTCCATCACTCTTTTTTCTGACCCTCTACATATAACTGGGCACTGATTTTCCTTATTAGCTCTTTATTAAGTGCAATGACTTTTTAAGTTGAAATTTGTCTTCTGAAAGATCTCTGTACTCTTTTGAAGAAAGTATTATAAAATACACCACTTGTTTTTCAATAGGCAATTATACTCACTGCTTAAAAAAGAAAAGAATCCATTTATCTAATTTCAATTTCTGGTCCTTTTTTTCTTGAAATGATTGTTCCCTTAGATTGAAGAGTGTTTTATTACTGCATATTTTCTTTCTTCTGAGGGCTGGCCACAAGGTCATGAGCCAAGAAGTCAGTGCATAATGTTTCAAGTCACCATCACAAGGTGTACATGTACCTTCAGCTCAGACCTTTTACTGCTGTGTGATAATAGTATGGCTGGTCTCTCACTAGGATAGTGGTGACTTCTTCAGTGGCAAAAATATTGTTTGTGATCATGCAGTTGGGCTCAACTCCTTCCCCTCTGCCTTTGCTTCCCCTCCCACTCCTCATCTGTGCATTTGGACATGTTGTTCCCCACTTTCTTCTTTTTAAGATGGACCTCCCTGACACTGTCTCCTCCTCCTCCTCTTTTCCCTTGCTCCATGACTTTTTGCTGCTCCCAAAACCTGCTTGTCTTACAACACCACCTCCTCAGCTCCTGCTGGTGGGGCTGGCAGTTCTGTTTCCATGAGGAATTAATGTTAATAATGGCAGAAAAACTTATTAGCTTGGAATTTGTGACTTCATTTTAAAGCCAGTGAGCTACATTTCAGTATCAGTAGGAAGTGATTTAGACTGCAAGCTCTGTGAGACTTTGCTGTTTGCTATGCACAGTTATGGCATCTCCTCACCAGTGATGGTTCTTATGACTTCTGGGGTTCAGTAAAACATACAATAAGTGATTAAAGTGATGATCTGCCTAAGTAATTAGGTAGTTGTCACTTCCCCTCACCTTCCCAGGGCATCTCTGCGTGTGATCCCTGTAGCCTTTGATTATCAAAATCGTCAGGACCCTTCCCGACTGTCTGTGAACCTGGATTAATTCAGTCTGTGTCTGCCTCATTTCCTCATGGGCTGAGAAATTAAAATAGCTGATGCTTCAAGGCTGTGAGTGCTAATATTACAGCATTTGCATCATGGTTTAGGATCCTTCTGTACAAAGGCTCAGGGTAAATGTAGTGTTGTGTTGTTACAGAATCAGAATACTGCACGACCTCAGTACTTAAATTTAATTTCTGTTTCTGATACTAATGGATTTTTTTTTCCATCTAAGGGCAAATTTTCAATGGCTTCAAGGAAAGACAGAAAGTGGGTGGCCACAGAGTTATACTGGAAGATAGGAAATCCTTCAGTTTCAGTCCTTTTGGGAAGCTATTAAGTATTACAAAAAGATTGGTAAATCAGGTAAAACTTTCTGGCTATAAATGAGTGGTTCTTCTTTCAGGTCAGAGTAGGAAAAACTCTATCAACAGTAAATGTTATAACCCTCTGTGAAAAGAAAAGAAAAAAAATTGAATTTCACAACATTTTTGTCACTAATATTTCAACATGACCATCCTAGGAAATTCACTGGTATGTTCAGTCCTAAGGAACTGTTTTATGTGTGGGAAACACTGGAGCAGGCATCTTTAGAACAGTAATATTCAGCCATGATCACCTGCTGGCATCTTGTGATAGGAACTCACTCAGAGGCCAAGGCTAATAATTTGTTCTTAAGACAAAGCAGAATTTTCCAAAGATTTTATACTAGACATGAGTAGGATTGTGAAAATCAGGAGGTTCTGTGTGAACTTGAAAGGAAAATCCCTAGACCTGTGTTACTCTAACAGATTTAGGTTCTCAGGCATTATTTGCTTTCCAAATCTCTTAGGATCTCCCCATTCCTTTCTCTTATATATTTTAGCTCTAAGAGAAAATTAACCCTTAGAAATTAATAAAGGATTTTTAATTAGATAGAGGCCTATATCCTGTATGTAACCGATGTTTGATGGGAACCTTTGACAGTCCTTGTCTAGTTTCTAGGATAATGAGATAGATGCAGTTTTTTATATTGCTATTTCAATAATAAGAATAATTATAATAAATTTATATTCTGTTCATGGTGTCATTCCATCATCTTCATCTAAACTGGTGCAGACCATTCTGTCTTTCTGGTGCTGATCTAATTCAAGACTTGGGAAATATCTGTTACAAATTGCACCCAATTTTAGGATTGACAGACAAAAATAATCTTGAAATGGCTGCCAGGGACCAACAATTTTACATATGGTCTCAAAGAGAAGTACAGCATATACCTTCAAGTGTAAATTGTACCTGAATTATTAGTATTAAACAGGCAAAAAGTCCAGAAAAAAGTTTAGGAGAAATATGAACAGGTATGGGAACTGCCAAAGGATGTTTGGGTCATTTCCTCAATTCTAGTACCAGAGATAGAATGGCTCAGCATAATTTCTTAAACTTATGCAAGATACCCAAGAAATTTATGTTTGTTATCAGCAGTGTTACCCAATTCTCTCTGCTATCCATATCTGAATTCAAGTATTTTATATATCTTTCAGAGGAATAAAAATATTTATCTTCTACCTTGTCTTTCACCAAATATGATTAAATCTTGTTTTGTTTGAGTAAGTGGTGATTTCCACTTGAGAGCAAATGTTGGAGGGCAGAAGAGCCTGGTGTATCATTGAACAATGACAATTATAATAAATTCATTTAGTGCACCGTAAAGGTAATGTGCCTAATTGGAACATAAGGAGAGAAGAAAGAAAGGAAAAAAGAAACGCTTGTATTATCCTTTCTATTTCTCCTCCTTTTCTTTTCAGGGATAGCCTATCATTAGTCATCATGAAAGCTCTTGGTGGCCACTGAAACAGAGGAGGGACCTTTGACACAGCTTGATCAATCCTAATTGAATAGACCAGAGGGACAGAAGCTGAAAGGAGGGGACCCATTCTTTGCATTTGACAGCCTCGTCCTTTTTAGTTTGTCAGCTGTCAGAAAACATTGGGGCACTCTCAAGGTGCATGAGAATGCTTTAAGTTGTCATACAGTTTTTTGCTACATGAAGAAGATTCTTTTAAGCTTTGAAAGTGTCTGGCCTGCTTGGAATATCTAAAATTCTAGCTGTGGGAGACATCTGGTGTAGTCAGTGAAGTAAATGGGAACTTTACTAGGTAAGGACTCACAATGTTTCCTCAAATTAACAGAAGGTTTTGTTCCACTCCCCATCCCTTACACCCCAATCCAAGTAGTTATTCATTGTACTTTTATCATTTACTGTTTTCTTTACACAGGAGTAGGATGTGAGTCAGAGAAGCCTGAGAATCCCTATTTTCTGTGATAAACCCCGCATGGAGATGCTTTCTACGCACTTCTGTATTTATCATGAAAAGTTAATACCTGAAGAGAAGGCCTGAACTCCTAAAAAAACCTAAATGTATTGTGCAGTATCACTGTGTTTTTAGTGCTGCTAAAGCATGACATTCATTTTATCTCTCAGAGGTTGTCTTACATAAGCCCTAGTCTAATTATTGGTGGACCTGAACAAATGCTTCTAGGAATATTGAGGCGAGGGAGAAAAGGGAGTAGAGAATCTCTGCCTTTAGTCTTTCTGTCCTCTCATCCTTTTTTTCCTCTGCTGTGCTGGCATGACATTACTGCAACCAGGGAAGTGGTTTGCCATGAGAAATTTCAAGAAGTAAGCAGGGGAGTAGAGCAGGTAGATCTAGAGTTGTATAAAAGAAGAAAATGTCTTAAATTAAGAACCATCCATTGAGGCCTCTGCTTCACACTCACAACAAGCACTTTCATATTCAGCTCTTTACTTGTGGCCCCTTTACTGGTGATGATTTCACAACCTCTTGCCTTAAACTACATAGATAATTGGGACTTTTGCCTCTTGTCAATGCTTTGAATCCAAGCACCAGACCACTAAAGAAATTCACTGCTTTCACATTACTTTCAGCTTGATGAGTAGTTTAAAATGCTGAAAATCTCTTCAGAAACTTCACCCTAAATGGGTCTCCATCTCAGTGGTAAAAAAACCCAAGCAATTACAGTTGCTTGGAGGTGTTACTATCTTCTCATTTTATGTTAGTCAAGGCTCAGACATAATTGGATCTCATTCCTTCTCTTGCATTTTGACAAGTCAGACAGGAGCTTAAGAAAGGTCCACTATTGTCACTTCCTGATCACCTCCCTCACTGCAGTGCTTATAAACCACACTGTCTTTTCTGCTGTGAGGACTGTCTCAATCATGTATTTGGCAGAGAAAATGTGTACAAAGATCACAGTTCCTCTAGCCACCAGCTGCATCAAAAAGACACCTTCCTCATGAGTTGTAGGGGAAGTGAAAATTGTCACATTGACAGTTCCTCAGGGCAAAGATGGGAATTTTGTATCTCTTTCTACAACAAAGGATTTGCTGCAAAATCTTGTTCCTGTACTGTTCTCTAAAGGACCCATCTCTAGGCAATCGATGCACTGCACAACATTAATATAATTAAACCAAAAGAGCAACCACTACAGAAAATGAGGAAAAAGGAACTCTGAAAGGAGGAATGAATAACTTAAGAAAGGTCAAAATGGTCATGAGCACTGTCATCACTGCAAAGGTCTTAAATAGAGGCTACATGGCCACAGAGGGAGTCAGGAGACATCCACAGGGAACCTCTGAAGCCAGGCTGTGATGGCAGAAGTTCCTGTCATATTCTAGGAAGTGCCTTAGCACTGAAAAGCCATGTGAACTCAGCTGCACTGAAGCACCATCTAAGCTCTGACAGGTCATACCTAACTCTTAATATAAAGAATTCACAGGAATCTGCTCTCTCATTATTCAGCTTATGCTGAGGGAGATGAATTTCACTTTGTTGCATTGGTTATTCCTGTGACAGCTGAGTGGGTTATGTGTCCAGGAACAGCAAAAAACCTCTATTCTTATACTGTATTTTCACTGACAAATGTCTTTCACTGTGGCAGCTTCACAGGATTTTAATTTCCGCCTACAGCAGCACAGGTACCGATGCTGGTCACCAAGTCCCTTTTTGTCCCAGAAAAGGAAGAGGCTATGAAGAAGGTAAGGTAAACTATTTCCAAACATGTCTCAGGCTGTAATTTAGAGTATTTGGGTCTCTGCTGAATTTAGTCCTCCAATAAATAAACAAAAATTATGTGGTTTCTTCACCTTGGTGCTTTCAACAGAAACTTTTGATTCTCCAGCTGCCCATGATTCACAAAGATGTGTTGAAAACCAATTTAAGACCCAGCAGAACTGAGTACACCACCACATTCAGCCAGCTGTGGAGATTCATGCCAGCGCTTCTGCTACAGGACAGATGATGAATTGCTGTTGGTGTCTGGGAGGATTCTGCAGCCCAGAGCATATTGCCTTGATCCTCAATGTTAGCGGGTCATCATACTGCTGGAGATAACTGGAATGCCAGGTTCTTTTACCCCTTCGCTTTATCATAGGGACAAATTTTAATATTAGGAAAAACGGAAGGAAAGTGTAGTGTTTGGAAGGGGGTGTCTCTGAAAAATTACTAGCATAAGTTGCTGGGGTTGCTGGCAAAGTTTCGTTCCAGCTTAAACAGGAAATTAAAAGGTGCAAGACAGCTCTATCTAAAAGTAACGCATCTCACACTTTGGCTTTGAGGAGAGAACTCGTTTTACTCAGGATAGGGACACCTGATGGAGAGAGAAGAAAGTCATCTGTGGCTGTTGCAGCTGATGATCATTGTTAAGTGATGAAAGAGTTCCTATATGTACAGCCTGTTCCATGTGGATTGTCCACCTGCTGCAGGAACCTGGACATGAATCTCTACAGCCTGTCGTGCACAGAAACTTAAATACATAATATCCATTATCTCTACTGACCTCGACATGAATAAAGGATATGTGGAGATATTTTCACATAAGGTGACATTTTCTTTCTGGTCTGTGACCATATTGGATTTTCTACCATCTTCCTTCATACCATTTCTCAAGTATCTGAGTATAAGAGTCTTGACTCATATATAAAATCTCACAATACTTGGAAGTCCATCAGCAAATAATAAAGTTCCCAGTTCAGGTTGTCAAAACACACAAGGACAGAAATATAAGAATAAAGTTGTGTCCCTCATATATATGAAATTTTGTGGCAGTGGGTTGAGGGTAAGACAGAGAGAGATTTAGAAACTGGATGAGCTGTCTGGAAAAGACACACACCGAGTGATGGATGGACAGAGGGGGTTTGCAAAAAGAAGAGACCCTAAACAGCTGCTTTAGAAAGGACAAAGCTTTAAGCAAAACCAAAAGAAAGAACCAATCTTTTTTTTTCCCCCTTTTTTTCATAATTCATAAATAAAGTAGTTTCTATTTCATAATTGCTCCCCTTAAACCTCCTATATCCCTCTACTGTTCTATTCATGTCCAAAGATATATGTACCACTTCTTGCTAGTTGTAGTACACTTTCCAAATCATACATTAAAAAAGATGAGTTAGGAAAAAAAACTTATAAAAAATAATGTAGATGTGTGCAGCAATTATCAGTTTACCATTGTGGGTAATTTGGATTTCATTGCCATGGATCTATGATGTTCTAGAAACAACTCAACTTTTGGTAGAAAGTATTACTTACTCAAGTATTCATGGAGTAATTTGGTACTGAAACTTTTATGAAACTGGTAAAGAATTACTGTAGACTTTATTGTAAGGAGTACCTTTGATAATATTGAAGTTGCCATGTCTTTAAAAGTCAACTGAGGAGCAGTAAAATTTGGTGTAATTGAGAAACAGTTGCTTAGCGCATTACAAAATCTGATGTGCTATTTTGCAGAAATTAATGTGAAGACAAGAGAAAAAAAAAGGAGGAAAAAAAAGACAAGAAAATCACTATATGGCTCATTACAAGTAAACTTGATTCTGTTCAAACAACTCTGATTACAAAGACATTTGAATCAGCAGAATGAGACACTTAGGAAAGGACTGGTATATCTCTGTCTTGCTGGACTGTCCTAGCTCTTCATCCCTGTAGTAGTAATCAGTAAAAAGACTCATTCATATTTCACATCATCTTATTAGAGAGATGATATTTGTGTTAAGAGTCTGAAAGTCCTAGATATGCTATTTTTAAAGCAGAAACAGAATAAGGAATGGCATCCTTATTCTACAAAGCCAAAAAAACCCCACCCTGTGAGCAAATTCTTACACGGTGTTCTACTGTAGTGAGAGAAGGCACTTTTTGCATATTTTTTGGTGTGTCCCTCTCCCTACCTTTTGCATGGCACAAAGCTACATTGGCTTCACTCTGTTTTAATGATGAAATCAGTGTTAGCTTTTAATTTCACTCATTCAAAAAAACCACAAAAAAAGGGGAAGAGCAAAATGTCAGCTTTTTTCAAATGGAAGCACATTTTTCTCGCTCTGTTTTGGGGGCTAACTGCGCAAGAAAGTCCATGAGAGGAGATTCCTAACCTAGCTATCAAAACTAATACTGACAGGCTATAAATTCTAATCAAAGACTGACCTCACGCAGAGTGTATAGGACTCTAGGGAAAATCTTGGGAACTACAGACTGGTGAGTCTGACTTCCATCCCTTGAAAGATGACAGAGTCTCTAATAAACAATAAAATCATACACTACATGAACTATATTTTTTGTTGGGCAGCATGGCTTCTGCAAAGGGAAAACCCACCTCAATAATCTGCTGAAGTTCTAGCAGGGGGACTGTAAATGCATGGACGTGGAACATTAAAGAGCAGAGTCTTTTCAAGAGACAAGTCAATAGGGATTGGTCCTGAAAACAATTTTATTCAACATCTTTCTCCACGACCTGGAGAAAAAATAAGCAGAGGAATATCCAACTCTGTAGATATGATAACCACTTTTCTCTTGATGAGGAGCTGCAGACACATCTCATAAAAGTGTACAAATGGCTGACAAATATAGTCCGATGTGGATAAACCTAAAGTGATGCAAGTAAGGAAAAACAAAACCCTGAACAATCACTGAAGGTTCATAAAGCTGAACATGAAAGTGGCAGCTATAATTCAGGTGAGAAATCTTGGTTTCATGTTGTCAGGGGCCTGAAATCTTTGACTCAGTGTGCAGTGGCTGCTGAAAAAGCCAGTGAGATTCTGGGCACCATCACAAAGGTGTGGATAGCAAGACAGGATACATACTTTGTGCCTAAAAGTGTTGTGTATCGTGAGCACAAAAAGAGTTTGTGTACTTTTCTTCCTCAAACATCACAAGACAGACATACTGAAGTTAAAGAAGGTGAAATGAAGGGCAAGTGTTGTGATCAGGGTGATGGGGTGGCTGCTTCTCAAAGGGAAATTGAAAGACTGAGACAAGTCAGGAATCTGAGGGCTGATACCATAAAGATTTACAAAAGGCGAAAGCACTGGGTGAGCTGAATGTGGAAATGTTGTTCAACACATCATGCAATAAAAGAAGTAAGGAAATAAGGAAAGTAGGGTTGGGTTTGTTTAAAAAGGAAAACTTCTTTATGCAGTAAATGGTGAATCTCTGGAATTTGCCACCACAGGAGATTGTGTGGAAGGACATTATTAGGTGGTTTATAAAGGGACTAGGTGGTCACAGACAGTACCAGTCTGTAAAATGGAGACCAATAGGATGAGCTGTGGGACTACAAAAGGAATAATTTGCAGATAGAGGATGATTTTGCTTGCTTGCCTTGAATAGGATCTCTGCTGATGACTGAACACTGTCTTCAAAATTCATAAATTTTTCACTGATGAAAATTTGGTAATTTCTTATTTTTCTTACATCTGTGTACTAGTTTGATAGCAGACATGATGTCCATGGTCTGGTATATGGCAGGCCCAAGAAGTGTCAGTTCTGAAAAAAAGCCATGTAAGCAATGGCTGGTCAAGATTTTACTCTAGGCTCAATATCTATAGTGAAAATTAGGGAATACAAGGCCAAACTCAGCACCAGGCTAAAACACCTGCTTAGCAAGGACTAACTGTGGGCTATATAGAAAAAATGTCGTGGTTATATGCCCCTAAAATATTATAACTCCAAAGATCTGCAATATCCTGCAACACTGAGTGAAATCACCTGTTCCCACAAACACATCATTATCCAAGGCTGGAATAAGTTTAAGGGACTTATTTTTCTGGGAGTTTGGAAGCAGTCGATGTGATCCATTCTGTCTGGGGATATATTTTGTGAAACCTTAGCTCATTATTTACCTTCTGGATATTTTATACCCCATGTGGGCCACTAGCATGAATATTTCAAAAGAGGCTTTGTTTATCACTATGAGCATAATACAAGAAAAAAAAAAATGGCTGTTAGCAGAGGCAGATGCTTCTTCTGCTCCAAGAGTTTGGGATGTAGATGTCATTTTTATAAACCCAGTCAGCAAGGGCACTGGAATCTAAATGATACTGACTGATGCTATGGAAGTGGTTTGTCCTTTGTGAAGACATTTTATCATAGCACTGATAATTGGAAGAGTGAGCATATAGATCCAAAGCAGAGTTTCACCAGGGAAGTCCTGATTATGCTGTGAGAAGTGTCTCATTTCTAAAAGGAGGGTAGAAGTTATGACCTATTTTTGTACCCAGCACGTGACTGGGAGTGAGAAATGGGTAAAATTCTAAACTCATCTAAGGCTTTGTGAGTCCTGGAAGGAGTGACCCACATCCTCTTTCCATTGCAGGTGTGGAAAAGAGCCAGACTGGGACCTGCAGAGCAATGGACAGAGTTAGTTAGGATCCATTAAAGAAATGCTCTGAGCTTGTGCTAGACAAACTACAGCTAAATTCATTACCCTTTCCTTTAAGAGGAAACTTAATTTAGGGCTGCCCTTAAGGATTTAGACTGGTCACCATACTCCCTCTGTGCCTTGCATCTGTCTCTGCAGAAATGTAATCCTCTTTCACCTGGTGCACACACCATCACCCCACCCAAGGAAGGGGAATACCTCTTGTGGTCCACTAGAAGGTCTGTATAAAAATGCATATGTAAAGTGCTGAGTTCTACATTTCCTCCTGAGAAGATAGAAAAAGACCAAAACCAAACCAAATACACCTTAAACAAAGGCATAAAAGGCAGTGAATAAAAAAATATGTTAGTTTCACCATAGATCTTGATGCTCACCCTTAAGAACAAAACACAAATAATACTGTGCAGGTAAATAGCAAAAGGTATTGTGCATGATATTCCACATGCAGTTTATACATATTTATATGGAATGGCCTGAAATGCAGAGTTTAAAAGGAACTTAGGGGAGTACCTTGCTACATGCTTCTGCTTTTCATACTTCAGACTGGAAGGCAGACCAGGCTGTTATGTGTGCTGACTGGATGAACCACAGTTGCATCAAGAAACCTATTTCAGCTCCAGCTTAGAATGTTGCTAAATCTACAGTGAAGATAAAGCTTGCTATGCACACTACAATGCTCATCAATAGACAGCACTAATACCTATAGTAGAAGATATTTTTAAACTGGCCACGTTTTGATGCATCCTCCCTCATATTCATTCCTCAGAACCTCAATAATGATCTGTGAGAACTCCTTTAAAACCCACCAGGCATAAAATCATTTGCAACAGAGTTCATCAGCAAGAGATATTCTGTCATAAATAGATAACTTCTGAGTCCCATTTTTGATGTACGATTTCTGAGATTGCCTCTGCGTGCAATGATGATAGCATGAGAGCAAAAGATGTCAGGTTGTAGGAAAAATTTGGGTTAATACTTTAACCCTTAAGAGGTATGTGATATTTTATGCATGCCTTAGACAAATTATAATTTTTGTTACGATAGTGATACTCCAGAGTCATTCATTTATCTGAAGACTTTTAGATTTATTCCAGTGAGATCAAAAGGAAGACAAATTAAACTGACATCCAACAAATAGCCTTCCAAATATGTAAATCAAGAGATAGGAATCTGCAATTATTGATAGGTACAAATTACCAGTAATTGGCCAGAAGAGGTAAGAGCTTTGTCCTGTTCTACTTACTCTTTCTCAAAATTCAGAGGAAAGAAATTCAATTAATAAAAAACTTGAAAACACCTAAGTACTCATCAGTCTCTTTCATTTATTCGAAGCATTATTACAGACAAGTGTTATTACTCACTTTGATATTTAAAAAAAAAATACACGTTACAACCATTAAATTTGTCTGAAAATGAGTAAGAACAGTTAGCATTAAAAAACTATTTTTGACCGCTTGCCACCTTAGCTGTTCAGACTGGTAAGTTTTGAACAATTTAGTCAGAGGAGTGTTCAACTTCTTGAGTGCCTTATACTTATGAGTGAACCAGTTTGATTATGTGATTAAAAAAAATAATAAAAAATAATAAAAAAAAAAAGGAAAAGATATTCCTGCTTCTTGATTTCAAATATTGTTTTTCTTCCCAAAGGGTGAAATACAGGATGCATAGAGAAGTTGAATCATAATAAGTGTCAGAGAGATACAGCATCTTAAAGCCCTGGAGAAGTCCTAATTTGAATTCTATTCTGAACTTCCTGGCTTAGGCCTCTGTCTACATCCTCCTGCTTTTATTCTCTTTAGTTGTGCACTAACAATTTTAAGGCTTGTGCAGCATGTAAGCTGATTGCTTTGAATATAAATGGGTAGACTATTAAAAGCAGAATTTAGGCTTCTACTAATAAATCATAAAAGGAAGAATAAATGCTGTGTTTTAGTGGAGATTTAAATTCCTAAATGGGTTTTATAGGTGCCACATAAGACCTATTGACAATACCCCTTTATGATAAAAAGTAAATAGAAGTGACAAAGTCAGAATTCAAAATGCCACTGCTTAGCTCCCACTAGCCTGAAGAAGACCAAAAAATGGCTGGAGGAAATCTCAGAGGGAAACAAATGATAACATGAAATTAAATGTGTAATATTCCTTTTTATGCTGTGTGGGGGAAAAAAGCACTCAGAGAATGAGCTGCTACATTTGCATAACAAAGGAAATCAACAACAACAACAAATTGCCATCGTGTTCAAAGCTGATAATTGCACAGATGACAACAAGAAAGCGCCTTTCTTCTCAGCTCTCTAGGGGACGAGCCTTGTCGAGATGAGGAAAAAAGGTGGAAAGTGACCCCACTTGCTTTCATGAAAATTAGCAACCTCAGAAAATGTCTTTGGTGCAAGGGGGTGGCCAGTGAATGGTGTGAATGCTAATAAACACAACGAGGGCAGAGGCTCAGCCAATGTTCCCATCAGTTCCATCAGACAATCAGCAACTGGCAGCAGACCCCAAACCACCCTCATCCAGTTTACCAAACTCCAACTTACCTTGCTGACAAAGTTCTTTGTCCTGAGAAGTGTCTTTTGAGGGGTTTCTGGGATCTGTGTGTTTGTTTGCTTTTTTTCTGATATTTTCTTTCAAACATGAACTGAATTTCAGTTCTTTCAGTCCCGT
The DNA here is from genome assembly GCF_971803275.1 of Cyanistes caeruleus. Lineage (NCBI taxonomy): Eukaryota > Metazoa > Chordata > Aves > Passeriformes > Paridae > Cyanistes > Cyanistes caeruleus. Next base: position 74,669,478 of record NC_141732.1, read on the forward strand.
GAAATGTGGGAATCTCCCATGTTCCTATACAGTCCCAATTAATGTTCCTCAGTTCTCCTAAGCTGGTTGTTTAGACCTTGTCTCACCTTTCTGAGTTCAAGGTCAAGGTATTTGCAATAGTTTTCTCCTCTGAGGTTCCCATGCCCAAAAATATTTCTCACTCAGGAGAAAGAGGTGGTGCTTTAGGCGCCAGAAGATCCCCAGTTGTAACTGGTTTTGTCAGCATGAAAATATGTATTTGCTTCGTCTGCAAGATGAAACATAATCTGATTTATCCAATGACTTCCTAGAAGTACTGTGACTCCAGAAGTCTACTAAAAGTGCTGAATAGTGGTGCCTTTTTTTTTTTTTTTTTTTTTTTTTTTTTTTTTTTAATTATCCAGTGGTTGGGTGTCCTTGAATAGATCTCTAAAACTCTTTGAAAGTGTGTGACTGATGCTGAAAGTCCTAGACAGAAGGACAGGCTGCAAGGGACCAGGACCAACTGATATGTCCCTGTTTAACTCAACGCTTCTTACTCTCTTCCATTCCTGCATCAATAATGCAGCAAGCAACAAAAATGAACAAAGTAACAGAGTCTTATTCTAGACTGGCTCTAGTAGCACAAAAATAGCTCCCACTGGCAAGCCTCCACAGATCTGAAAGGTTTAAACCCCTGAAATCTGTCCTTTAACTGTGTGGAAAATATCTATAAAACTTAAAATAGTTTACACCATTTGATTTAAGAAAAAGTCCTTTCAAACTTTGAAGAGTTTAACATAAATAAAAACAATTCTAGAGAGATAAATTATTAAAGTCAGTGTGTATTCCATAATGCAAAATGTGTGCGTGCATTTAAAAGTCTTTGCTACAGAATTCAGCAACAGCTTTAATTTTCTGTCAATAGCATTGATTAAAAAAACAAAGAGCTCCTCTTTCTCCCCCCTAATAACACAGAGAAGAAAATGTCTAAAATCAGTCAGGTATTGTTTTGTTTTTAAATCCCCTGGGATTTTCATATGCAGTGTCTGATGTCTAGTTTCCTTTTATTCATTCCAGAATAAGTGGATGGCAGTCAGGGAGACCCTGAATAGATGAACAGCCAAGGTACTCACATGAGATCCTTGGGTTCAGGCTTGGAGACCAGAGAAGGCAGAAGCTTCTGCCTGAGGCTTTAACATCCCATGTACCTTAACCTGTCAGTCCTTACAATTGGAACAGTTTTGTCTTTTATAAATAATCAAACATTTGTAGGGAAAGGGGGTGCAGACATGAAAGTTTTGCCATTAGGGGACTCATTTAAGAAGACTGAAGGCAAAGATTCAAATCCTTCTTCAGCAAACGAAGAAAAGAGCAGGTAAAAAGACTTTCCTATCATCTAGACAAATGCAATGAGTGCTGGGCAGCACTCAGTATCTCCCATGTGGGTGGATTTACCTGCCCCACCCTTCTCCTTGTGGACAGTAAATTTGAGAGATCATACCATTACTCTAAATAATCATTAAAATGTGTGAAATCCTCAAAAATCTGTCATTGGGTAGAACTCTTCCTTTGTGGGCAACACTTGGCTCTTGGAAGAAAACCTGAACTGCTGCAGAAATAGATAAGTAGGAAGGGTAAAAGCACCCATATGGGACTGTGGTGTCCCATTGATAATTCCTATAGATCCTGCAGCTATCTTCAGACTCTGCTCATATTTTTGTCTAAACGTATTCAATTTGAAGGCAGCTGAAGGGAGTTGTTGTAGGACAAAAGAAAATTTTGCATCTACCTGTTCCTTCTGCAATCTCTGATATTTGTGACTCAGGACCATCATCCTCATGCTACAGAGCACATGTGGCATTGCTTCTGTCTCTGCTTTATCTCCAAACATCAAATGGAAGTGAAGTAGCTATTAGTTTCTCGTGGGGCTTGGGGAGCAGTCTGAGATATTCACTGGTTGTATAGATATGACAAAATGAAAATATTAACACGAATTTTCTGAACAGAACCCACATTGATGCAAAAGGGTGTATGGAGCTGAACACTTTCTGTGTTTGTTTACTTTGTTTGGATGAGTTACAAGATTAAGGTGTTCTTGTCTGAAGCTTGCAGAGCAGCTCATCAAGACCTAATCAGGAAAGTGAAACTTTTCCTGGCTGATTTCCCTGCCTTCAGTGGATGAAGCACCAACTTCAGGCATTTCTCTGGGCTCAGGTTCCACTAGATGCACCTTTAACGTGTTACTCCTGCCAGATTTCAGTTGAAGCAGCAGGTCTAGGATGTGCAGGTAGATGAGTGTTGCCAGCTGAGATGCACAGAGTGAAAACAAGGGGAATGGGACTTGCATCGGTCTTGGCTGAATGCAGCAATCTGAACCATGGACAACTCTCTCTGATGGGCCATGAGAATTGTGCTGAGGGGCACACAGTGTGGGAGAGGCAGAGGGAAAGTTGGAAATACTTTGAAGTGAGAATCAGCCTAAATCCATCACAATGCACAATAAGTTCATCTGCAAAGCGGGTCTTGAGGCGCTGCCTAGAGGCTCATAAAATCAGTTGTCTATGCTGGTTGTTAGCAAAAGGTTGATTGTTAAAGCTGTTAATTTTCTGTAGTGTACTTCAGTTTACTGATAGACAGAGCTGGAAGGTGCTTCCTCAATATTTTAACCTAGTTCCTAAATAGGAACAAGTTATTTCAGACCTGTGAAATTAATGAGGACTGTTTGCCAATGGCTTGCTTGTGACTGGATTCTCTGATGTCTAATAAAGGACAACATCAATTAGCTCTTTCTTCAGTGGAAGCAGTGGTAGTGCCTTTTCCTCACCATTTTACCTGTTTCCAAAATTCATATTAAAGCAGAATGTATCTGAGTCTTTTTACCTCCACTGCTTAATTTATCCAAAATCAGCTGAGTTCAAAAGTTGAAGGACAGACACAGACTGTGTTCCTTCCCCTTGAAGCCAGATTTATAATTTTAGATTAAGTCAGAGCTGCTTAGGGATCTCCATGGCAGTACTGTATAATTTCTTCAGTGAACAGGTTGAGATAACAAAATTATCATGACCACTCTTCAGCTGAGCTGATTAGCCTGTTCCTCACCAACAACTGCCCTCCTCTGGGACTCTGATCCCATGGTTCAGTCAGACCCTCCCTATGTGCACAAGGACCTACTCCCCTGTAATGTTCAGAAACGTCTGGCAGATGTTAAGAAATATCACAGTCTTATTAGGGAAGGAACTGAAGTCTAACCCCAAGGGACCGATAGTGAAAGTAGGAAAAAGGGGAAAAATGGGTTTTATGTATTGGCCAAGGAATGAAGAAAGATTGTGGCACAAACACATTTTTTTCTCCATACCAATTCAGGACATTCAATAATTTAAACCTTTAAACATTGGTGATTTGCTATTAATACAATCCTGCAGTAGTTAGAGGGTTGTGTCTAGGGTTTCATTGGGTTTTGTTTCCCTTGAACCAGATTCAGATCTTTCAAGTAATAATTTACAGCAAGAACAAGGCTATTACTTTTCTCTCATTAATTCATCCACATAACCAGACCAGACCAGTCCGTTTCCACTATTCAAGAAGAGTTTAAACTCCTGCTATGTGCCCTCCAGACACACAACTAACCCTGTGCCACCACGAGATCAATTTCTAGCAGGGCAGTGAAGACAACCCTTCCAAATCCTACATACCTGTTCCTCCTTAACACTGGATTTCTCTGCCCTTTGTTTATTTCATTTCCTGTGCTCACCATGCAGTGAACCTCCCCAGATTCATTCATTCATTTCACCTTGGCAGCATGTCACTATGCAGACAATCTATTGAGGATGAGATTGAAATAATATTATGCTACCAAGCTGATAATTCCTGACTTTAATATCTCTTAGCAGCATCTCCGTTGTGCTATGTCAGTGAAACAGATCAGACAGTCTAGTGTAAACCAAAGGGAGTGGGGGGGAAATACTTCTGCTATCAAAAATAAACTTTTAATATATTGGCAACAGAAGGTGAAGGGGCAAAAGAGCTGTAAGGGAACAGATCAGTTACCTTTAAAGTAGCACCTCTGAGAAGGTAGCTAATGAACATTGATGTTTAACTCCAAGCACTTTTCTTCCCTCTCTTTTCACCCATCTCCTTGTCTTGTCTGCTCCCAATAATACACTAGGTTGATTATATATAGCTCATTTTAGTGACATCATAACCATTCCTCTGGTCATTATCATGTTACTTAAACAGATTTACAGTCGGTGCATTTGAATAAGAGAAAGGATGAAGAGAGGATGTTCAAGAAGCCAGGAGGAAAAATATTAGACAAATGTGGTTAAGACAGCCCTAAGAAACCCTGTGAGTGGCTTTGATCCCTAAATCCAGTCAGTAAGTCTGTCTTGTAGGAAAGAGACAGGGCAGGGAGTTGGGACAACCTTGGTATTGTTCTTGATTCTTCTGGTTTTTGGGTATCTGGCCTTCAGGGATTGTTTAGCTTTTATCACTGTTTCTCCATCTCAAGTTTATGTGTGAAATATCTTCTGTGCTTTAACAGCTAGATGGATGGGTTCATATTAAGGATATTCATTCCTCAGTTGCTTGAGTTGGTGTGGCAACAGGGGAGAGCTTGGCTTAACAGTAGCCTCTAACAGACCCAGACCCAGGTCAGATCTGACTTTTAATGCCAGTATTTCATCTGAGGAAGAGGATGGAGCTGGTTAGAGGAGCACTTCAAATTCATTAAATATCCTCTGCTACCTCAGCAAGCAGCTTATCAAGGGAATCATTAACAGTGTGAAATTTTTAAATGTGTGTTTACAAATGAGTCTATAAAGAAGATGCCTGGAAGAGCTTTTCAGTTCTTCCAGGTGAATTTAAAAGGCCACATCAGCTAAGGAAAGAAATGCAAGAAGTTGAAGAGTTGAAATGCGAAACAAATGGACCTCTGTTTAACTCTTCATGTCCTGGTGATGCTGGCTGACTTCCCTCTGCCTCTCTACCACTCAACCTGTCTTTCTGGTATTCCTCGTTACATGCTGATATGGAGATTATCCCTCCTGCACCCTATTGCTCTCTGGTGTTAACATTGCTGTCTGTATCTGAGATTGTAACCTACAAATGCAAAATAAGAGGCTAAAGAAGTAAAATTCTGCACCTTTCTCCCTGCAATTGCTTCATATTTGTTTCTAGAGAAGCAGTCAGATTGAGATGATCATGTTTGCTGCATTACAAGCCTGGTTAAAAGTGTAAATGAGAGCCTTGTTAAGGCTTAATAACCTACTAGAGAGAAAAACCAGAGGAAAGAAAATAAAAAAATCAAGTTTTTAATGGGTTTCTGAACTTTCTGAAAGGCTGCAGACACAGCATTCTAGTTTTTGAGATCTACGCACTGATGAGTTTTCCCCTTTTTCTTTTGCTGTTAAAGTTCCTCATGCAGCCAAAATACAAGTGGTCCCTCGGCACTGATTTATATTATTTTTAGAGATGTGCAAGCAGCAACAGTTTTAAGCCCTCAAAGCCTAATAATATTTTTTTTCCTTTAAAAAAGAAAGAGAAAGGGAAAGAAGTGATCCTCCACAGCAGATTGGAGCAGGATGAGGTGACCGATAAGAGTTGTAAATGGCAAATTGAACACCATACCCTAATTAGATGGGAATTTGGTATTTGCAGTGGGACTTCTGACCTGGTGAAGTTCTTCTCTGACCAGAGGAGGGAAAAAATCCAACACCTTTTAGGGTCTTCACAGTCTAAAATCCGTGTGGCTCTATGAGGAACCTCAAATTTAAATGATTCTGACTTTAAGCTCTGAAAATAATATGTCGTAAAAATAGTTAATTTTAAGATTAAAGTAGTGGAATAAGACTGAAGACACTTCAGTCTTATTACCAATCCTGGACCAAAATTTCAAAGTCACAGTGGGAAAGGTACATAATTTCAGTCATATTTGTTGAAAAGGGATGTTCTTTTGCTTGTCTTCTTTCTTTACAACAATCAAACAAACCAATAAACCAGCACTGGGATGGGGTGTTCTCCTGGCACACAAGTCCTGATCTCAGGTTCCTCTAAAGCATAAACAGCCAGAAGCAATTCAGGACTGGCATATCTTCATCAGAACACTGGGAGTAGATTCATGGGTACAGATTTAGTCATCCACAGTACTGGCATTTACATCTGAGATAGTCATCTAGGTCACCTTCACAACCCATGAGAAATAGTAAATTCTAGAGGACGATCCTTTTAATTCAAATATAGATGTCAGGAGAGTCACCCTCTAGAATTGCCTGTTTCTCTCCACTGACTGTGTACAGAGTTTGGCAGTTAGGTCAGATGTGTCTTCATTATACACATTTATCAGTGAATCCCAAGTTGTGACACCCTGCAGAAGACACCCTCCTCAAAACATCCAGACTTTCCATGATTGAGTTTGTGGTTAATTCTTGAATGTGGTATCCTAGTGACCTAGAAACTCCCCTCAGGGCTCACCTTTTGCCATGATCTGCAATAGCTCAGAGGCTTAGCACAGATATGTGTGATGATGAAAGAATTAGATTTACAGATCCTTTTAGGCAACAACTTTTGATTTCTTACCTGGTATAAAGAAAAGCAACACCCACCCATCTCCAAAGGTGAGGAATTCTGTCTCTAAGGGAAGTAATGCACTTTGGCTTTTGTGAAATATTTTTTCATGCATCAGCAATGGTGGGCATTCTCCACAGTCCACTAAGGCATCCCATTTCATGAAGCTGAATAGTAAAGAAACAGCATTTCCTTCATTTGGGAGCCTGATTCTACAAAGCTGGTCAGAACTTCACATTTAATTGGATCTGTCCACAGTTCAAAGGTTAAAGCTGGGGACAAGGCAGGAAGGAAGACTAAAAGGCACTGAGGAAAAATTTGCTTAAGAAGATGAACTGTAGGAACAAAAATAAAATTAAAGGCAAAAGAACATAATAAAATGAACAAGCCAGCCTGGAAAATACCCCAGTACCGCAAAGGAAGCCATTCATTTACATTCGCAAGAAACGCAACAGCAGCTGGAGGTGTCTGGGCACTGCCATTCCACAGATGATGTCAGGCCTGTGGAAGATTTTTCAATTAATTTCTCTTGACCCTGTGCCTTGAACCCTCATTCCTATTTTTAACAACCCCATTCTGTTGAGTGACCTTGGGACCTAGTGACCAATAATGCCCATTTAAGTAACTGCGGGGGTGTCGGTAAGTATGCAAGGAGAATTTGCAAAGGGCTCATTATATAAAGAGTTAGTTACCACAAAGAAGGACTCTCTTTCTGTCTCTCATTCTTGCCTGTAGGGTACTAGCTGGGGATCTTAAACAGAGACTCTATCACACTAAACACACAAAAAAGGCCGTTCTGAGTGCAGACGGCTGCAGAACTTGGAGAAGGAAGAAAGGTCATATGAGCACATATCAATCAAACACATCAGCATCATGGAGAAACCATTAAAAAATTCATATTTCTTCTTTTCCACCAAAATATTGGATAGAAAAGAATTGCAACAGGAATGAGAAACAGTGAAGTGCCAGACTGTGTTTAATATCACCTAATAATATCACTAGTCTTGTTAATCATTTGGAAAGACTAACTCATGAAGAATTTGGCTTCAAGTTCATGCATGTACAGCAAATGCAGAGAACAATTTTTTCTGTCACAAGAAAGCAAAATGCACTAAGACATTTTGCCTCACCAGTGTTACAGAAAACAATTTTATGCCCACAAGAAACACACTTCAAAACATCCTGGGAGAGGTGCAGCAATAACCCTTGGTTGCAAACATAACATTTATTCCAGTATGAAAATATGTGTTGTATTCTTGTAAGCACTGTAAGATTATGAACACGTTCTCTTTCCTGTTTTTGGTATACATGTGTTTGGCAGGCTGAAGAGTAAGGTGTTTGTTTCCTAAAAAAAATAATAATAAAAAAAAAATAAAAAAAAGAGGAAATGCTTCTCTGTTGGATAGTGCTATGATGACAACACAGGAACAAAACCACAATGTACTGTGGTGTTATACAAACCTCTCTGTGCTTCTCTGTTGATGGAATGACCACCATCTTGGCCCTTAACTCTAGGTTTCAACCATCTTTCCTTTCACATAATGCTCTGGGTCCAAGAGGGGCAATAACAACAGATAAAGCCAAGCTTAAAGAAAAAGGAATGATAAACTCAGTAGACTGTGCTGGATTTAAAGTTGGATTCTGCTGCAAGGGAAAGGAACATTTTCTTTGTAGTGTTGCCACTCCTGGGGTTCTGGTAGGTAAGAGCCAAAGAAAAGGTAAGAGGATTTATAGGAGTTGTGGGTGATGTTGGATTAAGGCTATTAATCAGAACGTAAAAACTGTCATCCTGGGTCAGACTGAAAGTCTGTAACAAAATAACCTGTTCCTGACAGTGACCTGTAACAGATGTTTGGGGAAAGTGTATAAAAACCATGGCAATTACAGCGTGATCTTTCCCCTGGCTGTACTCTTGAGTCTGAAATCAGCAGTTTAGAAACTTCCCAGGTTTTTGTTTCTCAAACTTTCAGGTTTTCATTTAAAAGTTGCAGAAATCCACCAGTAAGTTAGGCACTGCAGATGTGTACTGGTAAAAGCCTTTCACTCTCTTAAGAATGAACAGCTTTATAATGTTACACCAAACAGTTTTAGTCCCTTGACTAAAAACACCAGTAGCATGTAAGAGAGTCTGGTTTTCCCTGGGATGCTATTTCAGCCCCATACCCATCAGCTCTCGCCAAAACACACAAACCTACCAAGATGTACGAACTTAGCAAATTACAGGCTGAAGGGCTGGGTAAAGGACTGGAGCAGGAAGATTTCAAGGCTCTCTTCTCTGCAAGTTCATTAATTATGATAAACTTGTTCATCCAGCATCTCTTGAAAACTCCTCTCCATGTAATGTCCTTGTACCACTCTTGCTGGGTCATCGACTAGCAAGGCGGCCAACACACTCTGCCCCAGCAGCGCTACAAAAAACTGATCCTAAGCAGCGATCAAAGGAAAGCAGAAGGGCAAAGCAGCAGCAGAACAAAGAAGATAAGGACCACAGAAATCCATCAAATTTTAAAATGCATTGGATGCACTAACATCTCAGAGGAGACTCAGATAAGGACACAAGCAGCTCTTCTTACATATTCTTTCAAGGCTGAGTTCTGACACACAGCCTTACCCTCCAACAGGTTTGTTCACCTGCTTGTTCATTCAGCCTTCCTCTTTCAATGGACAGAATTCATTCTGCTGACCTCCACTGATGATTAATAAAAAAGAACTAAAAATCAGAATGCTGTTGTGTCTATTTCTCCACCAGTCACACAAATCTCACTTGCATCTGTGAGTTCCTATCACTAGTTTCATCCAGGACAGAGACCTCTCGTGTGTGTCTTTAAAACAATCTTGTCACTGTTATGTTCAAACCTTGTTTCTGTGTTGTGTATTTTCAGACATCAGAAAACTCTCCCCTTTTTCTTGTCAATTCCAATTAGTTTCTATTATAACTTTTTTCTCTCTTTTTCTTATACCTTTTAATTCCCCTTTCTCTTTAATACACTGTCTCTGTACTGGTGCTGCTTAACTCCCAGGAAGTGTTTTGAGACATGGTTGATTAAAAAGATACGAGAGATTAAATTCAAGAAGTTCTATATTTTTACTTTTGCACTTTCTCCTCACTTTGTCAGTATAACATCTGTAAAAACGAAAGTATTTATATATTTAGTAGTTTAAAAATATTTTTTTCAGTCAAAATATTCTAAATTCATTGTTGAGGTAGAAAAATATATGATGGATATAAAAATAATACTAAATTTTTCCTTTTAAAGCTTTTAAAATATGTTTTAACTATATTATTATATATATAACAGTCCTCATGTCTTCTAGATATTTAAAACAAATCTGTTTTATAGTTATAACATTTCTTTGATGTCCTGTGGAATGCATAAAGTACTTTGGGTTTGTACTTCTTTCTTTACAAGCACAGTTTTAGGTACTAATGGATTGACTTATTTACAAATATGGAAGTTTCGGGAGAAAAGAATAGATATGAGGCTTTGGTCATTACAAGTTTAAACCCCGGGTAATCCTCATCCTCCTTAACTGAAAACTCAAATTTAATGGATTTTATTTGAATTTCTTCCTGTACGTAGAAAGGCTCCTTAAAAAGCTACGCAACATGGCAGGGTGTTGTAACCAGATGATCTGTAAGGTCCCTTCCACCCCAAATGATTCCATCATTCTATGATATGATATGAAATGATTCTATGATAACCCCAAGGAGGAAGAAAAAAACCAAAAAAACAGCCTTCTACCTGGAGTTTTGACACATATTTGCTTTCCTTCAAGCCTGACTTATTTGTAAAAACTTCTAATAAACTTGAATCTGACAGTCAGCCTAATATGCTGGAATCAAAAGCTATTATTGACTTTGCCATATTGATCAACGGTGGCCCAAGCCCCGTAATAGATTACGGTGTTTCTCTCTGAACACAGCTACTCAGCTGTTCCTCTGGCAGGAACTGCTACAGTGACCTGGTTCAGAGCCTCTTGCCCCTCCATGAGTACACGGTGCACTTCCAGAGACACACAAACACCTGTGCAGTAGGTTTCTACTTCTGCTTGGATGTGTGTTTAATGTGGGCTTTTTGCCACTCGCCCACTGTTTTATCCCTGCTCAGCAATGCCTCCATCCCCTTTCCTGTGGCACATCTCTCCAGCACTTGTGCTTTGCTGCTCTGCTGTGTGCTGTATCCTCACTGCATAGACTGGGAACGGAGCCACAGGGAGGCTAATTGCCTTGTCACACAGAGAGCTCGTGCCTAAGAGGGAGTTTGAAGCCATTTCTTTGATGTCAGTGGCGGGTGTATGAAATGTTGACTAGCTCCTCTCTCCTTATATTCCTCAAGCCAACCTTCTACACCCAGCTCTAAATTCCAGCAGGACAGCTTCTCCATGACGTCAGTCTGGGCTCCTAGCAATATGGAGAAGGATTTCCTCAAGTGTAGAGGTGAATTATCCTATAGCAGACTGCGTAGTTGTGGTCTTCCCTCTGCTACCTGGAGGTGATCACCCCAAAAAGTCTGTGAGTGACACCACATCCCTCCAACAAGCAGTCCCTATGATTTGTGCTGCTCTGGGATGGGATTTGGGTCCATGATCAGTCCAGATAAGGTCCTAGAGGAAGCAACCTTTCATGAGGAATACAAGGATTCCAAAAACACAGGAAATGTTGCTATTTCTGCAGCCGCCACTTCTCTTGAAGCCAGAAAAATAAAAAAAAAATTAAAAAAAGGGGCAACAACTACACACATTTTGTGGAAATATGCAATTCAAAAATGTTTAAATACAGGGATTTGTAAGGAAAATTTCTTCTCTTCTGAACAAAAAGATGTAATCTGTACTGAACAGCCAGTTGCAAAAAGTGTTTCAATATTATCTTTTCACAGGAAAAAATTATACATAATGCTGAAGAAAAGTGAGATGAACACATAAATGCTGTTTTCAGTGACACGTTATATTTTTCACAGATTGCTCTCCTAAATTAGAATAGTTCCACTGGATTTAATCAGAAGAGAAGCCAAAGATTAAAGAAAGGCAGAGAGATTGAGTGAACTACTTAAGACAGGTCACGATTTTAAGTGAGACCCAAGAAGGTCAGGAGCAAGGGGTGTACAGGAGCTAACCAGAGGAAAGCTATCATTGCTCTTCCCTGAGAGCAAGCCCAGAGCCAACATTTCCAGATCTATAAATAAACAGCCTTTCGTCAAACTGGGAGAAAACAAAACTGTGCTATGAAGCAAACAGCGGACACTGGTACTGAAATGAAAAGGATATGGAGAACATGAGAGTTTTAGAGCAGGTGGCAACAAACCCTTCCTGAGCAAGTCAAGGGCTTGGTGTCCCCAAAGTAACTCGACAGAGAGATCCCCAAAGCAATCTCTTACAGAGTCTTCTGTAGTATGTAAATTTATTGAAATACAGTCCCCTTTGCCTACTGGGAGATGAGTACGCTGTGATCCGTCCTCTCAACCCACACTGACACAGGCAGCTGACATTGTGGTTTTGAAGATTTCCCCTTTGTTTTTACTGCCAGCTCGTGGGAGGGGGAGAGAAAGAGGAAGGGGAAAGAGGAGGGCGTATCGCGCCCGCGAGTGTGTGTAGGCAGGCCAAGAGAATCTGTGCCACCGAACACCCAGATGGCAGGAAAAATTCACCTTTTACTAACTGGATCCCTGGCAGATTTTTATAGCATGTGGGTGGGAGAGAGGGCAGGGGCTGTGAGGAGGATGCAGGAAAGCAGAGCATATAAATGCACATATGTTTGCACCAGAAAAAGGGAGAGAAGGGCATACAGTGAATTAAGAGGCTTCCATCTGCATGTACAAAGTGACAGAGCTGCACAGGAGAGAGGAGCCGTGTTACGGCAATGTCCTTCATGAGCAGAAATTCAAACACCCAATAAACCTCTCCTTTGCCCTCTGTGCAGGGACACATAGGAGGCCTCTAGCTCCTGGTACTCTTGCAAGGCATATTACAGGAAAATTTAATTTTCCTAAAATCCCCTGAAATAGACTTTGAAAACACTGGAGAGCTGCCTGTCTTGAGCTGAACTTTCTCTTCACCCCTTGAGGTGATATAGCCCATATGCAAGTCAAGGTTCACATTCTATGACTTCATGCTCCTGACCATGAAGATGTGCCCCTACCCACACCTTGTTGCAATCTGAATTTTTGACTTTAGGAAGAAATGAACAAGTGGAAATCTTCCAAAACTACTTTTCTGACCTCTCACACATCTGCTAAAGAGCTAAACCAGGCCATGGACTGGCTCTTGTGAGCATGGAAGCCTTGATCACATGTAGTTGAGTTCCCTCCTTCTCTCCAAAACTGAGACGACTGAATTTTGCTTCCAGGGATTGGATTGCACCCATAGTTACCATTTACCTGAGCTACCTGAGATGCTCTGTGACTTGTGGTTCTTGGCACAGAAACACAACTCAGAGGGACAAGAATTTTGGCTGCAGCAGGTGAAGTCTGCTTTGGGAACAAATGAGATACACATAAACAGCTCTGCAAAGACAAAATTAAATAATTAGAAATATCTTACAGTATTTGCATGCCTGAACCAGTACTGATGCTCATTCTAAAGGTATCTAGAGACCCTTGAAATTCTCTCCATGATAGGAGGCGTAATGAAATGCTTGCAAGATAGCTTGAGGCTCTGACCATCTCAATTTGGGGGCGTTTCTTAAAGATTTTTAATTGAGTCAGATCTGTTAAAAAACTGACAAGTATTTCCTGGGATATCTGACCAGACTGGGAAAGATGCAAGCCCTTTGGTGACTGAAAAAAAATAAAAAATAAAAAAAAAAAAAAAAAAAAAATAAAAAAAAAAAATAGAGGAGAAAAAAGAGAGAAAGGGATCATTTTTAACTCATTCGGGAAAAGGATGCAAAACCATATAGAGAAAATCTGATAACAAAGGAACATAAGTCTTCAAGAGAGTATGCTGTAAATTAACATCTCTAATGTCCTAAAGCTATGAGTCCTGGGTGCTGTGTTTCAAGACAGGATGGGCCATTTGGATTATCATTCTGAGTGCCTGGTAGCAGAATTTAAGTCAGTAATTCCCAGAATGACTAAATGTCCTCTGTATCCCTCACTCAGCAGAATGAAGAGAACCCTGTGCAAATAGAGGTATTTTGCCCACCATCTATTTTCTGATAACCATGCAGGAAAAGACTGGGCTTTTTATTCTTGATTTAGCCCCAGACACCAAAGAGATTCCCTGCATTGTGCTAACAGACAGGTAGGTAAAGACAACTGGCATGTGCCATGGGGGAAATCATTGGGAACGCCTCAGCAGTGAGTATCAAGGCAAAACTTTCTCAATTCCTTCAAGAGAAACCAAAAAGCAAATGAAAATGGGAAAAAATAATCCCCTCACGTCTCCCTCTCTGAGGGCAGCAGTTGCTTTAGAATTCACCAGACGAGGCCTGCCTTGTAGCAGACAGTGGGGCAGAGAGGGTGGCTGCTCCTCTGCTCCCCAGGCCTGCTCCCAGTGATTGGGACTGCGTGTGCAATTTTGGCATTTCCATGTGCCTGTTTGATTGTTATGCAGATATTTGGTACAGGGAGCTGGTTTTGTTCTGTGGCCCACCTGCTGTGGGGCAGGGAGGCTTGTGGGTGGCAATAGCGTGCTGCACAGGCCATTTGTAACCCACCAACTGGCCAGTGACCAGGAGCTGCTGCAAGCAGCATCTCCAGCCGACTCCAACACTTTGACATGCATTTCTCTGTCTAGAGATTACAAACATGGGGTTGCCTCTCCATCCTCCCTCCAGCATTCTTTCCTTGACCCTGGGTGAGGTTACTCCCCCTGGGAGGAGACACCCAGCTGTAGGGTTTGCTGTGATGGCAGAAAGGGGCACCAGATGATCAGCACCAGCAATCAAGGGCATAAACCTCAATCCTCTTCCCAATAATGCTCCTGACCATATGAAGTCAGAGCAGGGTATTTCCAGGTCTGTTTATCGTGAGCTGCACCCTAATGAGGGCCCGCTTCTAAGTCCTCTGAAGTCATCCCTCCGTCTTCAGGAGGTTCAGATCAAGCCTGTAAGGAGACATCTTCTTTGCAGGCAGTAGACTGATTATTGGTTGGCATAGATCAGTGAAGTGGCACTGACTTCTGTGAAATGAGACCAAAGTACATTAATGGATAACTATTTCGGGAGGTCTATTAATGAAAGAACACAGTACTTTTGGTGGAAACACTACAAAGCTGAAGCACCTGGACAACAAAGCCAGTTGAGGCATTGCTGTGTCTGCCAATACCTGCCATGAAGTTCTTTGCCCAATTTTGATTTCAAAAGAGATCACTTAACATCAGTGAACTTCACTTGCAGAGTGCTTATTTCCCTGCTTTTGGAAAAGAGCAAACAAAAAAAACCAAAAAAAACCCAAAAAAAAACCCACAAAAAAACACAAAAAAACAAAAACAGATTTTTTTTTTATTACTGTAACAAAACATATTACAGATTACTTGTGTCAGATGCGCTTGTATACATGTGGCAGTGTGCACAATCCATACCTGTAAATACTTAAAGGAAATATATATGTAATTAACTGCCCAGTCATTCAAAGTGCTGCAAGTGTCAGTTACTGGGTGAGTTACCCAAATCCCATAGGACATGAGTCCTTTATACCAGGTTACCATCCTTCCTCAGCACTTAAGGTGTTGTCACAGACATGCTAAGTGGACTTTCACAGAAGCCACACTCTGAGCAGATCTCTTCTTTCTCAGTGTGTTTCCCTGAACATTTGTTGTTTTACCAGCTCATACTCTTTTTCAAGGATGCATCACATAACACTGAATTCTGGCAATATAGAGCAGATTTCATGAAAAATGTACTTTACACTTTCTACTTCATCCTGAACCAAAAGGGAAAAATTACTTATTGTTCTAAATACAATCATTATGCCCTTCAGAAGTACTTTGTTCTTGACATCTAAACCTTTGACAACTGAATTTGAGATACTTATCCCATTACAGATAAATCATTTTGACTGGACTGTCATTGGACCCAATTGCTTAGTACGATTATTTTAAGGACAGAGAGGCTGTTCATTCCCTCCACTGACCACAGAAGGGGTGAAGATTACCATCCCAGATGTAAATACCTATCTTTTAGACGTTTGAAACTCATCTTGGGTGGGCACATGGAAAAAAGCTTGATTTGTGCTGGAGAATTCCATGGGCAAAACTATAAGCTGAAGATCCATGATCCTCGCCATGATGCAGATGAAGCTACTCCAGCCAGCTTGATATCTCACTGAGCCCGTATAGGGAGTTTTTGGCTGTCTCTGTACTGTGAACAGATTTACCGTTGCATCTGTGTCTGCACCAGGAAAACTTATCCTAGCTTCTGAGATGTGCAAAGGCTTCTATCACGGATAAGAGTGAACTGGCATTCACAGAACTGAAGAGAAGTTATCACCAGAACATTTTATTATCTCTCTGGATGTGCTGACGTTGTGTCCATGTTCAAGCCAGACTCACCAATATCTGAGCTCAGATGCTCAACACAGGATGGGTTTGACAGAAAACTGCATCCAGTTTCATGTGAAACCAGACAGAAGGAAAAGAAAAAAAAAAGATAAATCACAAAACCAATGAACCAGGACAACAAGAGCAAAACCAACAAGAGCAAAAGCAACAAGAAAGAGCTGACTTAAAAACTAAGAAGGAAAAGTATCAAGCAGAGCAAAACAGCTGAGCTGCAAATAACACTGGTGGCTTTTTTTGTTTCCATGCAGAAAGTTACATTTAGAAAAATAAAATAAAATAACATTTGTCATTATCCTTATTCAGGATGAATCCCCAGATTCTCTGCGTACATGGGCAATGCTCTTCATTTGGGGTTTAAAACACAGGAATATCCCACCGTGAAAAAAGGCAGTGAGTAAGAAATTGTGCAGTGCAGGAGAAACCTGAGTCCTGCCTTACAGGCTTGCTATCCAGCAGATTTCCCCAGGCACTGATGCAAACATCTGGGCATTCATGTGCATGGTGACATTTATTTCTTTATTTTTAATGCCAGGAGGAATTGAGGATTAGGTTTGTTATTTCCACTAACCAGGCATTAAAATACCTTGAGCCCATCGCACCCTCACTGAGTTTTGACTGAAAAGCACCAGGCAGAGAGAGGATGACACAGTCCTAGAAAATACTAAGAGAGATTAATGCAAACCACAGCGGCAGCACAAACAGTGCCCAGATGTAATGCAACGAGTAAACAACTTTTCTTTTCCCTTCCTTCCACATCGTAGTAGATGAGCCACCAGAGGGAGTCCAAGAGATCTCCAAGAACTGCAGGATAAACAGCTCTGCTCTTGGCAAAATAAAGGTAATTAAACGTTTTCTACCAAGGGCTGCAGAGTTCAAACCGGTGTGAGCTTCTTTAGGTCACTGCAAGATCTGCACCACAGCAAGATTTCACAGAAAACCTAAATCAGGATTAATTTACAGTTTAACTTCTCCAAGAAAACAAAGGGAATAACGAAGCAAGTTGATATTTTTAGTATTATTGTTGATGATAAAAATTTCTCCTGTGTATTTATAACTAAGTATTATTATGTGTTTCTAGATCAATCAGACAGAAAAGAAGGTCAGATGACCAGAATCCAAACGACAAATGAGGCCTTATCTGTGTCACTGGACACTTGCTCATGTGTATGGAAATACACAGATGTTTAAATACAAGTACTTACACTGAACACTGCTCAGTCTTGTTTGGCAGCAGAGGATGAGATTAGAGATTTCACACTGCCTTGCATCTTCCATTCTGACTTCAATGATGGAGGAGGAAAACAGCTCTCCCAGGGGCCCAGGAAGGGGCAAAACATACCACAGGCTGCTCTTTATGGCTGTGATGGGTAAAAATGGGCCTTAGGGACATGGTTTTGTGGTGGACCTGGACGTGCTGTGCTAATGGTTGAACTTGATGTTAAAGGACTTTTCCAACCTTAATGATCCTACAATTCTGTGTTGGGTTAGAGAGACACTACCACACAAATCAAATTTCATGCTCCTTGTAAGACAGGGCAAAGAGTGACACTGCTGGGCCACCAGAATTGACATGCCAAATAGAGTGGGACCACATAAATGTCAGGAAGAGCATCTTATTCAAATTCTACTACTCTCCTCTGGTCTAAGTTTGGACCATCAGCTTAGGTGAGAATTTGTTTTCAACAATGAGCTACAAAATTCTCACTCTTACCTTTCCTCTAGAGTCTGTTGGCTGGAGAGCTAAAAGTTCCTTTTTCCTTCTGTCTTTTGTCCTACAGTAATGAAATCTTACAAGACTGCTCTGAAAACAGATGGGTTTCTGCAGAATATTGACATTTTCAGCAGGAAATGCATGCATATGTGGAGGAGGAAGGGACTCCTACTACTCCAGGGTAATATGGGGCAGACTGTGTTTTCAGCATCGTGATGGTAGTGGTAACTGAGCTATTCCATCCAAGAACATATAGTCAAAATAGCTAAGGCAAAGGAAAGGTGAGACAGGAACTGAGAGATGTGACTTTGGATGTAGAGTGGATTGGTGACAGATACACTCTTATCCACTACACTTAAGAGACTCTTCTGTTGATATCTTTGAATTTTTCACCTGTTAATAGTTAATACCTCACCCATGATTCACCACTGGCTAGAATATGATATTTCCATGGGCCTCTGTGCAAAAGTAAAGAGCTGAGATATATAAAAAAAAGAAAAAAAAAAGAGAAAAAAAGAGATTTTCAGTGTTTTGGGAACATGTTCAAGGAGATCAGGCTGTGATTGGAGCCAAACAAGTGGCTCACATAACACCACCTGGACCAAAATGCATCCAAAGTCCATGAGGTGAGAACTGAAAAAGAAGCCTGACCTCTTCCTCCTACATTTGGGGTGTAAGATAACATTCCCTGTCAACCTGTCTGTTCTCTGGATCAGCAGATTAGCTGGAATGATTAGAAGGAAAGAAAGGATATTTTCCACTCAGTTATTTACAAATTGTACCTAATGAATTATTGATCAGGTGAATAGCCCTCTGTACAGCCCTCTAGGAATCCGTCCTTCCCAAGTCATGCTCGTGGCCCCCTGGCCCACTAAGGCCAGTGCAGATATTTCAGCCCTTACTCTAACGGGGTATTCAGCCACTGAGGCCACTTTTGTTTTTCTATTGCTTTCTCAGTGAAAA
The DNA here is from genome assembly GCF_971803275.1 of Cyanistes caeruleus. Classification (NCBI taxonomy): domain Eukaryota; kingdom Metazoa; phylum Chordata; class Aves; order Passeriformes; family Paridae; genus Cyanistes; species Cyanistes caeruleus. The sequence continues at coordinate 74,688,172 of NC_141732.1, forward strand.
TCAAATCTCATTAATTTAGCTGGAAACCAATAGAAATGGGGAAAAATGCCAAAACTATGCATCTGCATAGACATGTACAGGATAACCACCACTCCAAACCAGGAAAATAATTTCCCCATTGTTAAATGTTAAATGTTAAAGGATGAACGCAAGATCCAGATTTAAGAGACCTGAGTTCCTTTCTTGTCTCTGCCACTGAAACACTGAACAGGTCACTGGCTGTACCAGCCAATGTAATTACCTGTCAGCAATGAGAGTGCACAGCCTGTGCAGGTCTCATCCATGGCTCTCTTCACAGCCACTGGGGATGGAACCAGGAGACCCACCAGTCTGGAGTGCAATTTATCCAGCTAAACACAGGTATCTGCTCAAGGCCAACACGAGTCATGCCCTAAAACTCACCATCTGTCTTCCCTACCTCTCCATTAACTATGAAGGGAACTGAGAAATAGAAGCCTGCACTGAATGAACCTAAAGGTAGACCAAATGAACACCACCACTGATTTATCTGTCCCAATATTTCATGTTCTTGTCTACTTTGTGTAAACCCTAGCCCCTATTGTCACCTCCATGAAGGTTAACACAATATAGTTTCATTTGAATCCTTTGGTTTCAACGCTTCTTTGAGGAAGAGATGAACTAAAAATACAGACTTCACAATCTGGACCCTGGATAGGAATGTGGTCTTGAATTCCACTGTGAAAAAGGCAGTGAGGCCCCATGGCTGTCTCTTAGCCTGCACTCTCAGACAGGAAAAGCTTGTGCTGTTCCATGCTAGACCTTCCACCAGCACAAGGCAGTATCATGGTTCTGAATTCAATGTCTATACTTTAAATTATATGGTTGAATATCTGTTTATAATCTACACATGCTTCATGTAAATTCAGGCTTGTTGGGGTTTTTTTGTAGTTGTTTGTTGTTGTTGTTTTTTTTTTCCAAGGGAAAATAATAAGTTTTTATTTATTATTATTGGATTTTTGCATGGCAAAAAGGGTAGAGTCAGCCTCTTTCTCTCTCCTCCACTCTGAGTACCAGCTGTTCTTCATGAGGGGATATATGAGCAGTTTTATACAGTTTTAATATCCACCAGAAATTACATCTCACTGCTTTGGGGACTGAACCTTTAAAAATTCAATTTCAAATAAATATAATTATAAAATAAGGCAGGGGAAAAAAGGAAAAAAAAGGGCAAGAGAAGGGAAGAGAGTATCAAAATTCAGCTCCTTGCTATAAGAGCTTCAGGGCACAGCCAGTAGGGCTGTGTTCTCTAGCAGCAGTAAGGAAAATGGCCCGGGGCTCTGAGATTAGCATGTTGATGTTTTGGTCACCACTCCCTATATGAACCCAGAGATGGAAAATCTCATGCTGTAAAGAAGGAATGGGAGCAGGAGGTTTTCAGAAAAGTTTTTGTATCTTCCAAATCTATCATAATTGGTGAAATACTAAAAGAGGAGACATTGAAAAACCAACATGAAACTGCTGAGGGGAGGAAAGGAGGACTGCTGAGGTATACTGGTGTTCATTCCCCTGGAAACAGACTTAACTCTGAGCAAAGTAAGGTCTCAGAGAGCACTGTTGTAACTCTGGGAGGTAAAAAACAAATCATAAGCACTAAAAAAAACCAACATTCCAAGCCCAAAAGTTTTTCAGCTTTTTGATTTCCTTCGAAAATGACAGAATGGATGATCTTGTTAAAATTGTAAAATGTAAGACTACTGTAACAGTGTGGACATGTTAGCCCTAAGAGAGGCATTGAATCTTACATGCATGTGCAGTGTTTCTAACAGGCTATCAGGCTATCATTTTTAACTGGAGAAGAATTCACATTAAATTAAGAAAGTCCTTGCCTACAGGTCTGAACAGACCCGAGCTAATAGGTGTTCCTTCCGCTTAGTCAAGCTAAGGAAAACAAAACATATTTAGCATTTTGCATCAGCGGTCTGCTATTTACTGCTAACAAAACATAAGACTGAGCTGCAGCACCTGTTGGCACCCCAGTAAATGCACATCCTGAGCATAACAGCAGAGCAGGCAGCGCTAGCAAGAGAAACAGATGCACAGAAAGTGCAGGTAGCTGATGCAGAGGTCACAGAATAGGGGACTCTCAGGGTTTTGAATCCAGGGAGAACAGACCTAATGGGAAAATCATTTGAAATCTGAGGATGGGCTGGTTAAAACTGTGCCTCCCCAGTCTGGTTGGAAATATGACTGGTTCATTGGAATCCATGAGGAAATTCATGCCCATTGGAAAAAGACTTGCTTCAAATAAATACCTAGAGGAGACTTTGGAGAGGTGAGGAGCTGCCTGCACCCTCCACTCTGGAAACAGATGCTCAAGGCACTCAGCAATTTGCAAGTGAGTTTTTGCATGTAGGTGCAGGTTCTTTGTCCTGGACCTCCGTGTACCTTTCTGCCTTTCTTCTTAGGAGTGATCTGCTCCATCCAAAAGGCAACATTCATACTTTAGAAAAGATGCACATAGGGTAAGATGTATGATTGCAGAATGGTTTAGCCATGTGTAAGTATAGGGCCCAGTAGCTCAATCCTGATGTTCTGAGCTAAATCTAAGAATGTATGTTCTCTGAAAATCAAGGTAAAGAACACTTTTTGGGAAGATTTTTTTCCTTTCATAGAGAATTCTCAAATTTTAGGCAACCAAATGACACAGTTGTGAAAAGCCAAGCATTCCTGAGGGTAGCTGAGAACACAAAAAATCCCATGCAAGGAGGGAATAAGGTTTCATGGTCACAAGCATAATCATTAAATGAGAAAATAAACTGAAAAGACCAAACACTTATTTGGATCAGACATCTTACAAAGAGACACAGATTTTGACCAGAAGAGATTTTGTTCTAAGAAATCTTGTGGGACCCAGTGATTCCAGAAAACCTTTCTCTTTTTCCTCTATCAGTTTTGTCAGTTGCTGCTGGAACTTCAGTGGACATCCTTGGAAGCAGATTTCCTCTACAGCCTTTCCACATCATGCTCCAGTGACCAACTTTGCTCTGTACAATCTGCCCAACCGCAGCAGGACACAGTCACAAATCAGTCAGCACTTAAGGAGCCCCTTCACTTTTATCTCACCTTGCTCTCCGTCTGCTCCCTTCCCTGGCCTTGTCCTTCCTTATACAACTTGTGTATCATCAGATAACCAAGTAAATATCATTTCGGAGAGCTGCCCCCTCTTGCCATGCATCTGAATGAGCACCAGGTTTGCAGTTATTTGTTTAGCCACTGAGCTGAACAAATTAGATTAACACAACACATGCAGCGAGGGGAGGAGGACACGAGGAGGGGGGCCCTTCTGACAGAGACTGGAAAGATGCTGGGGAAGTGCTGTTGTCATGGCAATTAACCCTGTCTTGGCAACAGTGTTCTTCGTTCCCCCAGAAAATCTGCTAGGTGATTCCCCTTTTTTCTCTTTTCTGTGTGCTGCAGAACTGGGGCAGAGCAGCACAGGATCAAAGCTGTGCTTCAGAACTCGGGAGGTTGTGACAGTTGCAGTTGTGCGAGGGGAGATGTGTGGGAGAAGCTTCCTTCTGCTAAATTTGGTGACACACTGTTAACAAGACAATACAACAGCAGGGTTGGTTGCTGTTTCCTTTCCCTTCCTCTATTTTTTTACAGCCCAATAAGACCTTTCATTATATTTCAAATGTGTTTCCTTTAAAGCTGTTGTGAAGATTCCCTCCTACTGCTTACACTGCTCTTCCTCTTCTCTCACTGCAGCTGATAAGCATCTCACTCTATCAGGTCCTGTTTTGTACACGAGACACCCAGCATGGGGTTGTGGCAAAACAGCTTTCTCTCCCCACTTTCAGAAGGGCATCTCACAAGAACTCTGCTCTTACACAGCCAACTAGTCACCCTCACCTTTAATTTCAGGCAATCTTAGAGTGTTCTTTACCCAAGGAGCTGGAAAACACGTCAAAAACTTTCCAAGGCAGAATTTCTGCCTGTGTAAATCAGTACAGCTCCTCTGAAGTCAAAGAACTAACTGTCAAGAGGGACCAGATTAAAGCATGGAAACATTGGGAATGTTGTTGCCCATGTTTTATGGATGGCACAGCAGAGTCAGAAAAGGGTGATTCACACGGAATCACTGTCCTGGGAGCAGCCAGAAACCTCCTGCATCATAAACCAGCAAGTCTAACACAGAACTTCTCTAGTGTGAAGCAGCAGTGACCATCTTCAAAACATTGTACCAGAAAGCCTGGAGACTGGCGCATTTTCCAAGTGGAAATTACCAAAAAGACCATAGGGAAATCAGATTTGTCAAAAGATAACTTTGACTGTGTTCTACAACTTTGACTTGGAGCTGGTATTTTTTCAACTCTGCCCCTCTCATTGAAAGGTCTGGAAGCAGTGACCTCTCACTGCTGGAAACAGCACTGAATTGTGATTTTCTATTTCTGAGATAAACTCCTCTACAAAGGGGGAAAAAGTGCACCCAGCACACAAGAAAATCTCAGTGATTCCTCTTCCACCACATAAAATACCAGGGAAGTGCTTAGGTAATTGGAAATAGGATGAATCTAATTGCAAGAAAAGCTTTACTAGATTAATCAATTTAATGTCACCTCTGATAATTCTTGAAGCAATTCCATGTAGATAATCAGGATGTATTGATAATCCAAACTAATCAAGAGGTGTGGAGTGATGGAAAAGCCTTTTCCCTCAGTACAGTATTGTTACAAAAAGACACTTGAAAGACACAAACAAGAATTATTTTTTTTTCCCTTTTAATAAAACCTCCAGCAAGTTTTAGGCTGGCAGAAAAGGACTCAAATAACTTTGTTTATCTAACCAAACTGTAACAGGCCTGTTCTTTTCCAGGACACTCACGGATTCTATACTATTTTTCAGTGTTCTTCAAACTGAAGTAGGGACCTGCAGCCAGAAGGAATTAACCAGACTCTTGGCACCAACAATACTAACAGCAAGAATTCCCTGTTTCTCCCTGTAAATTTCCAGAGGAGCTAGTGGAGATGGTGGCAGAAGGCTGAACTCAGAGTTAGAGAAAAACTGTGGGGTGTATCAGTTGGGAAGGCTGGAATCTGCCCCTGTATGAGGCAACAATGCCAGAATGAATTTGCTCTGGGGTCAGTAAAAATGAACAGTCTTGGAGAAACCTGTGAGCTTTTGGACCCTGTTGGTGAAGTTCATGCCAGGCTGAGGAGGGATGATGGGTTGTGAGGGGTGGCAGAAGCAGCAGGGTGAAGGTGACCATTTCTCAATGCTCTGGCTGCTGCAGGTGTAAAGGAGGATGTCAAATGGGATGCCTGAGAACACAAAACCAAGAGTTAACTAGTTTGTCTGCTGTTTGCAGACTGAATGGTCCTCACAGGTACTGGTATTTAAAGGGGCTTCCAGCTCCTAAATGCCATTGTAGAGGGAGGTTCCTGAACCACTGTGACTATATATAGAATATTACATTCCCTCCTGCCCAGAGAGATGCTGCATGGCTTCCTACACTGGCTAGACGATGAGAGGGAAGATGCAAACTATAGGACTGACATCTCCCTGTTTTTAACATTTAACAGCTGAAATCACAGATTCCACAGAGCAGTGGGAAACAGAACCTTTGTGGAACTTCTGGTCATGGATTTTTTTATTTAAAAATATTTCTGGGGCAAAGCCTTCAGAGTCTCAGGGGTTTTTTTTTTCTCCAATCTCTTATTTCACTCATTTTTCTCCTGTCCCATCTCAACTTTCAAAGCAACCAGCTTTCCTGGGAAGAAAAAAAAAAAAAAAAATTTGATTTTGATATCTTTGTTGTTAGCAGATATAACAGTCTCTAAAATGGGGGTAAAAGCTCCTGCTTAATCCACTGGATTTCCCAAGATGTAATTTCTCTTAGCCAAAAGCAGCAGAAAATCCCTGCACTTTTCCATAACCCTGTAGGCTGCCATAATCATAATGATTGTACCATAGCAGAAGAGAGAGAATGCAACTGGTGTTTCAGGGAGGCATCTGGAGAGCCAGAATCCTGGGTTTTGTGTCTGCTCCCATCACCAGCCTGGCAGCACTGCTTTTGTCAAATCTCACAGGACAAAACTTTCAAAACTGGAGTGCTTAAACTCAAACACCTCCATAGATCTTCTGAGATCTGCAATCATCAAACCTGAGGCCTTTGGGTGCCCTGCGAGTGTCAAATGATAAAAAAGAGCATTTATACCATGTCTCTGGTATCACCTCTAGGCAGCTCTGTTGTGTCCAATTCTAAAAGGAGGTCAAAAGTCTGTACCCCCAAAAGGCTGCTGCAGGGAGCTGAAAGGTTTGCCAGTGGCTTTGGAGGAATGGAACAAGAGGTCTGAGAAGTCACCCTCCCCCCTTTCTTTTGCATTCTCTGAGAGTAAAAAATACTCCTGCAAAGAGAATGTCCAAAGAAAAAAAAAAAATTAGAGTCTTTAATTTGTGCTGGATACTCCTCAGCAAATGCTTTTCCAGATGCCAAAGGCCAGCTGAAAACTCCAGAGCAAGAGCTAAAATCAATTTGCAGCGAAAGTAAAAATGCCTGGATATCTGTCCCTGGCTCCGTCGCTTCCCAGCAAAGCCATGAAATGAGCTACTGCCTCTGGTTACATGGTTAATTTCAGAAATGAAAAGTCCAGTAGCAATAATGGCATCTCTGGCTATGTATTGTGAAGCTGGAGAAAGAAGATGCCGGTAGCCTTTGCAATCCAAGCTGCCATATACCCACTTGGAAGCAATTTCCTTCCAGTTTTTAGAGAAAATGGAATAGACCTACTTCTGGGGAAGAAATTCAATCTTTGATACATATATTCAGGTAACTGAGGAAGGGCTTAGATAAACAATAGTCAATATTGCCAAGGGGCAAAGAAAGGGGACAGAGATTATAAAAACAATGTCAAAATTTGAGGCATCCAGAGAAAGATCTGCAAGATGAAAATATTTCCCATTATGACATAAATAAAATTGCCCTTCAGTGCGTCTGGAAGACAGGCATTTTATTTTCCTCTCTCCTCAGATTTGGAACAAAACAGAAAAAGGAAACTTTGTTTTCACAGTTGACTAGAACAGTCCAAATCCTCTGACTGTGCTAAATCCAGCAAGAGCAAAGCCTGATCACCAGTGCCATATCTGCCATTTGACAGAGGCTTCTCAGAGACCTCAAACACCAGGAGCCTGCTCTCCTGCTAAGTGAACTGTTACATTTCATGTTCACTGTTCCTGCCATTCTTCTGTTGTTTTAGGATGAAAAAGTCTGGACTCACGTACTTTAGGGAAGAAAATGAAAATTTGGGAGGTTTTTTTTTTTTTTATTGTTTGCTTGTTTGTTTTTAATTTTGATGAACCACAGTTTTTTGAACAATAGGAGAGAAACAGGTAAAGAAGTGAAATGCCAGGCATCCAGGAATATACTACACTTAGGCACCTAATATTCCTCCAAATTGAGCTCATGCTTGTGCTGAGCACTAGGGGAAGACCTGTACCTGAGGACATTTCCCATCATTTAGATAATGGGCAGGAACAAAAATATCCTCCCCTGGCACATTTTATACCCTGAAAAGTGACTGCTGCCCAGTGCCATTATATTTCATTAACAAGAAATGAATTAAATGACGTTTTTTCCCCACATGGTCTTCCACAGACCTTCCAGAGCTTGCCTTTGGTATTCCCTTTTCATGACTCTTCCTTGATGTCCTGGCAGGAAATTACACTTGAGTTGGTACTTTGTACCTCAACAGAAATACTGAAGTTTTGGAGACCTGTAATCCTCCCTGTCCTGGATGGAGACAAGAGAACACACAAAATAATGAAACACCCTGAGTTGCTGTATGGACTTCCTCTGTCCAGGGAAACCTTGGTCTTTAGAGTATTAAAATCCAGAAATGTCTGTTCTGAAAAACATTGTTTTATAAAAAGAAACAAAGCACAAAGGAAAAGGAAGTACTGTGATAAAGAAGGGCTAGGTCTCCCAAATGTCAGGCTAGCACTTTAAACATGAAAAAGTTTAACCTTCAAGGGTGTGTTAGCATTGTCCTACTAATTTCCCTCTATATAATTCATTAACTATTGCTTCCTCTTACAAGGGGTCAGTGATTGTATATCCCATTTTAAATTACTTCTCCTTTTCCCCACTGAAATAGTAAATAGTTGCCCCAAGCCTAAGTCTGTGCTAGTAGCATCACACGAAGAAAACTTATATATGAATGGAATAGCTTAACATCTTGTATGCAAAAGATATAAAAGATATTGTTCCAATCCAACACCATTCACCCTTATCATCATCAGCTGCCTGTTTAGAAATGTGACGAAAAATTAAACCAAGTGTGGTGGCTTGCCAAGAGACCTGAGACTCAGGGGTCCCAAAGAAGTGACAGAACTAGGCTGTGATTTTCTCTGACATCTGAGGAGTTTTCAGACAGCTCATGGATCATGCTGCTCACTGACCATCTTTGGCATGACTATTTTTAAGATGGTCAGCCTCATTCACGCTGCAAACATCAACTTGACCAGGTGTCTTGCCCATCGTGTATCAACCTTCCATGTCAAAATGAAGTATTTCCAGCCTTCCCTGTTGAATATGAAAGATATTTTGGGCAGTTCTCAGCTCCTTCTAGAAGTCTGATCACCCTTACAGCACTGGGGCTCTGATAATCGGCACATTCTCATCAAACTACCATATTACAGTTGTGGATTGGTAGCTTGTCAAAAACAAATAAATACTCCTTTTTGGGATGACTTTTACCATATTATGAAATAGTGAACAAATGAAATAAACCCCTGAGTGTTTCAAAGGAAAACAAAAAGTGTGGGGAAAGGAAAATGCGCCCCTACTCCCTTGCACTATTAATTTCTAGAGCTACTTCTTTCCTTTTGTATTCTTCTGGAGAACTGGTAGTGGTGAGAGAGAAAAGGGGGAAAAATTAATATAGACTGAGAGTTTAACTCCATCAGGACCCCTTTGTAATGCTTGCACAGCAAAGTCTGTGGAGCCAGAAATAAAAATAATGAAAATCTTTGTGCCTTTGTCCCTTTGTTAAAATGACACACCATGTTTTATAAGCATTTCATATATTCATATATTGTTTCAGCAAAAGAAAAGCACAAGACACCCCAACACGGTTTATCACACTATCCCAAAGACTTCATTGTTTTTTTCTTTAAGAGGTGTTAAAAAGTTGCCTTGTGGTACTTTTTCTACACATTTTTGCATTGCTAGTGATGATTTTTACATTTTTTCCAATTTTTTCACTCTGCCACTTTTGGGATAAGTCCTCCTATTCTGTGCCCCAACTGAGAGCAAAGGCATTGTCTTTGACAGAATGATTCCAGACTGGGACCAGTATTTGCAAGGCTTAAATGCTATTCAATAAATTTTCAAGTGCTTTCAATTTGAGGACAGCATCTCACCTTGACTAACATTTCTGAATTTTTTCACTCTTCCCTACTCCCCCCTCCCTTCTCTTTTAATGCACTTAATCTGTTCCTGAGTTTTGCTACAATAAACTCTCTAAATTGGTATTATTAATAAAACTGCTATTCTCCCCCTCATTCAATTAATCTATGCATCCTTTTTTTTTGTGTGAAGGTGTCTGATGCCAACTTTCATGATTTAAAGGCCATAAAAAATAAAAATAAAATAATAAAATCACCCAATAAGCTCTTAAAAAATAAGGGTGTGGGGGGAGGAGTGAGGAGAAGGATGCCCTGTGGTACAAAACTATAAAAGGTTAGATTAGACTTTAGCAGAAAAGTCTCTGTGATAATTACTGTTATCTGCTGATCCATAAACTCTTCACACAAACTGCAACAGTAAACCAAAAAACTGACACTTTAATAGCAATGTGCTTTGTAGTGCGGGGACATCTCTCCTCCTCCTTCCCACATCTCTGTGCCTCCCAATGCTTCATTTCCTCACAGCCCTGTGACAGGAGGAGCTGACAACCCGGATTCCCAGCAAGCAGCGAGCAGCTAGAGGTTGGCACTAATTATTGCTAAACTTCTGCAGATTCACAGCGTGATCTAGCTGGGCAAGGAGGAGGAGGAGGAGGACAGGGTGAGGCAGACCATCACACTGGTGGTTTGGGACTTCTTCTAATTTTTTTTTTTTTTCTTCTGGTGGGTTTGTTTGTTTTGTTGGTTTTTTTGGGTTTTTTTTTTTTGGAAGGGAGGAGGAAATAAGGGGGTGATAAGAAATCCTGGTAGAAAAGAGCTGAATGTGTCCAAATTGCAAGCCCCAGCAAGGTGCTCCATTCCCTGCTGACCCTTAACTGGTGTAAAGTGTCCCAGCCCCACCAGCCTGAGCTGGTTTCCATCACCAGCTCCGTGCCAGTCCCAACATCTGTGGTGCAGCCCTTTCATGGTTCACTGCATGGAGAGTCCTACCCACCACACAGATGGAGAGGGAGAGTTCCAGAAGCATCAGGAAATCTTCCTGGACTTGACTTCTGTGACACCAAATAAAGAGCTGATTTATCAATGCCAACTTAAGGATGCAGCTCTGGACAGGAAAATTGAACGCTATGTTTCTCATGTTTGAAAATCGTTTTATGAGTGGCAACTTTGTACTGTTCCTGTAGCTTCACACAACGCCAGCCCCTTTCAGATGCCAAGGCAGGAATCAGATAAAGTGAGGGAAGAGTACAGCTGAGAAAGGGCAAACTTTAAAGAGAGGGTTGGAGTCAGAGAACTGCCCTACATGTAGCCATGAAAAGGTAGTCTGAAGATAATGATTCCATAAAACAATTAAGAGGAAATTGCAAATTTGAAATATAATTGAAGACGTCAGCTTGCATAAATCACTAAGGGCAAAAAGAACTCCACTTCCTTCCACAGGCTCCATCTTTGTCGCATTTCTCAGCCTGTTAGAATTTAGCAGGAAACTATCAGCCATCCCTAAATATTTTGAGCCACACCATAACATTCAAGAGAGAGACTCACACCCATTTTCTCAAGTCCTATAAGGATAGTGAAAGCTCCCCCTGAAAAGATCTTGCTTTCTATTTTGTAACATCAGGTTTATTGACTCATTTCCTATAGAAAACTTAAAATCTGATAACATCCTACTCAGTTCAAGGCGAATATATTCTGAACAACATCTTCTGCAACACTTTTATTTAAAAAAATGTTATATGACCGAAATAACTCTAACCAACCAGAAAATTTGCAAGCCAGTAACAACTGGGAAAAAAAAATAGTTCAACAACTTGGAATTAGGGTTAAATGAATTAAAAATAGCAAACATAAATATTTCTTCTACATTAAGACACTAGGAATACAAGGAAACGCTGTAGTTTTTAGTCTGACATCATATATAAAGCTTGTCATAGAATCTGACACTATAGTGTCTGCATCATGTCCCTCTATCTTGTCTGGTATATGGCTCATCTTAAAACACAATCCAATTTTCATGTGAACATCCCCTACTGAAGGAAGATCCATCATGTTCCCAGACACACTTCTCAGCAGCACTGACCTTTTTGCATATTCTGTCAAATTTTTGTTTTAATTTTCTTTTTTTTTATTTTAATTTAATCACTTGCAACTCCAAGATCACGTTATCTAAACTGAATGTGTAACTAAATCTATTTTTTTATATGACAGTGATATTGAGGCAAACACATATTCCCAAAATATGAAGAAATAGGTGCCTAGCAAGAAATTAGTGAGATCAGAAAGCACAATCCTCATTCTTCCAAGAAACCATTATCATGATCAGCAGTCTTCCTGTGAAAAACCCTGCATAAAATATATATGCATATATTACCAGTTTGAGGGAGAGCCTCAGTAATCTGAAAGGGAGAATTAATCTGAAACCGACAAAAGATTTTTATTTATTTTTTAACTACGCTGCATAATTACCCTGTGCGACAAATTGCCACAAGGTTCCACGAAAGCCAAGACCTCACCATAATTCCAAATAGGATTAGACATTTATATGCGTAATGAGAACATCCACAGTTGCACTGTCTCGGATAAGAAATGCTAGGGAAATAACCCTCATGCTTCCAGGCATAAGTCAACCACATGGGAACAAAGTTGGGAAGAAATTCAGTTTATTCTGTACTTACCCCTTAAGTGGATTTTAGCACTTTTCCCGTAACACCAAAAATGGAGGTAGAAATGGACGGCGTGTTCAGTCAAGGAGTTCTAGCAAGATTCAATTACACAAGTGTAATTTTCAAGTAACTGATGACACACAAGGCACCCTCCTCCCTTCGATTAATTTTTTTCACTTACATAGCTATTTTGTGTATAACAGATATCTATGCTGCTACAGATATAGGAGAGAGGAAACCTGTGTGTCCACACATCTATAGGATTGAATATGATCCTAGAAAAATCTCTAGGATATATTGAAATATCCAGAGCTATCTATCTGTGAGATAAAAAAAACTATCAAATGGATTATATGCCCTCTCAGAGTTGTTTCTATAAAATCCTGATGATTTCATTCCTATTGAGTGTTTCAGGACTTTGCCATAAGAAGCTGATATGTCAAGAATACAGTGGAACTGGTCTCATTATGCCTGTAGTGGGCAAAGGGTATGTTTTCATCAATAGCTGATAATTCAGTTAAGGGGCTATTTTGAAAAATTAAAGAATGTGTCGATTTGGAAGCTGCAATATGATGACAACCATATGGGACTGGGCGCTGGGGTTCCTTGCTGGTTCAATCACCTTCTGGGCTTGAGCCCACTTCTGTTCAGGACATGAATACTCCACTGTTACCAAGCAAGATTTATGTTTTAGTCAGAGAGATCTTAGGTTATGAACCACACAGACTACAAAACTATTGACAGGTTCATGTTCTTGGTAAGGGAAAACAGCCCACATCTATCCCACTCTTCTAAGCCTTGCTCTCTGCACTGCTCCACAAAGAAATCAGGCAGAAGGCTTTTCAGCAGTGTTTTTTCTACCCATCCTAAATGTCATGCTAGTTTTTGGCAAATATTCCTTCCTTTTCTTCTTGGGTCTTATAAGAATGACTTGCTGTTCCTGAATGGATTAAGGCTGGGCATGTGGCTTTCCTGAGCTCAGCACACATCATGAATAAGTGAACTATCACAGACAATGTGAGAGAAAGCAATGCAGAGCAATTTGCTATTCGACCAGCTCAGTTTTGTGCAGACCCCAAGACTGCATTTAAAAACTCTCATTATCAGTGTGCTGCTTGATTGTTTTTAAATTGTGAGGCTGTAACAAAACCATCCCTTAAAATCAGCCTTCCTTGCCCAGCTGGTACCCTCCAATGCACACAAGCCCTGAGCACAATACTCAAATCTATCTTTGCCCTTGCTCTGAGCTTTCCATCACACGGAAGTCTCATTAGTCCAGACTGAGAGGCACACAACACCACCCAGCAACCAGCAGATCCCACTCAGAGATGAAGCAAAACAACGTCGCAGGGGAGGAGTGAGGGGTTAAAAATATCTCAGAACCTCCGTCTCTCTCCCGGGCAACTTTCAATCCCATTTATTTATTTATTAATTAAAATCATTTAAGCCACAGAAACAATCTCTGGAGACATGGAGTCTCATTTAGACTTTTTGTTTTGTTTTGGGTTTTTTCCCTGGTGTTTTTTTTATGGTTTTTTTTTTTTTTTCCTCCTCCTTGCTTGGAGCATCCTGGAATGGTCTCTGTATGCCTAGGCAATTTCCTGGCTCTTGCTGGCTGTGAAAGTCTCACAAAAGGGGGACTATTTTTTCCAACTTTTCTGTCTAACCACAGTGTAGGAAATAAGCCCTGAAGTTCTGGGTCCACTGAAGTCAATCGCAAAATAGTTACAGCTTTCCTGGGAAAAAAACACAACCAAACAAAACCGAACTATAGTCAAGGCTCCTCAACTTTGAAGATGGCCTCAGAGGAAAGAGATAAACTCTGTCCACCTTCTGCTGCTGCTTGAAAAACAATCTTGAGGCATAACAGCATTAGGGCAGTGGAACTAGGTCTTGTCTGAGAAATAAAATAGAAAATATAACACCCAGGTTCAAAATGCAGTGTGACTTCTTGAGATAGAGCTGTCCCAGCAGCCACTGACAGCAGAAACGAAGGAGCCAATAAAAAGCAAAATACCCAAGAAGTAGTGCAGTAAATGGCTTCATACATTTAGTTTGCAGCTTCCTAATTCAAAGCTATGACCCTTCCTCATGCCAGCAAATGAGGCAGGAAAACACTGAAAGAATAGCTCTTGATTTGGATGTTACAGTCACACATCTCAAAACTGCATCTAGATGTGAGTCCTGTTAGCAGCAAGGCTCCAAGTGCCCCTTCTTGGGGAAAGCATGAATTCTAGAAGGGCTGGGGAAGGGATTGTTTCATTGCAAAGACCCTGAGACAGGTGGGAAGTAGAAGAGGAGGGGAAGTGGTTGCTAAATCCACTCCTGATGAGTGCTTAAAGGGAAATGGAGGCATGGAAATATATGCAGGTACTGGCCTGAAATCACTCAGAAACAAAAAACACCACCAGGAATACAACCTCCTCCCTCCAAGTCTTTGTTTAGTGTCAGGATGCCAACACCTTCAACCTTCTTTCAATAAAGACACATTTTTTTCCCTTCTTGAAAACAACTTTATTTCTGCTTTAGCTTTATTCAGCTACATTGGATCCTCTTCCAGCTACAGAGATCACTATACACCTCTGACAAAAAGCTCTGCATTGCCAAACTGCTTTATAAGGCCCTTCCTCTGCCTACATCTCATTCTTGTTTTTTCCTTTCTCTTATTTTTCCTTTTTTTTCCCCTCCACAGCCCCTCACATTATTCATCATAATCATAAAACATTCATTTGCGCTTCTGACCAATTGGAAGACCCTCACGGGAGGCCATAAAGGGGGGGTGTCAGGGTTATAATGAATGTAAATGCCAGGTGTTTAAGCTGGATAATGTGCAATTTGCAACTCAAGCAATCTGCACAATAAGCAAACCTAACGTTATGGTACCTGATAGGGGCACGATGGCCATTCTGAGAGAATGAAACATTTTACGACCTCTATGTTGCCCTGATCTCATGATCTAATAATAGTCCAGACAAAATTAGTTCCTGCTATAATATCTTTGAATGTTTGGAGGGAGGTGGATGGGGAGGAGGGATTGCAAGGAGTTGGAGAGGGGGATGAAAATTATATCAGGTGGCTGAGCTGAAGTTTCAGAGGATCAAAGGGAATTGTGAGCTGGATGTGCTATTTAAGACAATAACCTTCTGCTGAAAGTGAGTAGGTCAAAGACAGGTCTTTCATAACTATCTCACACACATATAGACATGTACACAGAGCTGTTCCCCAGGATTTGACTGCTGATGAATTAAAAATAGGTTGATCATTGTGAAAGGACTGAATTTCTGGCAGTGTAGGGACGGACAGCCGATTCCCCAAAGCCTAATGGAGCGTCATCGCTCAGAAATTAGCTAATCTCAGGCTGGAAATGACAGTGAAGAAGAGTTATTCCCATCTTCCTCTCCTGATCCCAAAAGCGAGTTTCATTTTCTTTCTTCCCTGCATGACCAGGTCTGGCTCGGCAAGGGAAGGAGAAAGGCAGGTCTCTATCCACTCCTCTCACCCCACCAAAGAAACAAGTGTTGTGTCTGCTCTGCTCTGCTCTGCTCTGCTCTGCTTTGGTGGAAGGGGCACTCTGAGAAAAGCCTCTCCTCTTTTCTCTGCAGACTGTGCAATGCTCTTTAAAATGCTGCTCAGATAGTGAGGAACACAGAAAGGGAAGACAAAGGGAAAAAATATCTTCCCAACAGATTGTCGAAAGCCTCAGAAAGTGCAGCTCCCTTTGGGGAATTCGATCAGGTTTGTTGCTCTAACCCACATGATATAAACACTTTCCCTCTCATGGTACAGCAACTCCAGACAGTGCTCACTGCACCTCCACGGAGCAGGAGGGGAGTGCAGAGGCTAACCTGATGCCTAGGGAGAGCTGTGGAAAGCTGAAGGAAATAAAACCTGCTTATCCTTTCCTCTCTCCACTTCTTGGCTTCTCTTTGTCCACCCTAGCCCAGCCACTGCTCCTTGGGGTGTCTTGGGACAGGCACACGTCTTCAGGCACCCTGGTGCTCAGCCACAGCCACTTTACTCCATCTAACTTCAGCAACCACGGAAACACTGCCTGGCCTTTGGATATGACTGTTTCTGTCCACCCTGTACTGTAAATGCCACTTCATAAAGGCATCAAAAGCATTTCAGAAATGGTCACATGTATTGTTTCCTCCTCTCTGTGGTAATGTCACAGCTCAGCACAGCCTTATGAGCGCTGACCAGCAAGCTGGATATAGTCCAAATGCCCACATATCTATTTATATTTAATTTCACAGTGTGGCTTTTATAATTTTTTTTTCTTTTTATTTGAACCTAGAAGAGAAACATTAAAGCCTGTTGGTTTCTATTTGTTTCTTTTTTTTTTTCTTTCCCCTAAACCATTTATGATAGAATCTTCCTCTATGTCACTTATGTTTACTCTTGAGTAGAAATATGTACCTGAGGCAGGTAGATAAATACCCCACCTGTCTGATAGAGCCAGATAGCAGGGTTTGATTCTGATGTTGCAAAGCTGAGTTCACCACTCTCACTCTTGAGGGAAAACTGCCAGTCTGCTCTCACGAGTATTTCTGGTTTGCTTGTCACAGGAAACTCACTTTCAGGTCATTTCTATTGGATGAATCTAATTTTAAAGTTACAAGTTTTTGCACCAACCCTCATTAACATTTTTAGAGTTTTAGGAGAGAAATGATGATAATTTAGCCACAAACTCTCCCTGAGAAGTTCCCAGCAGAAATTTCACGCATACATGAATACAATAATTGCCAAACAAGATGTGATCAAATTTGTCTTGGTGAAGTTTTGTGGGTGTTTTTTTTTCCCCTGGACCTCTGTGAAATCAAAGGAAGAAGCCAAATGCAAAGAAGGATTTGCCATGGGGCTGATGTGTTTACCAGCATCATATTGCATTTTCTACTCGAGGCCTCTCAGAGTTCTCTCCACCACATTTTCGTGCTGAATTTTTCTAAGATGTGGGTCCAGGCTCCCTTCCTTGCAAAATTCTTCTCCTTCTGAAGTCTATAGACTTAGTTCTGAACACAATTTTCTAGAATGTGTATCAAAGTCTGCAGCCTGGAGACTTTTCCTTTCCCAACTCATCTTCCCACACGTCTGCCCCCTGATGTTTTCCCACCTTTGTGCACTTAGCTCTCTCAAAACCTGGAGAAACCAGCTTCCTGCCATTGCACTCCAACTTTGACTTTTGATGTAGAAGACAGAAGATCACCAATTCCTTGGTTACAGATTGACTCATCATGAGATCCCTGAACCTCAGGTTGTCCTAATCCTCAGCTCTTTACCACCTGAAACCTCTGAATACTGAAGTCTCAGAAACCACTCAGTGCTGCAGCTGGTTTCTGTGAATTCATTAATTGTAGGTGACTTGCCCTTAATAACATATATTTGCACCCAGACATCTCTCTACAGTTCTAAAGAAATAAAATCCTGGGAGGGTCAGAATTACTGAAGCTGTTTTACTAAAATTATTTTAAATTTGAAAGAGATATGCATTCTGTGCAACACAAGATACAGGCTAAAGTTACTTCTTGTCCTTCAAGTTCCATCTCAGCCCTTGATACGGAGTCTCCCTCCCAGAGCAGCATCAGGTATCTAACATATGCTGCCAAAGGGATTTAGGCACTGAATAGCAGAGCCTGGCAAAGCTAACAACTCCTTTCTTGTTGACCTGTGTTTCAACAACATAGCCCTAAGCAACTGACATTTTACCAGAACAGGGATGAAAGATAGCTTGCCTGATTTTCTGTTATAATTTCCTGGTTTGGTTTTTTAATTGCATGTGTGTGGGAAAAAATACATCAGATCTTGGCAGGGAAAAAGTGCCCGTTCAGAACCTGAATGTTGCAGATTTTATTTTTTGGAGCAGATGATGGTCTTTGTTTATAAGAAAAATTAGGCCAAATCCAACATTTTCACAGATGGAGGAGCCTGAATTATTGATCAGAAGTTCATGATTTCTTTCTCTGTCTTTTTTTTTTTTTTTTTTTTTTTCCCCCTAACTGGTAAATAATCAAGTCCAAAAAGGCTGATATTTGTTTCAAGACTGGGATCAACTCCACACCAGCAAAACTAAAACAATTTCTCTTCATTTTACTCCCTCTCTTTTTCTCTCCCTCACTTCTCTTGGAGATATTCCACTTGTATAAATAATTAAAGATTCATTGGCCAAGAAAGAAGAAGGAGGGAAAACAAGAGACACTGACTTCTTGGTGTTGCAGTTGAAACACAGAAAGAAAAAGGTTTCATACAATTGAGAACAAACAAAATGGCATAATTTAGCTAGTTCCAGCTGTTTCAATCGAGGACACGAGGAACACTGAAGTAGAGACTGATGAGATAATATGTTCCCATGGAAACTTTCATCCTAATGCCTAATCAGTGAAAGGTTGGTTTAATTCATGCTTTTGAAAGCTTTGCATTACTCTGTCTTAAAATGCTACTTTTTTTTTATTATTTACTAGCTTCTACATGCATTTTTATTTTTTCTTTCCTTTCTGTGTTTAAAGCCTACAGAAATTATTCTCATTGACTGTACTTGTATAGCAATGAACTCCTCTGGATCAGAGTCTGGAGATACAGAAATATCCCTGGAACAAGAATGGAAAACATGCTTCCTCTAGGGGCAAAATGGATTGCAAAAAGTTTTTGTTTTTTAACCTGTACCCTCTCCCAGAGCAAATGAAGTCACAGAATACTTCAGGAAGTTGAAAGAGGTGCTACAGTAGAAGGATAAAAGAAGAAAGAAAACCAAATAGGAATTCTTACGGACTGAGGCTAATGTGAATTAAGAAATCATTTGCACTGGCACTACACTGGTGTGGAGATACAGGTTAGGTTATATTTAGATTACTCATGAGGAATACTGGACAAAACCCCATGGGAAAATACAATCCTAATAAGCTGGATCTACCCATATCATAACAGCCTTGAGGTTCCCAAACCTTCTTCTTGGGTCCACACCTAAGTTTTAACTACTTTCTACCAAAAAAAGAAACCAACCAACACCCCCTCACACATTACTGGAGCTCTCACACTCAGTCAAGAATGGATCCAATTTCTAGGAAAGGTCAGTTTCACATGGAAGAACCATAACATGGAGCTAGCTAAAAATAAATAAATAAATAAATAAATAAATAAAATAATTGCTGCATGTAAAACACCCTATTTAACTGTAGAATTTACTGTTGATAAAAACAGATTATCTATCCAGAAGAAAACACTTGGCAAAAAATTCTGTGATTCCTGCTGGTGATGCCTCTTTGGAAACTTGAAAAGAAATGCAGGACCTCCTGCAGCTTTAAGGGAGGTTAGATCCCTTATCCATGCCACAGGAACATGTCATGATAGTTGTCATGAAATATCCAGTAACTTATTTCTAGCACAAACACAATCTAGAGGGACAGTTGTGAGAGACCATTACTTGAAATTTAGCAGAGACTTGGCACAACAATCAGAAAAAAAAAAACAACAGCTGATCAGTCTGCCCAAGTCCTGCAGATGCACTCCTGTCAAAGCAGCTGAAACTAAATTGGTTTTCTCTTTGATGGCCATTAAACCTCGGTTATGCTTCACTGATTAGTTGATCTAATGGAGAGGTCAATTTTCATGAAAAGTGGTGGATAGGAGAGCTAAGGAGATGGGTCATTTTTCATTCAAGTATCTGGCTTTGGCTTTAAAAGAAATTGTCTTGCAAGAAGACTGAGATAAATACAGAAAAGTTTAATGAATGTTCTAACCTCTTTCCTTATAAATTTCAACTCTATCACACGATTATGCTTTGCTTAATCTTAAAGAAATAACCCCAGAAAAAAAACAGGTTTATGTCTGGACTAATCACAATCACAGTACAACAAATAATATGCTGACCAGTAATTTATCAAACATCCCACTTGAACTTCAGAAACTTTTTCCCAAGCTCATCTTCTTGCCAAGCTCTGCTAGCTCCCCTGGAGAAGGGGAGAGGAATGGTTCCCAGGCATATGTGAGAAGGGATCCTCTCCACCTAGGTAATTGTGAGCTCTCTCACCCAGGGGTTAGGTAAAGGCTTTGCACACTGTTGCAGAAGAAGGAATTTGGCTATTCAAGTGGATTTGAGAACACACTAATCCAATAGTTCTCCTGTGTCAATTTCGTCTGTTTCTTTTTTTAAAGATATAAATTCAAACCAGGATATTTAATTTAGTGAAAAATCTAGATGTATTTTCTGAGATCCAAGTAAATATCAATTCCAAATGAAAAAAAAAACATAGATCTTTGAACTTTCAAATAAATTAAAAGAGTGTTTTATAATTAAACATGTATTTTGCCAAGGATAGCATGACAGAACCAACTGAGTAGCACTCCTCTGCAAACATTTCTGCTCTAGCTGGCTGTATCTACAAAACCTTAACTTTGTGAGATTTTTTTTCTCTGAATGAAATGTCAGTGATAAACTAGGATAAAACTCAGTATGTAGCTAAAAGGCTCTTATTACATACCATTTAACTGTCATCACTCAGTAATTGCAAATACAAATTACTGTAGCTTCACCATCACCAATCTGAGATTAAATACTTGGGAAAACCACTGAATGGACATCCCAAAGTAAATGGTCTCTGCCCTAGTGTCCTAATAATTTAGGCATTGAAATTCTGGGACAGAACAGAATGGGGTGGGTTGAGAAGTCTGGTACAGGGAATGAAAATGAATTTGCAAATCACAAATTGTCACTTAATCATCAGAGGACACGTGGGGAAGCCCTCAAAGGCACAGACTATGCATGTGGAAGTGTCCTAGTGCTGTACATTATGGCCTGTATTTGACAGGCTTTGAAAGCTCGACAGACTTTTTCTCCATATGTGTTACTTAACCGGGAACCATGATTTTCAAGACAAATATAGTATTTCAGAACAAACACAGGAGCACTCTGGACACATCAATTTCTTATAGCAAATTTAACCTCCTCCTTCAAACATTCACATGGAGCAGCACATGGGCTGCAAAGGCAGAAACAAAGGAAACCCCAGCAGAACACTACCCCACTCGCTCCGCTGAGGAGAGGATGATAAAGAATATTAGCTACAAGGTGATGTAATAGCCCTGCTGACACTCTTGGAAAGTGTTTAGATATAGCAATGAGTAGATAAGAAAGCTAGAATTGACAAGAACAGCATGACTGGTAAAAGTATGCTTAAGGAGGAATTTGAGATGAATGAGATAGGAGATTTGGAAAAGGTGATACCAAAATAATCCAGTCTGGCTCAGCAGCCTTGGTGTTCAGGGGACACCCTGCTCCTGCCTGGAGCAGCCATCACCACCTCTCCATGCTGCTCTGCTTTCCAAAGAAAGCAAAATGGGATTTTGGGTTTGAAAGCCCTATTCCAAAGCACCTAGAATTTGTATCTGCAGTTTTAATTGACTGAGAGACCCTTAAAGGGAGGGAGCTAAACACAGCCTGCAGGTACACAATGCCCGACAGCCAGTGTTAACAAGGACATACTTAGCTTGCCTGGAGAAACAAACAAGGACAGAATTGATAACTATTTCATGAATGAGCTGTAACATGTTGCTTTAAAAAGATGCTGTCAGAAGAAAGATACAAACAAAATAACACATGTTATTGAGGGGCAGTTGCTATTATCTGGGCTATTAGCAAATGGAAAAAACTATTAAAGCAGAAAGAGTGTTAGAAATCTAATTCACTTTTCAGCATTAACACTATTTACTGCTTTACTCTTCTCTTAAGTTGGAACAGAGGAAACGGACTAATCAATTTTCTGTCCTAGTGCTAACACAATTTCTTAACAGGGCCTGGGACTGTGCTTTTGGGCTGTATACACAGAGCTTACAAAGTAGACAGGTATGATCTCAGCAGAGAAAAGGGGTTGTAATGGATGGGGGAAGTTCAGCAGAATGTTGACAACAACGTGGCACTCAGTTAATGCAATCATTTATGGTGAAATTTTAAATTTTCCCATAATTTACAATATTTTCTTTATTTTCCATTTCCATTTAGAGTGTCAAAAAATGATCAGCAGTGATCAGTGCTCCACACTGTTCCCGGAACAAAACGCACTCCCCCTCATTCACTATCATATAGATAGACAAGATACCTAATGAATTTGTGAAACCAAATACCACACTTCTCCTTAACTTCTCTATTTCATGATGTTCTCATGCCCCACCAAAGACTTCTAAAGTAACTCTGTGGCACACACACAACCCACCTCCTGAATTCTATTCCTCTAGCTAAAATCTCATTTCTAATGGTCACAGCCAACTTTATCATCTGTGGACCCTTTAAATGGTGCTGATTCTATAAGGGAAATGAAAAAAAGAAGAGGAAACATGGCATTTGGGACTAAAAGAGGGAAAAAACCCCATAAATTAAAATACAGATTTGTAATATTACAGACTTTCTAAAGTTTGTAAATGTTTATGCTGAACTTAAGTTTGTGTAAAATTGTGAGCATTTGAAGCACAGGATAAGCATTTTAAATGCAAGGCAAAGGAAAACAATATGCCCTTAGTACTATTTCCATTTAAACTGCTTAGCCACACATTTGCAGACATGAAACAATTCCGCTGAGGTCCTCCTGCACTCAGGAAATTCTTCCTGGGTCACTGACCATCATTTAAAGGGCACATCTCAGCCCAGTGTCCAGCGTGAATTTTTCAAATTAGCCTACAGTTGCTGCCTCTGCAGTACACAATTGTGCTCAAAACCCCTGAGCTTTTCAGAAAAGCCCTTAAGCCCATTTAACATTAAAAAAAAAAAAAACCAACAAAAAAACCCCCACAAATATATGCTTACTCTATTTCACATGCTGTGCAGACACGTACACAGGTCGTATAAAAGTGAGACACCATCTCCCTTCACGGCTCTCTGTTCGGTTTGTACACCATTCTGAGAGAGCTGCTGTGATTCAGCCCAAGTGACTGGGGCCTGGTGCAGGAATCACTGTAATCCCATGGCCTCTGCTACATCCAGAAGGTCAGGATAAATGATGTGCTCTGTCCTCAAAATCCTCTGAGTCCTTAATATTGAGGTAGGCATGGGAGAGCCTTTTGCGACGGTTGGTTCAGATAAACATCCTAACAGCATGATAGTGTTGGCTTAACCCCAAAGCTATGTCAGCTGTTTCTAGTGTCCAGAGACCTTTGTGTACCAGAGATGTGAAAGTCCTGCCAACATCAGAGGCATCTACTACAGAGTCCGCCTCGTCATCCCTCCTTGAAACTCACCTTTGCAGTGACACTTCCAAACCACTCAACACCCACGAGGCAGCCAGTGTGCTATCACTGCAACTTCCCAACTAAATCATAATCCGCTCTGTATTACCTTGCTCTCCCTCCATCTGTTTGCTGTGGCCTCTCTCAGGCGTTCACATCTCCGAGCAGTTCAGGTCAAGGACCATCTTTTCATTTTGCATGTGGTAAGCACTTAGTAGTCCAGGACTTTTACCTTCAAACAGGACCTCCTGCGCCCATGGCAATGCACGCTATAATAAACCAACAGCAGCAGCAGTCCTGAGGACTGGCTCAGCTGTGAAGTGTGACCAGAGTAGCTCATGCAAGCCTCAAATTTCTTCAGGTTATCCACTTAGTGCTGCTCACAGCACAGCAGAGATGCTGCAGTGACACCAGAGCAGTTTCAGCCCCCAACCAGGAGCACGACACACACCTCACAGACACAGACAGAAAACAGTCCCTCCTCCGGCACCATGCCCTTGTCCTTGGTCCCTTTGGACACCACTTCCATCAGTTCAGTGCAGTTAGGACTGGAATCCTTGGGTCTGTGCCAGGAGTGAGTGGAAAAATCCATCAAGTAACTAATGTGGATTTAAAAATAACTTTACACTAATTTCCCACCTTAAAAACAACTGCAGCAATAAAAAACACCACTTTCTTATTTCACTACAAGATATCTGAAAACCTGTAGCACTTACTTAAGTCTCCATTTTTCTTCCTCCTTTAATTAAAACAAAACAAACCCCTTCAGTCATCTATGATTTAAAAAATAAAAAATAAAATTAAAAAAAAAAAAAAAAAAAGTGAAATTACATTGTGGAAGTTATTTTATCCTGTTCCAGTACACTGAAAGCTCCATTTTCTCCAGAGGAATAAATTAAATAAGATCTTATTATTCTGTTTATTTTGTAAAGAATAAGTCATGGCTTGAATAAGCCCTCAAGAAGAGGGTATCATGTTCCCCCAAAATGCTTATGCAGGTATCCTGTCCACAGGTCTATATTAGGCCAACTCTTCCCACTTCAGAACAGGTAGTATCTTTCTCCACTAATTCACTTGTCCTACTTTCATATGAACCTTTCCAGAGAAGGATCTGACTCCTGCATATTTTTACTGTATCTACATCAGCAGGTCTACTTCCATGGAAAATTTGCTGTTCTCAGATTTTTGACGGTGTCCCCCACAGGGATCACCACCATTAGACTCAAGGCAAATTCACACGGGGTTTTAATGGCTTTGTAAGACACCAAAGGGTTGCAATGGGATCCAGTTCTACTCCCTGGGAAGCCCTGTCCACTTACTCCAGTATAAACAGCGAGAACTTGGCCTTGAATACTGCACACAGAAGCCCAGGTTTATATCAAGGCTGTACATGAGTAAATCCTTCTCAAGACATTCAAGTGCATCCCCAACTACGCATACAGCATGTGTTTCAGTGTTGTCCAAAAAAGGATTGATTTCCCAAACTAGTGCCACAATTTTTAGGCAGGACTATGCTGTTCATGTAACTTTGACTTTCCTTTTTTCTCCTAAATCCTTTGTTTTACTATCACTGCATGTACACTGATAGGCTTGCAAAGCAACCTTAAAATTATATAGGGCCTCTCCTATACATTTTACAGTTTCAATCTGATGATTTTTAAACCAGCCTGGTGATTTTGAGCTCCCTGACACCATTCTTGCTTTCCAAGCTGGGGATTCAAATATGTCACCTGGCAAACACAGCACCAGCCCAGGTTTTGTGGCAGAGCTGCCAGTGAGTCGTTGGGTAACACTCTTAAATCAGCCACAAACCAGCTGTCCCAGACTGTAAGAAAGCATCCTGGGCTGCTGAAACTCCTCTCCTGAGCAGACATAAAATTGAGTCGTGTCCACTTGAGGGTAGGAATGCTGCAGGGTCTTTTGCACAAGCATGCCCCAGTGATCAAGAACAAATTCTTTCCTTTCAGTCTATCCCTCTATGGATTCTATGCACAGGGTTATGACTGTATAAATATTCTAGGGACCAGGGACTTGGGGGCTGAGTTAAGGAGTAGGAAGCCAAAGAAAATACATTTTAACTAGCAAGGACAGTTGCTTCTCCTCCTTCTGTCACCTTGTGGGCTTTTGCAATAGAAGAGATATTTTATTTGTATTTAATAAAGCCCAGCAGTAGAGCTGCTTATGAATCAAGCTGCATCATGCATGGAGCTAGAAAAAATATATATTGGGATTTTCTAGCTCGCTAGAGTTATTAATCTGGCTCAAAGCCTGCAGTAGGATTTAATATATTAAGTGAAATTGCAGGCCTTTGCCCCTGTCTTTTCGCTAAGACAACAACATACATACGCCATATTAGATTCCATTTTTTGTACATTTCAGATAAGGAGTGGATTAAATAATGAATGAGATTCCCATTAGCTTGAAATTTTGCTTATTTCAGGCAACCTCCTCCTCCCCCCCTTTTTTTTTTTTTTTAATCAAAATGACTCCACTGTGGAATATTTTTGCATTGATTTGAAGGGATTTTTTTGCGCACTCATTAAATTTGCATTTACACATCTGACAATACCTTTTTTTTTTGTGTCCCAGACACTGAACACTTCACTAGGAAAAAAAAAAAAGAAGAAGAAAAAAAGAAACCCACTCTGCTTTTGCCTTGAATTGTGTGAAATCTTTTTCTGAAAGAGTGTGTAAGGCTTGGAAGGTCTTTGGGATTCCCCTTTGCTTGACATAGTCAAGTGAATAACTGAAGGGTCATCAGATGGGGGTCACTAATTGATGTGAGACACAGAAGACAGTACTGCTTTCCATCCCACACACTCTTTGTTTGTCCCTTGCAAAGCACATTCTGGTATTCCTGCTCCCAGGTCCTCAAACATTGGCTTTCCACCGCCTTACGAGGAAGATATCTTTCCCTGGGCTGGTGCTGGAAAATTCCTGTTAAGTTCAGAAGCCACTAATACAGAGCTGTGAAGATGTGAATTGATCATAGGCTGGAAGGTAGATATTATTTACCATGTAAATGGCAGGTTTTCCAATGTTTTTCTGAATATAAGCCCCTGCCATGAGAAGGCAGCCACAGCTTCTTCTTGCTGCCCAGGAAAAGTTCAACCAGTCTGTCTTTAGAAATTACCAGCATTAGCTGACCAACAACTGGCTTACACAACTCAACTAGGCAAAATGGTCAAGGTCTCTCCAAGTTACTATTGCCAGAGAACCAAATCATTTATGGTTAGATAATGATTTTAGCCATCTTGGCTTCACATACTGGAGGGAAAGATTTCCCTTTTCTGCACTTAGCCTTTTATCAAACAGCAGTACAGGGTGGAAAGTGATCCTTCCCCATTGCCTTGAAACACTGGATGCAGGAATCATTGTGCCACCATTCTCCCCTTCTCACTATTAAAATGCTATATAAATATTTATCATCGTTAGCATACCCTTAACAAAATTCTCCTGATATTCAGCTGAAAATTTCCTTTGCTTAATTTCCTACTACAACTTCTAATAAATCTTCCTTTGTACTATCATAAGCAGTTCATCTCCTGCCTTGGAATTTACATCCTTGTATGTACATGGAGATAAATATCACATTCCCTTCCTCCCCCCTACCCCAGTCAGCCCTTAGCCAAGATACACATATTTGGTTCTTTTTAATCTCTCCTCGTAAGTCAACACCTCACAGGCCCTTCATCATTTTTGTGGCTCTTGTCTCAACTTCCTTCAATTTCTGCACATCTTACTGGTGAGAAGATGCCAAAATGGAGAAAATGGGGTGAAGCCACTTTCTGCTGTGTGTACTGCAGAGTTGCTACTGACACTGTGCAAGGACCTCTCCATAGCCCATGGGGCAGGGCAGGTGTCCTGCAGGCTGGTCCCTCCATCAGGATACTCAGCTGACAGGAAATAGCACTCTGAAACTTCACATGAAAATAAACTTATCCTGCCCTTATACCAGTCATGGATATTTAGTTTCCTCCTGGTCACCAGAAAATAAAAATAACCCCAAACCCATCCCCATAAAAAAAACAAAAAACAAAAAACAAACAAAAAAAAGCAACAAAAAACACCCCAAAACAAAACAACAAAAAAAAACCCACAAAACAAAATGAAAACAAAAAACACCACCCCAATAGGAATTCCCGTTAGGAATAGGAATTAATGAGCAAGCCATCTTAGGGAACAACCACACCTAGGCTCTGTCCCTCCCTTCTCCACTTAAATACCCTTCTGGTCCAGGACTGTGCAACTCAGTGACAAAGGAAAAGGTCCTGTGTGACTGCATTTCTCCTCATTTTAGGGAGCTGCAGGCTTGGTTCACTAGAGCAGATAAAGCACTGAGATCCTCAGCCAGGCGTGCAAATCCTTTCTTAGCTATTGGGATATACTGGCTTCTCTCGGGCTGCTTAAGGAACAAATGCAGTCAGCACAGTAATGACCTACCACCCAACACATAATTATGTATTTCCACCAGTGCAACGTCCTCAAAATGTTCTTTTTGAGTCAGAAAATCTCTGTGTTGGGTGCTACACAGGCAAGGCACAGAGCAAACAGCCAGCTGCCTCTCCACACACACTCAAACTGTTTCGGCTCAGTGCCAACAAATGGCAGAGGTGTACAAAAGGACAGTTTTGTTCAGCCTGAAAATCAGTGATTTCCACATGGTGCCAGCTGACTATGGTTACTGGAGTTTTATTTACAGCAGTATGAGAGCTTTTTAATTGTGCAGGAAATAAACTACCAAAGGGCTCCTCCCCTTTATCTCCTTTTTGCAGAAGAAAGATTTAGTTTACAAATCTAGCCTGTAACAGATCCTTCGCACTTTTATTTTTCCACCCAAAGATATACTGATTATTTACAAACACAATTAAATGTGGAGAGGAGGGGCTATAAATTGCAGGTACTCAAGAGAAAGGTCTACCAGCCCAAATTTAAAAGCTGTGTTCAGTGAGTATGAAGTGCAGCAGCTCCCATGCACTTTAGTGCACAACCACCTGCAGAAAGGGAGAGAACAGGGTGAAAATCATAAAGAGTTGGAGAAGTCGAATCACCTGGGGTCTTTCATATCTCAGTCATTGTGTAATATTAAGCCATTTGACATACTTGGAATTCAGCAGTTTTGCACATAAACAGGCAGACCCTCTGTAGAAAAAAATTAGAGGTAAATCAAACACATTTGAGTAGGCAGGGTAAAAGGTAAATGACCTGTGTTTCTATGCCTTCCCCTATTCCCCCTCGGCTCACATGTGGATGATGTAGGGGTTCAAATACATTCACATAGAAGTGCCACAGCACAAAGAGAAAGTTCATTTCTGGAGTAAGGTTGAATTTCCCAGTGATCAAGAGGGCCTGCAAGGTGGCTCCTTGGGCCCATGTGTTTCTGGCAGGGTGTCACCATGTCTTGCACCCACAGCTCACACTACTCTAGAGCTGCAGTTTCCATGCATTTCCACTGCTGTCCTCCTCAGCTGCAGTCCCCAAAACTCTGATTTGGGAGCTGCATTTGAGTGGTGGTGGTGGTGGTGAAAATCCTCCACACTACAGCAGCCAGAGGAGAACCCACAGTGCACCCAGGACTTGCTCCACTAATGGGCACTTCCAGGTCCTCTCAGGGCAGGCCAGCTGTCAAAAACAGACGTGCCACGAATTGGAAACAAAACCCAGAGCAATAGGGTTAATGTCTATTAGCCTGAGCCAGAGAAACTGTGGGTCTGGGCGAGGCATTCCTGAGGTGGCAGCTGCAGCAGCTGAAGCCAGTCCTTCTTAAGGTTAGATAAGCTTCAGCAGCAGCAGCAGTTTGGAGACCAAATAGGTTATAATTATGCATCAATTAGATATGTCTGGCCCTGCCTTGCAGCTGAACAGAGACACACTTTCCAGATCCCTACCAACTAGTGCACTGTAGGAGGATTTTCTTGATAATGATTATCTGCAATGTGAAGCTGATATACAGAGCAAGAAGGGAATGGATAGATAGAAAAGACTGATTTTAATTTGCATGAATGTTGGAAAAAAGGTCAGTGAGAGCAACAAGGTGAGGGGAAGCTCTTTCCACTGCCAGATTTGAGCAAAGTCTTCCCTGTGTTTTTTCTTCCTTTCCTTGCTGAAAAGAGACCCCTCTGTAAATCTCAAAGGCAGCAGAACTCTTTTGTAAGAAATCAGGAAATGAGTAATAAATACAGCTCAAAAGCAAAGGAGCTGAGCTAGCAGCTACTATCAGATTGTTCAAAAACTGCTATTCACCCAATAAAAAAGGACGGGAGGTGGGTGGGAATGGGTGAAGGGAAAATCCACTGAAATGAAGACAAATAGATAAAAGTAACTGTTATTTGCTTTCATTTTGTGTTCATGATATGTTCCTGTTTCAGGCTCCAGTGTCCCACACTACCAGCTCTGCTCTCATTTACACAGCAGAGGAAGAGCTGTTGGAAAGACCTGCTCTGCCCCATCAGCACAGTGCTGCTGGAACATCCTGCTCACCACGGACACCCTGTGTTTGAGTGGCTCCTCTGACGTGCTCTGGGGCAGCTCTGGGCAGTCCCCTCTGCACCTGGGCCTTTCACTGTCCCTGTGCACATGTCCCAGCAGCTACATCAAAGGAACAAGGAAAGGAAAAGAAGCTGGAAGAGGCTTATTCTCTACTGTTCTCTCCTTTCCCCCCACCACCTCTGAGGGATGCTGTGGAGAAAAAGATATCCTACTGACTGATCAGCCATCCTGGGGTAAAGCAGTTATCCATATTCCAAAACACTAATGGGGGAAATCATCTCCCCTGCTCCAATCTGCAAGGGCAGAGTGCACCTTTTGTCCTCTGGATGTTGAACACTAGGTTCATTTAAAGTGAGCCTTTTGCTCAGAGGAGCTATGGAGATGTGCCAGTCTATTCTTCCTATCAGACATCTGACCAACAGACCTCATAACAGGAATATTTATCCTGGAAATAAGGAAAAAAAACCTGTTCATATAAGGTCATACAATCAATGCTGCCTGGAACAGGTTTTATTATTCTTCCTTTATATTTTCCAGAAAATATTTGCACTTTTCACACCAGTACTGTGTTCTGAAGGGTAGGATGAAGTATGCAGTGACACAGGAACAAAAATCATCCTGACTTCAAATGACTTCTGTGGGCTGGGACCACTGGACTTGAAGGGAGGCATCAGTTCAAAGCTTATAGGCAGTTGTGACCACTGTTCTGCACAGAGATGATAAAATTGTTGGTGCCTTTCCTGTTAGTGATGCAAAGCCTCTCAAGATATTGCTGATCAATTACTTGGCAGTTCCTCATCACTGTTCAGCAAGTTATAAGCCACTCCCACTGAGTTTTCATAAAAGTAATTTTGTACTCAATTCAAAAAGAAAATTTTATTTAGCCACAACATTGATATAGGAGACTCCAAACTCAGAAAAAGCACATTTTTTTCCCCCAGAAGTTCACCATATATTTCTTTCAAGAGGTCCTTTCAACTCTCATTTCCTCAGTGTCCTCACTCACACTCACTGGAAAAGTAAAAATTTTCACTCTCCCTCCAAAATCTAAGCAGCCTCAGCACATTGAAGACTACAATTGTCATCAAATTCTAAGGAAATCTCCTACAAGGTGCCTTTCTTAAGTGAAATGCTTCACATTTCCCCAAAACATTAATATTTCACATAACTCTGGAGTACGGAAATATTTTATAATATGAGAAAATTATAACACCACATTTTTCTTGTTTTCACAAAGAAATAACTGGGTGGAACCACAGACAGACTAAATCAGTGAAACTGTTGATATCACTGTTGCAATAATCAGATTATTATACCAGGGAACACTTGGCCCCCTGGTAATCACTGCAGTCTTCTCTTAACCTGTCTCACATTTCTTTTAAACACACCTTTACGGGTCCTACAGGGACACTGCTTGCTGGCTCCCTGGTGGAAAGTTGTCCTGCTTTTATGAAGTGTGAAAGTAGCTTCCTTCCCCGTACGCTTCTCTATTATTTGAAGCTTAGCCCCTGGGAGAATGCACAGCTTTTTAAATCAGACCCAAAGGAAAGTGTGTCATCAGGAGGAAAAATTTTGCATACTTTGCATACCCCATGATATTATTTTTAATATTTGCAAAAGGGTTAATGGCTTCCTCCTTGAATTGAAGGTTCCAATGCCCGTTTTTAAAGGTCATCATAAATCTGCCACAATTATCAGTTTCTCATCCCACAGCAGCTTTGTCAATCTGTCCATGGCTCCTTCCCAATGAATTCTATTTCAAACTTCAATCCTTCAGTTTCAGTTCAGAACTCAGAGTACCCAACAAATGAGGATGAAATAATGAACAGTAGTGCTTGACCCATCTAACAACCCTTCAAGTCCAGCACCTCTTCAGATAGTAATTAGGAGACGTTTGTAGATGAAGAAATAGAAAAAATACAAGTCAATCCCCCCCAGCTAGAGCCTTTTATCCTCATGAAATTAGCAATTATGGAAATTTCTCAGAAATGGGTTACATGGATAACCATATTTGAGAGTCACCATAGGTGCCTTCTCTGGAAATTTTCCTAAACCAGATTTGCCTATTGCTTTTATTTATTTAATTATGTAAAACTTCCAAGCCAGGAATACCTCTTGATCTTCACAATGTCCTGAAACAATTGGTTCAACATTTTGCCTATTGCATGGGGAAGATTCCTTTTCACTGGAGAAGCTTCCACATCATACTTAGATCTTAATGCCTCCACTCCAAGCCATCCCAAAGCTGCCTAGCTAACTTCTCTCTTTGCCTCAGTGCACTCAGGACTGACTGTACACATCCTGGATCTTTCAATGGTGCAGGTATTTTTCAAGGACGTGGCATTTCTCTAAGCTAAGCGGCACATCCTCTGTATACTCTGAAAGCTTTGGAAATAATAATTGCTTTCTCAAAGTATGAAGCCAAGCTAATGAAGCTTGGCTTGCTACAGATTTGTAGCTCAGGCCTCCCATGCTCTCCCATCTCGATAAGCCAGCCTCCTCCACAAGTTCCAGTTTGTCTGAAAGCCTGTGAGCTCTGTGGCTCATGCTGGGGGTGTCGCATTCCAGCTGCACTGGTGGCTCCCTGAGTGGAGCTCCTGCCC
Source organism: Cyanistes caeruleus (assembly GCF_971803275.1). Taxonomy (NCBI): domain Eukaryota; kingdom Metazoa; phylum Chordata; class Aves; order Passeriformes; family Paridae; genus Cyanistes; species Cyanistes caeruleus. The sequence continues at coordinate 74,720,501 of NC_141732.1, forward strand.
TGCCTAGGCTCTGGCCACCACCTCCTCAGAAGGGAAATGCAGTGACATCCCTTTCCTCTGCCAATTTTTGCACAACCACTGGAACCACAGTTATCATCAAATTTTCAGGATATTTTAGATGTGGTTGAAACCTACTGAAAAAGTGTTTGGGGGGAGTACAGATGGAAATGGGGGTAGAAAGAAAACAGGTGAGCAGATGTGGGTGGGCTGTGTGAAAGAATAGGCTGTTTTCTTTGAAAACAAGACTAAAACCAGAGCTGAAATCCAGGCAAAATGTAGGTTTGCTTCAAGCTATTCTTCCCAACTACACAGCTACAGCCAGTCTGTTTACTGAATGTCCTTGCCTCTGTACAGCCTACTGCAGCTGGGCAGGCAGGAGTGGGAGGGGGCAGAGCTTTGCTCTAGTCTTTTCTGAAGTCTGGGGTGAGCCCCTCTCCCAACAGGGAGTAAATCCCTTCTCCCTCTTATGTGTCTGGGGTCTCAGATGCCTCCTCTCTCCAACACACTGTTTTCTTCTGAAGCTGAAGAACAGTGATGAAGCTCCTGTGGTAGCACATTTCTGTATCACAAAAGTCCTCCAAGAGAGATCAGGGAAAGGACACAACCCCTTCCAATGTTCCTAACTATGGAGAATTCCTCACTAGCATATTTCCATTTTTAATTCTTTGGGTGGGTCAGTGGGAAAAAGAAGAGGTATGAAGAATTTCTGTTTGCCAAAGCACACACAAAATCTGTTCCAAACAGAAACAGAAGAATTAAAAACAAAATTGAGGGAGAAAGAAAATAAAGAAGGCTTGGGATGGATATATTTTAATAGCTACTACTAATTTTCAAATTGAAAGGACCCCAAGAAAAAAAATCAACATAAAGAATGAAGATTTCAAGCTAAGGTAGTATGAAGCCTCAGCTCCCATCATGCCCAGTGGTTGGATCCCACATCTTCTCCATCTCTGAAATTCTGCTATTTGAGACTTCTCTTCAGGTCTAAGTATGCAATCAATAAAAGCAGTTGATTATGATGGTAGTAAAGAATCAGGAGTGTCCTTTTCCTCTAACACTGAGCCTGACTATAGCAGGGAAAACTGTATTATTCCAACAGTAACTCTGTCTGTGCCTCAAAGGTTCTTGCCACATTTCCTGATACAGGTTTAAAGCAGCAACTTGCACCCTTCACAGGTTTCTCTCTCCTTCTCCCACTTGCAAAATCACCACCTGAATCAGCAGGTCCTGCTTCAGATAATCTCTGCTTCTCCCCTCCTTCCTCTTAGTCTTTCTTATCCCCTCTATTAGAAAGTGTAAAACAATGGCCCTTTGGGTCAAAATCTTTTGTTTAAATCTCTGAAAGATGAGACTCAAAATGGATCTTAAAAAGGTCAGAGATCTAAGCTTCCAATTCTCTGTGAACATGAAAAGCCTGAATTCGCTCCAAGATTCCACTGAGCAGAAAGACAGGGATGGGTAAAAATTTACATGGAACCACTGTTCCTGAATCTGCTTTATCATTTTCCCCATCTTTCCCACCTACAGCCTCCATATAGAAGCACCAGCAGCTGCCCTCTGCAAATCACAAAAATCAATAGTGAAAGGGGAAATTTGTATTCTTCCTCTTCATGCCTCACTCTCTATTCTCTTTTTCTGCAGTGGCAATGCACAATACCCCACTGAGGTACCTGTCCTTAAAGACAGCTAAAGCTAAGGAGAAGGGGAGGAAGAAAGAAACAAAAACCTAAAAACAAACTCCTCCCCTGAAAATAAAAGGTGGAAAAAAAATAAAAGCTGGAATCATCCAACAGAGAACATATTTCATAGGCTTTAAGGGGTTCAAATCACAACTGTACCTGATTACCACGAAGTACATCACTCATTTTAGAACCAAATTTACCCACACAAACTTGGTGTTCTTTTCCTGTTTATTACTGTAAGTTATTGCTCCCTGAAATGCTGACTCATGAAACTCAGCTTATGGAAAATGTTCTGTATGTTAAGGCAGCAAATCCTCACACCATCTCAGCTGCTGCAGTTCATGTCTTTCCTACTACAAGTGTCAGCCAGGACATAAAGCAAGGGATTTGGTACTCTGGGTTTCTTATTCTTGCTCCTAACACTAAGATGATTTATATGATACAGGGCACAATGCTCTAAATTAGACTTCACCTTTATCTATCTAGTTCTCTATAAAATCAGAATTGAGCACCCAGGACTCTCAAAACCAAACATTAAGACATATTGAACTGCTTCCCTCAAAATTTAAGATTTTTATAAGTTATATTTTTTTCCTTAATTTTAAGTGTGTAGGGGCTAGAAATGTATTCCTGCAAAAAAGATGTGGAATGGAAACTCAGCTTCTTACACAAACATGTTTTATAACAGGAGAAGCTTTATGGAAGATCCAAATATCATTATGCAAGTGAAAAATATGTGCAGACTCAGAGGGGGGAGAAGGAGAAATGGCAAATCTGAAACGCTGTCCCTCAACAGAGGAGCTGTCAGGTCTCAACAGTTAATGTTGTCAAAAGTGCTTTGGAAGACCCTCAGGAGAAAGGTGCAAAAAAGTGCACAATGGTTGTTATTTGCTTTCTGAAAGCTAAATATCACATTTTAAAGGCCACAAATGCATGAGTCCAGAAAGGTTTAGGCACCAAGAGGGAATCTCTTCCAGCCAAGCCCAAACAGAATAGAGCTGGGGAGACCTACTATTTACATCTGCTTTGCAATTAAGCAACAGTACAAACATAAAGCTACAGCTTCCCCCAGCTCAGTGCTAAAGCTCCTGGTCCCCATCCTGCGTGGGTCTCCTGCACATACTTAACTTGGGTTTCATTGAGTTCAAAAGGATTACTCATGCATGTAATGTTATTCATACGAGTGAGTGCTCACTGGATTCAGGGGGGAAGAAACCAACCCTTTTCAAAGATTCAGAATATTCAGCAGCCTTTATTATTAATTATTACTCTGATTTACTTTTCATTTAATATCATGCTGCATTATTCCTTCATATTTCATAAACACACACACAGAGATCAGCATCTGCTGCTGTGGCTTTCAGCAGGAGCAAACCCAGTCAAGTACCATGGGAAAGACTCCTCCCGATTTTAATTCTGGATCAACAAAACCAAAGAAGCCCTACAAATCACACTTGACAGAAACCACCAAAGTGATTTGAGTCACCAGGGGTCTGGATTAGGCCTGGCTGGGAAATGGATTTTTCTATATGCCCAGATACAGAAGAAGAAAGATTTAAAAAGTAGCATTTTAATTGGATTGAGTCTATGGGAAGCATCAATTTTGCATTGAAAATCAAAATTATTTATTTTTTCCAAAACTTGATTTTCTTCTCTACTTCCACTTTTAATTTGTCAATGCTAAATCACTATTTTCAGAGGGGGGGGAAAAAAAAAAATCTTTTCATAAAATCTAAAGGTCAAATATCTAATTTCTCCCAAACACAGCTCTGATAAAACATTTGGGCTAATCCTAACTTGGAGACAACTCACAAATAATTCTCTTCTTCATTTTTGAGGTCCTTTGGTCATTCTTTCCAACTGATACCTTTTCTGATAGAAAGCTGGAAAAATCAGACCAACCCATCTTTTGTTACGTCAGTTCTCACTGCCTTGCTGTTCTGACACAAGTGGTCTCACACACTTTAAGGATAACAAAACACAGGTCTTGGAGCTGGCTAAGAGGTTTTGTCTGTAACAGATGAAAAGATTCTCAAATGAGCCGTCTTTCAGAAATACGGGAAAATGTCACTTCCAATGACAAATTTATTTGGTGACAGAGCCAGGCTGAGGACTCTACAGTCCCTTAGCACTCAGAACACACTGGCAGGGTGGGCCACCTGATAACTGAGGGTAGATTTTCCCTGTGGAAATGGAGCTAAGGTCCATTATTAGGGTTATGCTGTCTCTTCCCAGAGTGCAATCCTGACAGACTCCCACATGTACTTTATACAGACTGGGTTGGAAAAATCATGTTCTCCATAGGAAATATCACCAAGTTTGTGTGCAGGAAGGTTTCCCCAGGGAGAATGAGGCACTTTCCACTACTGTCCAGGGAAAGGAGAGAAGGAGAGAAGTCCAACACCAGGCTATGCAAAACCCCTTCCTGATCCTCCTTGAAAGGCAGAGTGATCTACCCAGGTCACACACTAAGCCAGTGGAAGTCTACATCTTCTGAGTCCCATCCCAGTGCCTTCTCCATAGCTTTATGCTCTTCCCTTTGTTTTAGCTGATGCCCTCTAAACTGACAAGCCCAACTTCCAGAGCCCTCCTGGCCCCGTCTGTCATCCCAGCTGAAAGAAACTCCATTCAGGCTGTCCAACTTGGGCCAGCACGAGCAAGCAGAGCTCACAGATGGTTAAATGCATTTGACATTTCACTGCAGGGCCTGCAGCAGAAATCCTTGCCTGCTGTATCCGGAGCCCTGGATAGGAGCGAATCAAGGCTCGTGGCTCCAGCGCTGTGTGTGCACACTCTGCTGTGAGTTAATATTATTGGCTCGCCCCTCAATCATGCCTTTTCCAGCTAGCTGCTCCTGTCAAAGCACATCTCATTAGGCCTGAAGGCTCAATGAAATGGAAATTCATGTTTAAATTTAAAAACAACATATTGACCCTGGGAGCCAGTGATGTCTACATTTTTAATAACTTACTGAGAATAAAAGGAGTGTATGTGTATGAAGGGAGGGCGAGGGCCGGGTGGCAGGAGGAAGAGGGAATGGAGAAGTGGAGGGAGGACAAGCGGACAGGGCAAATAGCCAGCCAAGGACTCCGATCCTCTCCGCTTCCCTGCAGCCCCATTCTCACTTTTTTTGTCCCTCTTGCTGCGTGGAGAAGAGGCTTCACTTAAAGGGACCTCCTGGCCTCAAGGGGAGAGCATGCCCCCAGTCTGATGCTAAAGCAGCCAGGGAGGAGCAGAGGCCTGTCTCTGTACATATGCAGACCCCTCCAGAGGCACATGCACACACACGTGTGAACCCTGGTCCCCGAGCCCTGAGCATCCCAGCGAGCTGCATTTCACTTTACAGAGGAGTAGAGTGCTGCAGAGCGCGAGTAAACACCGAGCCTGTCGGGGGAGGACGTGAAGACAGCTACACTGCATGTGACTTGCCATGTGGCACAACCCCAGCCCCCCTACGCCTCGCTCTGACATCATTCCCAGAGAGGCACGTACATCTCCTGCCACCACGACGGGTTAGGTAACCTGGGGGGGAGGCAGAGACAGCGTGTCTTACCCTGTGTGATTACAGGAGGAGTGATGCTCCTTTCTGCTGGGCTTTATTGTTCCCTGGTATCACCCTGGGAGCTGAGGATGGGGGGGCAGAGGTGGGAGATCCTCTTGTTGTGTGATCACTGTGGCCCCCATGGCAGTGGTTTGAGGTTTGTTTGTTTTTTGTTTTTTTTTTCGTTTTTTTTTTTTTTTTTGTTTTTTGTTTTTATTTTGTTTTGTTTTGAGGGTTTTTGGGGTCTTTTTTTGTTTGTTTCTTTTTTTCTGAAAACAGGAGATCTGACAACGTCATCTTGGCTGGCATCCAGCTTGGGGAATCACAGTCTGTAGGGATAAACCTGCTCTGGCTGCTGCATCTCCAGACAGAAACAGAAATGGGTTGCTGTGTTGCTGCACTGTAGCAAGAGTCTTCTGGTGAAAGCTACATCTTCACATGAGGTTAAAGTCAAAATTGCTAATCTCTGAGGAGAGCACAAAAAGTGACTTCACAACAAGTTTTAGAAGGTTGTATGGGATTACTGTATATGAGCAAAGTATGCCTATCAAAATAGGGAGAGCTGAGATCATTCTCCAAAATGCTCACTGATTTCTCCTGTGGTCCTGTCCCTTTCTGAACTCAGTATTCCAAGGGTACTGAGCAATCCTCTGTCAATATCTCTGGTCTTTGACTCAGTCCTAGTCTTCTGTCTGGCTCAGAGGGATGTGCTTCTCTAGGTACCAAGAATATGAGCAGAGCAGGACTGAAGACTTCCTGACCTACATTCCTGCAAAGCTGTCCACTGCAATTCAGACTGGCCCTAAATATTGTAGGCATGTGAATTCCCCATGTTTTTCTCACTTTTCAAATGAGTTCTCCTGTGTTCTACCACTTATCACTCTGTTGTTCTGAAAAGCACCATGTCCTTACTTCTATAATGCTTGCCATTAACCCTCAGTTCTGAACTGTTTCCTATCTTTATTATTTGCCTGGTAATTTCTCCAGCATTCCTCATCTTTACACTGATGGTTTTTGTTTCATACTGTTGCCATTTTCTAGATGTATTTAAAGATTGTGTTCAAAGAGTTTAAGGCCAGATTTCTCTAATCTCACCTCGTTAACATGATGCACCACAATTTCCACTCACTTACTGAACACCTTGCCCTTGGCTAAAGCATCTTTTCTAGGAAGGAATCCAAATGTTGATTTGAAAACTTCAAGCAATGAAAAAAATCACCCATCTGAAGTTATGACAAAGTTCAATTACAGTCATTGATTACAAAAAACCAAAATTGTACCTTCCTTATCATGTTTGTCTGACTTGCTTTCACGAGTGTTAGTCCACAGTGTTGTTTTCCCTGATAAACTAGAGATATTTTGTTGTTCACATCATCTAAGTTATGACATTCTTAAGGACTTCTCATCTTTTGAAAGCTTGCTCCATCTGCCTCACCTTCTCTTTAATTGCTGGCTGAGTTATTCTCCTTCCCCAACACCTTTTTCCTCATGTTCCAAATATCACTACAAGCCCTCACTCATTTCCTGTCACCCAGGACACCCCGCTGTCTTGGTAAAGGGTGGTTCACATCCATAAGGTTCTGTGGTGGCATTTCAGACTGGTGTGTAGGGGCTGTGAATCCTCTCTGCAGATCAAATACCAGGTACCCTGGAGCCTCTTCAGTCAGGAGACTGCACATCTCACCAAAGGGCTACAGAAGCCTTCAGAGCTCCTTCCACAAGCAGAAAAAGAGGGAGGGGGCAGAAAATCTGCAGGGGTCACATGCAAAAGCTATTAAATAGCCTTTGGGCTTCTATTTAATTTATTTATTAAGCTAGACGAGGAGCACAAAAAGGTATGGAGGCACTTTGTTTCTCAATTTGTGTCTATTATCTATTGAAATTTGACATAATGTTTCCACAGTTCTCCTTAATATCCCACTGTATATAGAATGTGACTAGCTCCACCATCTAATGTGACAGCTTAGGAAGATTAAAAAGAAAAGCTAAACTAGCAGTAGTTGGAGATGAGGAAAAGTAGCACATTTATGAATAATTTCAGCTGAATTCTAACAACATTGCATTCCCTGGACAGGACACATTTATTATCTTATTCACCATGACTACTGCAACATTAGTGATTTGTTACTGAATCAATTATTAATTCATATGAGTGAATAAGGCTCTGTCACTTAACTCTTCAGCTGACCGTGCCCACTACACACTGATTGCAATTTTTAACTCTGTTTACTCTCCTCTTATCTTTACCCTCCCTGAACATCTGTATTAAAACAGATTGATGCTTTCCATTTCAGAAATTTGTGTGACAAAAACCACTTGCTTTGCTTTCACTTGTGAGACTCTCCTGTGGAAAGCTCCCCTTTTTGGTAAACCAGCTTGGTACCCCAATTGACAAGGAGTCAACTGGTTGGGCAACAAGTTGATTTTTGAAAGAGACAGGTTAAAAGGAAAGACAAATATAGATGCCTTTCCTCAAAAGCTTCTTGGGTTCCCACCACAGGAGCAAGGTTTTTAATAGTTTGATGTGCTTGGTCATTGGGATATAAAGCTTGCTAGAAAAAACATGCAGATGGCAGACTTTATCCGCCAATGGCGAGATACAGGAAGAGACGAGATCATGGACTCAATCAAGGCCACCAATCAGAGCAGAAGCAAAGATACAAGGAATACCCACACCATCTGATCTCCCAATTGCAGCTAACACCACTCTGTCTGTCAGCTAGCTAGAGAACCAGGCAACAAATTTGAAGAGATGGACTGTAATCATGGCTCCATCATGGATTTTCTGCATAGGCAGTGATGGTCACATCTGAATTTTGTAACCCTCCTGCCTTTGAGAGAAGACACTAGGAAGAAAAGGGAACATGCTAAAAATCTTGCCAGGATCTCTTACAAGCAATTGAAATGACAGTCATTAACTTACTCCTTGTCATGTGCTGAGCCTACCTCTCAATGGCCACTAGGCAGAAGGTAAAAACAAGCATTTTAAAAGCTACTGTCTATGAAATATATTGTGACTAATCACTAAACTGTGCTTGAACCCCATGTGTATGGTGAAGAAGGCAAGCTCCAGGCCAGGACTATGTTTTATCTCAAATTCTCCTATAGTCCTATAGTCCAGCAGCTCATCTCTGCCTGACACAGGCAAGATACACCCTTAGCTGCATTCCTGGTCCTCCCAAGCATACTGTGTCACCTCAGGGTGACAATCAATCACCCTGAGGTGCTGACCAACACAGTCATTGTTATCTGAGTGAAGGATGAACGAGTAGCCACCTGTCCACTCCAAAAAGAAGCAAAGTCATGCCCTAAGGAAAGGAAAAGGTTGCAGCATCCCCCAAGTGCTCTTGGACATCTCAGAAAGCTTGAACCTATTCATGTTCATTATTCAACAGCACTGTCTTGTCTTCAGAGAATGTTATAAAATGATGTGAGTAGGCACCAAGCATCAACATATCTGCTGCAACTGATGGTTTTCTTAGACAGGGGAGCGCCTGTCACATTCCAAGCCTTTGGAAAGTTTGAAGGTTTTTCTTTTCCTCTTTCATACTCTGCCCTTCTCAGTCCTTCACCAAAAAAGTTTCAGCAGAAGTGATTAAGTTTCAAGACAACGAAAAATGATCTGGTGTTAAACCTAAGCCAAGACCTCTCAAAGGGACTTGTGTATGTTTACTGAGAAATTGCTTTGCAGAAGGTAGAAAAATGTTAGTTTCTGTATCATACCTTTGGAGCATGTTGACATAAGGCCATCCTTCAGCAGTGATGCCTGGAAATGAAGGGCCTTCCAATATCTATTACAGTGGGACTGAGTCTCTCACAATGACACCTTAGCATCCTTCGGATTATGAGAATTACCTGGGTAGCATAGGTCAATACATACAAAACCAGGAAGATAATGCTGAAATCAACAGAGGTCTTCCAATTGACTATACTGTGCCCTCAAATGAAGCTTTCAGGGCATATGACTCACACCTTTACTATCAAACTGCATTTCTCTCACTACAGAGTACATTGAGGGTCAATACAAAACCTTAATAGACAGGTTTTCCAGGATAGCACTTACATGAAAAAATTTCCTCAAATTATGTTTTGTAGTTCTTTAATGAGAGACCAGAGAAGCAAAATTACATTTTTAGGGAGGTGATTGTACACCGTGCTTACTCACAGCTAATGTCAGGCTTCTCCTCTCCGTGTTATCAACTGATGTAAAGGTTTCTACTGCCATAAAAGGACTAAAAGCATCCAACTTATGAATAAAATCTCTCTTCCCCTCATCCTCCTTTGAACTCACTGTCCAAGCTGTGAGCAGCACAAGAATTAAAGTAAATAGCCTAAATGATGACAGGTCAATTAGAGGATTGAAATCATGTCCGATTTCATAATCTGAGGTGTTATAAGTAACACAGAAAGGATTTGTCTACACCCACAAGAGTAAATATTTGATTTTTATCTTGACATTGTCCTTTCAAGGAAAGTCAGAGAAGGGAACACAGAGAGATTATAAAGAGGATACTAATGCATTGTAAAGCCAATGCTTTATGGATAACAGAGAGAGCAGAGGGAGGATGACATCAAGTTCTTCTAATTGTTAGAGAATGGGACCAGTATTTTCAAAATTGTCCATTCTGTCTACTAAGAGAGGTTTAAAAGGCCTTGATTAATTACTCTGTGTGGCAGCCACAACCAGTATTTCTGCCCCAAAGATGGTGAAGTCACACAAGGTAGGACATGGACTGACATTCAAATACAAACACAAATACATGTTGCATTGCTTGATTTGGTCAGAAAAGGGGTGTATTTGAGATACTCGCATGAGGAGGCTTATAGTAAAAGAAGTAATACTTAAACACCTCCAATCCTATTAGAGAAAAAAGAGACTGAGATCTGGTTACTTTTCTTGGCAATTTTTTGTTGTTTTGTTCCAATTTTGCCCCTGCACCTGTCTCAATATTCTTCAATATTCCAATTCTCTGTTGGTTTGACAAAGAAAAGGGGATTTAAGTCTTAAAAGTAATTTGCATGCTCCAGAAACTGAAATTCATCTCTCAATTTGCCACAATACTCATTGCAATTAAGGTGGCTGTGAAAGACGGGCAAGGTCTCTGCATCAGCTGAGTCGGGTTGACATGGAACTCAGGAAAACAAAGCTACTCATGGAAAACGTTTGTTTATAGAAGCCTAAAAGGACAAAAACAAAACAAAAAAAATATCCTCTATCATTTAAGCCTGTCCATAAATCCCAGTAAGACTGCAAAGTTGCAGCTTGCTTGGTATATTTTATGGACAGAGATCTTGCTGACTTGGCTGACACTAGCTGGGAGGCGGGGAAGGCAGGAAAGTTGAGATTTGGGGTGGGTAAACATTCCCATCCATCAAGTGATTGGATTTGCAACTAAAGCTGTGAAAGCCACATCAGATTAATGTTGTCAGGGCAGAAATGATGTGAAAATCATCCGTCTTTAATTCAAGTGACAGTATCAGGGAGTGCACAGGGGGTGTGTACTGGGGCCAGGGCAGTTCTGGACCCTCGGTACATTCAGGCCAAGGTGCAGGGGAAAAGCTCCCACCTGCTCCACACCACGTGTGCAGCTGGAACATCTCAGCTCTTCACACTTGGTGCAGAGAACGGAGGGGAGAGTGGAGGACAGGGTCCAGCAACCAGCCCTGCAATTTCCCTTCAGCTTCACATCTCTTTTGTTCAGAGCAAGATGCCCCAATTGTGCTGAACCGTGTGAAAAAACAACCTACAGAGGCTTTTGTTCTCCGAAATCTCTCATCGAAGGAAAGAGCTGAGACTGAGCAATTTAATTCACTTAGGACTTTTGTGTCTTAATCCATGGAGCAAGGTTTTCAATCAGCTGTGGGGTGACAGGGGAAGGCGGCTCTGTGTGGGCTCCCCAGGGTGCAGGCGGTGGGTGAAGGGCAGAGAGGGAGGCGAGGAGCTGAGCCATGATCCGTCACAGAGCTCCCACCCAGCCTGAGAGGAGCAGACCAGGCAGTACTCCACACCAGCTTTCAGGAATGCAAAGCAGCTTAAGCGTGTAGGTCATTTCAGGACGCTAATGATAATTATAACGAACCCTAAAACGCACTCACACAGCAAATGACGGCGGGATGCAGAGTGTGGGTGAAAAGAGAAGAGGTCCAACTGCTGCCTAAGGGGGCAGATGGAAGATGCACAGGAAACAAATTAGCTTTAAGAAAACAGCACGTACAAGGAGAGTCTATGGGAAGGAGGAGACTAGTGGAAAAAAAGAACAAACCAAAACAAAAAGGGAAAAAAAACCCCCGAAACTAAATAATCAAAGCAAAAACCCCAACAAACAAACCAAATAAACATATCATTTGGACTGTGAGAGCAAGGAGACAAAGAAAATTGGCTAACAGCCCTGGCTGCATGACTTGGGTGCTTCCTTAGTGTATGTAGGAGTCAATTTCTTTCCACCTCCAGTCCCTTCACACTTACAATAGCCCTGCCAGGGCAGGGAGCACATAACACCTGACAGTGAAACAGGGAGAAGTTTCCCAGGGTGTGGGAATGAACCCCACTCTCATTCTGAATGGGATGTGCTTTGCTCCCTCCTCAGCTACACCCCGACCCAATGTTTCCAGCTACCAAAGCATCGCTGCTTGTCCTCACCACTTACAGATTCTCTGCAGAAAAACGACCAGAGACCAAGATTTCTACAGTACTTGGAAGTCAGAAGTCATCTGAGGAAACAGAGCAAAATTTTCTTCATATGGGTGATCCCTATATATACACATAAACCCATCCACACGCATACAAACCTGTTTCCCTACATCCCTGGCTTTATGAAAGGTTTGCTTCTACTTTAAGGACGCAGTTCAGGAAGGGCAGCTGTTGAATCACATTTCTCCATAGAACATGCAGCTCTGAAACTAAATGTTATCATGAAAATCCCTGTGGGCTGAAGCTGGGAAGGAAAAACAGACTCCTGACCTGCAGTTGTTAAAAATGGCTTTTTGCAGAAGAATGGTAATGTGAGGTGCTATCTTACATCAGGTAAAAAAATAACACAGGGAATTCAAATTGTGCATGCTTTTGGAACCTTGAAAACCAAAAAAAAAAAAACAAAAACAAAAAAACCTGAACAAAAAAACAAAAAGAAAAGGAAAAAAGCACCAAAAAAACCAGCACTGAATTTAAACACTATCAGAAAGTAGTTTTGGGACAGGTCTGTGGTGTGCTGAGAGCCATCCATCTGCTCTTCAGATAATCTGACCGTGGTATCATGATTAGAAGTTGTGTATTGGTGCTCCTGTAAGGCAGGTTGATCTCTGCTGCCCCGTGGACATGCAGGTGTGAAAGGGTGTGAAAGAGACAAGCCCAAGTAAGACAGAGGAAGGAGCTCTCTGCTCTGGCGAGACAGACTCCACCTGGAGCACTGTGTCCAGCTCTGGGGTCCCCAGCACAGGAAGGGCATGGATGTGCCAGAATGATTTCAGAGAAGGCCACATCATACAGGTTATCAGACAGGTGGAGCTCCTCTCCTATGAAGAGACTCTCAGGGCTTTGTAGCCCTGAGAACAGAAGATTTTAAGGTGACTTTTTGTGGCTTTTCAGAACCTAAAGGGGGCTTATATGAATGCTAGAGAGGGATTTTTTTTCATGAGCATTTAGTGGCAGGACAAGGGGGAATGGTTTTAATCTGAAAGATAGCAAAAATATTCTTTCTTGTGAGGGTGGTGAGGCACAGGCTGCCCAGAGAATAGATGCCCCATCCCTGAAAATATTCAAGGCCAGGTTGGGTGGCTCTCTGAGCAACCTTGTCTAGTGGAAGATGTCCCTGCCCATGGCAGGGGGTTTTAATGGGACAATCTTTAAGGTCCCTTCAAACCCAAGCCACTTTCTGTGACCCTGTGATTCCAGACCTGGTTCCTCCCAAGCTCTGCTGTAGAGACACACAATTAACAAGGCTAGAGAGATCCAGGTGGGCTGCTGTGGTGGCTTTGAAGCAGCTGAGCCCATGACACCAAGATTTTGTGTCAGCTTGTCATTGTGTTTGAAGAGGATCTCCAAGGCCTTGTAGCAGAGCTCTCTCTGCCTGCTGTCCCCTTGGTGTGAACCACCAGCATCTTTCCTCCTTCTCACTGATCTACTCTGCCAGAAGCTAGGACCTGGTAATAGATCCTGTTCACTCAAGATCTTTTCAGGAAACTTGGTAAATAGGGAAAATTTCCACAGAAAGAGAGCGCCAGCTCAGTGTTACTGAAATAATTAGAATTGAATTCAGATGTTAGCAGCCACACTTAAAAATGTGAGGTGGAAACAGAAATGTTGCTTACACCATGTACACTGTACCTCTGACAGTCATATTAGCTCCTTCTTGTCAGCTTGGGGAAGAGAAGTAACTGTCATCCATGGTTTTCAAAAAGAAATCAAGACCCCTGTGAGGCCAGACAGCTACTGCAAGTCTGATCTGAATTTACTGCTGCAGACGGAGGGGGAAGTAAATGGCACTTTATGAACTCCATCATTTATTGACTCACCAACATTGTTTGCTTTTGGGGAAGCTGGTGATGCTTTAAAACCTATTTTTCTTCACACTGTAAAGGGAGTTGTATTTGTTTGACTGACTGCACTGGCTTGGTGGCAGCATCACCACCTCATGTGGCTAAGCAAGCTCCTTCTCTCTCATTCAAGTACTGAAAATGCTCCATTTCGAAGCTGTTCTGCTTCAAGCCCTCTGACAACTGCTATAAAGATATCCCCTGGAAGCCCCATGTTTCTGCTGGCCCAGGAGCATGCTGTTGCACACGAAGCAATAATACCTGGGAGCACCCAGAGCTCTTGGGAGCCTCCAGGGGGAAGGCAGTGTCCCTCTGCAGCCTGTGCTGCTGAGCATGGCCACACAGAGCTGCAGCAAGCACCCACCTCAGTCCTTCCTGCCTCAAACACTGGCCTAGCAGAACGAAGATGGTTTTCAGATCCTGGTATGACTTGAGGAAAATTGATTCACAAGAGAATCACCTTTCCTAACTGCAGCCAGATAGAAGTTGGGCCATAGCAGGTTGGACATCAGGCACCCACCAAAGCTCTTTTACTCCCCCCTCCTCAGGTGGACAGTGGAGAGAAAATATAACAAAAAGATCATGGGTCCAGATAAGGACAGGGAGAAATCATTTACCAGTTACTAACTCAGGCAAAATAGATTTAGCTTAGGGAAATTAGTTTAATTTATTACCAATCAAATCAGTGTAATAAGGAGAAATTAAACCAAATCATAAAACACCTTTTGCCCACCCCTCCCTCCTTTCCAGGCTCAACTTCAGTCCTGATTTGCTCCACCTCAGTGGTAGAGGGGGGTGGGAAATGGGGACTGTGGTCAGCTCATCACACTTGCTGTTTCTTCCTCCACAGGGATAGGTGTCCTCACACCCTCCCCCTGCTCCTGTGTGGACTCCCTGCCAGAGCAGGCAGTCCTGCAGGAACTGCTCCACCCTGGCTCCTGCCCACGGGTTGCAGTTCTTCACAAACATTCTCAGCGTGGTCATGCCTTCAGGAGCAGGCTGCTCCAGCTTGGTCTCCCGTGGGATCACAAGTCCTACCAGCAAACCTGCTCCAGCCTGGGCCCCTCCAGGGGCCACAGGTCCTCTCAGGAGCCAGGCTGAAACAGTGAGGGTTTGTTTTTTCTGCAGGAAGCTAACTGATGGTCCTTCTCTCATATTAAGATGAGAAGCGTAAGAACCAAGTAATTTTTAATTGCAATAAAACAAGTGCTGTCAAATCCATCTCAAACCCAGGAGCAAGTTCAAAAGATACTTAATGGGAAGGGAGGGAAGACATGGAAGGAGAAAAGAGGCAAAGAGAGACATATGTGCACCAGGGGAGGTTTAGATTGGATATTAGGAAAGGCACTTCATTGAAAATGTTGCCAAGCACTGGAGCACGATATCCAGGGCAATGTTGGCGTCACCATTCCTGTAGGGATTTAAAAAACATGCAGGTGTGGCACCTGGGGACACGGATTAGAGGTGGGCTTGGCAGTGATGGTTACACTGGTTGATCCTTAGGGTTTTTTCCAACCTTAATAATTCTAGGATAAGGAGAGCTGAAAAATGAGATGTTTATTAAGGAACATTTCTGCTCAGCTGGTAAGTTACACCAGAAAGAGTCAAGAATGGCAGAATCACCAGAAACAGCAAGAAGAGGGTGCCTGGGCTCCCAGCCCCCAGGCAAGCCCAGTTCCCCCTAGGAATGCCGTGCCCCTGAGGAAGCTGTGGGAGCAGTCTGGCCCTCTCAGTGCTGAGGGACACATCTCTGCTCCGCTCTTCACGTCCACTCCCACTTAAGCTGCCACAGAATAACCTTGTGCTCCCCGCTGAGCCACTGTGCAAGGGCTGGCAGGGGAAGGGGCTCGGGGATAATGAATGAAGCTCTATATTAGCCACAAAAGCACAGGACAGTCAAATGAAAGGGTAAAAGTATGGTCATGAAAGACAAGCAGTCACTCCGACTGTGTGCTGGAGGTAATTACTGCTATATAAATAAACCAGAGGGAAAAAAAATCTTTTAAAAATCTAATTACCATGCAGCACTGTGGGTTTCAACCTTGGTCAAGTACAGGCAGACCTGATTTACGCTCCATCATAAAATCCTAAGCACGAGGCTGGTCTCCCTCTCTCTTTACAATATGAGTCAGGGAATCAGCACAGGACACTTCTCGGAGAGGAGCTGCCTGATAGATAGATGTGCCCATGTCTGGGTGGGTCAGCATCTCCAACAGGCCCAGGACTACACAAGTACACCACCTGCATGTCTATTTATCACAGTTTTCTGTCTGCAAGATCAACATCTCTTTCTTTTTTTAAAAAAAACAAACCCCCCCCCAACTAATTTTCTCTAACCTCTGTTTCACTTGGATTTCAGTATTTCTGATGATTAGTATTTCTCATGACCCTGAGTAAGGATATTTCCCCCTTGTACAGATCTGTCTTCTCTCTTTCAAGCATGCCATGAGGCATTTCTATGAAACTCCTAATTGTGTAGGAAAGGGAAACTGAGGTCGAGGCATAATTTATCACTGACACTTTTGTCTCCTACTCTAGCAAGAGTTTTATACTCTGTTTGTTTTTTTTTTAAATCTCAATGTGAATGCCTTACCCATCATCCCAAGACAAATAATCACCCAAACTTAGATCTTTATTTCCTGTGCCTTTGCTTGTTGCAAGACAGAAATCATCCAAGAAGAACAGTGGGTGAGTCAAGTGCAGCAGCTAGCTTTAAATGCATCACCATTTTGAACTTGCAGAATTGAGGCACATTCACTAGCAAAGTAAATCCTAAAGCCCATCTGATTCTCCTCATGTGGAACCAAGTGCTACACTGCAGCTTCTTAACTGCAGAAATACTTCTGAGAGCAATCAAGTCCAGGCTGGATTTGCAGCTCCACATTCAGAGCTGTTGATATAAGTGGACAGGAAGCAGATTTCCCATCATGATCAAACAAGAGACATGTTTTTCCCATTTCAAATTGAGAGAGAAAAATCAGAGCCTATTAAGTCAATAATTTTTGTCAGTAGAAAAGCCTGCACACACATACACAAATATTAGGTTGGTGAAATATCTTGTATAAATTTCTAACCGCAACACTGTTTAAAGACACTGCAACTTTGCTCAACAGATTTCAAATCTCAGCGTAGGTTAGATCTGAAAGCAAATCATTTTGCTTAAAGCCATATCAAAAGAATATGCTTCAATAATTCCTAAACATAAACACAGATCTGAAAGTGCTAGGACACCCTAGGGAAATTATAGCTCATTGTGTCATCTAATTGTTTTCAGCACTTTTGGAAAACAAACAGTGAAACCAGAACAAGTATTAAGCAGTAACAAAAGTTAGGAAACAAACACCATGAGAGTTCAAAAGTAAGACAATTTCCCTATCATCGTTAATGAGATTTATTACCCAGCATCTGTTATCCTACCTTTAAAAAGTCAAAGCCCACTTTTAATAATTGCCTCTTGCTTTTATACAGTATCTGGCACTTGCTCAGTTTCCTTGATTAAACCTCAAAGCAGGTAAGCACTGTGATTCAGAGAAAGGAGGATTCAAAGGTAAAACAAATTGCTCAAGTTACAGAGAAATCTGCCAGAGCAAAGAATTAGAGGTTCAAGCTCACATCCTCTACATTAAACCACCCTGCATCTAAAGCCTTAGCTACTATTGCCCACCATCAGAGCGCATTTTTAGGCAACCCTGGCAGCAGTGGAACCTCTGCAGCTGGAGAAACTACACAAATATAATCAGCCTCATCAGAAGAGCCCCTGGATATTTAAATGGACACAGCAAACTGCATGGGTGCTGCTGGTCACGGGGCTGATCATGCAAGGCACTGTCAGGGATAAACTAATAGGGGAAAACATGTTGTAAACATCTTTAGACCTGAAGTTTTGTGACTTGCAGAGGAACAAAATTCTTGAGGAGCCTGTGTGAATTAATACACAGCTTTTCCAAGGGTGGTGCTGTGGCAGCAGTTGAGAAGACTTGGTAACTGAGATGCCTCACTTGATCTTATGGTAAAGATGTTATGGGAGTGTGAGCGGTGTGGGGAAATAACTCACACCATCTTGTACTCACTTCTGACAATCATCTTTTTTAGCTTTTTAAATTAGGATCTAACCCCATTTTGATGAATTTCTTATTGGGCAAAGCAAGCAAAAACATTTGAGATTACGTTTTACTAGCTGTGAAAATCTCAACTATAGCATTCCTGTAGCAGCAATTCTTGAAATGTGTTTTATAAAAACTATGACCCATGCCTCCAAATTTTATCCTATCTTCCTGCAGATCTTTCAGTCAGGGAAAATGTAAGCAGAGAGTTCAAACTGTCACAGATCCACTTACATTATATTTAAAAGTAAAAAGAAGGGGACAAATATTAAAATTCTTCCACACTAAGAGAAACAGAGAGAACTCTAAAAGCAACTGGAATAGCTCTTGGGAACAGCTTTTTTCTCTTGAATAAATACCTTGCAGTTTACAACTTTCTATTAAAAAAAAAAAAAAAAAAAAAAGAAAAAGGGATATTTTCTCCTTTCTACCTTTCTTCAAGCTATACAAGAGCTTTATGTTGTAAAAAAACGAGGTGTTTGTTAAACCCCAGAACGGGCTTCTTGTATGTGTGTCTGAATATGTGCATTTTTCCAGTGGGTTCAAGAAAAATGCATGTACAGTATGTGCCACACACCGAGGCTGCCCCTGCTCTGAAAACTTTGCTACATGCCCACAATTCCAGGAGTGCATGAGTGGCATGACTTGGAGCTTCACAGATGAAAGAGACCAGTGGAAGGCAGAACTGCAGGGACATGAAGAGAAACTCAGATGATTCTCATCAAACTGACGTGCCTACTCTTCCTTCCTCTATTCTCCACTCCAACATTCCTCTTTCTTCCCCATTTGACTGTGTCCTCTAAGCTCTTGCAGCTCTGTAGCCTTTGCAGCATTCACAGTTTACTGAACTTTTCCTGGATAATATTTCTTGTCTGCTAATTAAATAAGGATTTTAAAATAAGGATTTTATTTTAAAAACTAAAAATAGATGAGAAAATTTAAATAAATAAATAAATAAATAAATAAATAAATAAATATGTTAGCAGTGCAGGAAAGGCTATTATTGCTCTAAAAAAAATAAAAAATAAAAAAATTACAGAGTCTGATTTTGAGGAAGACAGGCAGTTGTCAGCTCATAGCAGAAGAGCCCAGTGGTCTCACATGGCTAATTCTCTTTTTGGGGTGATCCTCTCTCTACAGACTAGACAAGGAATAGTTTTGCTTACTCCTGTCTGATTCAGCTGACCTCAGGCAACCTTCCCCCAACCTGTCACAGTGTAAGAGTCATCAAGCAAAGCAAGTGCAGTGTGAATTTTGTGGAAGTTCAAAAGCACATCAGAGATTTTGACTTGCTCTTTTAAAGAAATAGGATGTGCCACACTCAAAAATGGTCCTTTATGTTCCTGAAGTGCCTGAAAGTTATAGTAAGAGAGAAAATGTTTCAAGTGTTTAGCTCCTACTTTACTATACTGAGTTAGTGACAAAGGCTTTCAGGCAGAATATCTGCACAATAGAGGCTGCTCAGTAAGAGACAATCTCTAGAAAGAAATGCACAGAGACTTTATCTAGGGCAAACAAGACTATGTGTTTAATATCCAGGCTACTACTGCTACTCTGTTGTGTCATTTAACTTACCCTATGATGATTTTTTTCCAATTCAGGAAAAAAAGGGACAATATATTTACTGTTTGCTTCAATCTCACAATTATGTGACACAATCCAACAGAATTTGCTGTGAATCGTGGTTGAATTTCTGAAAACAAAACAAAGCAAGACAAAAAAACCCACCAAACCCAAACATGTCTTTGGTCTGTTTCTTAAATGTCATTAAATGTGTTAAATATAATTAAATATGTTGAACTCTAAGATAAGCAGCATTCTTATTTATTTTTTTTACCACAATAATATAAATTTTTAAAAGTAAATTGAATTTTTCATAGCACTTCCTGCATGTCTCTAATATTGCACAGGATTAATAATATAAATTCTGAATTGCAGAAGAGAGAAATAAATTCTAGATAAGGGCATAATTTAAAATGTAAAAGGAGTAAATTAGGCAATGAGAATTATCCTTGAGAGCAGAAGAAGTGAGTCCAAATCTGAGAGGGAAACCTGACCACTGAGTCACAAGGCAAAACTCAATTTTATCAAACCCTAAAATTAATATATTTATTCCAGGCTTTACTGACTGCAGCAGAGATCAGGAGAATACATGCACTACTGATTCTGCCACAATTCCATAATGAAAGATGGGAGGAATGCTTTGAAAGTGGTTCAGTTGTACAGCTGCAGCGGAAGGCACTGAGCTACAACACCAGCTTCATGGGGGAGCTGTGCTCACAGGGCTTTTGGGGCACAGTGGAACCAGGTAATTTAACAACAGTGCCTCAGAGGGGGAAAAGCCTTACTCACTCCTATCACACTCAACTCACACTATAAAACGAGCTGGCTCTTAAAACAAGCTTGGCTTGGTTACAGAGGCTCAAAATGTGCCCTGAAATTCCTTCTCTCTTTCTGTCCCCCAAGGCCTGTGGTGGCACCCCAGTGCTGCATCTGCCACCCACCCCACTCATCACGGGAGATTTAGGGCTGTGTCAGGCTGGCAGGGGCTGGGTGAGGGCGGCCACACAGCAGTGTATTTATTGTGCATCACTTAGGAGATGCAGAATATTGCTTGGACACTTTAATAGATGCATCACTGTTAACTGATTTGCTCTGAGGCACCATATGCTAATCAAATGGGGTGCGATGCATAATGTCTTATTAATGTCGTAATAAAGGAAATCTTGATGTGTTCTGTAATGTCTTTATGATTACCTTTAATTTTAGATAGCTAGTGAAGGAATGTGTGTTCAATACCTGGATCTGGTGTCTAATTACCTAGGATATAACAAGAACCAAATGTACAATAAAAGGCCAGGGTTTTTACTGGAGATCGCTGGTGACAAAATAAACCATAAATAAGTCTTACAATCTGAACAAGCCTGAAACAACACCTCCAGATTGGCACATGAGATTGTTTCAGGCATATTTTGATTTCTTTTTATCTTTAGTCACCAACCTGGAGAAAGAAAAAGCATAGACACAGAGGTATATAGCTTCAAAGCTGCTCCCAGGAGGTTTAAATACACGGGCCCAACAGATGTTTTACATTTACTTCTACAAATAAACACACACATAGTTCTGTCATTCAATTCAAGCCACCCCTTATGCTGATGACAGCTTTTCAGGTAGAGTTACCTTAAGCCTCCTCATCTTTTCATAAATGCTCTTACTGCTTCCCTTCTTAACACACACACACACACACACTCCCCACTACTACTTTGAATTACTTCTGAGTGTTTGAAACAACCTGGAAAATAAGCTCTTATTAACAGCATTTGGATTCAGGTGTTTTCTTTTATGTAATTTGCCTAATCCTCAATGTATTTTGCATAGGAAAATGGTAGCTCTTCTCCCTTTTTTAACTGGGGAAACCGAGGCACAGAGTTCAAATAACCTGATATGTGTGACAGGACTTTGAATTTGGGATTAGGCATCAGGTCTCACAACTTCTAAATCAGCTTCTGAGCAAATAAATGCTTGGAATGGAACTCCTCACATCAAACAGCATTGCTAGAAAATTTTGGTTTTGTTGTGTCAGGTAAGAGAAGTTTCAGCAGTCTTGTACAAAGGAGGAATTTATTAAAAGTGACATCCTTGCTCTATCAAGGCTCTCACCCAAAACCTGGTGCATTTGCAGATATGCAAATGTCACCCTTTCACCCTTCTTTTGTAGAACAAGTTTTTAAACACAGATTTTGAAACTGAGGGAGTGAAATTTGAAACAGAACACACGTGGAAGTTTATGCATGACCCTTCACAACCAGAGCTGCTTGTTAGTAACATCTGGCTCCCTTCCTGCAGACAGGCTCTGGGGTGCCTTGTCCCTAAACACATTCAACAGGTGCACACAGAGGTATTTTTCAGGCAGGTGTTGGTGAAATTAAGATCAGTGTTTGGCCATTGCAACTGAAGTGGAGAGGAAGGATTGGAAAGAGTGAATTCTGGATCTCTGAGTGAACTACAGGCTGCTGCTGCTTTAACATGAATCAGAGAAGAGCCTCTGCAGGTCAGTGGAGTCACACCAGGGTAGAAGTAGTAAAAAGCTAAATGAAAACCAGGCCCAGGAATTAGAGCAGCAATGCTGCTTGGGCCCTAAGAGACAGCCAGAAACCCTTTGATAGAGTAAAATCCTCGTACGCTGCAAGAAACAACCTGCAAGAGAGTTCCCTGTCGGCATCATTAATGCATTCCCCAAAGCAGAAATCAGAAGGCTCTTTCCAGAGGAGGGAGGTTGTAGAAAGAGGCTCCTTGTTTAATGACATCAGTGAATGTTTTGCCTAATGTGGAGACGAAGAAATTTTCCTTCTGACTTAGTATCAACACAGGCTGGTACAGGCCCAAAATTCATGGTCAGAATGGGTGCAAGGGAGAGTAAGAAGTGTAAAGGAGAAGTCATTTCACTAGTGGGATAACTAGAGAGTGGTTTTACAATTTATGATCCCTTCTAGCCCTTTTGCTTCCTGGATCATGGGATTTGCCTTCATTATTATCTGTTCCTCTGTCTTTTGGATTTATGAAAAATAGGGAATTGCTGCTCAGGATCAAGCAGAACAAAATCAACCTGGAGACAGCCTTGGCCCCAGGTGAGAAAGAGAATGGAATGGTGCAAGTAGGCTAAGGGTCACATTTTCAGCTGTTACATGATTTGAAGTCTGGATCAGCTGAGAAAATTATTACAAAGTACATAATATTTCCTTCTCCATCTTCTTCAAAGTTCAGGTCTCAAATCAGTGTTGTTGTTTCTTAAGCTAGTGATCAGAGCTGTGAGGAATCCCAAAAGATCAGCTGATCCAGAAGGAAATATTAATATCCAGTAGTTTGTGGATGCTTGTCCAATATAATCTTCACAGCTTCTATGGACTGACACAGCATGACAGTCCTAAAGCAGTCCTCTTTTTCCTGTATATTGAAATTTACTGTTCCCTGTGGTAGTTGTAAACTCTCTGAACAAGAGTTAGCAACCTCCACAGGAGCACACCTGCCTGACTTCCATGAGACAGAGGCCAAACTTGTGTTTGTCTGTCATTCTTCTTTTTTTTTTTTCCTGCTTCTACCTCCAACCTTTTATTTAATTATTTATTTTATTTTCCCTCATCTGACGAATGTAACTTTTACAACTTCTATGCCACAAGCTATGTTTATATAAAGTCTAATTTGTATGGAGATGCCTTGGTTCTTGACCTCTGTGCATTGCCACAGTTCTGGATACCAAGATACCAGTTTCCTCTTCATATAGGAGGATTTTGTCACTGATACACCTGGACTTCTCAACATTAACACTGCCCAGGGTGACTCTGAGATAATGTGGAAACAATAGAAAGGACAGATATCAGAAGAAGCTAGAAACAGAAACAGACAAGGAAGAGGAATTATAAAAATATTTGGGTGTTAGATCAAGTTTACATTTCTCCCTCAAAGCATTGTTGAAAACTCTGACCAATATAGATTCCACAGTTTCTGTTTATCCTACCAATATTGCTGCACCAGAGTGAAAAATAATAAACACAGGACTTCAGACCAACTCCAGCTGAAACTTCAGATGAGCCTGAGTATCTCTGGGTTTGCCTAACCTGTATTCCTAATGCTGTTTGTTCTAAGTCAGCAAACCCCCGTTCCTACAGGGAATGTTTGAACTTAAGTCCTAATCCATATGAACGACGGAAAGAGCACATAAGAGCAGTAATCGTAAATCTAAAGCCTTTTATTTTATTTTTCATTCCCTGATAGTTCCATAGCTCTAAGCATTGTGGCTTCCACAGAAGGTAGCAGCACATTGCCAGCAGCATACCTAATTAATTCCTCCTCACTTGTTCCATGTGGCTTCCTTACCCCCCATCCAACTGACCTATTGCTTCTCTTCAAGATAGGCTAAATTAATGATGATAAAATTAAGAAAGAAGTGAATTATTTAGTTCCAGAAAGTATCAAAGCTTACATGATCCCAGCACTGAGTAGGCCAGAAGGATCAGTCCATACCCTGGGGATTGTTTTTCTGGGCTCCACCCAGAGTTCTCATAAAAATCAATGGGAATTTAGCCTGGTCTTCAGTGGGTGACCTTTTGATTCTCAAGAGGTGCATAACACTTGGCATTTACTCTGTGCAGTGTCTTTCACAAGAAGGGCTCAAAATATCTCTCTACACCAAGTCCCACAATATCCTCAAGGGGAAAGTAAGCATTATCCTCATTTAATTAATGCATTGCCAAAGGCTAAAATACATACTAAAGGAGGCTGATCCTTCAAGGTGCACAGCTTGCTCATATTCTGGTGAAGCTGGTGGGGAGATGAACACACTGAGCACCAAACTGGATTAACCTCCAAGACCAAGGCCAGTTTTCAGATCAGATATTCTTGCCCATCGTGCTTCATCCAAAGTTTATAATCAGTGCCTTCACCCACTGCTGCATCAAGATCCAAGTGATAGCAACAAGAAATATTTTAAACTGATTGTTTGTGGTGGTTTATGTCCATAATCCATCTAATCCTGAAGCACACCAACCAGTGTGGCCCCTTTCTCCTGTGAATCAGCACACTGCAGCAAGCAGAAAGTCTCACCAGGAGGGCACTAACCTGCCCAGGACTTGGATTTATTTATTCCTGCACTAGCCAGGATTTGGCATATGGCCCTGAAGTAAGTCACCACTCTCAGATCATCTGTGCAACTCCTATCTATTGCCCTGACACCAGTTCTGAGTATCATGCAATCAGCAATGTGCTGCCTAAAAGCCTGAAAGTAGGGCTAAAGAAAACTTTGCCATGATGCAGAACCAAATGTTCAGAGCTGGACTGAAACTGCTTTTTTTTTTGTTTTGTTTTTTTCTGCATAGTATCTGTAAAGCAGAATTAAGATAGCATGTCACTGAAAATAGGATCTCTCCTATGGGGGATAATGCCTACCATTATTTCAGAACCATTTTCTGTTCTATATTCAAGGAACTCCTGAGTCTCTACAAAAGGCAGTCTACTTGCAAACATTTGGTGTTAATGTTTGACGACCAGAAGCACAGCAAACCCAAGGTGTATTTCAGAACAGTACGTGAGTTTTCTTTGTTTCAGGGGCTGTACAAGGCATCCATTAGAAGGTGATGAGCTAACTGCAATCTTCTTGGAAGTTTTTATGACTGTACCAAGGTTTAAAGAGGTGCTGCTAAATGCACCTCAGATAGGCCCAGGTGTAAGACCAAGTCGCATACAGACACTCTGGCAAAGTCACTTTGAACTGGAGAACAAGGATTTCAGGATCTGAAGCCAAATAAAAGTGGCAGTGAAGAGGAGGGACAACTCAATAAGTCAACCTCCAGTTATAAAACTACTGAGCATGTGTGCTGGAGGTGATTGAGCGCAGCCTTGAAAATGTTAGTGGTGGAGAAAGTGCATGAAAAAAACATCCTAAAGATGTCAGCTTGATTAATGCCAAAAGGTTTCTTCAAAACTTGATTCTCCGGGTCTGTGTTTGTGCTCTCTTTGGCCACAACTTCAGTTGTTAGTAAAGTGCAGGTCTTGTTGCAACAAAATCTCAGCTCTGAGATCTTGCAAGTTGTTCAGAATAGCAACAAAATTTTAAAACTGAATGTTTTGGGAATGCTTGCAGGTAATCTTATTTATTTATTTATTTATTTATCTGTTAACTTTATTTTATTTAGCAGTACTTGGTACTGAAAGATATTTAGAAAAACACAAAGTATATTTTGACAAAAGTTTTCTATTATTTTATTTATTTTGGTTTTTTTTAATCTAACATTCCATGAGCAAGCTACCATATTTGAACACGGTTAATGCACAGAGTTGATTAAAGGACTCATGCAAATCTTCTGGCAGAGTATTCTCTGTGATTCTTAGTTAGGTATTTCTTAGTGCATGCTCCAACCAAGAGCACAGTTATAAGCCTATAAACAACATGACCCATAAAAATTTAACAGTAGCTCCTAGTTATATATTGTTACTTACTATTTTCTTTATTATATTAGACATCTCCCATGCTCCAGGTATTTTACAGCTCTTAGAATAGTTAATGCAGTTTAAATATATATAGTGACTGTACTGAGTTCTCGTTTGGGGAAGGAACTATAATCTATCAGAAAAAAAGCTAATTACAGTTTATCCCATTGATTTATATCTCCTCAAGCCTCCCCTCCCAATTTTTTTTGTAGGTATTAAAAACCTTAGGTTGTAATTTTGATATATGCTACTAGATAGATTAAATACCAGCTAATTCTCATATAAAAGTGGTAGTTTGATCAATACAGCTAAAGCTTCATTCCTCACGTATGTATTTCTCAGCTTTAGAACTATCAATTTTAATCTTGAATGTTGGGATTAGATAATAATCAGGCCAGAAATTCAGTTCCACAAAATTCAGAAAATCCTCCTGTTCAAATTCCACAAAAAAGAGCAGTAGATCCTTTGGAATAAGGAAGATATGCTGGATAACCTCACCAGACTCCATGGCTTCTACCACCAGCCCCTTGCCTTCCTCCATCTCCCCCTATTCCTTCTCTTGTCAGAAGCCTCGAGACAGATGTGAGAGAAAACACCCAAACCAAGTTAGAAAAAGCAATTTTGAAATTATTTGTTTCCCAGGCTCAAAATATGGGGAAAGGTACTGGAAAACCACCAAGGTTTGCCTTCACATTCTGCAAGCAGCTGAGTAAATCTGTTTTGCCCTTCTTCTATGATACAAATGTATTTCTCACTGAGTGAGTCATTTCATTTCCCAGATAGTCCCAACGTCCTTCTTGTGAAGGAGGGCACAAGAGAGAAAGGAAGAAACAATAAATAAAAGTCACTTCAGCAACAATGGGTGTGATGTGGGAACCTGATTAGAATGTCACAATATAGTCTTGATATAGGAAATTAAATAGAATAGAGTAAGTAGCCTACAAAGATTTTGGTTTCAAATAGCATGTATTGTCACACTGAAAAACAAGAAAGAGAAAAACAGGAAAGCAACAGAGCTGGTGCTAGATCTCCAAGTGGTTTTCTACAATAACTTTGAAGAAGGTCATGTGAGGAAAAGAGGAAACTGAAGCCCTTTCCTCCAACAGAGAAAAATAAATGGGTGACTCTATGCTAATGAAGACAATTCACTCCCAGAATGAGTCATTCAGCAGAAGCAGGGTCTCTGTCCTGCCTGTTGATTCATATTCTTTTCCCTCCAGCATGAAGAAGTCATCTTAAAAGGGTTGGCTGTGTGACCTACCCACTAACAAGTTTGGGTTTAATTTTGTTATTTATTTGGTATTAGCATAGTGTCACCCCCAGGAGATTTTCCCTTCAGTCTCTGTCCTTCAGTCTCTGGGTTATCTTCTGTGAGGTGGGACAGACGGAAGCTTGAAGCAAGACATGATGCCATAAGAAGTACAGAAGAAACAGCCCACAGGCAGGCAGAATGTCTTTGGGTCAGAAGGTCAGCTTGGCCTCCCCTTCACCAAGCAAAAATCAAGGCAGGATTTTATTTTTGCCTTGAATTCTGGTTGTTGCTGTATGAATAATTCCTGAGGTTTCTATTTCTCTCCCCTGCTTTGACACACAGGAGCTTTTAGACAGACCAGGCCCTCGGATGTGAGAGCTCAGATCTGAACCAGCGCAGTGATGGAATAAAGGTCCAACTATGCAAAGCTTCCTTGAGCAAAATTGTTTAAAAATCAAAATAAAATGAGGATGTCCACAACATTGGTTGTAAAAGGAGTACCAGCTGCACAAGGACTGTACATCTGACCTGATCGACTGCAGTAAAAAAAATTATAAAAGCTTGTCCTTCAGAACTAGAGCATTTTATTTTCATTTAATGACAACCATGATGGTCTTTTTAAGAAGCAAGCAAAAATTAAAGTATTATTTTTAAGTGTGTATTTTTTAAATGTATCACTTTATGGAGACATTACTAACCAGATAGCTGGTATAAACTGTCATATTTCTAGTGGCTGAAGACAGCTGAATCAATACTTCAAACTAGGCTCAATATTTGAATGCAGCAGTAAGGAAAGTGGTGTAATCCACTGCTATAGATTAGATGGCATGTCAATCTGAAATTGCACATTACAGAAAAACTAGTTAGAGTGACTTTACTCTAAATATAACTGTGTTTGTTTTTTTTTTCCCAAATGGTAAATATTCTTTGTGTTATTTAGCCCAAGTTTTTTGTGGTATCATACAATGCAGAATTTGTGTCCTGTATCTATCACACAGTCAAAACCACTCAATAAAACATCAAATTAATTATCAAAAAGTATTTAAGATAAAAATCTTTGATTGCCTGTAATGAGATGTCCAATGATGTTAATCACAAAAAAAGTATCTGCTTAGAACTAACCATCAGAAACAGATTTCAGTGTGAAATAAGCAATGATCATTATGACAGGGATAATAATAAAAAAAGAATAAATTGCACATATATTAAGCAAGAGATCTTGTGTATTAAATATTAATTTTATGCTTCATATTCACACCTATAACTCTGTAAATAAATTTTAATGTTTATTGGGGATTTCTTGCCTTTGAGCAGTGAACTTTTGAAAGGAAAACGCAAATCTATTTTGAGAGCTCTGAAAAGGTGACTTTCAGTGTCATAATTCAGACAAATACTTTTCCTCCAAGTAGTAAGTACTTTTTAACTTTCATAGAGAGAAATCCATCTTCACATTTTACTCCTTTTTGTTTAAAAGGTTTATTTCTGTCAGCCAGGGCCATGATTCTGCTCGCCAGAAAATTAGAGAGAAAACTGCCATTTGCTCCGATAGAAGCACAAAGCAGACTTGAATTCATGATATATTGTCTCTCTCAACCAGTCACAAAACCCTGCACCATCCTCCCTGCCAGGCAGGCTGGTGCTGCATTGCTTGGGCAGACAGCTGAGGGACAGAAACCTTCAGAATAACATGAGGTATTTTCCCATCTTTGACCATACCTGATGTCAAAGGTAAGCAAGTAAAAACTGGGCTGTGCTACACCAGGTTTACCAAGTCTCAGTGGCAGCAGTACCTGGCTCTGATATTAACAATGAAGCCTGAAGCCAGGAGGAGAAAGATCATTTGTGATGGGCAAAGACTAGGTGAATTTTGGAAGCTTTCTTCCTCCCTCTTGTTTGAATAGCAGAGGCTGCACTTGCCTGGAGCTGCTGCAGTGGCAACCCGTGGATTGTACTCCCTTATATCATCATTAGCCTGAAAAAGCATGTGATCTGTGCTCCAATTTACCAGTAAGGATTGGATGGATAGCTCTGTGGATGGCAGGAATATCCTGGCAGCCCTGCTGCAGCAGCAGTGAAGGGTATCTTGTACTCAGGTCAGACCAGCAGATCTGCTCTCTGTGAAGGTTTGGGATGTAAAAGAACCCAGCAGTTACTAGAGAAAAGCTAGTTTGGATGGGGATTGAGGTTGAGAAGGACATATTGGGTGGATGGGACCACATTGGACTGTGCTCAAGTTACGTGTACTGGTTTGTCCATCTTAAGGGTCTCCAAAAATCCCTCACCCGCAGTTTTGGGTGGGCTCCTGTCCTGCAGCTCTGTGCAGATCTCACAGCTGCTGGTCCCACAGCTGCCACACCTCCTGTGGGGGACACTTCTGCAGCTCTCTCAGGCCAGTGACACCAATCCCCATTCTTTTGAAAAGAAGGAAAGAATTTCATATGCAGCTCCAGTAATATTTTTCTCTGCCTGTAAGTTGTTTTTCCCTCTCTCCATTCCATGGGCCCCAGGGAGCTCTGAGGAAAGTGCAGTGATTTTCCCTAGTGTAAATGCTTAGAAAAAGTCCTGGTTTAGAACTGGTCTGTGACAATAACTAGACCAAACTAGTCATCCAGGTGAAAAGTATGACTTTTTTTTGTCCAAAATTAGCATACAGTTCTTATATATATATATATATTTAATTGTTTACTTAATAATATTATCTTTCTGAAGGAGCAGATAGCCAGGAAATCTGCATGTAGGTGCACAAATGGTGGAAATACTGAGCATTAATTTTTTTCCAGTCTTCCTCCCAGTTTGCATTCTCTCCTGTCAAAGTAATGTGCTTAATCTCAGCTAAGGCTTTTCCCTCAGTGAGAATCAGGCTTTCCCTCCTCTATCCACAGCCTGATTTTCATTAGATTTGTAGGAAATGAATACATTTGAGAGGGCTTATTCCAGAAGAGGAGGGAGAGAGAGGAAGAGAGAGAGAGAAAGGGAGAAGGACTTGGCTAGTCAGTTCAACAGACTGAAAACAGGCAAGAATGGAAAATAGAATTACAGTAAAACTGTTTATAACTCATGTTATCTGAAAGCCATGTTTAAGAGAGACTCCAAAAAGTATTGTGGTGATTCCAAAGATGTAGCTTATTTACCTCTACACTATAATAATGTTTACTCTAATTTTACTCACTTGTTTAAAAAAATAAAAAATATAGAAAGCAAATAAATTAAAAATATGAGTAGGAAAAATGGATGATGATTTAAAACAAAATAACTGATTACACTGGTCAGCTGGTTAAGCTGCATACACTGGCAGCTCCTGAATCCTGATGCTGTATACTGATGCTGACTCCTATACACACTCCTGTGTAATTATCGACTTGCTATTGCACACACCAATCTTCTGGGTCTGGCACACTTTCTAAACACTTTTGAAGCTCTTGAGCCTCATTTGCAACCAGTGGTAGCATTATACATAACTATGGCTCTCCATGCCCTTGTCTGTGAAGCACAAGGAAGCAGAGTCAGGAGTGCAGACAGAGCAATAGGAGAAGTCAAGATATCACTAAAGCAAGGAGGGCTGAGTCTTGTCTAGGATGAAAAAGTCTCTGTGTGCCTGAGATGGAAATACAGCTCCTTTCAAGACAGAAGAGCCTAAGGCCATACACAGTGAGTTCAAAATGCCACAGTCAGGCCTGCCATGACAAATGGAGTTTATCTTGTGGAGGGCAGCTTCGTCCCCAGTTTCAGTGGGGCCACATTGGTGAGGGATTGGAGCCCATGGGTGTGGCACCAAACTGGAAGCAAAAACTACTTAGCAAAGTACTGCTGCTAAGGAGCCTTTGGAGATATAAAAAATTCTTTACCTCTCTTTTCTCTCTGAAACTCTTCAAGTAAAACACCGTTTCCCTGTGCAGTGTAACAAAAATGACAGCAGCCTCAAAAGTTTTGTTTTGTCGCTTTTTGTGACATCTCCTGTCTGCTCAATTATTCAGTGGCCAAGGGGACCAAACTTAGTCTGGTCTTGTTCAAAAGTTTGTGGTCTGCTCTGCTGACCTAGAGAAGAATCTTTTATTCACAGGTAGATGAATGGAAAAGTTTCTTTGAGACAGAGGCCCCCTAAGGCCAAAAAAAGTGCAACATTCTGGAGAGATAAACATCCTAATATGACATTTCACATCTTATCCAGAATGTCCACAAAATCTAACGCAAATTAGTTTAGCCCACATGCTCTTGATAAAAAATTAACTAAAATGTCCAACTCCACTCTTGAATCACTGGGACACAGGAAAATCAGGCTTGAAATCTTGGTTTCATCACAGGTATTCTGTAAAACCTGAAAATTATATGAGGAAATTTAATGTGCATCATATATTAACTTGCACATCCCTCTGGATTGTTCTGGAACCCCACTATAAAAACACACTTTCAATGCCTCAATACCTTGTAATTTGAGTCCAAGGAGCAAAATCAGAAGACAAACAAAAAGGGAAAATGAGAAGAAGAGTACATTATGTATAAAACATTCTCCCCTCCCATGCTGCAGTAAATTTTGTCTCCATATTTTAAAAAACTCCCAAAACATCAGACTAGACATTGTCTTATTACTGAATGCTTACAGAACCACAAGCACAACAGATCACAACACCTAATAAATAAACACAAACAGTTTGAGTCTTTTGAAAATATGTACCTGCTTCTAGATTTTACAAATTTGAGAAAACACAGAAAGCCTTGTGTTTTGGACTGCAGCAGCCAGTCTTCTCTGCTCCACCATCCATTATATGCTGAAAAAGGGAGAAACTCTCCTGTGCTGCACTCTTAATTCTTGTGTTCTGCAGGTTCTGAAAGGATTCTGAGTTCCTCATCTCAGTTCTTTGTCCCACACAAGCCATATTCCTGCAGTACACATCAGAAAACCCTAAATATACACTTTAGTGTAAAAAAGACTTTCCTCTTCAAGGGAAAACTAAAGTACTTTACAATTTTCCAGAGTGACCATGTTGCTAGGTGGGACAGAAGAGATAAAGGTCAAAAACTTGCTCAGGGCTGTGGTACTGTGGTACTTGAGTATCTGTAGCAGCAGAATGGGCAGTGGCTACCATGATGTCCATGCATGTGGTAGACACAGAACTTCTAAATTCATATATCTGGTTTTTATATGGTAAATTACTTACCCAGAAAACTTTTCAACTCATTGCTCCCTTGTTAGTTATGCTTTACTCTTGTAAGTATTTGACAGAAATGTACTCACAGTTCTTTACAAAAGGCAGCCTTTTTTTTTTTTTTCTTTTCACCTGCAGCCGACTTTTTGATCCACACCACTGCTATCAGAGGTGAGCAGCAAATTTTTAATCAACACATTTAATCACTCTGTCTCTTCAGAGAGGCCACTGTAGTGATCATGTAATCTCCTTTGTCTGGGTTCCTGGAAATTACTTGGAAAAACAATGGTTGCAGCTGCAGAAGTGCTGCAGAGTGAATAGGGAAAAGAGGTGCTCCAGCCTCTTTCTCAGTTCCAGCATTTCTCCCTCAATTTAGAAAATGCAGAGGATCCAATTAGCAACGCTGAGTATGGTTTCCAGAGCTATTGATGGGGCTCTGCATGGAGCACCTCTCCTAGCTAGAGAAATAGCATATCTAACCAAAAATACAACAAATACTACTAACACTTATATTATATTGGCTAACTGGTGTTGGAGAGACTGAAGTCATCATTACTGTTGCTTAGGATTTGTCATGCTGCCATACCAAATGCACATTGGAGATTTCAATGGGCAGAAGTGACAGCAACTTAAAGGGGCACCAACTGTTCAATTTATCTCATTAACTTCAAGCTCTTAAGTAACCTGTCCTTCAGAAACGCTTCAAGAGATTTCATTGACTGCAGAGTGAACTGAAGGAGATTAGCTCCTAACTTGACACCTCAGCTGGAGTGAATCAGGGGCCGGCAGTCAAAGACACAAGGCTGAATCACCAGTTCTCTTCACAGCTGTACTGCAGGCTGCTGGTGAACAAGCCTTCCTCTACCCCAATTCTCTGCCATCCCTCTCCACTCCTTCCCCACACTCCCAAAGTCAAGGGACATCTCTGCACATTCATGAGATGCTTAACCCTGCAGGATCCTGCCTCTCGCTGAGCCCAACATGCAATTATTGATGCATAACTTTACAATCTGAATTACTACATCACCAGCAGAACACCTTTTGACAAGGCAACAGCTCACATTAAAAAAAAAAAAAAAAAAAAAGGCACCCTCTGAATTAGATGATTCTAATGGAAGTACAATCTTCCACATCTGAGTAGAATATTAATACAAAATTGGAAGCAGCATCTTAGTATTAGGAGCCTAGTCCCTAAGTTCACTCTGTATTGAATGAGCAGAGATTGGCATAGCCAGATGGCAATTCAGATCCTAGGTAGGCTGAACTGACCCCTGGAAGTGTCTGTGAATATTAACAATTCCCTTTAATGATTTGGAAAGCACGTCTTAATTTATACTGAAGCCTCTAGCGTATTTCTTTCCTTTACCACCCGCCTCACAAAATGTTGACATAGAAGACACCAAAGCAGAAAAACCCCCCAAAGAACTCTAAAAAGATTACTTTTATCTTCTATTTGAAGCTGTCTATGCAACAGATTGTTCTAACCCACTTAGTTGCATTTTCTGAACAAAACTGCAGTTACAAACAGAAATTTTAGAATTCTGAATTTCAAGAAACAGATGAAAAAAAATCTTAGGTGTCATATAGTATAACAAAAAGGATAAATTCTGAATCCATTGACATAAATGTCAAGGGTCTCATTCTTTTGCAGGTCTCAACTTTAAGTGGTACCTGCCATCACATCAATGCTGCTGGAACTACTGTAAATGATGGAGGAGAGGAAAAAGAACATGAAATGAAGTTGCCCTTGCACTGATATATCATTTTTCCCTGTTTCCATAGAGCATAACAGTTGAGGAGGGGAAAGCTGGACATAGGCCTATTCATATGAACAGCTGCTCCTGCTAATTACCTGTCGGTTTCTAAACTCCTCATCGGAGGACGAGGGAACAGCATTCCCACCACTGGAACTATTAAAAGATCATCTGTTTCTATCATCAGACCAGAAATGGAGACTCATCTCACCAGGATGCTAGTAAGGGTATTTAGGAGAGAACTGTAGCAGACAAGGATTCATTTATCTCAAATTCTGCCACTGAGTATCTGCCCAAGAGTTCTCCTGGTCCCACCTGCTGTGGTGGGAGATTCTGTTCTGAGGGTTACCAAGACCAAGCTCCAGTTTAAGAGCTGCACATTTATGGGTAGCATAAGAAGGCAAGGAGTTAGGAGTATATGTCAGAGACATGAAAACAGAATTGTGAGTAACACTTTTTGAGAGATTATCACTGTCCTCCATTGGAAGCTGACCCTGAGATGTTTTTTCATAGTCCCTTTGTGTGGGCTTTAAGTGGGATGGAAAATCTCAGGCTACTTGCTTTCAGGGACCACTCATAATGGAGTCAAGGATTCCTACCAACATCAGTGAGGTTTGGATCATGTTGGCAGCTGCTCACCAGTCATTTGCACCAATGACTGAATGAGACCTTACTTTAGGCAACAATTTAAAATCAGGGAGGTTTTATGGAGAGAATTCAGACATCTTCTGGCTCAGACTTAAAAATATATCCAGTCTCATCCAGTTTATGTAAAGAGCAGGCATCAGGAAAAATATAATCAGCTCAGTAAAATCTTACTGGTAGCCACTGTTAAAAGCCCAGAATAATTTGTTCACTATCAATATTGGATATGGAATCCAACAGAGGAGAGGATTGGTGGATATTGTGTACTGTATGGATTTTTCATGCTGCCAACCATTAATTTATCCCACAAATGAAACACTTTTCACATTATTTTATTAGGAAGATACCAACTTGCCATCAGTAAGGTCTTTTGGAAATGTAGTTTATACATACTTTTTACCCATCTGTTAGCACTAAGGCTTTCCATTGTTTTGGTGAGGGTTTTTTTGTGTTTTGGGTTTGTTTTTTTTCCTATATCCCCTTCCAATTCTCCTTGAAAATTGAACAGGATTAGGTTAAGATTAGGTTATTTTGTTGAAGCAAAAAGTCACAAAGGTGGATGAAGATACCTTCAAAGAGAAAATACACTGGGGATTCCTTGCTACCTATTTTTCCCCCATGGAAAGCTTTTTCCTTTTTTTTTTTTTTTTAATCTTTATATAGTTTATAATAATGTTTTGCTTCTTCTGTCAAAGTAAACTGGCCAAGATATCACTTAGCTTCATTTCCTGAGACCTGACCAAGGGTCAGAGATTACCTTGAACTGACGTCTGACATTAGCAAATAAACAATCTCCTCTTGTTTCCCACTTGGTGAATCAGCAGTCCCCATGCTAATCGTGTCGAGAGGTTTTTGCTAAAGCAGGGGAAGGGGAATTCCAGGTTGACAAATAAGTCCCCCGAGAAATGCACCTGTCAGTTTCAGGAGAGCCCGCGTGGCACCTCAGAGTCAAGAGCAACAGGACGGACCCAGCCACTGAAAGTGATATTCACAGGGTCATGGCAAGAGTGAGCTACACTGGTGCACACAGGACACCAGGGCAGCTCAAAAACTGTTGGTATTATCCGCCACAGGCCCCAGGAAGAAAAACCAAAGCAATGCATCATTTAAAAGAACATCAGTGCAGACTCAGGAGATGCACTGGTGAAATGACCTTTTGCCGCGTGCGTTGTTTCTTGCTGTGTTGCTATCCAACACCTGGATAGCATCACATACCACCAGTCTCTAGTTCCCCTCTGTCCAAAAACTTTTCTCCACCCAGTTGTCCCAGAGAGAAAATGATAGATCATCTGTTATTTTCTGCCTTTCTACAAGGTTTCTTTCAGAAATATGCCAGAAAAAATGGCCTCTATTTTTTCCCCCCTCCACTTTCTCCAAATAGGGTGATTACTACCACTGCTGTAGTGAACACATATTGAGTGCTAGGCCAAATTCTGAACAAGACCAGGCATGTGAAGATTTAGTCTTCCAAGAAGGAAACCTAGAACCACTGTATTATTCAATGTGCAGAGAAAAGGACGGACACAAAGACCGCTTTTGTGGAAAATGTGATTTTAAAAGAGCCAGATGAAGGGGAACATGGGCAGCTGGGGAGAGGAAGAAAGTGTCTGTGTCATGGTTTGGTGCCTCTCTTTGCCTCTTCCTCCCTGCTCTCTGTACCCTCCTTTCTCTCTGTCACACCAAGGCAAAGTGGGGACCTGTGTGGATTTTGAGACAATTTCATCCCACACCAGGAACTGCAATGCTGAAGTTACAAACCACCTGTCTTTACTCAAAAATCTGCATTGACTCCCCACTTGTGTCACAGATCTGGTCACTGCAGCACTTTACCAGGGAAAATCAGCAGCACCCTGAGCTGACAGCTCCCCACAGAACAGGAGACAAGCCTGCCCAGTCCTAAAACTGCGACATGGCAGAGTGAAACACAAAATTAATAGCACCAATATTGCCATTATCATGTTAGTACAGGCTCCAAATCCTTTTGAATTACAAGACCAGCCTGGGATCAGCCTTCCAAAACAAGCCATGGAAAATCAGGGAATATACTTCCCCTAGCTATCAAATTGTGCTCTTCTCTCTAGAAAAATGTAATTTTTGCTTTCAAAGAAGTGAAAAAGGAATTCCATGGGAAGTAAGAATTATTGTTTTAGTAATGAAATTTCATCAATCCAATTTTACTCATCAAGAACAGAGAGGCTTTAAAAGTGCCCTGAATTTCCAGTATTCAGGTGGCCACTGATGCTCAAATTAGCTCTGTTTCACAGCTGTTATTAGTAGTGCTTTGTGCCTGCTTCACAACTAACAAAACAGTTTTATATTAACACAGGGACCTAAATAGATTTGTCCATTAAATGCTAGTACATTAGACCCAAGGTGTCCCTTACAAGTATCCCAGTGGAGTTTTCTAAACAATCTTGGCTAGAGCAACCTTGGGAGGCAAGTTTACTGAGAAACATCACTATTAATAATAACCATTCCAGGGCTGAATCCAGGGTCTAACACAGAGCTGTTTGGGAAGTATGACTAAAGCTACACCATCCTAGTGGGAAGAGGGTAAAATAAACTGTTGGAAGTAAAATATGGAAAAATAAAATCTCAGCAGAGAATGATGTGATCAAATATTTAGATTCAAAATCCGTTACATTACACAGAATCTTCTTCCCCTCCCCCTGTCCCTGCACTGACAATGATATTGCAAAGGCAACAAAAGTATATTCCTGACAGATCTAAATAAGATTTTTATCTCTAGAGGGGAAGAGACTTGTTAATTTTTTGGTGGGCTGGGCAAAGCAATGAGATTCATATTGTTGTAATTATTAATTTCTTCAGCAAAGTGCTAAATCTCCAGGTACTTTACATATTGGCTACATCCTTTTTTTTTTTTTTTTTTTTTTTTTTTGTATTTCCAGCAAAGCTATTAATTTAATACCATCTTCTCAAAGGAAAGAAATCTGAATGGAATTAAGGATGCATGATCACAGCTAGAAAAATGAGCAGAGACAGGAAGAGGGGCAGAGAGAAAAAATTAAAGCTCTGATAGTTTAGTCTGTTCAAGAACACTGGTGGAAAAGTGTTCTCTAGAATGTTAATTTGTTCTTATTTAGGTAGATTCTCTGTCTTGATCAAAGCCGAAATTTGTTTGTGCCAATAAATAGATATTGGCTGTATCAGACCAAAAATTATTCTCTAGAAAGGGATTTTCTAACAAGATGCTATTTATCTAGAAATATCATGCAAACACACCCAATCTGAATACAAATATGCATGTATATGATTTGTGCCTACAATTCTTTCCTGGAAGGAAAGATTTTACTCCTGCTAAGCCACACTAGGATCAAGGACACTGTGGCTGCAGATCAGCCAGAGAGCACAGTTTGGACAGAGAAAGGAAAGCTGGACAGAGCAGGAAGTCACCATCACCACCTTTCCCTACCTACACTGCACCTCAGGGAACAAGGCTGATCCCTGTCCCTTTTTCCTTGGCTGTGATCTGCTGTGACCCTCTATGGAAGGATGGACCATTACAGAAGGTCTGGGACCAGTAAAACCAGTCTGGGAGGCCTGCTGGGCAAGGGGACTACACTTCAACAATGCCTGTGCCCCACCATTTGCTGGATATGTGCAGGAGAAGGAAGATCAGGGAGGAAAATCCAGACTCACTTCATCAAAAGCAAGTACCAGGGTAGAGAGGATAAATATATCTCATTACGTGATGCATTAATAGCAGTTTGACGCTTCTGGTAAATGTCTGAGAAAATCTTTAAGTCATAATTAAGGGATTTGCTCAGCCCCAACTTTTTTTTTTTTACCTTTTTTTTTTATTTTATTTTTTACTTTTTTGTTTTGTTTTGTTTTGATTTTTTTTTGTTTTGTTTTGTTTTAGTTTATTGAAAATACCAAGCTGATTGTGCTGGGGGACAAGCCAAAAGGTTTTGCTTTAATCTTTTATTTTCCTGTTTCCTTTCTTCTTTTTGCTTGCTCAGTGGTATTCATAAAGCATTACCACCTAGGGACAGGTTGCAAGGGGTTCAAATGTGATGATAGTTTCCATATCACTACCTGAGACTAGGAGAGGCCAAGGGGGAACGTGCTTCCTACTGAGCTTAATATTTTCAAGGAACAATGCCTGTTACAAACCCACAGTGCCGCTGGGCCCCAAATTCTCCTTTTATTAAGAATCAGTCAATGCAGCTCCACCTGGGAAAATTCAGTCTCCAAGCCTCAGCCACGAGTCTTTCTCAGAAAAGGGGGTTCTTGCCATGCCTTTCTGGTTCCCTCCTTTGGCCTCACTGCAGCAGACCAGGATGTTAATTGGAAAAGCAAGGCTAATTAAAACCAGAGAGGCAAACGAAACTGTGGGGGGAGTTACGGGAGGAGAGGGAAAAAAAGTTAAATTCAAGCACATAATAAAGAACATTTCTGCCCTGCTGTTCCTAGGAGGGATCTCATAACAGTGGTGCAACAGCCCAGAGGCTACAAGGAAAAAAAAAATTAAGCTACTGTGTATAACAATGAAAACATTAAACCCTTTGTGTACCATCAAAATGGAAACCAAGAAATAAAGTTAAGATGCTAAACATGTGTTTGAAGAGCACTGAAGCATGCGGCATGTATTTGACTTCCACCTTCTGGGGAGTGCAGGGAGGCATGACTGAGATCTATTAAATCCAATGATGGCCAAATGCTCTGCAGGTGCGTTCTGCTCCAGTCAGGGCACAAATCCTGAAGAACAGATACACGGATTTTAGAGAGTGATGCCACCAGACAAACTGGCTGCCTCGCTGGAGAGGAGTACCCATCGTCACCTTTTCTCACTGAGGATGCTTAGAGGTGCTGCAAATGCTCATCTTGTGGCCCAGCACTTGCCTCTCTGGCTCTGAGGCCAGCCACCCACCATGGCAGGGAGGAGCCTTTGCATACAGAGCAGTTTGAAAGAGACCTCTTCTCACAAATATGACATCCCATCCTCGCAGCTGCCCCGGCACTGGTGCACACAAGAGCTTGCTGATGGAAAGTCGAATCAGCAAGGCCCAGAAAAGGCAAGTAACTGCATTTAAAAGATCAGAGATTGCGGTCTGCAACCGCAGGATCATATCCAGAGAAGCTGCAGTTGCTGGGAACCGGCATGGAACAGGAATGAGATGGGCTTTTGTTCATGAAACCATTTATTTAGCATGGGAATAAGCTCAGATCCAGAGACAGAAAGCTCTGAAGAAAAACAGGGCGAGGGGTTTTGAGGGACAGAACCCTTGAGGGTCTCCACCTTTGAGGGTGGAGTTTAGGGTCAGGGACCACTAGAAACACAACAAGGGAGAAACTCCAGGAGCTCAAACCCAATCAGAACTCCTGGGCTGCCCCTCACATGGGGTCTGGGGTGGGGTAATTTCATCCAGGCCTCACATGGCCCATCTCCCAAAGCAGGAGATCAAAATTCACACTAGCCGGGCATTTCAGCCCTGCCTCCACTTTAACAGTGCTTATCTGAAACTAAATCTTTGCTTCTCTGAGACACCTCAAAACAAGAATTGTTTTCCTTCTCCTCTCTAATTAAAGGCTTTCTTTATGCTTAATGTCTCCAAGAATGATAAGACCAAGCTAAATCTCAGGTGATGCAGAACGTTTTTTTTCTGATGAGTCAAAGGGGCTGCAGAAGAAAATGAGAGGGCCAAGACTGATGTCCTCATCTTCCTTCTTGCACATCCCCTCCTCCCTTTTCTTCAGGAAAGTTTCACATCTTTTGCAGAGTTCCCAAGTGCCCTCAGAGTTGTTAACCCCTTTGCTGGCTCCACACAGAGCCTCTTTCCTGCAGGTCATTGGATGCTCCCCATTTCCAACCCAAGCAGATGGGAAGGAAAAGCTTGTGGCAGCAAATATGGACAAGGTTATATTCCTAACCATATTTTTTTTCAGCAACCCAGAGGTGACTGTTTCTTTCAGAAATGCAGCTTGAGACTCATTTTAAGGCCATTCAGACACAAGGAAAGTTAAACTTTCTCAAGTGTATCAAAAGCTTGTGAGACTATAATCTAGTTTATTGATAAACAAGTAGGAAAGACTGATTTTCCCCCTAAAACACCACTTTATTTTCAGCTGAGAAAGAGACCTGAATATTTGAAACACACCCACAAAGTACCAAAAGGAAAACACAGGGTACAATTCCCTTTTTTTTTTTTGCTTTTACTCTCAAGCTCACTTGTTATTAGTTAAAAATTTACCTCATTAATTGGCTGTGAGGAGGAACACCATTCACAAGACATTTAGCTACTAGGAGTAGGAAAAAAAGAAAGATAAAACAATATAGATTGAGAGATTGAACACTAATTTGCATCACAAGAGGCTTTGTGGTGGGAGGGTACAATAATTTGAAGCATTCCTCTCCCTACACAGTGAAATTGCCCTTCCACAACCTGCTTCATCAGCTTACAAAGAATTTCTGTTTCTAAGGGATTTTCACCTCTCTCTCTTTGTTTCTTCACCAGGATCACAGTAAGTGTGATAGGACCTTAAGGACAAAGAGAGGAAAATAAATAAAAGAAGGCAAGGACAATTGCAGAGCGGCCAGTGTTAATGTCACCATATAAAGGGTCTGTCAGCATTTCCATTAGAAACTCCTATTTTCAAAGGTTTATAACTTGGCCATAAAAATTCACTCTGAGCAGCAGCTGGAAACTTGGCAAACAAAATCTCACTCAGCTTCGATTGATTTTTCTTTTTCTTTCTTTCCCCCTGTTCCCCATCCACCTTTATCCTCTATCTCCTCCACTCCCCCTTTCTTTTATCCTCCTCCTAGACACTAACTTTGAGTTGATTTAACCAAAGGATGCAAGAACAGGCATCCTGTTACACATGGTGAGATGCACCAACACTGCTCACTTTTTGCCTTTTCTGGTCCCTAGTGCTTCCTTTGAAAGTCCTGCAGTCATTTGGGGCTTTTGCTTTGCTTCCTACTTTTTTTTTTTTTTTTTTTTAAATAAAGCATTTTCCAAAATTTTTGAGACAGATCTCTGCTTTGGACTGACTGCAAGACCTGTGTATCAATGTGTCATC
This sequence comes from Cyanistes caeruleus, assembly GCF_971803275.1. Classification (NCBI taxonomy): domain Eukaryota; kingdom Metazoa; phylum Chordata; class Aves; order Passeriformes; family Paridae; genus Cyanistes; species Cyanistes caeruleus. The sequence goes on from NC_141732.1 coordinate 74,762,184, forward strand.
ATCCTCCCCCCCCTGCCCCAGCTTCTTTGGAGAGAAATAATTAATTAAGAAGAATCTCATCAGGAAAGTGTGTGTTGCAGTCAGTCCTTTGTGGCATGTGAAGTCTGGTCAGAAATGTCAGGATAGCTCAGCTAGAAACAGGAAATGCTGTGTCTCCTGGTTCGTGCTGGTTCTGACCCACCAGATCCCTTCTCCTGTCATGCAAAGGGCTCATCTACATGGGATGTTTAAGTGAATATGACAGCAGCCATCTTGGCTGACACTTGAGAGCAAACTGGAGACTCTAAGCATGATGCTGTGCAACTTGAATTAAATTGCCAAGGCGGACGGAGCAGGCACGGAGAGGGGATGCATAACATATGCTGAACAGCAGGAAGGCAGATCTGTAGGTGTAAGGAGTGACTTGAATTAAATGCAGTTTGCCCTGGTACAAGTCACTCCCCAATAGCAGCTCTGAGTATTCACAGATGAAGAGTGAGAGGAAGGAGGAAAGGGAAATAGGGGCATTGCCTGTGGTTGGATAGAGAGATTTCAGAAGAAGTTTCAGCAAAAGTAGGTTTTAATGTGATGCCAAGCAAACACACATTGTGAAAGCAGAGCAAGGAGGCTGAAAAGTGAGGCATGAAAGGCTGAGAGTTCAGGCTCAGGAACATCCCTGTGTTTGAGATGCTTCTCTGAACTGCCTGAGTCAGCAAAAGGGAGAAGATGATGGGGAAGTACTGGCCTCTGTCATGAGATTTTCCATCCTAGTTTTCATTGGCAACAGCAAAAACTCACACATAAAATCAAAAACGTGAGAGACTAAATAGGAGGAAAAAAAAAAGACAAAATATTGATGGTCCAGATTTTGGGGCATGTAATATTTGTATGTGTGAGCTGGGGGGGATTATATTCATGCCTGCACACTTGTGTTGAATTCCACAGAGCAGTGTTTTTCTTTTCCACCACGTGTCAACATATAATTCAAGCTGGACAAAGTGAGATGACAAGACCAAAATAGCCACAGTATGATTTATGGATCACCTGAAATATTCAGTGCTCTCTTTCTATTTTTACATTAATCTAGGAAAAATAAACAATTATATTAGAAGCCCATAAGGAAATTACATCAGTGCGGAAATAGCCTCTTTATACCATGATCTCATTTTTCAGACTCTGCACAAAGAATTATCTTTACAATGAGGCATCTCCCTCTGCTTTGTTTTGCACATACTAAAGTGCCTAAAAAAAAATTTAGGGCAGTGTCTATGTCTTCCTCCAAGTATATTATATTTCTGCATCAGTTAAACATGAGAAGTGAGTTTAAATGCTAACAGTTCAAAACTGAATCCAAGCTCTGTCAAAATTAATGTTCGGGGTGTTTTATCTAAATTTCATACAATCATGTTTTGTCAATGTCCTAAGATATCAACCTACTTGCTCAGTGGCTTAGAATTTATCCAGTAGAACATATGAGCTCATCTAATTCAAACTTGTGTGTCTTGAATACCCCACATGAAACTGAGATAACAATACTTATCTATCCTTTGGAAGAAATGCTGTAAAAATTGGTACTTTAAAGAAAATTTTTAAAGTCAGCTTCAAATTAAATGAGAAGAAAAATTTAGTTAAAAATCATTTTCATACATTTCTGCCTGAGTACGTAAGCTCAGCAAATGCTTGTTTTCCCTTATTAGAGTAGTGGTGTCCCCTAGCAGCAAAAGAAAGGGCAAGCAAATAAAATGTTAGAAGAGAATTGGGGTTGCAAGAAAGCTCAGAGAGAAAGGAAGGAGCACAGTAATTAGGAGAAGGACTTAGGGAATCAGTTACATCATCCCATGGAGTAAGAGATCAAGTGGAAAGGAGAGGAACCAGGAGAGACTTTGTTTTTGATGTTTTTAATTGATGCAATGCATGGCTGGTGCCTGAAGATTTGCTACCAGTTTTGTTATTCTAATTAGCAAAGTGTACAGACAGGCAAACCAACATCAAAACCCTGATCCATCGCTGCAGACCTCAGGCAGCTTCGGCAGCAACTGAGGAGATGCGTAAAGCACCGTGACACCAAACACCTACACGCTGAAAGAAAAGGGATTTATGGGCTACGCATGCAAGGCTGGCAGGGAGACTGTCCCTGTCCCTTCCTGTGGGATGCAGGCACCCCTGGTGAGCTACAGCTTCAGCAGCAGCAAAGCAAGACTCAGCTCAGGCACACCTCTGATGGCTTAATCCTGCACTTGGTGAGGAAGGGGGTGTTTGGGCTTTATTTTATTTTATTTTTATTTTTTTTTTGACAGAGGTTCATGAATATGTTTGATATGTTTGATTTATATCAGTTAGGGTAGGCTGAGTAAAGTTACTGGATAAGAGAGGCTAAGGAGGTGTATGGTTAGGGATTAGAGTGTGGTGATAAATGGTAATATGCTTTTGTAATTAAAGTAAATCTTATGTTAAAAAGGAATGAAGTCTGTTTGACTGGTAGATAGGGGTTTGGGTCTATTTACAGTCCAAAGGCACATTTAAACTGCTGAATCTCCCACTTCCAAGTAGATCCTTCGACTGTGTGATAAGCGTGTGTTTCATTTTCTTACAGACTCCTCCTTATTCAGGGCACATCCTGGTTTCTGTAGGAATGAGTTTTTTCTTTGTGATTGCTATCCAGAAGTTGAGCTTGGAAAATGTGACCTAGTTCTGTAAATATTTGACCTCTCTATCCCTTGCACACCCCATCCTCACCTTCCTCCACTTCTCCATACAAACTGTCAGCGAAACACTTTCCTCATGGTGTCACCTCTCATGGGGTAGGGAAAGGGCAGCAGAAACACAAAAATGGCACACAAAAAGAGTGGTGCTAATGTTTTCCTCTGAAGGTATTCACTTTGCACTTCACAAAATGGCTACCCAGCTATAAAACATCAGTGGGGGATTTAAGTATATCATATATATTTATATAGCAAGATAAAATAATCTTAGATATAACTGGATATATCATGGTCCCAAGAAAATTACTTGAGGCATTGCAGCTATGTAGGAAGCTAATCTTTGTATCATATTATCCCAATTACCCGTTTATTATTTCTTCTGCTTCCATTCAGAGAAGGATTTTCCAGTCTGATAAAGCATATGCCAACTTGAAATTAAGAACTGGAGATTTTCACATGTAAAAGTTGGACCTGAAAATCATTCTTTGACATCTCAAGTTTTGAATTATTTCAGCAAAAATGAACAGTTTTCATAATCAATTTTTCTTTGTTTTTTTTGGGGGGAAAAGGGACTGGGTGTGGGTGGAGGAAGAATATGTTTTGATCATTCACAGAATTCTTCAAGTCAAAACCCATACAAATTCCTCTAATATAAAGCTCCATACTCTGCAAAGGTCTCCTACTCACTGTCACCCCAATCTTCCCACCATTCCAACTTTTTTCCCCTTTTAAATATCTCCATGAAATTCCATTTATTTTGTTTGAAACCTTCATCTCACCCTTTTCCCTGAACAGCACTTCCCTCATATAAATATCACAAAATGCTGAATGTATTTTTTTTCTCTGAGGAATCATTTATGCCATGCTAAAGGTACCGCATGGCATTCAAGTTGTTCTAATTTCTCTGGATTCAGGCTAACCAGCAGCACACCACTCCCACTTTGTCTTGCAGCTGTAGCTAAACCCTTACCAGTGCCCAGTGAAGGATGCCTGTACCTAGGATGTGATTATTGTATCCCAGCCTGAGCATACTCCAAGCTATACATGCCTGTACACAAATGAAACACATTCCCAGTGGATTTTTGCTCATCTTTTAATCAAAATACCTAACTTATTCTATGAAATCATCTCCTATAGAAAGAAATAATGAAAACACCGAGTGTCCTGACACAATCACTTGCAGTGGAAAGAGAAACACTCTGACCAAGGGGACCAGAAGACAGTGTAGGATTGAGACAAAGAATTTCAAGCAAAGTGATGCCAGATGATTTGCCTTTCTGCAGATAGGCACTCAAAAACAGAGC